>NC_137068.1:20639808-20667308 GCF_032717465.1 Coenobita brevimanus
GGAAGTACAGAGGAAAACAGTAAGACCTGTGTGTCCTTTCAAGACTGTTTGTTATGGGGTAGAATATAGCTAAGGTGTCTGTTCTGTGAGTCAAAGATAAGGACAGCAAAGCAGGATGGCTCCCCTCCACCCACCATTCTCTCCAGCCGAAGTCAGTAGGAAAAAGTGTGAAGGAATAAGCAAAAAAGACAGGAGTGCCAGTTGAACCATTAAGCAGATCAAAAGAAGACATTGCATAAAGCATAAAAAGCTTGAGGCTAAGACAGTAAATAAATAGGATAAAGCAAGAGAACAAGCAAGAGGAAGGTCCAGTGAGGAGAGGGAGG
The DNA here is from genome assembly GCF_032717465.1 of Coenobita brevimanus. Taxonomy (NCBI): domain Eukaryota; kingdom Metazoa; phylum Arthropoda; class Malacostraca; order Decapoda; family Coenobitidae; genus Coenobita; species Coenobita brevimanus. The sequence continues at coordinate 20,640,135 of NC_137068.1, forward strand.
GGGAGGGGGTTGGGGTGGCATCTGGTGGACACAACAGATGGGGAGTATTGGCCAGATACTGAGAGAGAAAGAAACAGGCAGGCAGACAGAGAGCGGGTAGGGGAGGGGGAACTGTAGTGGTTCGGACAATGTTTTAATGGCTGGCTGTTATTGGCATCGTATGGCACTCGGTTATGACATTTCTTATATGGCACTTTGTTCCCTTCAGCCTGTTAACTTGCTGTGTCTTACATTCACTGGCGACTTTATTTGTCCCTTCAGTCCAGCGACATTTTCATATTTCCCCCAAAGAATTTCTTTCTTTTTTCTTCACCAATTGTTGTGGGTGTTTGTGTTGTCATTCTTCTTACTAAAAGGATCAGAATAGCTTAGTGATAGCGCTCACGCTTCACGACCGTAGGGTTGGCAGTTCGAACCTGCACCAGGTTAGCGTATTTCTGGTGAGAGATGTAGCGGTCTCTCCACGGCTGTCTCCTTGTCCTGCAGAGCTAAATGGTCCAATGGTCTCAGCTCGGAGGATTGACCCCCTTCTTACAAAAGCTCATGACCATGGCCTTGGTGGGCCTTTATTTCATGTCTGATTTCCATGAAAAGTAGCATGCCTGTACCTGGGCCTGGTATCTTGAGACATGTCTTAAATGTTCAATTTAGGTTTTCAGAATTATTTTATAGGCCAAAAAGAGAGGGAAAAAGACGGGTGCTGAAGCAGGCAAAGACGGGCAGGGAACCAGCAGACGCCACAACAACCATCCCAGTAAAGGCACGTGTTTTGTTCAGCTGGTACGTGGTTACCGTACGGGTGTGACTGTGTGACCATCAGGCAGGGTGTAGGGTGTGGATGGGTGTAAGAAAGAGGTACAGGGTGTGACCATCAGGCAGGGTGTAGGGTGTGGATGGGTGTAGGAAAGAGGTACAGGGTGTGACTGTGACCATCAGGCAGGGTGTAGGGTGTGGATGGGTGTAAGAAAGAGGTACAGGGTGTGCCTGTGTTACCATCAGGCAGGGTGTAGGGTGTGGATGGGTGTAAGAAAGAGGTACAGGGTGTGACGGTGTGACCATCAGGCAGGGTGTAGGATGTGGAAGGGTGTAAGAAAGAGGTAAAGGGTGTGACGGTGTGACCATCAGGCAGGGTGTAGGGTGTGGATGGGTTTAAGAAAGAGGTAAAGGGTGTGACGGTGTGACCATCAGGCAGGGTGTAGGGTGTGGATGGGATGTAAGAAAGAGGTAAAGGGTGTGACGGTGTGACCATCAGCCAAGTTTTAGGGTGTGGATGGGTGTAAGAAAGAGGTACAGGGTGTGGAACTGTTAATATAACACACTGATAGGGTGTAGGAAGATAGTGCAATAAGGTGTGCTGACAAGGTGTACCATGGTGTGGCGACAGGCTGAAGAGTGGGGGAGGGAGTGTGTGTAAAGGGGTGGGGAGGAGGAGAGGGATTGAATATATAAGTGGGAAGAGTGGAAACAGTTGAGTAAGCCGGTCAGTCTGACTGAGCAGGCCTATCAATCGCAGGCAAGTAACCACCCCTGCAGGACCGTCCCTTGCAGTAAACCAATGTTCCCTTGCAGTAGACAGTGCCTCCCCACAGCGAGGCACGGGAATGAGTGTGGAGGTATGGTTCCTGGATGGGCGCCGCATTTACTTATCCACCCAGTTAAAAGGACCACCATAGTAGGTACCACACCACCCTGTTATATGGCTACCACCCAGCGTTGTAAATTGTTTCTTGGGTTCCACACCATTATGCTTGTCACTCTGTAGAGCCACCCAAAATGGAAAGGAAGAGTGATAAAAGCGACAGGAAGGATCGAAGAAATAGGAAGAGATGAGAGCAGTCGCAGAAAAGAATGATAAAAGTGAAGGAAGAAGTAGGCAGCACTACATCAGGTGAGTGGGTTATGGTCGCCACCACCTACATCCTAAATTGAGTGGGGAGAGGAAGAGGGAATGCGTGGGAGTTGGGGTGGGAAAAGGAGTGAAGGAGGAGAAGAGTGCAGGCGGTGGGGGACGAAGGATTGAAAGAGGGAGTGAGTGGCTGAATAGAGTAGAAATAAGGATAGCGGATTTGGGGGTGGGAGAGATGGAAGAACGGGATGTGGGAGAGGGAGAGTGGGAGAGGGGGAGGGTGTTAGGGAGAGTCAGGGGCGGGGTGGGGATGAGGGGGAGGAATTGAGTTGGACTGTGTTCGGAAACCCACGTCCCTTTCCACCCCATCTTTGCCACATCGGTAGAGAGGCGGCCTGCAGTCCTGATGGACCCAGGTTCGAATCCCGGCTGGGACAAGGAACAGTTTAAGGATTTGAATTTCATAAAAGCAGACTTTCCTGATCTACCAGATAACCCGCCGACATGTCATAAAAGTACCCCCGCTAATACCAATACACCAATCCTGTATGAGACAGCCCTAGCATGTATTCAATATGGACGGTGGGTGTTAGCGCCGAAGTGGTGACATGTAGAGAGGTGTATGGTATGTAGGAGGACTACTTGGTCTTGAGAGCAGGCTGTGAAGCCTATGCCCAGAAGTCGGACACAAAAAAAAAAAAAAAAAACCATCTGGTAACACTGCCAGGTAAACATTCAGGTCATTAGCTTAATTTACTGTCTTTAGGATATAACTTGCACTGACTCAGTTATCCAGTCACCATCATCTCAATTCCCAACTACAAATTCATCATCATGATCATGATCATCATCATCACTACCCAGTCACCAGCAACACCATCACCACCACCACTCTTTTGTGCACTTGCCACTGCCTTCCAGCTTTCACCCCTACTCCACCACCCAAGTTTACCCCATACCACTCCACACTGTATTTCCCATAACATCCCTCCCCGTCTCTTGTCCACCCCATTCCACCACACCACTATCGTATCCCCACTCAACACTCCACCCTATCTTCCCCTCTGCCCTCCTCCCATCCCATCCAACTTCAGTTTTTCTTTCACTTCTCACTCCACTCCATCCAACTCCACTCTCCCAGTCACATTCGGCCCAGTCCACCTCACTGCACAGGGCTCTTGGTAACTGCCGATCGTTGCGAGCCATTTGGCTCCTAAGGTTTCAGATTTACGAGCCAAATAAATTTTTAGTAGACAAACTGGCTACGAGCCGAAATATTGTACGATCAGTAAATATAATTATTTATTAATTTACACTGTCTGTTTTTAAACATTCACAGTGGCGACAAGGAAAGACCTAATCATCGATCACAACGTGCTTTTTTGTTCACTTAAGTGAGATTTACTTATTTTGTAGTTTACTGGGTTTTGAAGTGGATGTATTTATTCCTCGCCAAAAGGCGACGTGCATGTAAAGTTTGTTCGCCGAGGGGAAAAAATACTCGCATTTGCTAGCTGTGGCTCGCCAAACAAGAGCCCTGCTGCACTCATTATCCTTCGCATCATAGCTCCTTTCCCCAGTTCCTGTTCCACTAACTTCCCATCCCACCCCACTCCACTCTTTATCCTTCCACTCCCCTCTCTCTTCAGCCCATAACCACCACCACCACCTCCTCCTCCTCCTCCTCCTCCTCCTCCTCCTCCTCCTCCCCCTCCCCCCCCCCAACGAACCCTTCTGGCCATTAGGCTGATTTACCGCCACTGCAACTTTACCACCGTTGCAACTTGCACTATTGCAGTCAAGGACCATTTTTCACTCACTTCATGCAATCCAGGTCATTGGCTTCATTGTTTTTAATCGATCATCCAATCCTTTTCTGAATTTCCTGTTGTTCTGCTTCTGATTCTCTATTTTCATTTTATTTTCTTCAATTCCCTTTTTACAACTCATTCAGTTTGCCAGATCTTCATAATTCTTTTGTCATTTTGTGCTGTAATTGTCATCCCTCCCCCCCCCTCTCTGTCTCTCTCTCTCTCTCTCTCTCTCTCTCTCTCTTAATAACTGGCTCTACACAGCAAACTACTTGAAAATAGAGTCATTAGAGGAGGTTTTATGGCCATTACCAGTTTGGCTTTTTATCCACTCATTACCCCACCCATTTCCCCCTCTCCTCTTCTGCCCCCTCTTTCCTCCCTCAATCATCTCTCCTTCTCTCTCCTTTCTTTCCCCACCTCACTCCTCTCCTCTCCCCCCTGTTTCCCCCCCCTTACTCATCCCTGCTTTTCCCCTCCCTTCCAGTTTCCTCCTCACTCATCTCTCTTGCTCTTCCCGGCATACCTTTTTTCCCCCTCTCACCTTCACCCCCTTCTGCACTCCCCTCCTCCCCATACTCGCTTTTCCCTCTCTGTCCCTCGCCTTCTCTCCGCTACCCTCTTTTCTTCATCTTTCCCTCTCTCCCTCTCTCTCTCCCCCCCCCTCCCCTCTTGTAATCCCTACTCCAATTTCTCCCCTCCCCTTGTCTTCCCCTATTCGCTTCTCCTCTCTCGATTAAACCCATTATCTCCCATTCTCTGTTCTCTTCCCTTCCCTCTCTGCCTCCCCCCCCCCTCTCTCTCTCACCCGCCCACACCCGTCCTCTCGTGGTTTAATCCCTGGTCTTAAGGGGGTGTCTGGAAATAAAATCGTAATTTCGAATCCCGGGTGTGGGTTTGGAGTAGGCTGGGGAGGTTAATCGTTTGCTATCTTGCCGTGGAGGTGGTTGGGTTGAGGGAGGTGGAAATGAAAGTTTAACACGTATGTAACATTACTCAAAGGTGTAAATAAAATCATGTAGCGTCACCTGAACCGGAATGCTAGAGTTGTTCCTACCTTGAGGGAGTTATTGGTGTAACTCACCCTCAGCTGAACGTAATAGAACATCATACATGTGGTGACGCTGCCATGGCAGGCTTATTGTCTACACTATACTCGTATTGATGGTTTACTCTTACTGCCTTCTGACAATTTTATTTAAATCGAGATTTTTTGAACTGGATGGTTTAGACAGAACCTTCATTAACAGGTTCAGTACAAAAGGTCTCCCTCGTAACTGAATAAATGTGTATGTTTGCAGAAAAAAATAACTTATACTTTACCCGAGTGAAGAGAATAACAAGGCTGCGCCATTACATGAAGCAAGGGTGAGGTTGTGTGGTGAGGGTGGGGGTGGGAGGACAGTTGTGGTGGGGTTGGGGCTTGTATAGTATTGTGATCGGTATAGGGACTTCGTAGCACAGGTTTCTTACCGATTTATTTTAGTTATAATGGAGGGAGTAGTACAGTATATTAGGTATAATGGAGGGAGTAGTACAGTATATTAGGTATAATGGAGGGAGTAGTACAGTATATTAGGTATAATGGAGTAGTACAGTATATTAGGTATAATGGAGGGAATAATGTGTGTCTGATTCCTTTTATTTCATAAAAGCCTTCATCCCAAGGACGCCCCTTTTTAATGTATTCTGGATGAAGTCATATAAATTCAGTTGATTCATTGTGGATGTCTGTAAACTAAACGAGTTGTTCTAAATATAAATATCTTAAACTATACTCTGTTTACTCTAACTTGGCCTGAACTTACCGTGTCTCCATCATAAATGCTGAGTTGTAACATGAGGTCAGCAGTAGAATCTGATGCTTGTCAGGGAAAGTATGTATGAAAAGGGTGGAGAGCCGTAGTTTTTTTTTTTTTTATAACGGAGGAGGGAAAAACAAATGAATTGAAAAATAATAATCCCTACACCTGATTACAGGTGTCCTCCATTCATAAAAAAATCTGTAACAGTTGGACTTGAACAGCCGTAGGTTGAAGGCTGGGGGGAAACCATTCTTGGGAAGCGAGTACCAGCGAGATGCAGTTCGGGGAATGAAAGAATTCTGATAGGCAGAAGTTCTGCAATATGGCTGAGTGACGTTCCAGTCATGAGCGCTACCAGATGCCCGTGTAGCACGAGGGAAGGCATGGAGAGGTGACACAATGGATGCAACTTTGAGCATTTGCCATAAAAGTATCTGTAAAATACTGCAAGGGAGGCAAAATTCCTTCTTACCTGTGCGGGAGGTAGTTCATCTGTAACTGTTGGGTTAACGATGATTCTAAAAACTTTGTTCTGAATTTGGGCAGCTGCTTTAGTGCAACCTTTCCACATCCATTCCACAAGGGTGAGCACTATTCCAGCTGAGAGCGCACATGGCTCTTGTAATTTATAACTAACTCTTCGTCAGAGAAGAAGTTACTGACTCTGTACAATAATCCAAGTTTCTTTGAGGCGGTTTTAGCAAGTGATTTGACATGAGAGGTCCAGCTGAGGGCATTGTTAAGTGAAACACCGAGAATTACGATACTTTTAGAGATGGGAATATTAGTAGCATCGAAGGTAATATAGCGATCAGGCAATATAAGTCTGTTATTATATTGTGTATATTTGGTTTTCCTAACGTTAAATGTCCCTTTATGTCATTGAACTTCTGAAATAAGCTGCGAAAGGACGATAATATGGGTCAGGCTAAGGTAAAAGAATTATATGAGAATCATCTGAAAGGAAAAAATTGTACTGCATTCAAGTGAGGTGTTAGAATAACTAGACTTCAGTGGGTGTGATCAAAGCCGTGTGTGCATGCATTCAGCAGATAGCAGGAAAGTCATTAATCAAAGCTAATACTGTTTGTGGGCCAGAGAACAGGCCTACCTTGTGAGCCAGCCATAAAACTGGATTGACGGCGTTTGCATAATGGAGAGAGAGAGAGAGAGAGAGAGAGAGAGAGAGAGAGAGAGAGAGAGAGAGAGAGAGAGAGAGAGAGAGCATTAAGGTCATTAATCAAGGTGAGAGATCAGCCTAACTTGTAAGGCAGTCATAAAACACGTCTGGGTCAGAATTTGAATAGTGTAGGAAGGCATGGCAGAGAGAGAGAGAGAGAGAGAGAGAGAGAGAGAGAGGTTATGATGATGAGAGATTTTTTGTCTAATGAAGAAAAGGAAACACACACACACACACATGCACACACACGTCTGGGAGAATTTAAAACTAGCCTCATTCCAAAATAAGTTGTTAAAAAAGAAAGGATCCATTGATATGGAAATTCGTGGACACATTACATTTAAACTACAGGAGGTCATAGGCAGTGGGAAAGACACGACTAAGATATACACACCACTGCTTAATCAGTACAGTAAGCTTACGGAGGCATGAGTAACAATTTTAAACATTCTAATCGTAAAATCATCATCATCATCATCGTCATCGTCATCATCATCGTCATCGTCATCATCATCATCATCATCAATAATAGTGATTCAGTCTCATTTTCTATCGGCCGCATATTAATGAGTGTCTCGGTTAAACCTGGTAGCTTCAAGTAACAGAAAATGAGATGTATTGTTCAGTGATGTGTCCAGGGAAGACAGTGGCCAGCGAGTGATGTGTATGGAAATGGCCGGATTATGTTTGAAGCAGGCCTGTTTGGAGGGGAGGATGGGGGTTGAGAGAGAGAGAGAGAGAGAGAGAGTTTAGATTGGACCTTGTATGTTTAGGAAAAAAAGTTGGGTTGATGCCGTTAATATATATATCTATCTGTATCTATATCTGTCTCTTTATATCTACACACACACACACACACACACACACACACACACACACACACACACACACACACACACACACACACACACAGTTTCTTCCCCCCCTCTGTTACCTGCGTATTTGGTCAGCATTGGGGTTGTCTTTCTCGGTTTGTTTTTCCACCGATTATGACCTCCAGTCTTTTAAGCAGTGTGTTCATAGAAATGAACGTGTCTTGATTGTATTTTGTTTTGTTCACAGTTCGTTGGAAAGGAGAAATTTTTCCCTCAAATGAATTTGGGGGGAGTGGAGCTCTTGAGTACTTTTGAAATTCGAATGAAGTTATAATCTTAGGAATTGTATAGTTTTGGGGGAATGGATATGGTGAGGAATTACCTGGGCATTTAAAACAATATAAGGAATAGAAATGTGCAAGTGTTTAAGAGAAAGTGTTGGTCCGAGTGTTGCATTTTGATACATAATATCGTCAGAGTTGGCCAGAATACAATACCTAAACTCAACTTTCGTAGTGAAAGGATTATAGAGAGATATTTTAACTTTGGCTGCGTAAGGTTTGTTTGTGCTGAGTAGAATCGTTTGTAGTTAGTGGGAGTAAAGTATCAAAGTTGGAACATAGCAATGAAAGTGTTAACCCATTCAGTCCTATGACGTGTGTTTTGTTTCAATCTTATCATCTTCAGACGATGTTCGTCAGTTTTAGGAGAGACTCTTCAACTGGATGGGTAAAAAATAGCCTCCATTATCCTCTTAGCAACGAGGGGGCTCTCCTTACTAAATAGTGTGCAATTAGCTAGAACATACAAACGTCCCCGGGCCTATGAAGATTTTTATATCATTCTACCTCCAGACGATTTGATTCAGCCCAGAAGAGAGATTTCTAACTGGAGAAGTTAGATTTAACATTCACTAGTCACTTCACCAACGGAGGTCTGCCCAAAGTGTAATTAAATCATGTGGAAGCAGCAATGATAAGTGGCCCTAAAAAAAAAAAAAAAAAAAAAAAAAACAAGGTGGTAATGACGCGAGGTGACTATTTTGATGTGATGTGGGGTTGGGGACGGCCGTGGGTTAATGTGCTGTTGTTGAAATCCAAGTGACGGGCAATTTCCAGTGATGTAATTGGCCAGGGACGTAGTGTGGCGTCCTGTGGCTTAAATGATCACAACTGTGGTAGTCAGCCTGGGGCCATCCTGAACATGAATGGCTGGGCTGCTGTACCGTTTTACTACCGTCACACGATTTTTTTTAATCAGCCACGGGGAGACATCACGGTGTGAGTTTAAGTTGTAAACTTTAGACAAAGAGAATTGGTACATTGCAATAGACAAAATAAATCGTTAAGAAGGAGGTGTTAGGGAGCACCTTTAGTACACAAACATACAGGTCAAACGTGTAGTGGTAAGTAAACTAGAGCGTAGAAAAAGTTACCCCGAAGACAGGCAAATAGAAACACAATGGGAAGGAAATGACAAGGGAGTGATAATAGAAAAGAGAAGGTAAACGAGGAAGAGGAAGAACAGAATAAATAACAAAACTAAAGACTACCAGTAAGTGGGAAGGAGGGAGATGATGAAGCAAAGGCAGAGAGAGGAGGCAAAACGATGTGGAGGAAAGAAACTGAAGAGAGAGGGAAGAAATCGAGGAGGGAAGGCCACTTTGGAGGAAGTTTTAAGAGGATGAGGTCGATGGAGAGGGAAGGAAGGGGAGGCAGGCGAAAAACAAAGAAGAGGAAGAGATGATTGTAGAAAAAGAAAGAGGAGGAGGAGGAGGATACATTCATTCCAACAATGTAAAAATCAACCTAAAACCGTTGTGAGGGAGATAAATGTGTTGCTTTCACAGTGGCGTGTAAAAAAAAAAAGTTATTTAAATCTCTAAAAGTGGAAGGAGAATGAGGAGAAAAAAAATGAGTTGGTTGAGAATATGATGATTAATGTTGTTTCCAAGAAGAGGAGAAGTGGTGGTTGTGTTATTGAGCTATTACTGTTAGTTAAAAAATAAATGTGTAAATAGTTGCTCAATATGTAATGTGTAAATAAGTTGGGAGGTTATTAAAAATCATGCGTTTGAGTTTAAATAAAGCAGATTTAGTTTGCTTAAGAGGAGGACGCGTTGTTACTGAATTTTAACAGACAAAAGAAAACAGTGAAAAACTAGCAATTATAATGATATGTTTGCAAAAGTGGGAAGTATGGCTAATAATCCCTTAAGTTTAGCTTGGAGTAAAGCAAGTAAAGTTTTCTGTTTTGAAGAGGATGAAAAGCAAGAAAGTTAGGAGAGAGATGGGAAGAGGAAGAGGAGGAGGAAAGGCAGAGCAGTACAGAAAAAGGAGTACAAAGGAGTATAAAGGAATGCAAACAGCAACAGGCCTATTGGTCATTTCGAGGCTGCTTATTACAGAGAATAAATAAAGCAGATTTAGTTTGCTTAAGAGGAGGACGCGTTGTTACTGAATTTTAACAGACAAAAGAAAACAGTGAAAAACTAGCAATTATAATGATATGTTTGCAAAAGTGGGAAGTATGGCTAATAATCCCTTAAGTTTAGCTTGGAGTAAAGCAAGTAAAGTTTTCTGTTTTGAAGAGGATGAAAAGCAAGAAAGTTAGGAGAGAGATGGGAAGAGGAAGAGGAGGAGGAAAGGCAGAGCAGGAGAAGGAGGCAGAAAAAGGAGTACAAAGGAATGCAAATAGCAAGAGACCTATTGGTCATTTCGAGGCTGCTTGTTACAGAGAAGTCTATCACTATGATATGTAATTCTACAAGTTGAAGGTAAGGATAGTAAAGCAAGAAAGTGATATTTGAACATTTTAAAAATGAAAAGTGGAAGTTATGTGTTCGTTGGAAGAATGGTGATTTAATGTTTTTTGAAGAGGTGAATGTGTTTGTGTAGATGTGTTGAAGCAAAAAAAGAAAAAAAAAAACAGGAAAAAAAAAGTGGAGATTGCTGTTGGAAACGTAATTTGTATTTGAAAAGTGAAACATATTAAGGCCGTTAAAAGGGCACAGGCCAGTGTATGTGAAGGTAGGGGTATATTGTTGTGATCAGCTGCTGGTTATTTTATTGACAAGCTGTGTGCAGTCAGACTTAGATTAAAGAGTTGGAGCATTCTTTAGGTGGGTAAAAGTATATTATTTTGGTTAATTCATGATAGTTTCTTTTCCCTTATTTAAAACCTACTCAGAGCTTTAATTTAGGACGGTGTCATGATTGATGTTATATGGCGGTTGGAACTGATGATTATATTCACAGCCACGCTGTCAGAGAATTAAGTTAGGAGACAGTTAATTTAATCTTTGTTTTAGGCTCGTAATAAAAAAAAAAAAAAGATACTATCACAATAGAAGGGAACAGTCCAAGCCTCGGCAATAAAAGAATTAACATTTATCTCAGGGGGAAACTACTTTTATTTTTTGTGGCGAAAAAAACAGTTGTCCTTCCTTTTGCTTCCTTTTTGTTTCGTTGTTGGTTTTAATTTTGTGTCCGTCTTTCTAGTTTTATTAAGCCTTTTTATCTTTCCTTCATTCTCTCGCCTTATATCTACCGTATTTTCTGTCCTTTCTATCCACCTGTCTCTCACGTCTCTAATATTACTTGTCCCACTCCAGCTCCATCTCTTCCCGTATCCAAACTATTCTTTCGCTTCTCACCTCCCTCCCTGCTTCTCTCTCCTCCCTACCTCCCTTTCTCACTCTCTTTCCTCCCTCTCTCCTTCTTGTCTCTGTTGCTCTTCAAGTCCTTCGGTGCAGAAGGAATTATTGTCAAAAATAGAAATGTAAAAACGAAGTGTTTGTTCCTGTTTCGGTGAAGAGCGGTTGGAGCCTAACTGTTTTTGTCCTGCCTTTTTTATCCTACTTTTTTCCAGTCTCCTCGCGCAAAATACCCCCCCCCCTCTCTCTCTCTCTCTCTCTCTCTCTCTCTCTCTCTCTCTCTCTCTCTCTCTCATTGTTGTGCTTGCTACATCGAGTCAGGAAGGTGTAACGTAGTCTGAACCAAATCACGTGGAAGTACCAAGAATGAAATGGAAAATATATTGTGTTAGAGAATGTATTGAATCTTGTGCGGGAGAAATAAATAGTTTTTAGCCTGGCAATCAAGACAGGTACTCTGGCATATAATTTTACCAGCACATCCACTGACACAAGAAACACTACAAACACACCCACTCTTGAATTCTGCCAGGCCTCGCTGCCCTCTGTTTATTAAGTTGGTTAAAGTAATGTAGAAATAAAAACAGCTCTCACCCTTTACCCTCTCTCATTCTCTACTACTCCCACCTCCCTCTTTATGTGTGTGTGTGTGTGTGTGTGTGTGTGTGTGTGTGTGTGTGTGTGGCTGTCAGATAGATGAAATAATTTTTTCCTCTTCTCCAGGTATTTATTTTCATGTGTTTCCGTTCATTTGATGTTTCCTTTGTTTTGTTCATTAACTTTTGTGTTGTCACATTTTTCTCTTATTTTCTTGTTTTATAATCGTACAATATTATTTTGATATTAATCTCCATCATTTTCATCTTCATCGTTTCGTTATTTTCGTTCAGTGTTTTAGAATGTCAGGAAGTTGTGTGTGTGTGTGTGTGTGTGTGTGTGTGTGTGTGTGTGTGTGTGTGTGCGTCTGCGTGTGTGCGTGTGCGTGCGTGTGTGCGCGCGCATTTATGATGGTGAGCGGGCACGTCGGTAGGAAAGAGGGTAATAAATTTACCATAGCATTTTGCCTGGCATCCATAATTGAATTTATCACCTGTATTACGGCAGGCAGGTGACAGCCCCAGGTAGGCTTTACCCTCATGCAGTAATAACCTGTACCTGCACCTCACCAGTTTGACCCACGTGGTAGGCTGGAGGCAGGACAGTGACAACTATACTCCTCTCACCTTAAATTGGCCCAGATAGTCATCCTTTTGCGGTTTGTTTCATGCAGCTCAGAGGCAGAAAAACAATACTACGCCCAAAGCCTTTACATAGCATTTCCTTATGGCTCACGCCTTTTCTAGTGTTAATCTCTTGTTGCAACTCGGTATTTGAGATGGAGGAATGACAATAATTGTAGATTAGGTTAAAGTGCAACGAGGAGAAAGACGATGCTAAGAGATTAGATAGACGACACACCTGAACTTTGACCTTGACCCGTGACCTTGACCTTTGATTTATGTACCAAAATCGAAGTAGACCTTCCCATGTACACACACACACACACACACACACACACACACACACACACACACACACACACACACACACACACACACACACACACACACACACACACACACTAAAAGAGCAGGAAACGAGAGACGAGCATAGTATACAGAAGTAAAAAAAGTCTGAGAGAGAGAGAGAGAGAGAGAGAGAGAGAGAGAATTATGCAGAAGGTAATAAAAATGCTTGTAAGGAAGATAAAGATATTGTACTCAGGTGTCACTGCCTTGGCCAAGTTATCATCGCATAGTTATATACTGGTAAGGTTTGGTGTGGTGTGGCAATGCAGAGGCGGCTGCCCTTCATTGTGTTTGACTCAGTTCCAGCCTCATGGATTTATGCCCAGCAGTTCCATGACGAGGACATAGCTATGTGTTGTGACCCGGTTCGTTTGTGTGTATTAGTATATGTATCAATGTTTACAAAGTACCTCATGAATGCCCTCACCCTCACCTCTCCCTCACCTCTCACCCTCACCCCGCACCCTCTCCCTCACCCCGCACCCTCTCCCTCACCCTCACCCTTTCCTCACCCTCACCCTTTCCTCACCCTCACCCTTTCCTCACCCTCACCCTTTCCTCACCCTCACCCTTTCCTCACCCTCACCTCTCACCCTCACCCGTCACCCTCACCCTCACCCCTACCCCTTCCTCACCCCTCACCCCTTCCTCACCCCTCACCCCTCACCATTCCCCCTCTCACACCTCACCCCTCTCTCACACCTCATCCTCACCCCTCCCTCACCCCTCACCCATCTCCTTCGCCTCATCCCTGACCCTCCTTCCCCTTCCTCTTCCCTTTCCCTTTCCCTCACTCACTCTTCACCCCCTCCCTCAGCCTCGTCCATAGCCCTCATTCCCCCCATCCTTATTCCCCTTCTTCTCCTTACCCATCCTCTCCACCCTTCACCCCCTTCCTCACCCCTCACAGCCCTTCCTCACCCCTCACAGCCCTCCCTCACCCCTCACAGCCCTTCCTCAGGTTTTCCTCACTCCCCACACCTCAGTCTCATCCCTCACACCAGTCCCTTGTCACCCATCACACTCCTTCCTCACCTCTCCCGCACCTCTCCCTCGCCCCTTAACCCCTTTCTCACGTGTTCTTTACTACACACACCTTTTTGTCATCTTTCCCTCACCCCCTCCCATACCTCTGTCATCTTTCCCTCACCTCTCCCTCACCCTACACCTCCTCCCGTACCTCTGTCATCTCTCTCTCACCCCTCACCCCCTCCCATACCTCTGTTACCTTTCCGTCACCTCTCCCTCACCCCCTCCCATACCTCTGTCATCTTTCCCCCACCTTTCCCTCACCCTTCACCTCCTCCCGTACCTCTGTCATCTCTCTCTCACCCCTCACCCCCTCCCATACCTCTGTTACCATTCCGTCACCTCTCCCTCACCCCCTCCCATACCTCTGTCATCTTTCCCCCACCTTTCCCCCACCTTTCCCTCACCCTTCACCTCCTCCCGTACCTCTATCATCTCTCTCTCACCCCTCTCTCACCCCTCACCCCCTCCCGTATCTCTGTCATCTTTCCCTCACCCCCTCCCATACCTCTGTTACCTTTCCGTCACCTCTCCTTCACCCCCTCCCATACCTCTGTTACCTTTCCGTCACCTCTCCCTCACCCGCTCCCTTACCTCTGTCATCTTTCCCTTACCTCTTCCTCACCCCTCATCCTCTCCCTCACCCCTCATCCTCTCCCATACCTCTCGTCTTTCCCTCACCTCTCCCTCACCCCCTCCCTTACCTCTGGCACTACTCCCACAAAGAGAGGGGCCACAACTCATAAAGTCTCAGACGCGTGAAGAACTACTCTAACACCAAGAGTTTTTGATGTGAATGCTTATGAAGAGGTTGTGTGTGTGTGTGTGTGTGTGTGAGAGAGAGAGAGAGAGAGAGAGAGAGAGAGAGAGAGAGAGAGAGAGAGAGAGTTATGAAGCCTGAGTAAAGGTGTTGAGGTGGGGGTCTGGGTGGAGGGTAGAAAGTATGGGAGTGGTTGAAGTAAGTATACTTTACATCTGCTTTTTTTCCTGTGTGTCCTTCATCATTCATATTTCAGACACGGTTAGGCATGTCGCAGGTCATGTGCAGAGGTCAGGATATCACGCAGGCAAACAGAGAGGCAAGCAGGCAGGGAGATAGGTAGGCAGACAGTCCGAGACAGGGTTAGAAGGGAACGGCAGCCCAAATGGTTATCGGGTCAGAAATTAATTGGACTCGGGTAAGTATTTGCGAAAGTTATCCACCATGAGTCGGCCTGATAAGAGGAGCACCAGGGATTGAGGCCAGAGTCGCTTTTATCTATACACCACACAGGGGGAGCTTGCAAAGAAAAAAAAAAAGAGGGGTAGGACTGCAGAGGAAAGCAAACAGCATTTGTTTTAAGGCTATTGCTGTAGAGTAAGGTATAGCTTACGTAACTAGTCCACGAGTCAGAAATTAGGGTAGAAAATGCAAGAAGACATAAGACGGAAGAAGGAAAGAAAAACAGTATTGGAAAAATGGCTAAAAGAAGGAAGAGTTTACGAAAAAAAGAAAGGAAAGAGTCTCATCCGTATCTGTTCCCAGCTACAAAGGTAACTTACAAGAATACTTTAAAAAAGATAAAGATGTGAAAAAGACAAGGAAAAGAAGGAAAGAGAGAGAGAGAAAAAGCCTGAGATTTAAAAAGCAGCATACTGTATAATATTCTCGGACGATTAAAAATATACGGTGCCTTTGTAAACATTTCATTTTTCATAGAATTTACCTCGACCGTTTAAAGAAGTACGTAAGTATTCAAGTCTGGCTGAATATGTAAATTAACTTTTAGTTTTTTTACTTCCCTTCGTTTTCTTTATTTTTCTCCCCTTCCTTTCATTTCCATCATCATCTTCCCCATTCCATTTCCTTCATCTTTTCCCAGTCCCTTCATTTCCTTCATCTTGTCCATTCCTTTCATTTCCTTCATCTTTTTCCATTCCATTCATTTCCTTCATCTTTTCCCAATTCCGTTCATTTCCTTCATGTTTTCCCCATTCCCATAATTTCCTTCATATTTCTCCATTTCCCTTCATTGCCTGACTTTTTATCTCCTCCCGTTCGTTCCCTTCATCTTTTCCCCTTTCCTTCATTTCCTTCATCTTTTCACCTTTCCTTCATTTCCTTCATCTTTCTTTCTTTCCCTTCATTGCCTTCCTTTTTATCTCCTCCCCATCGTTTCCTTCATCTTTTCCCCTTTCCTTCATTTCCTACATCTTTTCCCCTTTCCTTCATTTCCTTCATCTTTTCCCCTTTCCTTCATCTTTCTTCCCTTCCTCTTTTTTCCATCCTCTTTCTTCCATTTCCTACATTTATTTCCACCCTCTCATCTCTTTCTCATCACACTATTTTTTTTTTCTCTCTTCCATCCCTACACCATCCAGTCTGTCTTGGTGTGTATTATGATTCATTGTGGTAGACATAACTCCAAAACAAGAACCGTTCTCTCTCTCTCTCTCTCTCTCTCTCGGAGTTAACTATCGCAATCAGCACACCAGATGAACCTCTTTCCCCTATTCTCTTCCTCGCCTTTTACCTCTCCCACTCCCTCCTCACCGTTCCCCCTCCCAATCCCGTGTCTCCTCATTTGCCTTTCCTCCTCTTTCCTACTCTTCTTTCCCCTCTCTCTCACGCCCTCTCTCTCCTCTCCTTCAGTTTCCCCCGTTTCTTCCGTTCCTCTCTCTTTCCATCTCCTCTATTCTCCTCATCCCCAGTCCCCCTCTCCCTCTCTCTTTCTGTCCTCTGTCCCCACTCTCCCTCCCCATCTCCCCCTTTCCCCATTCCCCTCTCACAAACCCATCTCCCTTCCCCTCTTCCTCTCTCCCGTCCATCCCCTCGCCTCATTCTACCCCTTTTCTTCTTCTTCCTCTTTCTTCTCCCCTTCCGTTCTTGTCGTCTCCCTCTTCCCTTGTCTTCCCATCTCTCATCCTCTCTCCCCATCATTACTTCCTCTTCCTTCCCGCCCTCTCACTTTTCCAATTCCATATCCCCCTCCTCATTTATCCCACTCCCCGACCCCATTCTTCCCAAACCCCCACTCCATCATCCCCTCCCCATTCCTTCCACTCCCCCATTCAATCTCCCCCTTCTCCATTCCTCCCACTCCATCTCCCCTCCTCCCTATTCCTCCTCCTCCCTCCACTCCCCCCTCCTCTTTCACTTCCCCCACTCCCAACGCTACCAATTAAATTGATGGCAGGCTGCATCGCAATAGAAGGGCAGATGAAAATATTAATGGGACAAAGAAAACGGATATGGGTTTATGAGTTGGACAGAAATTGGGATTGTGTATGTGTGTGTGTGTGTGTGTGTGTGATCCATAACCCGTTTCAGGTCAGTTGATGGCCAGGTGTAGTCATATTTTTGGGTTAATTTGACTAGTAACCAAGGAGACTCCATCCTCATAACTCCGGCTCATTGAATTTTATGCAACCACGACTTAGTGTTCATGTTTGGGGAGTTGCATAGTTCCGTCACTTGAACACAACCAATTATAATAATACATATATTAGCCATATACTGTATTAGTCTATAATATATATGTACCTGTTTCGTGTATTATTTTTTTCTCATTCACTTCTCATTTGCCCTGTGTTCCACTATTTCCTTTACGCCTTGCTTTCCTTTCATCTCTCTCTTCTCTCTCCTCTCCTTCCTTCTTTCTGTCCTCCTTGACTTACCTGCCTCCTCCTCACCCTCCTTTTCCCCTCCTCGTCCGTCTCCCATTCTCTTTGTCTTCATCGTCTTCACCAACCTCTTCGTAGTAGTCATTATCGTGCATTCATAATCAAACACAGTCATGCGCTGCTTAGGAATATATACATACACAAACAGATCTTAGATGCTTTTGTATTTATGCACTGTATACAAACTGGGTATGGTAAGTAAATTCATTCACACCCACATCTAGTCATACATTGTTTATAAAGTTCATGCACCTCCAGATCTTATCATCTATTGCTTCTAATGTTCATGCACATAAAGATATTGCAGTACTACTATAAATTATGTATACATGCACCATTCAAGTCATGCAGTGCTTTGAATTACATACATACAGACAATCTCTACACAGGCTACAGTTTCTCAGATCATACAGTCATATACACATTTAGTCATGCAGTGCGTCCATATACATACATGGTCAGTTTCAGCATTCAGTGCTTCTCAGTTCTCTTACATCGCCTCAAAGTTCTATTCAGCTCTTCCCTTTTCTTTGGTCTCACTAACTTGTACTAGTGTTTTTCTGGCTTCGTTTCCTTTGCTTTGTAAATCTTTCATTGCTTTATTGCTTCCCTTCTTCTAAATCCTCATGTTTTGCTCTTTCTTTTGTTCTTCAATCTTTTGCTCTTGATTCCGATTTGTTAGATTAGCATTTTATTCTTGTTGGGTCTTTCTCTTGCTCATTATCACTCTCTTTTGCTTTCTGTTTCTCTATCTCCGTGTTTTATTTTTGTGTGTGTGTAATTTTTGTTTGCTCTACATTATTCTCCCCTTTTCTTTATATCTTCTTTGTTTATGCTTTGTGTCGCTCTTGCTTTTGCTTCACCTTTCTCTTTTACTCAGTATCTTTCCCTTCATCGGTATCTGTTTACTGATGTATTTTTTGCTCTTTGTTTCCGTCTTCGTCTTTTTATACTTTCTTTTCCATTTGTTATCTTATTAAATTTCTTTGGTCTTCATCTGCTCTTCTCCCTTTTTTTTTTTTTTATCATTTGAGAGAGAGAGAGAGAGAGAGAGAGAGAGAGAGAGAGAGAGAGAGAGAGAGAGAGAGAGGAGGTTTATGGAGTATCATTGTCAAACAGGATATGAAACAAATTCATGAGCACAACCTTCATATTCACACCCACCCTTACTGCATAGATCATTACAGACAGACGCTGACGGACAGATAGACAGATCTTTATTGTGCGTATCATTAGACACACACACACACACACACACACACACACACACACACACACACACACACACACAGGCAGACAGTGTTTTGGTGGTGATGTTGTTCCTGTATTATTATTATTATTATTATTATTATTATTATATTATTATTATTATTATTATTATTATTATTATTATTGTTGTTGTTGTTGATGTCGTCGTCGTTGTAAGGGGATATAAAAAAAATCATAGTAAATACCATTTGAAGGCATATGAGGAATAGAAACGTTTCAGCAACTTATTATTTTCTGCCTTCAACCCTCGTACGAAATATTCCAAAAAGGACTGAAAAGATGGAGGGAGGGGAGTTAAACAGTATGAAGTGTTACGATGATCAGTGGTATGGTTGAAGGGGCCAGGGTCTATCATATGTTCCGTACCATTGAGTTATTGAGGAGTGAACCATCTTTTACGGAATCATACACTCACTTTTACTCTTTCACCTTTCGCGGTTTGGAAGAATTGGATGTCATTATTAAGATTCTCTCTCTCTCTCTCTCTCTCTCTCTCTCTCTCTCTCTCTCCCCAGCTATGACACACAGCACTGTCCTTCCAATGTCACTCACTCTCCGTCCTCCTCCTCCTCCTCTTCTAACATATAATGTTTACTTTCTTCACTCTTCAACTCGCTGCCCTTCGTCTCTTCTTGCAGTTCAGCAATTCTCATTTCATTCACTGTCTATCTATTTGTGTCTGTCTGTCTGTCTGTCTGTCTGTCTGTCACATCATCTCCCTACTCACTGGATCTCTCTCCATCAGACAAGTCCTCCCCCCCTCCTACACTCTATCATGTCTCGATTTTCCCGTTCCTCACCTCCACCATTCTCTCTCTCTCTCTCTCTCTCTCTCTCTCTCACTTATCTTCCTGAAAATAGTTATCATTCCCTATTTATCATTCTGTCCATATGTCTGTCTATCTATCGATATATCTGTGTATCTGTATCCATCCGTCTGTCTGTGTATTGATAAATATAATGTGTGTGTGTGTGTGTGAGAGAGAGAGAGAGAAAAAAAAAAATTAAGGTAGCAGAAAATGAAGCTGGGTTGAGTGGAGGGAAAGGGAGGAGACGAGTAGAAAAATGGCTGGGAAAATGAAGGAGGCAGGCAGGGATAATGGTAAGGGAAAATGAAGGAGGTAGGCAGGGATAATGGTAAGGGAAACGGTGTGTACTAAGCTTCACACTTTGTATCTGATGACGTCATACAGTGCCGTGCACCTGATGACGTCATATAGTGCCGTGTGCCTGATGACGTCATATAGTGCCGTGTGCCTGATGACGTCATACAGTGCCGTGTGCCTGATGACGTCATATAGTGCCGTGTGCCTGATGACGCCATATAGTGCCGTGTGCCTGATGACGTCATATAGTGCCGTGTACCTGATGACGTCATATAGTGCCGTGTGCCTGATGACGCCATATAGTGCCGTGTACCTGATGACGCCATATAGTGCCGTGTGCCTGATGACGTCATATAGTGCCGTGTGCCTGATGACGTCATACAGTGCCGTGTGCCTGATGACGCCATATAGTGCCGTGTGCCTGATGACGCCATATAGTGCCGTGTGCCTGATGACGCCATATAGTGCCGTGTGCCTGATGACGCCATATAGTGCCGTGTGCCTGATGACGTCATATATAGTACCGTGTGCCTGATGACGTCATATATAGTCATGTGCCTGATGACGTCATATAGTGCCGTGTGCCTGATGACGTCATATATAGTACCGTGTGCCTGATGACGTCATATATACAGTGCCGTGTGCCTGATGACATCTTACATACAGTGCTGTGTGCCTTATAGTGCCCTGTGCCTGATGACGTCTTATAAACAGTGCCGTTTACCTGATAATGTCAAGTTATGTACAGTGCCGTGTGGCTGATGACGTCATACATACAGTACCTTGTTTACAGGCAGGATGTAAATTTGCAGCAATGTGGCAGCGCTGTTTTTATTTTAGTTGAATTCATCCACCTCTGGTAAGAGAGTTTCTGTGAAGTTCTGGTTACTCTAGTTTGTTCATTTTAACTAGGCGGATATTTTCGTCTTTTTGTAGCTTATTTCCTGTAGCACTCTAACCACAGCATCATCATATTTGTCAGCACCATCAACATCAGTTTTCACCACATTGCTTATCTACCACCACCACATCACATCGCTCTTCACTATCAACACACCACAACCACTCATCTTCACTCATATCCTCATCACCTTCCTCCACCAATCCCCCTCACATCTCAGTAACACACCTCATGCATATGGAAATGATTCGGGTGACAGCAGGAGTTGATATGGCATCTGGGGACAGTTTTACCGCTTACATTCCACACACACACACACACACACACACACACACACACACACACACACACACACACACACACACATCTGAATACATTTCCGAGGCAAAGGCAGTCTGTACAGGTGTACAGTGGCCACACTAGTCTTACTAATACTCGTGTAGTCTTTTAACTTTAACTTGGCCTCCGCCTAAAACTACCATGTCTCCATCATCAAGAGTAAATTCATTAAAGCTAGACTAACGCTAGTAACGAAGAAGTGCTACGGAAAATACGTTGAGCAGTAGTTTCTTGTTTTTAAGTCACTTAGCTACATCATTAATTGGAAAAGAATAAAAATCTGGTAGGTATAAGGTAATTAATTGCACCATCCATCTACTACTGTCAGATACACAGACTAACGGGTAATAACGAGTAATAAATAACGGTGTAAGTAATAAGGGTGTCAGTGTTAATGATGCTTCCATCATTAGCCTCGTTACTGGCTAAATGACCCATTATGTAGCATTACTCAGGAGGCGTGGTGTACGAGAGAGAGAGAGAGAAAGGTTAAATGACCCATTATGTAGCATTATTCTGGAGGTGTGTTGGAGAGAGAGAGAGAGAGAGAGAGAGGGGTTAAATGACCCATTATGTAGCATTATTCTGGAGGTGTGTTGGAGAGAGAGAGAGAGAGAGAGAGAGGGGCATACAGCGGGTGGTGCTATCACGTCAGCATGTTGTGAGTAGTATTGAGTCGTGATGGTATCAAAGCAGTGTGAAGATTAAGCAATATCCAGGTGGCTCACACTAACCCGTAATGAAATCTTAATACCCTGGCATCCAATGCAGTGCCAGTAATAATGTCGCTGTCTGAGAATTAACAACAACACTTGCACAGGCAGTGTACCCATTGCATTTTGTTCTTGCCGAAGGAATATGATCTTAACACCTGTACGGGCTTTTAAATTTTATTTGTTCCGGTCCTACGATTTTATTCAGTTTAGGACAGAATTCTAGCAGTTAAAGGGCTAATGAAGACTACACCTTCACTCCTCCAGTCGTGTGAGTGTAGCAGCATTAACTAAAGATGCACGTTACTGTATTGAAGCGGTTAAGAGCATATTACACAGTCCAGGACAATTATTGCGTTATATTTTTGCTGCCAGAATATGATGTTTATACCTTTACACCCAGTTACACCACCGGTGTTGTCAGCGTCTCGGAATATACAAGTTTACCTTATGGATGTCATACGTCGAATATTACTACACTTATTGTATTTTAGTATTGCCGCCAGAATGAGATGTACAACTGTACAAAAAAGTATCGTTACGACGTTGTGCTAAACAGTATGACAGAAACGACGATAGTTTAGGAACACCAGGCAGGGGTCGTGGAAACTGTTGGTACCCCTGCATATCCAACAATGTTGGTTATGCATGGGATACGTGAGGCATATCCTGTGTTTGAGGATATAAATGCGTCGATATGGATATATCAACTCTTCGGAAACAGCAGCCATCGTAGTGTTCGTTCTCGTATCTATCGGACCCCTGAGTAACGATAGTTTTTTGTACACCTGTACATACTGTTGCATCCCGATCACACCCACCAGTATTATCACTGCCATTATATACAGTATATGTAGCAGTACTTCACGGGTGCAGAATTAAACACCGCACCTGTTCGTTTCCTAGTAGTTTCGTATTAAACCTTTTTTTTTTTTTTTTCTTGAGAGGAGGGTCGCCTTATGCTGGCAGAACTTTATTAAATTTAGGGAGGACTTCAACCTGGGTTGATTATATCTGTCTGTCTGTCGATTTATCTGTATCTGTCTGTCTATCAGTCCATCTATTTATCTATCTGTCCAGGAGAGAGAGAGAGAGAGAGAGAGAGAGAGAGAGAGAGAGAGAGAGCGCACCCTCCCCCCAAAAAGTTAGCAAGAACGAAATAAGGCATGGTAATGACAGGGTATAAAACTGGTACTTGTGTCCTTTATCCTCTGGCAGTTGGTTTAATACATACCGGTAACATAATATTTACATTTCAGTCATGCTGATGAAATGAAGGAAAGGTGAAAATTTCCCTCCATCGATATGGTATTTTCTTCACTTTGGTTGTAGTATTTCTTCTGTGTTGCATACAGTAGGCTATATACCTTTTACGAAAAGAAGAAAGCCCCAATGGCTAATAGCCCGCAAAGTTGTTTATTCCATCAGGATCGCAGGTGCCTGGTGCTGGGCCTCCTGAACCAGTCTTTCAAGACAAGAATGACCAGTCGCTCGTCCCTGAACGACATCGTGAAAAATAGCCTGGATTATCCGTTTGATGTAAACATTGTTCTCGTATTGACCACATGCAGTTGGAAAACCTCAACCCACAAAGCCACGATTTTTTTTTTTTTTTTATGTCAGTCCTATGAAAACTCTTGAGGTTAATTGCCTCTGAATCCTGTCTTTATGGCGTTGTTTTGAACTTGCTTACCGATTTAAGTAGAAGGAACTAGTATCTTGACAGATTAACTTCCTTACAATGTCGTGTTTTACTGTTATTTTTCATACGTCACGTTATTTTATTCATTGTAGAACAAGTGTTTGGTAGTGAAGATGTTTGTGACGGCTGTAGTGTAACCCCACCAGTTAGAAAAATACTTCCCAAACTGAACACAATATTCACACTGTACTAATAATTATTCTCTTCAGTCCCATGACGTATTTATATTTTATCACTGCTGCTTCCACACGATTTTGTTCAGTTTAGGAGAGATTTTTTGTACTGAAGGGGTTAGATATGACCTTCAGCAAATATTTCACTACAAAAGTCTGCCTAAGATGACTAAAATCGTGTACAAATAGCAAGAATATACCAAGAGAGTACGTCACCAGATGAAAGTTGTTAAATAAGTAAATCTTGATCTGAGAGAAGTGGTTGTTTTATATGTAAACATTATTGACGGTAATTATCTTTGTAATATTAACTCTCATGGCACAAATAAGTCTAGTATTATATTCCAAATCACTCCAAGGGATCTTCTTCATATGAATGAGTCGTAGGAGCCTAAGGGTGTTACTTTAATTTTGAACTTCCGTAATTATTTTTAAATGTCTTGTCACCCATTCACTCTCTTTATTATTAATTTTCTTCCATTCTCTTCGTCTCTTCATATTAATCTCTCTCTTAGTTATATTCTTCCCATTTTTATTTTGTTCGTCTTTCTCTTTCTCCTTCTGCTTTTTCTCTCCTCGTCCATATTCTCTCTTCACTCGATCACGCTCATCTATTCGTCCTCATTTTTCATCTCACGCTTATTTCCTCCCTTCCTCTTTCCGCTTTCCTCTTGACATATTTTCTCGCCTTTTCTCATTTTCCCCTCCCCTTTATCTTTCTGTTTCATCGTCATTTTTGCTGCCACACTCCTTCCCTTCCCCTGTCCGTCCTACCCTTTTATTGTGCCTCTTCATCTTTCGCTCCTCCTCTTCATTCCCCTTCCATGTGTCCATTCTTCCTCCTCTTTTTTTTTTTTTTTTTTTTCCACACGTCTCTCATCAGGCTTTCTTTTTTCGTCTTTTCTTTATCTCCTGTTCTTTTATTTTTGTGCTCCTGTTTTTTCTTCTCAGTGTGTTTTTCTTCCATCCTGGCCTCGCCACATTCTTTTCCCCTTCCATTACTTCCTCTTTTTGTTTCAGTCATCACTCCACCTCATACTCTCTCTCTCTCTCTCTCTCTCTCTCTCTCTCTCAGCTAATCAAGATGGACACTCTCCATCTAATTCACTTAAGTAGCACATTTTTTTTGCCCCCCCCCACCCCTTTTTTTCTATCACCCGCCGACCCACCACCTTCCCTTCTTCCTACCCCAGGTAATTCCAGCTTCTTTCCTCCTTCCCTACTCTTACCTTTTCCATACTTTCCCTCTCTCCTAAATTCTTCTTTTCTCCCTTCACACCATTTCCTTTGCCTCTTTTTTGTTCCTCCCCTTCTCTCCTTTCTTTCCATTTACCATCCTTCCTCCTTCCTCTTTCCCATCTCAACTTTCTCCTGCTCGCCTCACCTCTTTATACCTTTCTCTCCCTCTTTCATTCTTTCGGTCTCCTCTCCCCTATCTTTCCTTCACTTTCCCCTCCTTTCTCTCCCACCTTTCGTCTCCTTATTAGTTTTTTTTTTTTTTTTACTTCTTTGAATAGAGTAAGGCTATTTAATAATGGCCGGACCGCCTCGTTAAGACTGTAAAGTCTGTGAATCAGTGTGATTCAACTGTGTAACTCCTTCCCTTTTCATCCCCCCCTCTCCCTTCCTCTCTCCCTTCTTCGTTCCCTCTCTTACCCCCACCCTTCCTTTCCCTCTCTTCTCTCCCTTCCTTCGTTCCTCCAACCTCTCCCTTTCTTTTCACTTCCCTCACTTTTCTCATCGATCTCGCCTCTCCACATATCGTTTCACTACCCGCGTCATGTCTTTCTTCTCCTCACGTTCCTCTACCCTCTCCTCTTTTTCCTCTGTCCGGTCCTCTCTTTCCTCTGTCGTTAGCTCTCTTTCCTCTGTCCTTACCTCTCTTTCCTCTCACCTTTTTCCCTCACCAGACCCCTTGCTATGCCGATATTAAATTGTGGAATGAACTGTCCACTTTTAAGTCTGATGCCATTGGTCTAGTCTAACTGGACTTCAAGTTGCTTGGTATTCCCTCTCTTCTCAGTCTCCCGCACAGTCCCCTTCCCCTTCTGGCACCTCCCCCTGTCCCTCATTGTCCCTCCCCTGGCCTTCTTGTCCCCTCCCCTAACCATTCCTGGCCCCTTCCTGTGCCCCTCCTCCTGCCCCTTCTGGCACCTCCCCCTGTCCCTCATTGTCCCTCCCCTGGCCTTCTTGTCCCCTCCCCTAACCATTCCTGGCCCCTTCCCGTGCCCCTCCCCCTGCCCCTCCTGCTGTCCCTTCTGGCCCCGCTCCCCCTGTCCCTCCTGGTCCCTCCCTCTGTCCCTCCTGGTCCCTCCCCCTGTCCCTCTTGGTCCCTCCCCCTGTCCCTCTTGGTCCCTCCCCCTGTCCCTCTTGGTCCCTCCCCCTGTCCCTCTTGGTCCCTTCCCCTGTCCCTCTTGGTCCCTCCCCCTGCCCCTCTTGGTCCCTCCCCCTGCCCCTCTTGGTCCCTCCCCCTGTCCCTCCTGGTCCCTCCCCCTGTCCCTCCTGGTCCCTCCCCCTGTCCCTCTTGGTCCTTCCCTCTGTCCCTCCTGGTCCCTCCCCCTGTCCCTCCTGATCCCTCCCCCTCTCCCTCCTGGTCCCTCCCCCTCTCCCTCCTGGTCCCTCCCCCTGTCCCTCTTGGTCCCTCCCTCTGTCCCTCCTGGTCCCTCCCCCTGTCCCTCCTGGTCCCTCCCCCTGTCCCTCCTGGTCCCTTTCTTTTCCCTTCCTGGTCCCTCCCCCTGTCCCTCCTGGTCCCTCCCCCTGTCCCTCCTGGTCCCTTTCTTTTCCCTTCCTGGTCCCTCCCCCTGTCCCTCCTGGTCCCTCCCCCTGTCCCTCCTGGTCCCTCCCCCTGTCCCTCCTGGTCCCTCCCCCTGTCCCTCCTGGTCCCTCCCCCTGTCCCTCCTGGTCCCTTTCTTTTCCCTTCCTGGTCCCTCCCCCTGTCCCTCCTGGTCCCTCCCCCTGTCCCTCCTGGTCCCTCCCCCTGTCCCTCCTGGTCCCTTTCTTTTCCCTTCCTGGTCCCTCCCCCTGTCCCTCCTGGTCCCTTTCTTTTCCCTTCCTGGTCCCTCCCCCAGTCCATTCTGGTCCATCCCCGTGTCCCTCCTGGTCCCTCCCCCTGTCCCTCCTGGTCCATCCCCCTGTCCCTCCTGGTCCCTCCCCCTGTCCCTCCTGGTCCCTTTCTTTTCCCTTCCTGGTCCCTCCCCCGGGCATCAACGATGAGATTTTTTTTCCCCACTGTCCTTTCACTCACCCTTATCGCATCACCATCACGATCTGTCTGTCTGTCTGTCTGTCTCTGTCTCTGTCTCTGTCTCTCTGTCTGTTCTTGTTGCCATCAGATGGGCCCTAATAATGTTTTTCTTGTTTTAATGTTCTTGTTGCCATCAGAGTAAGTAGCACATATGAAGTTAGATCACCTGTAATTAAGGGCACATTAAATTCTATATCCAAACCCTCGGGTTAAAAAAGTCTTTGTTAGCCCCTTCAATCCGTTGATGTACTTTGGAGTTCACTGTTGTTTCCTGCAGAGGCTTTTATTCAGTGTAGGAGATATTTTCTAACTTATGTGGTTAGATAGAATCCTTGAGATTTTTTCACTATTGCGG
>NC_137068.1:20672308-20704808 GCF_032717465.1 Coenobita brevimanus
CGGCTTGCAAGATTTGCAGTCGTATTCTAAGTGGCATAGGTTTGGCTTCACATCTTCCTTAGCGATCTGTTTTGCATTTTACAGCTTGATATTTTCTTGTATACTCTGGCTATCGTTTTAATATTGATACAGTGTGCATTAGTCACATATAAGAGGATATTCCGTGTGAATAGTGTAGGTTTCCTGGGACATTTAACTGACGCTGACATTGTTGTCAACAAATTTAAATGGCGACGGTGGAGTGGGTGAGTCCATTCATGTGAGGCGGGGGAGGAGGTTGGAGCGGCGTAGCGGTGGCGGACGTACGAGTAAGATGCTTAGGAAGAGAGTTGGTTTATTTACGTGTTTGCTGTCCAATACAGCACCCGGTGAATGGGTATAGCCTACATTAAACGAACATCATCTTATATAGTTATATCTTGTCTCATGCCACATCCTGTGAGGGGCTGGCCAGGGCTATGTAAATAACCTTCAGAACTACCCACAACCTTGCACAAAGCAGGACCGTACCACCAAACCACCTCCCACCCACAGGCTCGTATCCTGAGTGGCTCTGAAGGTCTCTAACACATCATCCTTGGTGACGATAATTATTGCATATTGCAGCTCAATATCCTCTTAAGCAAATACTGTCGATTTTAAAGCTTCGTAAATAACATAATAACATATATACAAGAGGGTATTAAGATGCAGTAGGTCAAATGGTTTAAAGTCTGCTGCACCAGATTCTAGTCTGGCCACACGCACCACCACCAGCCTCATATAAAACCCATGCCAGGCCTGTTAACCCACCACACTTGATTTATAACCAAAGGTCACTTCTGCAAGATTGTTTCTTCCCCACCTTCCCTCCCTCAAAATTTCACAAGATCTTTCTCATCACTTCGCGTTGTGTTGTCCCTACTCAGTAACACCCTCTTCCCACAGACCCATCACCACACCTCGGCTGTGAATCCGTACAAGGGTTTACTACACAATAAGTCCTGCTGGTACACCGAAAAACAACACGCCAAGCACAGAACACTGGAAGATGAACCGCGTACTGACAGGTAAGCTAATTAACCTTTTCAGTCCCTCGACGTCTTTCCTATTTTATTATTACTATCTCCATACCGTTTTTATTAAGCTTAGGAATAATGTTAAAGACTTATTGAATTAAGCCGTCTCATAAACGATTTTAACCCCTTCAGTGCGGTGACGTTGATTATATTTAATATTTGCTGCCTCCAGGGATTATATTTACCTGAGGAGAAACTTTGGAAGTGGATGGGTTGGATACAGCCTTGATTAACCCCTACATTACTAGACATGTATCCTAAGTTACTGGATGGGTTGGATACAGCCTTGATTAACCCCTACATTACTAGACATGTATCCTAAGTTACTGGATGGGTTGGATACAGCCTTGATTAACCCCTACATTACTAGACATGTATCCTAAGTTACTGGATGGGTTGGATACGGCCTTGATTAACCCCTACATTACTAGACATGTATCCTAAGTTACTGGATGGGTTGGATACGGCCTTGATTAACCCCTACATTACTAGACATGTATCCTAAGTTACAGGATGGGTTGGATACAGCCTTGATTAACCCCTACATTACTCGACATGTATCCTAAGTTACTGGATGGGTTGGATACGGCCTTGATTAACCCCTACATTACTAGATATGTATCCTAAGTTACTGGATGGGTTGGAATCAGCCTTGATTAACCCCTACATTACTAGACATGTATCCTAAGTTACTTGATGGGTTGGATGCGGCCTTGATTAACCCCTACATTACTAGACATGTATCCTAAGTTACTGGATGGGTTGGATACGGCCTTGATTAACCCCTACATTACTAGACATGTATCCTAAGTTACTGGATGGGTTGGATACAGCCTTGATTAACCCCTACATTACTAGACATGTATCCTAAGTTACTGGATGGGTTGGATACAGCCTTGATTAACCCCTACATTACTAGACATGTATCCTAAGTTACTGGATGGGTTGGATACAGCCTTGATTAACCCCTACATTACTAGACATGTATCCTAAGTTACTGGATGGGTTGGATACAGCCTTGATTAACCCCTACATTACTAGACATCTTTGCCAGGTGGCTTAAAATGATGTCATGGTGGCCTGATTACAATGACAAATTTTTCAACGGGCTGAATGGGTTAAATATTGAGTGTATAAAGGATGTACACACCACCTGGTTCATCACACACCACAGGTACCCTCCACATTATATCATCATCACACACCTGCTTGATAACACACCACAATTACCCACCGCACTTTATCATCACACACACGTGTTTCATCACACACCAATTACCCATCTCAAATTTTTAACAATATCCAACTCAGTCCTCCATCATCTTTAAACATAGTTGTAGTTTCATTCTGTCGGAATTTATCTTGGGATTGTCATATTACCTCTCTTGTAAAATCGTGCCTCCAAGAGATTAGGTGTGTTTAGCTGACTCCATTCCTTGTTTAGCCCTGCATAGTTGTTGACTTTATACACGGGTTTTATTCGCCCATGTGTAGATTACAACCCTCATGTGTGGGACTGGGGAGGCTGCCCACATACAGCTCTTTTCAAAAAGGTGGAGTCAAAGGCTTTTCGTCTCATTAACTCCTCCTCCTCCTCTTTTTTTTTTTTTTTTTTTTTGCGAGGAAGAAGGAACCAAACGCTGAACCCGCAGAATGTTTCTTCCAAGAAAAGAAACAATTCAAGAGAGAGCCAAATTCATGATCCATTCGAGATGCGTGGACACACTGCGTTTGAAAGACTGGAGATCATAGGAAGTAGGAAAAACAGAGGGCGACAGTTCCAGAGTTGACCTATTGCATAAATGAAGGACTGGGAGTAACGGTTAACACTTGCATTAGAGAGTTGGACAGAAAAGGGATGAGAGTTTGCTGCTAGACGGATGCTACGCGCCCGTCGTAGAGGTGGAGGGATGCAAGCAGGCAGTTCAGA
Organism: Coenobita brevimanus; assembly: GCF_032717465.1. Classification (NCBI taxonomy): domain Eukaryota; kingdom Metazoa; phylum Arthropoda; class Malacostraca; order Decapoda; family Coenobitidae; genus Coenobita; species Coenobita brevimanus. The sequence goes on from NC_137068.1 coordinate 20,675,297, forward strand.
GGAGCAGTGACCATTGAAGTAACGATAGAAGAGAGGTAAAGAGGCAACAGCGCGGCGAAGAGACAGAGGTTGAAGGGAGCCAGTAAGAGGAGAGTTGAAGAGACGAATAGCCTTTGACTCCACCCTATTGAGAAGAGCTGTATGTGGGGAGCCTTCCCATACATGAGAGTTGTACTCAAAACAGGGGCGAATAAAACCCGTGTATAAAGTCAACAACTGTGCAGGGGTAAAGGAGGTACGGAGTCAGCTTAACACACCTAATCTCTTGGAAGCAGATTTTACAAGAGATGAAATATGATCTTTCCAAGATGAGTCTCGTGTGAATGAAACCCCAAGCATGTTCAAGGATGATGCAGGATTGAGCTGGATATTATGAAACAGTAGTGGGTACTCCTGTGGAAGATTTTGACGGGTTGATGGGTGTAAAAACTGAGCCTTTGATGCATTAAAAACAACAAGATTATTTTTACCCCAGTCAGAGATACGAGCCAAGTCAGACATTAGGTGTGCCATAGCCTCATCCCTTGATTGTTGAAGTAACTGCTGAGATGGACGATGCGGATACCGGCTCCCTCCAGTCTCTGTCTCTTCGCCGCACTGTTGCATTTTTACCCCTTTTCTTTCGCTACTTCACTGGCCATTACTCCTCTGAACTGTCTGCTTGCACCCCTCCACCACTATGGCGGACGCGTAGCACGCGTCTTGCAACAAACTCTCATGCCTTTGCTGTCCAGCTTTCTAATGCAAGAGTTAACCGTTACTCGTAGTCCTTCATGTATGCAAGAGATCAACTCTGGAAGTGTCTTCCTCTGTCTGTGTTTCCTACTTCCTATGAACTCCAGTCTTTTAAACGCAGTGTGTCCAGGCATCTCGAAATGAACGGATCTTGAATTTGGCTCTTTTATCTTTTTTTTTTTCTTTTCTTTTTTTCATGGGGGGAACAGTCCTGCGGGCTCCAGGCCTTTGATTCCCCCCTTCCTTGAAAAGAAAAAGAAAAAAAAAAACTACCATCGCATACCAGGTTCATTGCACACCAGTTACCCACCACACTTTATCATCACACGACATAATTACCCACCACACATTGTCATCATTCGTCACATACCTGGTTCATTGCGCCCTACAGGTACCCAACACACTTTGCCATCCCTCATCACACACCATAATTACCCACTACACTGTATTGCATCACACTCGTTTTATATCCCTGTGATCAAACACCACCTACTTCAGCCATCTGTTTACCGGTATCTGTAGCCAGACGCCTTAATCCCGCAAGGGGTGACCGTTTGTCCTTTGAGATGTTTGACTGGGAGGGGCACTAACCCTCCGCCAACCAACTTGTTGACACGTAAGGAACACGTATGGGTTGGTTGTATGGTTACCACCCAGCATTGTAAATTGTTTTCTCACATACCATAATTACTCAAAACACTTTATTACTTCATCACGTTGCCTATATCCCAGTCATCACACACAGCCAGCTACATCCCACATCATAATCAGCCACCACACCTTGTCATCACTTCATCACAGATCCCAGTCTTTACAGTTTAACTTGACCAGCGTTTTATCTCAGCATTCACAGTCATTTAATTATTCATCACACTTGTTTGAGTTCATATCCCCAGTTATCGTTATCACCACCACCACTACCACATAGCCTGTCTTACCTTACCCTTCCCTACCCTACCTTAACCTTTACCTTTCTCTTTACCTTTACCTTAACCTTACCTTACTTTACTATACCTTATAAACCTTACCTTACCTTACCCTACCCTACCCTACCCTACCCTACCCTACCCTACTCTGCCCTGCCCTGCCCTACTCTGCCCTGCCCTACTCTGCCCTGCCCTGCCCTACCCTACCCTACCCTACCGTGCTTCACTCCATCAACCACACCCTACCCTCATCACCACAACTCACGTCATGGCGTCATTCGGCAATTTGAGAGCGAAGGGAGACGAGTTACGGCATAGATTCGGTGTTAACGACGAACTTGTGTGATGTTTTGCATGTTGGTAAAGTGGGTTATGTGTGTTGTTGAGGTTTTATGGGAAATTGTGTGTGTGTGTGTGTGTGTGTGTGTGTGTGTGTACAGGAGTAACAGTGTGGTACTGTGCTCGTAACTTATTGTGAATTGATGAGTAACCTATTATTTTGATGAGTGGTATAGGATCCATTTTGAAACGTAAATAAGTGTTTCTCTCTCTCTCTCTCTCTCTCTCTCTCCAGGTAGGGAATGAAGGTAGGTAATTAGGTCACTAATATCCTAAGGGAAGTTAATGATCTTCTGTTGCCACCGCAACGAATCTGACTTTTCATTAACACACACACACACACACACACACACACTATATATATATTTATAATGAAGGTGTGATTGGTGATGAGCAGTGTGGCTTTAGGAGAGGGAGGGGATGCGTGGATCAGGTGTTTGCTGTGAGACAAGTGTGTGAAAAGTATTTAGCGAAAGGTAAGGTTGTGTTTTGGGCATTTATGGATTTAGAGAAAGCGTATGATAGAATTGATAGGGAGGCCTTGTGAACTGTTTTAAGATTGTTTGGACTTGATGGTAGGTTACTAAAAGGGGTGAAAGTTTTAGGTGGAGGTCTGAGTCTGGTGAATGTTGATGGTGGAGAGTGGAATCTGAAGCAGCTGTTGTTTGCAGATGATACGCAGTGGTTCCTGATTCAGAGGAGAGATTGAGACAGTTGGTAGAGGAGTTTGGAAGGGTGTGTGAAAGGAGGAAATTGAAAGTAAATGAGAATAAGAGTAGATGGTAGGGGGATGAATATAGTTTTGAATGGCGAGTTGCTTGAGGAGGTAGAGTGTTTTAAATATCTAGGGTCACATGTTGCTGTGGATGGAAGAATAGATGCAGAAGTGAAGTTTAGAATAAATGAAGTAGGAAAGGTGCTGGGAGGAATGAAAAAAGTGTTTAGATGTCGTTCGCTTAGAATGGATGTAAAGAGAAGACTGTATGAGGGTGTTGTGGTAACGACTGGATTATATTGGGCTGAAACATGGAATATGGGTGTAGCAGAGAGGAAAAGTTTGAATGTAATGGAGATGAGGTGTCTGAGGAGTACGTGTGGAGTGACGCGTATGGATCAAGTGCGAAATGATGAAGTGCGAAGAAGTACTGGAGTTGTTCGGGAGATGGCTGGTAGAGTTGAGTAGAGGGTGTTGCGATGGTTTGAGCATATGGAGAGAATGGATAATGAGCGATTGGTGAAAAAGATAACTAGATCTGATGTGAGAGGTGTAAGGCTGAGAGGAAGACCACGAATAGGATGGACGGACAGTGTGAAGAGAGCGCTGGATGCGAGAGGGATGTCTGTTGAGCAAGGAAGAGTGGCTGTGCGTGACAGAAATAAATGGAGAGAAATTGTGAATGAATAAGTGATGACGCAGCCCTGAGGGGATATTCTCCCGCATTTGGTCTGATCACCTTTCAGGTCAGGTGCGGGTAAGGGGGTGAGTCTGTTATGATGTGGCAGGGGTAAACCAGTTCTGCTGTCGGGCCCTGCTGCGGATGTCACTGATTGCATTGCGCAGTTGACCCTTGTGCGGTGTGGTGCGGTGAGGATCTGTCCGTTCTGCCCTTTGGGGCTAAGATGCGAATGAATGTGTTTGAATGGATGAGTAAATGGGGAGTGTGTCGTCCTGTCTCGGCTACCTCCCTTTCCTTGGGGGAAGCAGCCTAGGTGTATAGATAGATATAGATAGATAATGAGGGTAGTATAACTGCAGGTACATAATCTTGGCCTCGTCCATTAATCTCACAAGTCTATATCCACCACAAGCCCCTGTGAGTGGAATAAATCTGGAGGGAAAATATGTGTGTTGTCCAGTAGGTGATGGTGGTGTGGCGGTAGTGGGTTATTCATGAGGACAGGCTTATTGGACCTTCGATCACACCAGCGGGGTCTGGGGTTAAATGTGGCTGTGTAATACACCGTGCCAGTGAATAAGTGTTTGCATGGCCACGACACAGGGTGTACCGGTATATAATAGCTTACAAATGAGGTGTATCTTCACATGAGCCAAGCTGGTCGTGTAATACACCCTACCAGTAAGTAAGTGTTTGTATATCCACCAATGCGGGTGTACTTGTACGGTATATAATATAGATAAGTTACATCTACACATGACCAAAGGTGGCTGTCTCTTATCCACAAAGCTGACACACAAATCATTTTGGACTTTCTGGTGAATAAATATCATAACCTAATGTGGATGGCATTGAAAACGGCAATAAACTGAAGTTCTGTAATTTTCTAACGTTTCAGACAACACACACTCCGAAACGTTATAGATGTAAGAACTTAAGGTTTTTGTCATTAACCCTTTCAGTTACATTAAGTACAAGTCAGCACGGTGACGTATTTTTTAAAATTATTATTATTGATACCCTTAGACGAATTTACTTATCTTCAGGAGAGATAACGAGTAGTGAAGGGGTAATGAAGACTACAGTATTCAGTCCGTTCCGTTCAAAAAATCTACCCGAAACTAAAAAAATAAAAAATAAAAAGAAAGCTATACGTCACAGGAGTGAAGTAGTTAAAATTAATTATTGTCACTGCTAGAGATGATATTCAGGTTAAGATGAGCCTCAAGGAAAAGAGGTTAAAATCTGACTTTGTGTTGGTAGAAACTGTATCCGCATTACGGTATTATGTTGACCATCAATAATTTTTTGCCCGACCTGGACCATTTATATACCTGGATTTATCATAGTCGGGTCAAAACTGTTATGTCCGTACAATACACACTATTTCAGTGTGTGTGTATAATTTTTCCCTTTTGATAAATCCATGGTACTTGGAATAAGACCTGTCTGTCTTTTTCAGGGCGCCTGATTCCAAAAATTATCCACGACAGCCATTATGCAAGAGCACTTCAAGCGTTCTGCTGCCACTTCTCACAAGTTCTTGCCTCTTCAAGCCTCCTTCATACACATCCCAAGATTGTCAAGGTGAGTAAGTAGCCTTTGTTACTCCAGCAGTGTCCATAATATAAAGTTATAACCAGAGAAATTAGTTATCTCTGTTTTTACCGACATATTAAAGTTTTTATATCAACGTACAGGCGTCACGTATCACATGGACAGCTTCGTCTTGTTAGAGATTAACCATGTTTGTCTTCTCATATGTATCGGTGTTTACACCAAGCAGACATCATATAGTACGTGAAAGGCTTGGTCTCGTTATGTTAGTCCTGCTGTGGCGTCCTCAGTGATTATGTAATTAGTTACTCAAGGGAAATTAATCGTGGTTATCTTATCCCATACATTTCAGTTTTTATACTAAGTAGCAGGCCACACATTTTTGAAAGGTTGGCCTAATAATGTAACCCTACATTGGCGTCTTCATTGACCCTTTAGTTATTGCCAGCTGAATTAGTCATGTTTGTCTGATGTATGTAGTTCAGTTTTTATACACTTGTTATATGGAAACCTCTGTCTTATCACGTCACCGGGGTTTGTATTTATCAGATACCTTTTTTTTTTCGTATTTTTTAACTTGCAGTAAAAAATAATAAACAAAAAGCATAAACAAGCATTATTTACACAACTCCAGCGCAAGGGTTGGTTGTGAAGTGTTTGATTTGTGTGTGAAGGCTAAAGGTGATTCGGTTGAAGTAGCTATATCGGATAATTATACTACCCCAAGACACCACAGCATACTTCATAGATCAGTTGTATTATAATAAAAAATCCTACTCTTAAAGAAAGAGTGACACCGGGTGATAGCAAAAAAACGTAAATAAAATATTTATAAAGAAAATGGAAATAAATGACGTCATCGCACTAAAGGTTAAATGCGTGAAAACAAAAGAAGAAAAAGGGACGTAGCAGCTCAGAGGTTTGACCCCAGATCCAGTGCGGCAGTGTTAAGAATGTCATTGGTGTTGACGCTGAGTTGCCCCAAGCATGATGTGGCGACAGGTGAGTGGTGGAGGTGGTGGTGATATGGTGAGAGAGAGAGAGAGAGAGAGAGAGAGAGAGAACAAGCAGGACGAGTTTAGGAGTGTGTGTGGGTGTTGGTGTGAACAGATTAGATTGAGAGGGAAGGTAGGGGAAGATGGGAATGTATGAGATAAATGAGAGGAGGAGGAGGAAGGATACAGGATGGAGACTTAGAAAGAGAACATAACGTAAAATCAGAGAAAAGTGCACGTAAAGATAGGAAGAGAAGATAATGAGTGCAAGGTTCTGGGTGAAAAGAGAGTGAAGGATAAGAGAGGAGGAGTGCAAGGAGAAGTAACATTAGAAGAGAGTGAAGGAGAGAGGAGGACAAGGAGAGGTTGGAGAAGAGTGAAAAATAGGAAAGAAGTGCGAGGAGAGGTTGGAAAAGAGTGAAAAATATGAGAGAGAGAGAGAGAGAGAGAGAGAGAGAAGGGTGAACAATAAGAGTAGTGCAAGGAGAGGTTGGAAAAGAGTGAAGACTAAGGGAGAAGGAGGGATAGGAAGAAAAGAAGTAATGTGTGTGCGGCACATTTCTTTGGGTGTGCTGTTATTAATTGTCCATCTGCCATTTTGTTTCTCGATTCCTCATCTGTGGGTTTTAAAAAAAGGTGGAATGATGCTGATGATGATGACTACGACGACCTCCAGACGATTTATTTCAGCTTACCGTAGAATATACTTTTCGAACCGGAAGAGTTATAGCTTTCATTAACACCCTCTGTACAGAAGTGTTTCCTCAGCTTAATAAAATCTCTTGGTGGTATCAATAAACTAAAAACGAAGTCCCCCGATTGAAGGTGTTAAGGGAAAATGGAATAAAAGAAATGGAAAAAGGATCCTGGAACTTCATTCTTCAAATCAAATCAGACGGGTCTTAATTATGAAAGGAGAGATGAAGGAAGGTGTGGGAGGCACGAGAGTGAGGGAGAAAGAGAGGAGTGGGGGGTGCGCGCGTGCTTGTGTATGTTTGTGTGTGTATGTGTGGGTGGGTGTGTCTGTGCGTGGGTGTCTTCAGGATAAAGCGTGATAAATAACATTTTTCACGTGTTCCATATTCGCGTTTCTCAGCTGTGGTATGTCAGGCAGGTACAGCCCCAGGTCGGCTTTACCCTCATGCAGTATTTCTCCTTTCCTACACCTTGCCATTATTCCCAACCTGTTAGGCTTGGAGGAAGGAAAAAGAGGAAAATTATTTTTCATCCAACCTTCGTGTATATTATTGTCTTTCTGCGATTAGGCTGTCACGTAGCTGAGTGGCAGAATAAGATAGTGTTACGGCTGTGCTTCCTATCCATGTCGCTTCTGCGTTACCAGCATCATAAACTAATCATGATATGGAGAACTGGAAACTTAAAGCCAAGAGGAAGTGAAAAGAGTGTAGAGGGTGATAAGAGAGCACAGCGACGGCATGACTGACCTTGACCGTTAACTCTGACCTTTGGTTGACCTACTCCAAAATCTTATGATTCCTTGCCAGGCCTTTGTGTTGGCGATATTCCTCGTTGTTGAATTTGAAAAAAAAAAAAATTACATGGATACAAGGATCCTGTAATTACATTTTCTTACTGGTAAATCCTCCTCACTAATACTGTCTAACACTTATTCCACTACACTTCCATTCCCCTGAAGAAGCCTCTGTACGAAACTAGTCAGGAATAAACTTGTCTTCTCTACACCACTCATATACATCTGTCATAATGTGTCAGCAAAAACAAACTGTCACGTGCATCGCCATACGTACTCGTACTTCGTCCATCGATATCTGTCCTTTTGAAATACTATAGATACTGACACCCTCCGTCTTTTTACGAAGTGAAGCAGAGAGTCTGAGTGCAGTTTAATGGCAGCAGTTTAGAGGGATGAATCACCCTCTTAAGAAGGGAAAGGGAAGGAAGGAGGTGAAGGAGAATCTGGTGCAAGATTTCAGGAAATGGTACTCTCTTGGGCGGAGATGAGAGTAAGAGCATCGGCATTACGCTGAATTTCTCTTCCATCAGTCCACCACACCAGGCAACGTTCACCTCCGTAAGAACATTCACATTCTGCCGCTTTCATTGCTGTGTGCTAAAGTGAAGGACTAAATTCCGACCAGCACCAAACACGTTTGGTAAATTAGGCAAATCGTACTTGTCAGTGTTTCAACTTGATTGAGCCATTCTTTGTTACGAATGCACCTTATAGTACTCGGTTAGGGCCACATGATTTTACTTAGATAAGAGAAGCTTAAAGGGTTAATACTTTGTGTGTGTTGTGGATACTGCCACAACTGAGGGTACCCCCTGCCTGACATAATTTTACAACCAACTCTGTGCGATAACTATCGCGGTTGACTATCTGTAGAACAGGATAACTTTTGGTTGTGAATAGTTATCGCCAGATGGTTTTACACAGATGAGTGAGATCCATGAACAGCAAAAGATTACACATTATTGTCCCTAAAGATCCGATCGTGTAAGATTAAAAACCCATGAAATGCCCCAGAATGCAGAGATGTTAATGAGATGGGCTGGGGTATGAGGTGGGTGATTTGATTTTAGGAAGGGCCGTACCTTGACTTAGCAGAATCCCTACCAATATCATTTGCTTACCCCTGGTCTTCATAGGGTTCTGTGTGTGTGTGTGTGTGTGTGTGTGTGTGAGAGAGAGAGAGAGAGAGAGAGAGAGAGAGAGAGAGAATAATGAAAAACAAAAGAATATAAAGGTCAGACTCATATTCCCTTACCCTGTGTACTCCAGAACTACCCTGTACCGTCTGTTATACCCATTTCCATAACGATTCTCTCTCTCTCTCTCTCTCTCTCTGTCTCCAGTTCATTCCCTCCCGTTCTTTCTCACCTCGTTTTCCCCTATCAATTCGTTCTCTCTCCGCCTGCGTCTCCTCCCTTCCCCCACCCCCCTCGTGTCCCCCTTCCTCACCTTTGTTCTCTCTTCCATTGCCATCCCATCCTCCCCTTCCCACCCCCACCTCTGGACTTCTCCCCCTGCATCTCACCCCCTCCCCCCAAGCCTGGCTTCCTGGCAAGTTTATGATTCAGTGGCTGAGTTGCCTTAATGGAGGATAAGGGTCTGTTCCCGAGTGCATCGGATGGTGCTGAGTATGAGTTTAGAGTAGGATAGGTTAATTAAGCTAATGTAGGCTAGGTTGGATTAGGTTAGGTTAAATCAGGTCAGGTCAGGTTTCTTGAGTAGATAAATTAGGTTAAGTGAGCTTTGTTTGAATTTGGTTTTGTTAGATCTGGTTTGCTGTGTTTTGTTTGGTGTTGGGTTGGATAGTTTCTTTAAACTTGGTTAGAGTTGGCTGGGATGGTTTAAGTTTAATCTTGTTTGGTTTTGTGAGGGTTGTGTGGGTTGGAATAGGTTAAGTATGGTTTGGGCAGATAGGGTAGGCTAGGTTAATTTTGTTTGGTTAGGTTATAGTGACGAATTAGTTCAGTTTATGTAAAGGTTTCAGTAGATTCCCATTTACACAGTATATACATATCTTTCATAACCTCACGGTTTTCACCTTATGAGTGTCTTTTACCATGTCAGCTAATTCAACAAATATTTTTTGCTGAGGACATCTTTTTTCATACCAAGCCGATTTTATTCACGTTAGGAAAAAAAGATCGAAACGGAGGGGTTAGATATAGTCTTCATTAACACCATAATTACGGGAAAGGTTCAGAGTTTTATGTCATCATCTTGATGTAGCACGAGTGAAGTAGAATTTGACGTCACCTTCATGTTTTCTCCACCGTCCACCGTGCATTCGTGTGTCCACACATCCCCTACAAAACATTCCAGAGATCAAACTGTTCATCACTCACCAGACATACCCTTTTTGTTTGCAGTGCACTCGATCGCTGTTATGATTATTTTTAGTTATTTTTCAAGCGCTAACAGACTGTGTTAACTTTCTCAAAGAAATGCTACTGTATTAACCTGTAATGGTTCAATACGATGGTGATTTCTGGCTTAATTCTACCACCAGACCATTCTACTCTGCTCAGCAAATAGGTTGTTGTTGTGGCCCAAGGCTCATCCGAGGCAGACTGTATGCTAATTTGTCCTTTTCCTGCAGTCCGCCCTCCTCCTTTCGAGAGACACGGATGGAGTTGGGCGTTGGTATAACCGGACAACGTAGCCTCCCGGTTGTATATGTGCCACCACGGGAAGGCATCCCTCTTCCGCACCCAGTAGAGATGAAAACAATTTATACTCGCAGACATTTTCTCCCAAATAAACCCAGTTATAGATTCTTACACGCGGATGTTTCCAGCTGCTACAGCTGAACAGGGATGGAAAAAAAAAAGGGGGGGGGGAGAAGGTGAAGCAGGGTTAGCTGTTCCCTACGTCGGTGCAACACGATACGCTCATTGTGTATTCCATTTCTGCTGTGAAAAAATAGTATGAAAGGTTTGGCAGTATCCAGTAAGAAATGAAAAGTCTCTCTCTCTCTCTCTCTCTCTCTCTCTCTCTCTCTCTGGTAGTCAAGAAAACAAAAATACTGTGAAATTTGTAAGCAGCGCATCCCATGTTATGTACAAATATACCATAGACTTGAGGCAATTTCATTAACGAAAAAAATAAGTGTCGGAACCTAAAAAGAAAACGAAAGAATGTAAAAATTTGCATGAGCGCTTATCGAATCTATTTTTTTTTTCCTCTGAGAGTTTAGAACAAGTTATGATTATAGAGGTATGGAAATATGCGCATCTTATTAATCCAAAGGAAAAAAGTAGCTAATAGAGGTTTGGCGGATAAGAAAAGACAGACGAAAAATAGAGGGAAACGATTGAAACACATACCAACTATTTAATTTGGTTGCGAGGAGTGTGGTGCCGATTATTTAAAGATATAAAAATTATTGTATTCCAATAATGAAGGAATAAAAGAGAAGTGTACTTGGTAGGTTGGAGAAGAGAAAATAACGATGAAAAATTCTGAAGTGTTTCAACTCAGATATATGTTAGCAAAGATGTACCATTCAGTTTTTGAAGTGTGTGTAATGCAGACAGAAAATAACGTAAGCAGGATCGGCATGTTCTGAAAAGGGGAGTGGTAGGTAAAAAGTTGAATATGAAAGCGTATGCTAATCACAAGTGTCAGTTCTGTGTCATTCATTAATACAGGAAAAATGCTTCATTAGACTTGGCTTGTTCAGAGAAAACCGACGATAGAGAGAATAATGGAAGTGTGTAGACTGTGGAAACTGTGAAGAATGTAAAGCTGATTAAATATAATTATCAGAATGTGTTTATTCCATTAATGTAGGCAAGAGAAAATATAAACAAGCTGGGAAGGGATGAAACGAAAATCTGATGGGGGGAAAAGTCATGGCCAACGTATCTGTTGTGGAGTGTGTAAGCTGTGTAGTATACATTTACAATATCGGTGTTCTTATATTCCATTACTGAATAACAAATCATCACAAGATTTTTTATTAAGCAGATGAAGTTAACTGGTAAAAATGAAAGTGTATGGACTCTGGCGTTTGTTTAACTGATATTTTAGAGCGTGTTATTAAAAGTAAACAAATATGAAAGTGTGCGTATTACAGTAAGTGTGGTCAGGCTTAGAATGCATGTCAGGCAGCCAGCTAGGGGCAGTAATGGACCTAAAGAGACGCCACGCTACTGAGAGGTTCAACTAGTTCACCATATCAGTCGCTCACACTGGCAAAGATCTATTTTTAAGAAATGAGTAAATCATGAAAGGGTTTTGTGAGCGACTTGATGAGGCTTTGCGTTACTGGCAACGTTTCATATAATTCACAAAGTTTGTTTCCTCCTTAGTCCTGTGTTCTCTTCAAGGATGGTCGCGTTTCTGTTTTTAGCTCTTCTTTAACCTTTTTCAGGAACGGGGACGCCTTTATTATCTTCTTCGTGCTACATGCAGACGATTTTATTGAATTTAGGAAAAAAAACAATGTTAATCCCTTCACTACAAGGACATAATTTTTCTTGCTATCTTGCGTCGTTTTTATTCAGCTTAGCAGACACTTTTTCAACTGAAGGGGTTAGATATAGCCTTCTTTAACCCCTTCACTACAAGATGTCTCCTAAGTTCAGTACAATCCATCGTATATCTTATAATGTTCGGTTACTCCTTGAATTACATAGACGTTAAATTTCAGTTCGCACTTCTTACTGATTATTGTTACTACTAGTACTATTATTATTATTATTATTATTATTATTATTGTTACGGTTGCCATTATGATGATGATGATGATGATGATTATTATTAATAATTATTATTAGAACTAGTACTACTAATACAGTAGTTGTTGATGTATGATTATATTTCTCTCTCTCTCTCTCTCTCTCCAGTAAAGCCACTGCAACCATAAGGAACAGAATAGAGAATGTAAGGATCTTGTTACATAAAAACGTAATCCGGGGAATAAATCTTTGGCAGCAGACAGTTACATGTTGAGAGAGAGAGAGAGAGAATTTTCATTACACGATGTGGTTTCATCCTCTCTATGGGAATGATGGTTACATACGAAATACTGTGTGTGTGTGTGTGTGTGTGTGTGTGAGAGAGAGAGAGAGAGAGAGAGAGAGAGAAACAGACAGACAGACAGACAATTGACAGGGACGGAGATGAGAGAGAACTAATATGAAAGCTGGCAGTACGGTATGTTTTTTTTTTTCTGCATCACATTTCAGCACATCAACATACACCTCATCAACACCTGGTGCCATCCCAGTCTTCACCGTCTTCACAGCATTCTTCACTCATGCCATTGTCACGTTCTTGACCATCACCTTCCTCCTTTGTGCACCACTTGTCCAGTTCGACTAATTCCTCATTCCACCCTTCATTCCAGTTCATTAGTTTTTCAAAATAGTTTTTCCATCAACCTATTACATCTTATATTTGTTTCGAGTTACTGATCCCCAAGTTGACCTGATACTATTACTGTATACTAATCCATTATTTCACATTAGCTAAGGTTTATTCCATTATTATATACCGGTACGATATTTTACCTACATATCCGCCTATGCCTTGTCGCCTTTAGGGATCTCTCTCTCTCTCTCTCTCTCTCTCTCTCTCTCTCTCTCTCTCTCTCTCTCTCTCTCTCTCTCTCTCTCTCACCACAGTAAGGTAAAGGACAACGGTGTTAAAATACGACTCAACCGTATTGTTCTCACGTGACATAATTTATCGTCTCTCGTCTCTTCGTCTCTTCCTCTTGTCTGCCCACGTCTCCTTCCTCAGATTTACTTCTTACCTTTTGTTTTTTCTGGTGTTGCTAGAGGTAGTTTCTTTTCCGCATTTTTCGAGTTATATTTTTTCTTATTTTCTTAGGTTGGTTAATAATTTTTACACGGTTTTTGCAGTTGTCTAGCCTTTTATTTATTTATTTATTTATTTTTATTTTTTCAAAATTTGTTCGGGCATATTTGGAGCCACGGTGCATGGTGGTACGATGTTGAACTCGTGATGTACTTGTGTCCCGTGTCAAGGTTCAAAATACAGACTGTAGCGAACACTTAAAGACGATGCTGGTAGTATGTTCTCGTATGCTTGTACAGCATATGTTTACACCGTGTCGGTTATACCTATGACATACACACTGACACACACAAACACAACCATCACAACACATCGTCGTTCACATGCATCACTCTTCCAACAAACACCCCTCTTTCCATTCGTACCTCACCAACTTGGGGAAAAGCTACGGTCCTTCATTGAACTACATATATGTACCGTTACGTTTTCTTTTGCTGATATATTCCAGTTTATAGCATTTACAGTAACACGAAACTCTCTCTCTCTCTCTCTCTCTCTCTCAGGATACATACAAAAATCATCTGGAGACAGTAGAATATTATCGTGCTGAAAAGGCTAGAGAATTATTATCCTTTTTTTCTGTTTTGTGAGACAAGTACTTTTTATTACAGTAATTATATTGCATTTAATTATCTTACATTTGAGGGTATGTGAATAATAATCCAGAAACCGTATTTCCATTTCCTAATGATATACAATGATAAGTCTACTAATCGTGACATAACGCAGGTAATTGTTACAAGAGGTAGTATCCCACAGTGAAGCCTGATATAACAGAGAACCGGTGAAGTAAAGGGAAGGAGAGGAGGGTAATGAAAGAAGGGGAGAGGCAGTGAATAGAGGAGTGAGAAGGACAACAAGATGTGAACTTATTTAATTGGTGCCTATACTGTACTATTCTTGTATTTTTGTATATAAGTACACACACACACACACACACACACACACACACACATCCGAGAATAGGAGCCCAAGTGTAGTCAGATTGGAGCGTAGATTTGACGGTATTTCATTCGCTTTAAATTGATGGAGATTTTCGTCCTTTTGCAGCCAATTTCCCGTAACCCAGTGGCAGAATGAGACAGTTCTGCGGCCCAGCATCCTTTCCATAGCACTTCTTCGTGACTAGCACTATAATCTCTTGATAATCTCTTGATACAGAACGCTCAAGATGGCGAGATGGGAGTTTTAACCCCTGACTATACTCTCTTCACATAAACTCGGCCAAAAGTTGCCATCTCTCCATGTTGAATTCTTAGCTGCAACAAGAGAATTACACTACAGCATGGTGCTAGTCACGAAGAAGTGTTACGAAGCAGATTAGAGCTACAATGTTGTTTTAGTGTGCCATTAACCTGTTGGAAATAGGTTTGAACAGGGTGAAGTTCTGGACCACGTTAAGGTGAAAAGAGTACGCTTTGCACAGCACTTCTTCGTGACTAGCATCATATTGTAGTGTTAATCTGTTGTTACAGTTCATCACTCAGTGTGGAGAAACAATATAATTTTTGTTACTAACCTGATGGTAGACTTGTATATAAGAGAGGCAGCAAAGCAGCGCCTGAGGCAGCCCTTTGAGTTGGCCTGCATCTTAAATTCACGGCAAGGATTCCTCACACCTGCCGAACGTATCTTACGAGTCGTAGATGCTCACACGTTGAAAAGTTTACGATAAAAGTTAGCGACAAAAAAGTCGCGATGCGAACCCCAAGACTTAGTTAGGTCAGCATGCCTCCGACCCATCCCATGAACGCAGCTAACTACACCGAGGCGACCCTGGACGCCCCCCTCAACGCCATCACCCTCGCCACCAACGCCTCCAGCGCCACCTTCAGGCTTCCCCACAACTCCAACTGGTACTGGAGGGGGAGTGAGAGCTGGCCGAGTAGCGCCAGTGGCCCGGCAAGATGATGACGTCTGTGATGAGGACGTCTGTGATGAGGACGTCTGTGATCAGGACGTCTGTGATCAGGACGTCTGTGATCAGGACGTCTGTGATAAGGACGTCTGTGATAAGGACGTCTGTGATAAGGACGTCTGTGATCAGGGCGTCTGTGAAGGACCCGGGGGCAAGACGACCCCGGGGCAAGACGACCCCGGGAAAGAAGAAACCCGGGGGCAAGACGACCCCAGGAAAGAGTAGACCCCGGGGGCAAGACGATCCCGGGAAAGAAAATACCCCGGGGGCAATACGACCCTAGGAAAGAAGAAACCCGGGGGCAAGACGACCCGGGGAAAGAAGAAACCCGGGGGCAAGACGACCCGGGGAAAGAAGAAACCCGGGGGCAAGACGACCCAAGGAAAGAGTAGACCCCTGGGGCAAGACGACCCCGGGAAAGAGATGACCCCGGGGGCAAGACGACCCCGGGAAAGAGATGACCCAGGGGGCACGACGATCCCGGGAAAGAAGAAGCCCGGGGGCAAGACGACCCCGGGAAAGAGATGACCCCGGGGGAAAGACGACCTGGGAAAGAGATGACCCAGGGGGCCAGACGACCCCGGGAAACAAGAAACCCGGGGGCAATACGACCCCGGGAAAGATCAGACCCAGGGGCCAATGCGACCATGTGGAAGAGAAAACCCCGGGGGCAAGACGACCCAGGGGAAGAGATGATCCCAAGACGACCCCGGGAAAGAGTAGACCCCGGTTGCAAGACGACCCCGGGGGCAAGACGACCCCGGGAAAGAGAAGACCCCGGGGACAAGACGACCCAGAGAAAGAGAAGACCCGGGGACAAGGCGACCCAGAGTAAGAGCGGACCCCGGGGGCAAGTCGACCCCGAGAAGAGATGACCACTGGGGCAAGACGACCCCGAGGAAGAGAAGACCCCTGGGGCAAGACGACCCCGGGGAAGAGAAGACCAAGAGGGCAAGGCGACCCCGGGAAAGACAAGGTCCCGGAGGCAAGACGACCCCGGAAAAGAGAAGACCCGGGGGGCAAGACGACCCCGGGAAAGAGAAGACCCCCGGGGGCAAGACGACTCCGGGAAGAAGAAGACCCCGGGGGAAGACGACACCGGGAAAGAAAAGACCCAGGGGGCAAGACGACCCCTGGAATGAGAAGACCCCGGGGGCAAGACGACTCCGGGGGAAAGACGACTCCGGGGAAGAGATGACCACGGGGACAAGACGACCCCGGAAAAGAGAAGACCCTGGTGGCAAGACGACCCCGAGAAAGAGAAGATCCCGGGGGCAAGACGACCCCCGGAAAGAGACGATCCCGGGGGCAAGACGACCCCGGGAAAGAGAAGACCCCCAGGGGCAAGACGACCCCGGGAAGAAGAAGACCCCGGGGGCAAGACGACACCGGGAAAGAAAAGACCCAGGGGGCAAGACGACCCCTGGAATGAGAAGACCCCGGGGGCAAGACTTCTCCGGGGGAAAGACGACTCCGGGGAAGAGATAACCCCGGGGACAAGACGACCCCGGGAAAGAGAAGATCCCGAGGGGCAAGACGACCCCGGGAAAGAGAAGACCCTGGGGGCAAGACGACCCCCGGAAAGAGAAGACCCTGGGGGCAAGACGAACCCGGTAAAGAGAAGACCCTGGGGGCAAGACGAACCCGGGAAAGAGACCATCCCGGGGGCAAGACGACCCCGGGAAAGAGAAGATCCAGGGGGCAAGACGACCCCGGGAAAGAGAAGATCCAGGGGGCAAGACGTCCCCGGGAAAGAGTAGACCCGGGGGAAGACGACCGCGGAAAGAGGAAGACCCCGGGGGCAAGACGACCCCGGGAAAGCGATGAATCCCGGGGGCAAGACGACCCCGGGAAAGCAATGAAACCCGGGGGCAAGACGACCCCGGGAAAGCAATGAAACCCGGGGGCAAGACGACCCCGGGAAAGAGAAGAAACCCGAGGGTAAGACGACCCCGGAAAAGAGTAGATTCCGTTGGCAAGATGACCCCGGGAAAGAGAAGATCCTGATGGGAAGACGACCCTGGGAAAGAGAAGACCCCTGGTGCAAGGTGACCCCGGGAAAGAGAACCCCTGGGGCAAGACCACCCCGGGGGCAAAACGACCCAGGGAAATAGAAAACCCCGGGAAAGATTGGACCCAGGGGGCAAGATGACTCCGAAGAAAAGATCCTGGGACAAAATGACCCCTGGGAAGAGAAGACCCCGGGGGCAAGACATCACTTATCACACAACACTAATTACTGGACTGCCACCCACCCTAATCTTTAACAACAAAAACAACAACAACAAAAACAACAACAATAATAATAATAATAACAGTAATAAAAACCTTCCACCCCCATTACACTATGGCTTTGCCGGCCAGAGCGTTGACCCCTTGCCAGCTGTGTGACTTTAGGGGCGCCCTTAACACTCCCTTATGCGATTTATTCTGCATATCACTTCTTATTAAGCTCTTGTACGTTGTTCGTCTTTCTAATTCAAGCATTACTATCGATTTAGGCAGAATAAAATCTATTTATTTATCTGTGTTTATATATCTATCTGTCCATGCCTTTCTATCTACCTGTGTTTCTATCTGTATCTTCGCATTTATATATTTTTCTGATTTTTCGAATTAAAGGTATTTTGAAAGAAATACTAAGATGTACAGGTATTGAAGACGCTGATGGTGACTATACTGTATCTAATGCCTTACATGAGACGTAAATCTCTCTCTCTCTCTCTCTCTCTCTCTCTCTCTCTCTCTCTGACACTGGGTAATACTGTCTGTATACAAAAAATATACTAATAAATGAACGTGTCAGGTAGAGAAAATGACACAGGTAAGAAGCAGATGACACCTAAGTTGACTAAATGGTTGTGTGTGCCACGAACGGTTTATAGGAAATTTGTGTGTGTGTGTGTGTGTGTGTGTGTGTGTGTGTGTGTGTGTGTTTTAACACGTCACACCCAGCTCGCTTCTTCATACTCCATCTCTCACAGCATTTCAGATAAAAATGCCGTGTGAATGTTTGATACAGGCAGACATGTTGGAGATGAGCCCAGGTGTTGTTTCTGCTGGACTGTAGCAGGTGACGGGATGACTGCTGTAGTATGGTTGTATCTCAGGCGTTGTATATCATGTGTGCCAGAACCCAGACTTTGTGTGGTTGTAACAGAGCAGTTAAGGCCCTCTCCCACTTCGGCGTAAATAGGCACGATGAAGCCATGATGAAAATCGTGGCCGAAGTCGGTGATGTGTCGACGACTCTGACCAAGAATCGTGGTGTCGGCGTAATACCGGCGACACCAGTACGACAAAACGCCGACACCTCGGCGGAGTATACGATATAACCGGCGACTAGTAGCCGACATATCGCCGATATGTCGGCGTAATGCGCAAGCATTATTCTAATTTCAAATTTTAAAGGCCCTCTCCCACTTCGGCGAAAGTGTGGAAGATAAAGTCACGATGTGTCAAAAATCCCTAATCGTGGGTATTAGTCATCAAAATCTTGTCCATTCGTGGCATGGCGCCAATACGTCGCACGAGGTGGAAATTTGTCGTGGGGGACCACGACGATTTCATGCTGCATGAAAACGTTGTGGCCATCCACGATTTTGTAAAATTTCGCAGATTAGTCGTAAACAACAAGGCGACGCCTCGGCGACATGGGCGATTACCCTGCGTATAAACCGCGTATGATCGCCGACATCGGCGAGGCATCGGCGGTGAAAAAAAACGTTGAGATGTCATACGGTCATACGGCGAAGAGTTGGCAATGTATCGGCGATGCATCGGTGAGGTTAATACGACATAGCCTACGTAAACCGTACGATATGTACCGGGTTGTGCGACAGTAATATTTCATCTTATGAATGTCGGTGATATATCGCCGACATTTTGCGGATGAACTGTCGATTAATCGCCTTAAATACGCCGTTGACGGCGAGGCACCTGCGATGGCCTCGGTGTTTTGTCTGCGAGGTGCGTGCGATGCATTCGCCGACACATCGACGATACATCGTCGACAGCACGCCGCCGTTGTACCTTTATCGCCATTGAGTCGCCATAAAAAAAAACGTTAAAATTTGAATTTAGAATAATGCTTGTGCATTACGCCGACATATCAGCGATATGTCGGCTACTAGTTGCCAGTTATATCGCATACTCCAACGAGGTTTCGGCGTTTTGTCGTTCTGGTGTCGCAGGTATTACGCCGACACTACGATTCATGGTCAGAATCGTCGACACATCACCGACTTCGGCCACGATTTTCATCGTGGCTTCATCGTGCCTATGTATGCCGAAGTGGGAGAGGGCCTTAACGTTTTTTTTTAACAGCGATTCAACGGCGATAAAAGTACAACGGCAGCGTGCTGTCGATGATGTATCGTCGATGTGTCGGCGAATGCATCGGCGCAAGAGGCACGACGTTATTCCTCTGAGTTCGCCTACATGTCGGCAATATATCACCGACATTCATAAGATGAAATATTACTGTCGCACAACCCGGTACATATCGTGCGGTTTACATAGGCTATGTCGTATTAACCTCACCGATGCATCGCCGATACATTGCCGACGCTTCGCCGTATGACCGTACGACATCTCAACGGTTTTTTTCACCGCCGACGCCTCGCCGATGTCGGCGATCATACGCGGTTTATACGCCGGGTAATCGCCGACGTCGCCGAGGCGTTGCCTTGTTGCTGACGACTAATTCGCGAAATTTTACAAAATCGTGGAGGGCCACGACGTTTTCATGCAGCATGAAAACGTCGTGGCCCCCCACGATAAATTTCCACCTCGTCCGACGTATCGGCGACATGCCACGAATGGACAAGATTTTCATCACGAATACTCACGATTAGGGATTTTTGACACATTGTGACTTATCTTCCCCACTTCGGCGTAAATAGGCACGATGAAGCCACAATGAAAATCGTGGCCGAAGTCGGTGATGTGTCGACGATTCTGACCAAGAATCGTGGTGTCGGCGTAATACCGGCGACACCAGTACGACAAAACGCCGACACCTCGGCGGAGTATACGATATAACTAGCAACTAGTAGCCGACATATCGCCGATATGTCGACGTAATGCGCAAGCATTATTCTAAATTCAAATTTTAACGTTTTTTTTTTATGGCGACTCAACGGTGATAAAGGTACAACGGCGGCGTGCTGTCGACGATGTATCGTCGAAGTGTCGGCGAATGCATTGCACACACCTCGCAGTCAAAACCTCGAGGCCATCACAGGTGCCTCGCCGTCATCGGCGTATTTAAGGCGATTAATCGACGGTTCATCCGCGAAATGTTGGCGATATATCACGGACATTCATAAGATGAAATATTACTGTCGCACAACCCGGTACATATTATACAGTTTACGTAGGCTATGTCGTATTAACCTCACTGATGCATCGCCGATACATTGCTGACGCTTCACCGTATGACCGTATGACATCTCAACGGGTTTTTTCACCGCCGACGCCTCGCCGACATCGGCGATCATACGCGGTTTATACGCCGGGCAATCGCCGACGTCGCCGAGGGGTCGCCTTGTTGTCGATGACTAATCTGCGAAATTTTACAAAATCGTGGAGGGCCACGACGTTTTCATGCAGCATGAAAACGTCGTGGCCCCCCACGACAAATTTCCACCTCGTGCGAAGTATCAGCGACGTGCCCCGAATGGACAAGATTTTGATCACGAATACCCACGATTAGGGATTTTTGACACATCGTGACTTTATCTTCCACACTTTCGCCGAAGTGGGAGAGGGCCTTTAGACTTAGCCTTTGTTAACCTCTTGATGTTTAGCTATGAACAACTCAATTAGTCAAAGATTCTAACCAAATATTACGACATAAGAGAGTTGATGCAGGTGGTTTTGAGGCGCCCATGAGGAGTCTACACTTCGTGGTGCTGTGCACCCTGGCTGGAGCAGCTGCGACGTCCATCCTGGAGCCAAAGCTCCTGATATTTCCCTGCACCTCGCCGTGGGAAGGACCCTTGTCCGACCCTGGTGAGGCGCTGTCTGCCATAAGTGGGCGCCGGATCCCTACACAGTGTACGTACTGTACTGTACCGGTAGGAAGGCCCCACGGAACCACTTGCTTACCTGTGGTTGACGGGTCTGCTTGGCCACACAGAGCGAGGTTAAACAACGATGACAGGTCGTTTTGATTTTCGTATTGTCACTAAAATTCGCTCCGGTTTGGTGAAGGAGCATTGTGGTGTGGATGTGGAAAACGTTAGGAGAAATACTGGAGTTGTTTGGTGATGTGAAGAGGATGGAGAATGAAGGACTGACTAGAAGAGTGCTCGTGAGTGAGGTGGAGGGAGAGACCAAGGATGAGAGAGAGAGAGCGAGAGAGAGAGAGAGGATGTAGGAGGAGGAGGGCAACCAAGTGACGGAGGACAGGACGATGTGGATGTGGTTTGTTTGTGGTCACCCCTTACGGGATTAAGGCGTCTGGCAGTTGATAGATGTATGTTACTGATACATATCTTGTCTATAATACTAAGACAAGGATGATTATGATGAACAAGTGATCTCGTGTTGGCATCATGGACAAGCTCCCCCCTACCCACGCATGCGCAGACAGCCATTTATGCTTCTCACAGACAAGGTAACCATCCCTATCTAATCACACAGCCTCTGACATAGCCCCCAATTACTGTATACCTGTTTTCTCTAAATCTTCCAGAAACTCTCTCTCTCTCTCTCTCTCTCTCTCTCTCTCTCTCTCTCTCACAGCTGTGACAAAGAATGTGGAGCGGACGTGAGGAAGTGCAATAGAGAGGAGGCAGAGTTGTAGCATTGTCTTTTCCTGCCACTGAGCGGCGTGAAATAACCTGCAAAAAGACGAAAATTTAAACCAGGTTTAGGGAAAAGGACTGTAACAATAGCATCTTTTCTAATGTTAATAGCATATGCAAGCTTACTGTGCCTTCAGAAAGCTAGATTATATAAGGATTTTCTAACGTAAATATTTGCAAACCTGGCAACTGGGCGTGTCTGTGTGGGGAGCAGAGTTGCCAGATAGTGTTTTATGGGGTCGATATTTCATTTTTCTTTTTTTTTTGTTTTGATTGAAGAAAGTGAATTGGTATTTTTCATATATTTCACTGCCCTTGCTTCCCGTTTTAGTTCACAAAATATACAAGGAGTACATATAAATACCATCTTCAGTCTCTCACTGTCAAGAAAATCTAGCAACCAAGGTGGGGGAGCAGACTCAGCAGAGGAGAGCACGCAGTTTATACGGCGCTGTTTGGATGATGGGTTGGTCTTTGTGTTCTCGTTGTTTATGCGTTGCTATTTAACGTACTGCGATCTTTTTGCCTGTATTAACTGATTTATTCTGCGTATTTTGCTATGTACTGATTTTACTATGATTTGCATGTATTTACTGATTTACTGTTCTTACTTTGCGTGTGTGCGTGCATGTGTGCCGGCGCTGTTACTGTGAAGAGTGAAGGATATCATGAAGCTGAGATGCGGTTGATAAATGAAATTAGGTAAGAATGAGTTTGTTTCCATGTGTTGTTGTTGTTGTTATTATTATTATTATTATTATTATATTATTATTATTATTATTTATTTTGTGTGTGTGTGTGTGTGTGTGTGTGGACGTAGTAGGCTATACTGTACACTCTTTAGAATGGGAGTTACAAAGCAATGAATTTTCTGCACCACCACCAACAACAACTTCCTACCCTACCCAACCTTCACTCCACCCAACCCTACACTACCTTCACTCCTCCCAACCCTGTCCTGCCCTACCCTGCTTCACCCATCCCCATCCTACCGTACCCTACCAAGCCCTCATCACCACAATCATCACAACTCACGTCAATCCGTCATCTGGCAATTTGAGAGCGAAAGGAGACGTTGCGGGAACAATTTGATGTTTACATAAATTTTGTGTGATGTGCATGTTGGGAAAGTGGTTATGTGTACCACGGTGTGTGTGTGTGTGTGTGTGTGTGTGTGTGTGTGTGTGTGTGTGTGTGTGTCAGCACTTCACACCCAGCACGCTTCCTCATACTCCATCTCCCACAGTACCTCTGATGAAAATGCCGGTGTGAATGTTTGATACAGGCAGACATGTTGGAAATGAACCCAGGTCTTGTTCATGCTGGACTGTAGCACATGACGGGACAACTGTTGTAATATGGTTTTTATCTCACCCTTTGTGTCCTCTATAGCATGCGTTCATCTTCTTGCCTAGATGTGACAGTCCATTCCCTGAGGTCTAGCAGTATTTATCCTGCGTGCCACAGACCTTTACATGGCACTACCCCGGCGCCAATACCCATCATTCGTATTCAGTACATGCTAGGGTTGTCTCATGTAGCTTTGGTGCTTAATGAGACAACACAGTAACGCTTGCAGTATTTGTTGTACGAGTATTTCAGCGACTGTAGCTAAAATAATGAACGCGCGCTCACACACACACACACACACACACACACACACACACACACACACACACACACACACACACACACACACACACACACACAAATTTAAACTTGCGATAGCTAGTATGCAACTGAGTGCTGCTGCTGTTGCTGCTGCTTTTCCTCTTCCTCATATTGGTGCCACCACGGAAAGGCGTCCATTTTCGGCACCCAGTAGAGAGAACAAAATCTTGAATACTCTTAACATCCCCCCCCCCCATGCATCTTATTATGAATTTTTACACCCGGATGTTTCCAGTTACTGGGCCGGAACAAGGATGAAAAAAAGCCGTGCCTTGGTTGAGTTGGTGCAACAGGATACGCTGATTGTGTATTCCATTATTACTGTGGAAAAAATAGCGTGAGGAGGATGGGCAGATGTAAAAAATGAAAATGAATGCTATCAAGTAATTCCGAAAACACATCGACTGTGGAATTTGTGAAGAGCGCATCGCAGGTTAAATACAAGTATGAACATTGTGTATTTGCATTAACTTAAAAAAAAAAAAATGAAAACGAAAATGAGGCAGAATAATATCCATGAAAGCTTATCTCATTTGGAATTTGTTAAGACTGCAGAACAGGTTATACAAATCTGGCAATACGTGTATGTCATTAATGCAGAGGAAAAAAGGTTTAGGCCAGATACAGCTGGCGTCAGACGAGCACATTTCACCCTATTCTGGTTCAGTGGACTATTTGCCTTGTTAGTGGGAAACACACACACACACACACACACACACACACACAAATTGACTAGGTTAACCCCCCAATGGCTAGAAGGGCTACAGTATTGTGTTCTAGCTGTTACCAAAATACAGTATTTATTCCGCTTAGTCGTATGAGCCTGAGTATGTTAGGTGTCAAGTATACACGGAGTGGAGATGTGGCATTGATTTTCATATGTAGCCTATATCAGACATTATGCATTTGAAAAAAAGTTGCACCCTTCATTGTAGGATAGTCTACAAGGAGAGAGAGAGAAAAAAAAAACAGGCAGAGTGAGAGAGTAAAACCACAATAATTTTGGATGTGCCCTGGTAAGACACGGTAATATGTTTTTCCCTTGGGTGTATTTGCATGGTATCTCACCCAAGCCAGGAAATATGATACTAAGTCGTATTCCAGTGATGCCACACTAGATACACGGCTTAGAGAGTGTGGTGGTGTGATGGAGGGTGGTGGAGGTGTTCGTATTTGAGGCCTTGGAGGGTGTGGTGGAGAGAGGTGGTGTGGTGGTGGTGGTGGCGTGGTAGATTGTGGTGTATGGAGGGAGGTGGTGCTGTACAAAAGATATAAAGGTCTCGAGGGGTGTTGTAGTGTGGTGGTGGTGTTGTAGTGTGGTGGTGGTGGTGTAGTGTGGTGGTGGTGGTGTAGTGTGGTGGTGGTGTTGTAGTGTGGTGGTGGTGGTGGTGGTGGTGGTGGTGGTGGTGGTGGTGGAGATGGCACTGAACATATTTATGACGAAGGAGGATGTGTTAGTGTAGTACATTGGGTATGGGTTATGTCATTGCTGGTACAAGTATTGAAAACTGAAATAGTGCGACGTTGAAATACCGTGCGGGAAAAAGTAGATTGGACTTTATCATTGCTGGTAGATGTAGACAAAGCTAAAATAATGTGGAGTTAAAATACTGGACATAAGTAGACGTGGTTATATCATGATGGACGTAGAGCTGAAATAAAATGATGTGAAGCTGAAACTGTATATAAAGTAGATTGTGTCATTTCACTGTAGGTAGAGGTAGGGGAGATTAAGCTGAAATAGATGTAAACATAAACTGATGCAAGTAGGAACTGGCAAACCTCGTTCATGGTTAGGATGTGCACATGTCCTGTCTTTGATCAGCCAAGTTCATGTGGTTAGCCTGGGGTTTCGGTAATAGGCCTTTGTGTGTTGGTGAGAAGGGAAGGTGAAATACACAACACACACACACACACACACACACATTCTCTCTCTCTCTCTCTCTCTCTCTCTCTCTCTCTCTCTCTCATTTCCCTTCCAGCAAGCCGTATGCAGTATTTTTCTCTTTTCCTACAAACGTCTTTTCCTTCTGATTAACTTCCACTCTCCTTCACTTCCTCTTTTATCCCATTATACCTGTCTTCTTATTTTCCTCACTCTCTCCTCCTCTTCCATTCCTGTACTGACGACTCTTACTTTACTTTCATCCTCTTCTCTTTCTCTTAATTTTTTCTCCTTCCATTTTACTCCATCTCACATTTCCTTCCTTTTCCACCAAACATCTCTTTCCTTCCATACATCTCCCATCTGTCTCCTTCCCCTCTTCTCCCCTCGTCTTCACCACCTTCCAGTACCCCTGCTTCCCCCCTCCCCAAACACCTGCTACCTTCCCTGCTTATTCCACCCCCTTCTTTCTACCTTGCTCCTCTCCCCGTCCTTCCCTTCTCTTCACCCTCCCACTCTTCTATCCCTCGTCTCTCCACCTTCCCTCTTTTCTTTCTCCCCCTCCCCGCTCTTTTCTCCCCCCCTCAGCTCTCTCTCCCCCCCCTCAGCTCTCTCTCTCCCCCCCCTCAGCTCTCTCTCTCCCCCCCTCAGCTCTCTCTCCCCATTTTCCCCCACTCCTCCCCTCCCCAGTTTTCCCTCCTCCACTTTTCTCTCCCCGCCTTCCCCCATTCATTCGTCCTATCTCTTCCCTTCCCCCACCCCTTTCTTCTCCCCCTTCCTCTACTCTGTTCCCTCTTCCATTCCCATCCCATCCTTACCTTTCCATCCCCACCGTCAGACTCGCTCCCACTGCATCTCATCCCCCCTCCCCCCCACCCCCCGCAAGCGTGGCATCCTGGCAAGTGTGTGATTCAGTGGCCAAGTTGCCTGAATGGAGGATAAGGGTCTGCTGCAGGCTGCATGGCTGGTGCTGAGGATGTGATTAGGGTAGGGAAGGGTGGGTTAGGTTAGGGTAGGGAAGGGTGGGTTAGGTTAGGGTAGGGAAGGGTAGGTTAGGTTAGGTTACTTGGAGTAGACTAGGCTGGGTTAGGTTAGGTTTCTTGAGTTAGACTAGGCTGGGTTAGGTTAGGTTACTTTAGTTAGACTAGGCTGGGTTACAGTAGGTTATGTTACTTGAGTTAGACTAGGCTGAGTTAGGTTAAAGAAAGTCAGGTGATACATACTTGCATACATACATACATACATATATGCAATCATTCGTACATACATAAACATACACAGCTATGATAGTTATGGTTTTGGGCCTCAGCAACTACAGAATGACATCACAGGACTAAATTCTTGGTTGAGAGGTGGCCTGCAGTCCTAATGAACCCAGGTTCGAATCTCGGCTGGGGCAGGGACCAGTTTAAGGATTTGAATTTCATAAAAGCAGTCTTTACTGATTTACCAGAAGTCCCGCCTACATGTCATAAAAATACTCCCGCTAATACCAGTACACCAGTCCTGTATGAGACAGCCCTAGCGTGTATTCAATATGGACGGTGGGTGTTAGCGCCGAAGTGGTGACATATAGAGGTCTATGGAATGTAGGAGGACTCCTGGGCCTTGAGAACGGGTTGTGAAGCCTATGCCCAGAGTTAGACATAAAAAAAACAAAAAAAAAAAACTGTACCTCCAAAGGCCTGTACAATAATTACAGGTTCCTCCTCCACCTCTCACCACACCTTAATTGTATTCTGCTGTGGCAGTTTCAGCAGCCTTCCTTCCTTCCGTCTGTCCAACTAAAGCAAAAAAATGTCACTCACCAAATTGATTTTTAATGCGTTAGCTGAGAAACATTTTTTGTGGTGACATGACACCGGGTAATTAATGTAATGTACCAGCACATCTCTTGTGCCTCAAAAACTGGGCCACACCAGTTTTGTATAATTTAGTTTATTTTGTTGGCGGCCTTGTGGGGCAGAGGTTGTGGTGGTTGTGGAGAGAGACTGGTAGATGTAGTGGAGGTTTTGGTGGTAGTGAGGGATTATAGTGGTTGTGGTAGCTTTGATGATGATAGTGGTGGTGGTGATGGAGATGGTCGGGTGAGAATTGTGGTGAATGGTTACATGATAATGCAGTGGTAATGACAGTTTCATCACGCAGGTATAATATTTTTTCCACCCAAAACATTCTTCCTGCCCGTGACTGTGGTTGTACCTGCAGGTGCCTATTTGTACCAAGGTGTAAGGCTTTGTACTTGTAGATAAGGAAGGGACTGAGGTACGAGTAAAGGCTTTGTGTAAAGGTGGTAGTCGGCCCGGAAAGATAAGACCACCGCCCACCTGCCACTAACATAGCACTATCAAAGCCCTTTATATATCTAAACATTTATTTGTGTTACCTGTTTGCGGCTTGAAGGAAAGGATTAAGTAGAGTGAGAAGCATAGAGCAGTAAGGTGTGTCATTAATAAGTACTGTACAGTAGTTTACCAGATTTAACACCGTGTTGTGAAGTTGTCAAATAGCAACAGAGTGGTATGTAGCTGTGGTGGAGGAATTAACCCAATCTGCAATGGACCACCTGCCTGGTCTGGCCTACAGGAAAGCTGAAAATTCCCACATCGAAAAATTGCATAGATTTAACAAAATTCAGGTTTAAACAAGAAGCGGTGCCAAGGCACAGCAAACCCGTCCCCCGCAGTCATTTTAGTGCTGACGTATATACACAACAGGATATCAAGTCAAAGATGTCACATATCAGATTTGGAGTAAATTGGATGAAAATTGACGATTTTTTGGCGCATGAAATGGATAATAATAGAGTGGTGAAAATAAAGAAAACAATCAGATAAGCAGGTATTTAAAAAAGAAATGGAAGGAAAGGCTAGATAAGAGACACCATTTTCTTAGTCCAAGGTTCAGTGAAATTGTTGAGACGAAGTGAGTTAAATTGTGTTGGATTTGTCAAGGGGATAGAGAGGTACAAAGAGAGACTGTCTGCCCCTTCAGTACGAGGGACTTCTTCAGAGTTCAGTCTTCTGGTACTGGCAACAGTAATTAAAAATGTCGTCGTACTTAACAATCTGACTGTGGTGGTTTATTCAGTAGCGGTTAAAGACTTGGACACATAATAACAGTGTTTAACCCAGGAAAAGGGCAACTTCTTTTAGCGTACCTGTGATGTTTGAAGATTGTCTCGTAGCTGATGATGACACCTTGATGTTCCCGAAAATGTATTTGAAATATAATGCAGCAGAGAGAGAGAGAGAGAGAGAGAATGCAGAGAAGAGCAAACAGCAGGGATATGAGCGCTAGGAGGATGAAAGGAAATGACTAATGGAAAAGGGACGCGGCCACAACTATACTGCTTTTACTTTAACCTGGCCTAAAATTTCTCTCAACATTTGATGGTGAGTTGTAAGAGAAGATTTAACACTAGAAAATGATGCTAGTCAAGAAGAAGTATTGTGGAAAGCATGTAGATCTGTAGTCTTGGTCTTTCTGCCAATGAGCTATGTGAAAAAAGCAGCAAAAGGACGAAAATGTGCCAAGTTAGAGTAAAAAGAGTATAGTTACCAAATCCAGGGTAGGGCGGTGGTTGGTGTGGCTGAGTGAACTGCATAAACCAGTATGTTGTCTGTTGTCATTTTGGCAACCCCTTTTGCAAATTTGGATATACAGAGAAATAATTTATGCTCGTGCACACACACACACACACACACACACACACACACACACACACACACACACACACACACACACACACACACACACACACACACACACACACACACACACACAGTCTCTCTCTCTCTCTCATTATATCTGTTTTACCTCCTCTCTTATCTTCTACCTTTCCATTCCAGCACCTCCCGTTTGCATTTTTCCCTCATTCCAGCTACTTTTGCCTCTTCCCCTTTTGCCCTTTTCCTTTTTTTTTTTTTTTTTTTTTTCCAGTCGTCCGTTTGTTTTCT
>NC_137068.1:20707308-20739808 GCF_032717465.1 Coenobita brevimanus
TTTTCTTCTTCTTCCTCTTCTTCTTCTCTTCAAAATATTGGTGCCACCACTGAAAGACGTCCGTTTATGGCACCCAGTAAAGAGAGAAAAAATCTTTTTATACTTTCATCATTTCCTCCCCAGTGCATCTTATTATGGATTTTTACACCCGGATGTTTCCAGTTACTGGCCCGGAACAAGGATTAAAAAAAAAAAAAAAAAAGCCGTGCCTTCATTTAGTTGGTCCAGCAGGATACGCTTCTTGTGCATTCCATTATTACTGTGGTAAAAATAGCGTGAGGAGGTTGAGCAGGTAAAAAAAAAAAAAAAAAAAAAAAAAAAAAAAAAAAAAAAATATAATTACGAAAACAAACCGACTTTGAAATTTGTGAAGAGCGCATCACAGGTTATGTACAAACATAAACATTGTGTATTTGCATTAACTTAAAAAAAAAAAGAAAGCATGAAAACGAAAATGAGGCAGAATAATATGCATGAAAGCTTATCTCATTTGGAATTTCTTAAGACTGCAGAACAGGTTATACAAATCTGGCAATACGTGTATGTCATTAATGCAGAGGAAAAAAGGTTTAGGCCAGATACAGCTGGCGTCAGACGAGCACATTTCACCCTATTCTGGTTCAGTGGACTATTTGCCTTGTTAAGTGTAAAACACACACACACACACACACACACACACACACACACACACACACACACACACACACACACACACAGACAAAGGGTTCCTGTAAAACCACTTTGTAAGACGGTCACGATTATTTTGTACTTTATCCCACCTTTTTATTTACCGATAAAAAGAGGCCAGGTGAGAGAAGGGGTACCTGGCCCTGCTGCTGTCCCTGTCTGTTCCTGGCTCTGTCTTCTCTGTAGTCGTCTGTCCTTGTTTCTGTTTGTCCCTGTCCTTGCCCCTCCCAGTTCCCGTCCCTGGCTGTTGATGATTCGGTACTTGTTTTTGTCTTTCCTTGCTTTTGTCCCTGACCCTTTTTTCCTTCTTCCTGTCAGTCCCTGTCTTTACTTGTTCCTTTTAATATTCCGGTCCCTGTCTTGGTCTTTGTCTGTCAGTGTTTGTCTGTCCCTGTCCCTGTCCCTGTCCTTGTCTGTTCCTGTGTATATTCTTGTCCATACATGTGCCTGTTCACTCTGGTCCTCTCCCTGTCTGCTTATATTCCTGTCCCCGCCCTTGTCAGTGTTTGTCTGTTCCTGTCCCTGTCCCTGTCCTTGTCTGTTCCTGTGTATATTCTTGTCCATACATGTGCCTGTTCACTCTGGTCCTCTCCCTGTCTGCTTATATTCCTGTCCCCGCCCTTGTCAGTGTTTTGGTTTCTCCCTGTCTCTATCTCTATCTGCGCCACTCTCTTTGTATATGTTCTTGTTTGTTATGCCAGTTTCTTTCACTGTCTGTCCCTGTCTCTATCCATGTTCCTGTCGTTGTAATTATTTTCTTTTCAGATGCACGCTTCTTCTGGTAATCCTCAGAAGAACCGGTTCAGCCTGTCACCCTAACATGTTATATGGCAAAGGAAGAAAACGGCTCAGACGCCCAGGTGACTACAAGGTGGGTAAGTACTGATGTTTATTTTTCACCTCTTTAGCTTGAAGGGTCTGTCCTAAGTTGTATGATCATTTGGTGTTAATCAAATAAGATATAAAGGGCTTTCCACGTGCTGAAGGGGTTAATGTATAATGTTTATCAGTGCTTTAGTTGGGTGGGTGTTTAATATATTGCAATGGTGTGAAGTTTGCCACACGTTCTCGGCCACATGACCTGACCTGGATACCTGCTGACACTGTATTGGCACAGGTGACAGGTTTTCTTGGCCGCAGCACTGGCTGCTATACATTTATTATTATTATTATTATTATTATTATTATTATTGTTATTGTTATTATTATTATTATTTTATTATTATTATTATTATTATTATGGCCAACGGCCATACCACGTTGAGTACACCGCTTCCCGTCCGATCAGCGAAGTTAAGCAACGTTGGGTCTGGTTAGTACTTGGATGGGTGACCGCCTGGGAACACCAGATGCTGTTGGCATCCCTACGTGTCAAGTGGGGTTGGTGGAGGATTAGTGCCCCTCCCTGTAAAACAGTTAACTCTAAGCCCTTGGCCACCCCGTCTGGGATACATGACGTCTGGCAATGAATGAATGATATTATTATTAATTATTATTATTATTATTATTGTTATTACCGGTATTATTATTATTAGTTATTTATTATTGTGATCTCCAGACTTTTCATTCAGTTTCGGGAGACATTTCGAACAGGAGTTAGGTGCAGCGTCAGTTAACTCGTTCACTACTACAGGTGCATCTTAGGGTTGACTAAACACGTATGTAATGGCTTGATTATGATGAAAACTACGTCATTGGATTTAAGGGGTTAATGGACACCCTGGGAGTACAAACTGACCAACAAAAGTATTAGAGAGAGAGAGAGAGAAAAATTTTTCCCCGATTTCATCATAAAATCACATATTTTTTGTGTACATTTTTTTGTGCATTATTTATGGAACAATAAATTTTACTATGTAGGTGATAAGCGTTACCTGTAGATGTCAGCATGAGAGAGAGAGAGAGAGAGAGAGAGAGAGAGAGAGAGAGAGAGAGAGAGAAAGAGAGAGAGAGAATAATGGACCTGACTTTGAGTTCTTGGAAGTGAGAAAGAGGAATGAAGAGAAGGAGAATGGATGGATGAGATGGTTTGGTGAGAAAATGGGACCCTTGGGAGAGAGAAAGGGGGAGGGAGGGGGAGTAATTGGACCAGTAATGGAAGGGTATAGTATATATGAATGAAGGATGAGGGATGGGGGAAAGATTTGAGGGTGGAGGGAGTTCGAGAGGAACCTACGGAAGATGATAGGTTAGGGCGGCTACCATCCACTCACTGGATGTAGTATTGGCTTTAGATGATTTTAGTGAGTGACAGGACAGTTGGTTTCTGGTTATTGCTGACCCTAAGCATTGGACGCCTGATTGCTTAGTGGGTTAGGACTCTAAAGACGGATGTGGCGTATATGGTATAAATCCACGGAATAGTTGGGTTTTACTGCGCACATGATGTCACTTAACGATAACAAACTGGTCACACATCATAAATGTCTGGACTGAGTAGCCTAGCCTTAGGTCCTTACGCTCTTTGTGGGGCAGTACAGGATAAACAAATTAAAAGTACTCGTAGAATAAAGGATGAATGAGTGGAAGGAAGGAAGGAAGGTGGGAAGAAAGTGAGAACTAGTACAGAGAGTTTGACAGGTATTAATGAACCAATTCACAGTCCCCCCACACTGATAACCCCTTCTCCCCATCTTCCTCTCTCTCCCTCATCCCTGTCCCCTTCACTAACCCATCCTACTCATTCTTCCTCCTCGTCCTTCTCCACCTCCCCCTCCCCCTGGTCTTCCTGTCTGCTTCTATTCACCCTTCCCCTTTCCTCTTCTATTCACCCTGTCCACCTTATTGTTTTCCCCGTTATCTTTCATCCTTCCCCTTCTCGCTTACCCTACCCGTCCCTCTTCCAATTCACCCGTTGCCTCACCCCTCCCTTCCCCTTCCCCCTTCTCCATCCTATTCTCCATGACAAGTTTATCTGTCGGGGAAACGCAGTTCTACTTAAGTCACGTCTACTACACACACACACACACACACACACACACACACGTCAATTAAGGGGGCTCTGAGGCTCATGAGCAATAAAGTGAACAATTAAAGCTACATAAATTAAGAAGGTAAGCTGACGGTCAGCTTCTTTACATGTTATCTTGTTTTTTCTTGAAGGGAGCAATTTGCAGGCCCCTAGCCTTTGGGTCCTTCTTCCTTGCATAAAAAAAGATAATAAGAAAACCGTATACCGGTATTTTAAAAGTGTTGTTTGCCAGCATGTAAACACGGGAGGGCCGAGGCCAGGATGCTGTAGTTCAGATCATTTTTGTCCTGGGAGACCATTCTGCGGCCATGACAGTGTTTTTATTTAGTAACTGTAGATATTTTCTCTTAGGTGAGATATAGGATTAACATGATGATGATGATGAGGAGGAGGAGGAGGAGGAGGGGGAGGGGGAGGGGAAGTTTTTGGCGCTGCTGCTGCTGATGATGATGATGGTGATGATGATGATGATGATAGTGGTGATGATGATAATGAAGATGATAGCGAAGATGATGATACTGATGGATGTCATTCTTAATGGTGATAAGTTCCTTTTCTGGATTACACGAGCTGTTTGGACCTTAAATCTGCTGACGACTGAAAGCTGTAGAGCAGCTGAGAGAGAGAGAGAGAGAGAGAGAGAGAGAATATGTAATGGAAGTAACATACGAAACTAGTAATGTTGACTAATGAAACAGTGCATATTACCACACCCTAACTTTTGTTTATTTTCATATAAATAATCATACTTGCTGTATTTACCACAAGTATTGTACATTGTGACATTTTGCAGGAAACTATTGCATACCTAAAATTTAGTTTTATTTGCAAGCCAAGGATAATTTTGATTCATAGGTTAGATAGTTTTGTTAGCAGATCTTTCAAAATTAAAACTTTTATGACAAAACAATAGCATTGGTTGTCCAACATGATGCGTTAATTTTGGGTAAAAATGTGTACAAAGTAAGGTAATATAGCATTGTAGGTAAATTGTCCAGTATACTGCAGGTAAGGTTTAATAGGGCAGGTGAGATGAGCTAATGTGTAGGAATGCCTAGTAAAGTGTATTAGGACAGCAAACACCAAACCATTGCATAGACACAAGTCAGTTCTTATGGTAGGCCAAGATTATTTTGAATCATAGGTTTGGTGGGTTAGTTTTGTTGCACTGACCCATTCATTATATCAGTCTGGAATGTTGACATTGCAATACTTGTTAGCTTGGATGATATAGTTTGGCATATAACGTTATAGTTTGGAACCTAAAGTAGACAAGCTATTAATGTGGGAGAATCAGTGTTTTTATATTGTTCTTTCATGTGTTTGTGCAATTTAATTCAGGTAAAGTTCGGAATAATGGATTACAAAATTTGCGAGAATGCATAGCCTTGTACTGTAAATATTAACAGGTGTCAGCAAACTCTTGCATTGATAACTATTACACTGCTTTAGACTTCCTGCCAAAACAAATCTCAGTTACGTCAGGCAGGTGATAGGTTAGATTTGCATTGGCTGAAGGAACAAGGAACCTGGTAAGATTCTACGTTTTCTTTGCCTTGTCTTCCATACAAACTAATAACCATGTCACAGCCTCGTACACGTAATGACTGACGCCACAAGGTAGTAGTAGTAGTAATAATAATAATAATAATAATAATAATAATAAACTGAAATATCGTAGTGTAATACCCGCTTAGTGAAAGATCTTCGTAAACTTTTGTTATATTTTTGGGTCTTAAGACAAATTTTACATATTATTTGCATCGCGGCATTCCTCAGTATTCCTGTTCAGATACCGTAAGAGTCTGTAGATATAATGAATACAATGTATAGGTAATCACTGATGCCGTGGGTGATCAAGCAGTATGCTAGAGCTTTATCTGTTTCTACCTTGGCAGCCTTCCTGTTTGGTTCATGGTAGCGCCTAACGATTGTGTTCAGCTCAGGAAAGCCCCAGGTAGTGGCAGGGTGAATGAGGGTTATCGCTGACCCCCGCAGGTCCAAAACTCTCGCCTATGTCCGCTAAAATCGTTCTGAGGCAGCATGAATATATTACGTTTTTGGACAACGTATTAATGTTTGTCTGCAACACTGCCTTAGCAGCTGTTGAGAATCTGCTTATTTCTGGCATTAGGCTACAAAAGGGTTCATATTCACCATTTGACAGTTTACCTGGATAACTTTATCATTGCGTGGTTGACATCACTGATGGTAACAGTTGGTCGTTAACTTAAATTTTAAAAACATACGTACTTACATGCATACATACATGCGTAATGTACATAAATGCATTCATAACTACGTAAGTATACACATGCATTCATACATGCAAGGAAGCAAACATCTGTCCATCCATCCATCCGTCCATACAAACATACATACATACATGCATACATACTGTACATTCGTGCATATTAAATGGGTAAATAGATAAATGTCCCAGCAGATAGAGTGATGGGTTAGACAGATTGATTGGTTAACTGGTAATAAACGATATGATCAGCAAGTGGATAAATAAACAGAACATTATTAATCCTACACACCTCTTCTCCGTTCTCCTCACTTCGCCACTTCACCCTCCTCACCTCTTCTCCACTCTCCCCCACCTCTTCTCCACTCTCCCCACCTCACCTTTCCACTCATGTCTCCTGCTTTCTCTTTCATCATTATGTCCAGTCCATGTTTTACGTTGCCTCGCTTTCTGTTCATCACCTTCTCCATCACTCTTCCTCTAATATTTGTTCACCGTTATGGTCCTCCTTTCTCTCGCTCACTTGCTTTTCCTTTCGCTCACTTTGTCACATGCTTTTTACATCCTTCTGTTCTTTCCTTTCACCTTCCCTCTTCTGTTTTGTTCTGTGTGTTCCCGTCTAAACTCGTCTTTATTTTTCCTCTTCTCTCCACTCCATTCTCTCCTTGTCTCATTTTTCCTCTTTGTTTCCTTTTCATCACCTTCTCCCTCACTCCCTTTCTGTTGTATGTCCTACATACACTATCCTCTTGGACTATTTTCTCACATTCTTCCAATCACTCACTTAATTTCTCTCTCTCATTTACCTATTTTCTTTCCATGTTCTCCCATTCACTTCCTTTATTTGCCATTCCCTTTATTTTCCCGTCCATTCCCATCCCCCTTTCAGTTACCTCTTTTCTTCTCTTTTCTTCCCTTCCCTTTTCTTCCCTTCTCTTTTCTTCCCTTCTCATTTCTTCTTTTCCCTTTTCTTCTCCTCTCTTCTCTTGTTCTTTTCTCCTCTCTGGTCTCTTTTCTATTCCTTTCTCATTTCTTGTTCTTTTTTTCCTTTCTGGTCTCTCTTTCCTTCACTTCTCTTGGCTTGTTCTTTTTTCATCTCTGGTCCCTTTTTTCTTCTTCATTTCTCCATTCGGGTCTCTTCTCTTCCCTTTTCCTCTGTTCTCCTCTTCCTTCTCCTCTCCTCCCTTCTCTTTTCTTCTCCTCTCCTCCCTTCTCTTTCCTTCTCTCCTCTTGCTCTTTTCTCTCCTCCTGTCTCATTTCTCTTTCCTTCTCTTCTCTTGTACCCTCTTCTCATCTCGTTTCTTCTCTTTTCTTCTTATTTCTTCTCACATCCTTTGTCATTTCATTTCTCTCTCTCTCTCTCTCTCTCTCTCTCTCTCTCTCTCTCTCTCTCTCATCTAGTATACTATAGCACCAGCCGTGTGTGTGTTTGTGTGTGTATTTTGGGCAGCCGAAACTACACATTCAAATCGCACCAAAATTGGCACAAAAATCGCAAAAAATTAGCCTTTGTGAGAAAACTTTGTCCCATCACGATTGAAATACTTTTACTATATTTAATGAGCGATCACATTTTGACCAAAAAAAGCCTCTCCCGGTGCCCGGCATAGGATCTCCGTAGATTTTTTTGCCCATAGCTATAACTATAATATAGCAGCGCGAGAGCTCTCCGCAGGAGCAAGTGCGAGGAGCCCGAAGGGCCCACGATCACTTGTCTTCCCTAATGACAAGGGTCTCATCAAAGTAAATAGCATATTCTGCATTATTGTATTACCACCATCCAACATATTCTATCCTTGTAACATTTCCTTCAAGATGGGAGGAGGCATGGTAGGCTGGGACGAAGCTATTGAGAGAGAGGGGGGGGGGAGGAGGCAAAAAATAAAACCGCAGATGGTTAGAGTTGTAAAGTAAGAGCACTGAAGAAGGAGGGAAAGAAGAAAAAATAAATATAGGGATGGAGAAGTTACAAACAGAAAAACTCATTTGTATTTGAACAATAGTAAGCGAGGGAGAAAGTGTGAACTGCTGGAGTCAGTGAGGAACGTAGTGAGAGGGGGAGAGAGTGAGCGATGAGGGAGCGAGAAAGTAAACAAATTTGGAACTGAGAAAATAAGCAACTGAGGGGGAAAAGTGAGAAGGTAGGCCGGTGAGACAGTGAGTGAGGAAATAAGCGGGTGAGAGAAGGCAATATGAGCAAGTGACGGAGGGAGAATGCCAGCGAGTGCGAAAGTGAGCAAGCATGGTTACTTAAGCATGTTTGTTCATTTATAAGACATTCCTTTCCAATGTACCGTGAAAGCCTGGAGAGAGAGAGAGAGAGAGAGAGATGGGGACAGTATGATGACAGGTAAGAGCAGCCAAGTGATGGAAACAGTTTTTAGATAGTTTAGAGACAGTCGAGGCACCTTGCAGATAGAGGCAGTGTACTGTAGAGTTGGATACAGTTTACAAACACTATAGAGACAGTTGAGACAGTACAGTATAAACTGTTCAGAGGCGATATGATGGCTTGCATCTCGAGTGTCGGTGTAATTAAAACAGTTCTAATAATTCCTGGCAGTTTCTTTATCGATACAAAAAAATAAAAGTACAGTTATGAGCAAAAGTCTGCCTAATATTTCACATCGTATGCTTATATTCTTATGCTTGCTAGTATTCCTGAAGTGAGAGAGGACTGGTAGGTGTCACGGGGTTTTTAAAATATATCAATGTTTTTAAAATAAAAGCTTAAATATTATTTAATTGATAATATTCAATAGTATGAAAGAGCAGGGACAATGATTGTCTTGCTAAATCGAGCAACGATTCTCTAAGAACGAGAAATTATAAACTTTCTCAACAGTACACAGCAGAGACTAATTACTCACAATTGCTGAATTACTGTACTGTTAGCCACTGGAGAAAGTTACTTCACCCCTGACAATAAATAACTAATACTACTACTAATAATAATCAGGTCCTTGCTGATGCTTAACTCCTATGGCACAACGGATTTTAAGTTAATACAACAAGACTGGTCTAAGTACCAGTTATGAATAGTAAAACGTCTATGGAAGCTAGGAGCTATGTGGGAAATAAGCTTAATTATGGAGAAATGAAACAAGAGTTTACATTAAGCTCAAGAAAAAGAACTGTTAAATTTATTGATTACAAAAATAAATTTAACCTTACATTTCAAATCAAATCAATGAGACGCACTCACTCACTCACACAAAAGCTAAATACTTACGCCTAGGAAAAAACACCTTAACTAAGCTCTTAAGACTATGATTACAAAAAGGAAATACCGGTCGATGAATGCTGTGTATCACCCGGGGGGTGGGAGTACTGGCCAACTGTACTAGTGGAGCTTGGGTGCTAGCTGACCTTTCACACTTCTTGAGCACAGGACCTTTCTCCGTCACAACAAACACGCGACTGCATAAGTCGTGGGAACAAAAAGGGAGCAGTAGGCCGCATTATTCTAACGGTCGAGTGAGCAGGGGCGAACAATAAAGAAACAATTGTATCGCTAAGTACAGCACTTAGTGACGTGCATTTAATTGGTCACTTTTGAAAACAGTGACGAATGTTTTGAAAGCTATACCCCGAAATGGAGAGAGAAACGGTTAACTGAGCGATACACAGTGAGTTTTCCACTAATAGTTCGTGGCTTCTCACAAAAGGGAAATGTCGCGAACTTGATTCGTGACATTACGCCCCTACAAAATTAAATTTTTTCCTTATGGGAAAAAATTTGTGGAATATATATATATAGGTACACATCCTAAGTCATTCACACAAGATTCACACTGTGGTGTGTGTGCTATCCTGCTACAGGAGAAAGTCGCAGTCGCCAGTGAGCGAAAAAACCTCGTATTTACGTTAATAGAAGCAAGCTTGAGGGAAAAACTCCGTGACGACGGTGAAAATCCTGTACTCAGGTCAAACTGAGCGAAAAGTCGCTACATTTACACTGACAACTAATTGTTGTGTAGTGTGATGTATGTAATACACGGTGTAGGTGTGACAGTTGCAGTGTGACTGTACCTATGTGTAAAATGACACAATAATAATATGACTACGACGAAGGCAGAGGAGAAGAGGCGGCAGCATGCGGCAGACGATCAGCTGGCCTGCACAGCAAAACTGCTACACCCATTGCTGAACCTGCAAAACCAATTGAGGTGGAGCATCAAAAGTGTCAATGAGACAAAATTTTATTATGTTACAATTACTCTCTCTGCCTAGCAATCAGTACATGCTACGAAAAATACGCTCTGGCTGAAAAATACAAGTGACAGCCTAAGCTTCGTACATTCGAGGTCGCCATTAATTATAGTACACGATTATGGTCGGCAAGTTGAGAATCCTTGTGCAAACTCGGGTCTTCCATAGCCTCGAACTGCACACGGGTCCTCAACCTGTGCCTTAACCTACAGTACTTATATTAGTATCGGGGAGCTGAGAATCCTTATGCAAACTTGGGTCTTCCATAGCCTCGAGTCGCCTCTCAACTTCCCCCTTAACTTATGGTACATAATATGTATGTACAGGCCCTGGACATAATGTGTCCTGTGGGGCCAATGGGCGAGACGTCAGGTCTGCACCCACTTCACCACTACCCTGTCTCTCAACTGTCTCAGAGATTACGGGTGTGGTTACAAATGGCACAGGAAGGGCATGTCCCTGATTAGTGGTGATACTTTGGCACACACTGCAGGAACGGACAAAACTATCTATGTCCCGTCCCATCCCTGGCCAGAAAAAGTCAGCTCGGATACGGCCCTGGGTCTTCCTTTTGCCCATGTGACCTCCTGAGGCTGAACAATGACCCCATTGAAACACTGCTAGGCGGTACTTGGCGGGAACGACAAACTGCAGTCGAACCTCGCCCTCGGGTGTTCGTGACTCACGGTAGAGCCGTCCTTGTCTTGCGAAGGAACTTGGCTCAACCTCCCCGTGAATACTTAATCACTCGACCCTTTTGTTTGTTCCGCACAGCAGCAAGTGTCGGGTCAGAATGTTGTTCTTGTACAACAAGTTGACTACACATCAGATCTTGCGGCGATTCAATGATCACTGGGGTGACACAGTCTGGAGCCTCAGCCATGGCTCGTGTTACTGCAGCAGCCGAAGTCTGAGTAGCGTCATCGGAGCAACTATCCTTGACTCCATTGAATGTTGCCGATGATGAGTTCAAATAAAGGTTCTGGCATGACAACTGCAAGTGTCGTACCAGTATAAAATGGAGATGCCACCTGGATACATGCCTCAGGGAACAATCTCACTGATCCATCAATAAGGCTTGCATGGATCTGTCGACCTGTATACTGCTCAGGCCGAACTACTGTAGACTCTGCTTGACTGAGCAACTTGAGGAACCATTGTCTCTCAGGACCTTCACAGGAATGCCTCCCACAAACCCTGGCTGAACAAGGAAGGTACTGTCACCTGTGGGAGGGCCTGTGGAGGAAGCAGCTAGCCACTTATGAGGCTGCTGAATTGATGCGGCAAACATTGTGCCTTGTGAATTATATTGGGAAGATGGAACATTGGCCATCTGTGGAGGGGGGTTCACTGTCACTGTGGGACTAGTGAACTGTGGGGGAGTACCCATACTGGTAGGGACGTGACCACCGTGCTGCTGCTGAGGAATGAAGGCTGCGTTCACTTCCTGCCTCTTTTGAGCTGGTGGTGAAAAAGTTTGTCCCGACGGTCGGTTGCGTGGCTGATACTGCTGCTGGTTAGGGTACTTGTTGTACCTCTTCCACTCAGGTTTCTGAGTGTTTTGCCCCTGGTCCTTCCACTGCGGTTTTGGACCTTGGCCATTACTCTGAGAACGGCCTTGGTGCTGGGGTTCAGTCTGAGACGACTTCCCAGACTTGGCAGTATCTTTTCTGCTGTTCCAGGTGTTTTGCTTACGAGTTTGATACCCGTATGCAGTAAAGAATGCGTCAGCCTTTTCTGCCATTTGGCTGGCATCTTTCACCTGGCAGATCTTAAGCTGTGCTATGAGCTCAGCAGGCCACGACCTCTCTAGCTGTGTACGCAGCATAAGGTCAATTATCCCCTCACGCGTGGAAGGAGTTTCATCTTTCTCCATCCACTCATTTAAGTAAGCTGTGAGACGATCAAGGAACTGAACAGCTGTCTCCTTGTCTTGGAGACGAGCTCGCATGAACTGAACTTTGGCGTCGTCTACTGTGAGACCATACACCTTAATGAGTGCAGCTTTCATCATCTCATATGTGAGATTGTCTCCACGAATTCTGTGGAGAATATCGAGGGCAGGGCCCTCAAATAGGCTAAGAAACTGAAGCCGCTTAGCTGCCTCATCCAGTTGATACATGTCTGCCATGTCCTCAAAACGAGCTATGTACGGCTCGATTCGCTCGCTTTCCTTGTATGAAGGAAGCTTGATGCGTGGGGTCGCCAGGACATGTGCAGGGAGAACGCTCGTGGAGCTTTGACCAACTGCACCAGATGTATCTGAAGCCAAGGAATCTCGCTTGAGCTTCAGCATTTCATATTCGTGTTTTTCTCGTGCCTCACGTTCGGCACGTTCATATTCACGTTGTTCCCGCTCGTATTCGCGCACTTTCTCACGCTGCTCTTGTTCATATGCACGCTGTTCTCGCTCATATTCGCGCTGAATCTTACGCTCTTCACGGGCATCATTCTCGCGCTGCTGCTCCTGATTATGCCGTGAGAGTATATACTCTTTAATTTCAGTTGGGTCCGAAAGACCCATTTCTTTGGCTTCCTGTAAAAATACAGTAGTAGCCATGGCGCTAATTTATTAAGCAAACCGAAATTGAGTACTGACTGCTTAGCGACGAATACTAATAAACACAAGTAAAGAATACAGACACAAGCTAGTGGTGACCAGTCTTATCTAGTTAACTGGCAAAGATTAAAGCAAAAATGCAAATAACTGAGAACTCAATAATTAACACAATGGGTACAGCGACTACCCAGGAGCGAATAAAATCGTCTGGCGTTACCAAGAATAAACTAGAGTTAAGTACTCTATTGATTAAAAAAGCAAAAATTCACTTGCTAAATTAACGGTAACCACCAGTAAACTTGTGCCTATAAACTTTAATGATAAATTCCTAAATATGAACGAGTGAGCACTATCTCGTGAATAGCTTTAGGGCTAGGAGTTAATATCCTGGAATGAGGTCGCCAATTGTCACGGGGTTTTTAAAATATATCAATGTTTTTAAAATAAAAGCTTAAATATTATTTAATTGATAATAATATTCAATAATATTAAAGAGCAGGGACAATGATTGTCTTGCTAAATCGAGCAACGATTCTCTAAGAACGAGAAATTATAAACTTTCTCAACAGTACACAGCAGAGACTAATTACTCACAATTGCTGAATTACTGTACTGTTAGCCTCTGGAGAAAGTTACTTCACCCCTGACAATAAATAACTACTACTACTACTAATAATAATCAGGTCCTTGCTGATGCTTAACTCCTATGGCACAACGGATTTTAAGTTAATACAACAAGACTGGTCTAAGTACCAGTTATGAATAGTAAAACGTCTATGGAAGCTAGGAGCTATGTGGGAAATAAGCTTAATTATGGAGAAATGAAACAAGAGTTTACTTTACATTAAGCTCAAGCAAAAGAACTGTTAAATTTATTGATTACAAAAATAAATTTAACGTTACATTTCAGATCAAATCAATGAGACGCACTCACTCACACAAAAGCTAAATACTTACGCCTA
Source organism: Coenobita brevimanus (assembly GCF_032717465.1). Classification (NCBI taxonomy): domain Eukaryota; kingdom Metazoa; phylum Arthropoda; class Malacostraca; order Decapoda; family Coenobitidae; genus Coenobita; species Coenobita brevimanus. The sequence goes on from NC_137068.1 coordinate 20,720,952, forward strand.
GGAAAAAACACCTTAACTAAGCTCTTAAGACTACGATTACAAAAAGGAAATACCGGTCGATGAATGCTGTGTATCACCCGGGGGGTGGGAGTACTGGCCAACTGTACTAGTGGAGCTTGGGTGCTAGCTGACCTCTCACACTTCTTGAGCACAGGACCTTTCTCCGTCACAACAAACACGTGACTGCGTAAGTCGTGGGAACAAAAGGGGAGCAGTAGGCCGCATTATTCTAACGGTCGAGTGAGCAGGGGCGAACAATAAAGAAACAATTGTATCGCTAAGTACAGCACTTAGTGACGTGCATTTAATCGGTCACTTTTGAAAACAGTGACGAATGTTTTGAAAAGTATACCCCGAAATGGAGAGAGAAACGGTTAACTGAGCGATACACAGTGAATTTTCCACTAATAGTTCGTGGCTTCTCACAAAAGGGAAATGTCGCGAACTTGATTCGTGACAGTAGGTTCACTGCCTATAGATTATTTTCAGTATGATGTATCAAGGAATGAAGTGATGGACTAACGCAAATTGTGAAGGAAACATAGTGGAAGTGTAGGCGAAATTTTTTCCTTGATTGTACAGTATTGATTTAACTTTACGGATCTGGCAATCCACGTTTCATTGTCTGCATCTTGACTCTCACTCCAGTGATGTATTATTTCACACTATGCCTGCTACAAACACACTATTTTACTAGTGTAAGTCAGAACGTTATTAGTAGAGAAGAGGGGTTAGTGAAGCTGTATCCGGCTTATCCAGTGGTCCAATAAAAAAAGTCTTCCTAAGCCATATACAGTCCATGAGTGCAGCAAGTCACCAAATTGAGGGGAGTAAACTGCGTTCAAGTTATTTTCTTACTGAGTTACGAATATGATGATAAGGCAAGGATGCACACACACACACACACACACACACACACACACACACACACACACACACACACACACGTAAATATACGAGGCTGTTACGTGAGGCTTACATGCACACACGCACAGAGATAAGAGTTCACATGAAATACCACACACACACACACACACACACACAAATATGCGAGGCTGTTACGTGAGGCTTACATGCACACACACACACAAATATGCGAGGCTGTTACGTGAGGCTTACATGCACACACGCACAGAAATAAGAGTTCACATGAAATACCACACACACACACACACACACACACACACACACACACACACACACACAAATTGTCAAAAATCGCATTTGAAGTCACAGATATCGCCATACATCAGTAATAGGGCTAAAGGTGGGTAAACAGACGGGTAGGTAGGTAGACAGACAAAGGCAAACATATATAAAGGCAGGCATACAGATGAACTGATATAGATACACAGATGTAACATAAAGAGGAGATACACAGAAGATCGACAAGCAGCAGGATATTCTCTAAGCCTGGACCGGACATCAGACTTTTCCCTGTAATTCCCCATTTATGTTATTAACTTTTGCCAATTTCTTCCCAACTCCCATAGTGGGTAATTCCCTCCTCCCCTTAGGGGTTATTTTAACTAACTCTACATTCTAGAGTTACCTGCCTCCACATAGCGGTACTTGGTAACGTGTTACGGTAAGAAATCTAGTGGTATTAGGGAGGCGAACATTTTACAGATTTTTACATTTATGCAGCAACATTATTTGAAGACCAAAACTTTTACCATATTCTTAACATCAGCAAATGAAGAGCCAAAAACAGTTATATCATTATGCATTATCAAGTCAACAACCAACAACACATCACAATGGCTACTTTTTGGTTTTATCTGTTTACCCCCCTTCGAAGAAAACCAAATCCTCGCCCCCCCCAAGGGAGAAGCTCCTCCTAATATGAGGACCCTACTTTAGACAATAATAGAAAAAAAAGGATGAAGCGAGTTTTCTATACAGCAACTTACTCGAGAGAGAGAGAGAGAGAGAGAGAGAGAGAGAGAGAGTGAGAGAGAGAGAGAGAATCACAAACTAGTCTAATCTTTATAACAGTGGACCTTCATCTGAGCTCTGTTCTCCACCACACTGGCCGTCTAAAAATCTATCTAGAGTATAATTATATATTTCGCTCTACCTATGTATGTATCTACCGGCCTGTCCATTCTCTCCCACTCAAAATCACTTACATTCCGCCATATGGCCGAGTTGTTGCTATGATTCATTAATTCAGAATTCTCTCATTTTGTATGTATGTATGTAATTACCTCTATATCCATCTTTCACCACATTGTGTGTGTGTGTGTGTGTGTGTTTGTGTGTCACAAAGACCAAAGTGATGTCCTTTGCAATGTTGTGGTCAGTTTCTTTGCCGTGGCAGGTGGCGGTGAAGCAACTACTACACCGACAAGACAAACGGTTTCCCAGACACAGTGAGGAAAGGCTCTTGTGTCAGTTTATCCATATGGGTATGTGTTTTGTTTGGAAATGTCGCAAGCTGTGTGGGGAGTGAATAAAACATCTGTGTATGTGTTTGTGTCCTGAAATGTCGCGAGCTGTGAAAGTTGCGGCTTGGTAATGATGACTGAGTTAGCATGTCATTAGGGTGGAACAGTGGCTTAAAGGGAGGTCATTAACGGTGATTGTGGTTCCTGCCTCTAACTCCCGTAACTCTCAGATCAAAAGTGAGCTAATTGTATTTACAGGATGGAAAAAACTGTTACACTTGTTTGAGTTTTGGGTTGGAGGGAGGAGGTTGTCGCTGAGAGAGGTGCAAGGGCTTGGAGGGGTTGTTAGTGGTTAGAGAGAGCGATGGAAGTGTTTGGAGAGGTTAAGGGAGAGAAGAAGGGGTTGTGGCTGTGGTGGAAAGAGAAGTGGAAAGGTTTAGAGGGGGTAAGGCAGAGGTGGAGGGGTTTTGGCTGTGGTTGGAGAGAGAGAGGTGGGAGAGCTTGGAGGAACTATGGGATAGGTGGAGGGGTTAGGGAGGAAAATAAGGGACAAGACGCCTTGTAGTCTTCCTATTACTAAAGAGTTTTTATTTTTTTAAGGAAAAGCTTAAAAATTTTTGTCGAAATTTAAATAAAAGAAAGAAATCCGTCTGTTTGGCTACCCATTTTCCAGCTGTTTGAAAGAGAAAGAAAAACAAACCATAACGATTTTGTAATTTATATATAAGATGAATGTAAAATATTTGCATGTAAAGCAACTAGTCATTGACAAAGTTTGAGATTCTTGAATGATGTTTGTTGATGGGGCTGTTCGTCTGTTACATCCAGTCAGGTCAAACCCGTAAACAAATTTCATTCGTTCTTGTTTTGTCGTCTTTCTCCTCTTCACAACTCACATATACACAACTCACGTTTGTGTACGCGCTCGCGCGTGCGTACTTTGGTGTGTGTGTGTGTGTGTGTGTGTGTGTGTGTGTGTGTGTGTGTGTGGGCAAAGGGTAAGTGTGTATCCAGCCAACTTTCACAAGCTTCGTCATGCCTAAAATTCCCTCCCAATGCTTACCATACTTTACCATGTCGTATCCATGCCGTGCCAACTCTTCCTCAGTGATGTACTTTGCTTATTACAGCATATTGCTGCCATGTGTTTATTTGTATTGCTTTATGTTGGACACAGTTTGTATCAGTACCATATAGTACCATACATGACAATAAGAGGTATAATTTGCCGGATAAATCACTATGCTTAGGTGGTACAGAAGGTTTCGTAGCACCTCTTCGTTAGTGATTTAGTTTGAATATTACACTTAACCTTTTCTTTTCATATTGCGCTTTACCCAGTTTTCTCCTCTCCCCTTCCAATCCCCCATCACTTCTGCTCCCAATATCTCATTTCTCCCCTTCTCCTCCCCTGCCCCATGTTCTGTTCAGTTGTGGTCAATAATCCTTTTACACGTCTGTGGTGCTGAACTATAAGAACACAACCCATCCCTACTCTTCAATATTTCCATGCAGTTTACCTACATATCATTATTTTTTAACGAAGTTTCGAGACTGTAAAGGAACTATTGACTGCTGCCCTATACGTGTTGTTATAAGGATATATCATGTATATTAGTATTGTCTTTATTCCTCCTGGGTGGCTCTGAATCTCACACACTGTTCTCTTTTCCATGTGTGCAAAAGTGACTGTACTTAACCCTTCCCCGACGGTTGGTGCCTTGGGGTATTTTACTCAGGCTGACACCACAAGAATTTGTTCAGCTAAGAAAAATATTGTTAAAATCTTCATAAACTATTTGGAGCAACACTGTCCCTGCACCTGGTCCACCTACCATGTTATTTTTTAGGCAAACACTATATGATCTACTTAGGTCATGAGAAATCCCAGCAATCAACAAATCCTGCCTCATTTTCTCTTATCAGTCCAGCTGCACAAATCCGACTCTCACTGTGGCTGCAGCGTAACCCTTTGGCCTTACCTTCCCCGTGGCGTGTGTGGTGGAGTGATGAGCCAGGGTAATACATGGATACCAGAGTGTGTGGTGGAGTGATGAGCCAGGGTGTCATGAATGACATATGTCTTGGAAATATTAACAAGTCTCTCACACGGACGAGTATAAGTCCCGGGTAGCTACCTCCCTGTCTCGCTATCTGTCTGTCTCTCTCAAATTGCCAAGCCCTTCTTCCGTCACCTGTCTCCTCTGAGGCCTGTCTACTTTCTTGCCTCTTCTGTGGCTAATCTCCGTCTGAGCTCTCTTTCCTAAATTCTGGTGTAGCAGGGGTGTGTCACGTGTGTTCTTCGTGGATGGAAAGTTCCCGGAGCCTGTGTGTGAGCATGTGTGTATGTGTGTATATGGCCACTAGACGCTGGCGTGTGCCTATCAAGCATTCCTCGCGTCAGAGTGTGTAAGCATGTTTAGCACTGCTCGATTCACGCAGACACAACACCTCTCATCATTTGACTCCCTGCTTCTATCTATCTATTTATCTATCTATCTATATAATATGTAGTTCTACATACTGCTCGGCCGCGCAAAAATGGCGTACCATCGACATTTAATAGTCCTAACATATTAATACATACTACATACACATTATAATGAACTTATAAGCTAATTAAGTGAAATACATAATATTGTAAAAGCAACATAATTGTATGAATATTGTATGAATATTGTATACATATATTATTCATAGTAAATAGTGATTATTCAGTAATATTACATTTTAAATAAGTTGTATACATATTTGAATAAATGCAATGGTTGTTGTATAACACTTTGTATGATGTGCATGTACAACAGACGTACGCATATAACTGTGCAATGGTAATACTGCTAGGTTATACATTACATAGAGTATTTCACCTAACTTGTATGATGATACTGGTAATACAGAATTGTGCTATAATTGTATGACTTATATTGTGTTAATGCATAATTGTGTTGGCCTTATAATTGTAGTTACATTTTGTTAATGCAACTGTTACAAAAGTGTCTTGGCCTTATAATTGTAGTTAAAGTTACATAAAAGTTACATCTTGTTAATGCAACTGTTACATAATGGTACATATTGTTTGTAGTTACATAATTGTACTTAAAGTTCCATAAGTTACATCTTGTTAATGTAACTGTTACATAAATGGTACATATTGTTTGTAGTTACATAATTGTAGTTAAAGTTACATAAAAGTTACATCTTGTTAATGCAACTGTTACATAATTGGCAAAGTGTAACATAATGCAATCGTTTGTCGTTACATAATTGTTACATATCGTTTGTAGGTACATAATTGTAGTTAGTGTAACATAATGCAATCGTTTGTCGTTACATAATTGTTACATATCGTTTGTAGTTACATAATTGTAATATGGAGTTACATAATTGTAATAATTGCAGTCCTAACATATGCTGCGGTCGATGATAGTGATGATGTGTCATGCCACTTGTTTGTGGAGACAACAATTTGCTTTTTTGTTTGTAGTTTATGTGGTATTTTGGCATATGTAGTAACACTTACACTTATTTTCATTTGTTTGTTATGTGATCTTACTCTATTTCTCTTTTTTCTTTCTTACTTTTTCTTTCTTTTTTTTTTTTTTTTGTATGTATTGATTTTCTATAGTTTGTTTTTCTTCGCTTGTGTACGCTTTTTCCATGTTCATGGTTGCATAATTACTGGCTAATTTCCTTGAGATACTTTGTTAAAGTTTAGTTTATATTACACAGATATTATTGAAAATGATATTATATAGTCCCATATTTTGTTATTTTATATAAAAAATATATACACTATATACAGTATTAACTATACACACTGACCAATTGTTCACCTGTACCTATCGTGGGTAATATGTGTGTCAGCACTGTGTGGAAATCATTGTCTTCCCGATTGTGTTGAAGATGTTCACTCTTGCGAACGTCATTTGTGTTGGCCATTTTTTTTTTTTTTTGTAAGTTAATTTGTCTGTTTCCACTAGGTAGCTTTAATTAATAAATGTTTAATACAGTTCTTTTAATCGCTCACTGAGTAACTGTGATGGTATATTTTCTTTATCACTTGTAGATGTAATAATGTATAGCTGTATGTATGTAACACGTATTTTATGTAGGTATAAATGGTAACACTCGTTTGTAGTAAATAAATGTTATAATAAATGAATGAATATATACAGTGTAGAATATTTATCGTTGGTGATTATTTAGTGTTTGAGTTATGCAGATAACTGAAGTAAGTATGTGTATTTAAGCTGTAACTATACAGCACGTTTTATATGTTTGTGCAGGAGCTTATTGTCTATCACTGTGTATTGTATGAATGAAGTAACTATGTAACTCACTAATTTTTACCGTGGAGGAAATGGTGTGAGTGGTGTTGCACGTGGTGATAGCGTTGTCCTTCGCGGGTTGATTGACGTGTTGTCGTCTCAGCACCTGGTGACGTCGACTTCCCACACTGGTAGCTGTGGTGAGTGAATGAGTAGCGATGAGTAACTTGAGTGAAGACGAGTGAGTAAGATGAGTTGTAAATATGGACTTGGTGTTTTGCTGCGTGTCTTGACCTCTTCACACCTGCGTAAGCGGTGGGGGTTGGGTGGATGTAGCAGAGAGAGGAGGGTGAGGTCTGGTGGTTATGAGTTGTGAGTCGTCTCTCACTCTTCGTTTGTTTGTTTGTTTTTCTTTCTTTCTTGATGTATTCTTGGTCCTTTTTTCTTGTGATTTACTCGTTGTAGGATGAAGACTGCCGCTTCTTGTAGGTGCGTGTAGAAGATTATACAGACGACGTAGAGTTGTTAATTGTAGTTGATTGTAGATGGTTGTAGTTCGCTGATTCGTCTTAGAAATTGCAATATTGTATCAATATTTTGTTAAACTACTTGCAAGGCGTCGTGTGATCTCTTGACCTCTGCATCAGCATGATGATCTGGGAGACGGAGGGGGCTGGATGGAGAGAAGCGTCAGGAGCTGGTTGTGTTGTTTGGTTGAGAGAGAGATATTCTTGTTTTCAATCTTGATATTTTGTAGGAATTTAATGTTGATTCGTAGACGAGGTTCGTATACGTTCGCTGCTACCAAATGTCATGTAGTGACAGGAGAGGTAAAGAATAGTATGGGACTATTTTTATTTGTCTTGGGAATATTGACAAGTCTCTCACACGGAACGAAGTATAAGTCCCGGGTAGCTACCTCCCTGTCTCGCTATCTGTCTCTCTCTCTCTCAAATTGCCAAGACCTTCTCCCGTCACCTGTCTCCTCTGAGGCCTGTCTACTTCTCTCTTGCCTCTTCTGTAGCTAATCTCCGTCTGAGCTCTCTTTCCTAAATTCTGGTGTAGCAGGGGTGTGTCACGTGTGTTCTTCGTGGATGGAAAGTTCCCGCAGCCTGTGTGTGAGCATGTGTGTATGTGTGTATATGGCCACTAGACGCTGGCGTGTGCCTATCAAGCATTCCTCGCGTCAGAGTGTGTAAGCATGTTTAGCACTGCTCGATTCTCGCAGACACAACACCTCTCATCATTTGACTCCCTGCTTCTATCTATCTATTTATCTATCTATCTATATAATATGTAGTTCTACAAGGGTAATACATGGATACCAGAGTGTGTGGTGGAGTGACGAGCCAGGGTAATACATGGATACCACAGTGTGTGGTGGAGTGACGAGCCAGGGTAATACATGGATACCAGAGTGTGTGGTGGAGTGATGAGCCAGGGTAATACATAGATACCAGAGTGTGTGGTGGAGTGACGAGCCAGGGTAATACATGGATACCAGAGTGTGTGGTGGAGTGATGAGCCAGGGTAATACATGGATACCAGAGTGTGTGGTGGAGTGATGAGCCAGGGTAATACATGGATACCAGAGTGTGTGGTGGAGTGATGAGCCAGGGTAATACATGGATACCAGAGTGTGTGGTGGAGTGATGAGCCAGGGTAATACATGGATACCAGGCTGTGATTTGACACACATGAAATGCTAAGCCAGACGAGGGAGACGCATGTAAATTAGAGGCGAATGTCCCTAGTGGTCCCCCCCCCCTCTCTCTCTCTCTCTCTCTCTCTCTCTCTCTCTCTCACACACACACACACACACACAGTAATCAGGAGAGAGAATGAACTGTGTCGAGGTACATTGATTATTACTGTCAGGTTAACGAGAGAGAGAGAGAGAGAGAGAGAGAGAGAGAGAGAGAGAGAGAGAGAGAGAGAGGTAGCCTAGTAGTATTAAGTGTAAATGCTTTTCTTGCTAAGCCAGCCTAACGCTGCTAACTCCTCTGTAACAACTATCAACCCTTTCAGTACCATTATTAAATTTGAGTTCTATTCTTGTTGTGTTATTTATGGTTAGGAAGAATGTTTGGTAGTGTAGGGGATCGAAACAGTATCCATCATGACATTAGTGTTAAATTTTAGCTGTGTTGTTTATGTATAGGAAGAATATGTGGTAGTGTAGGGTTTATAAACAGTGTCCATCAACACGTAGGCTACAACCAAGTCTTGACGTATTGCTGCCAACACAAGTATTTTATAGAGCTAAGCAGAGCACCATCCTAGTTCACTGCTCCACCAATTTATCCAACTGTTGATGCAGGCGCACACCATCCACTCACTTGTTTTGCTGCTGCCTTCATGTGACTCTGATCTTATTAACAAAGCAAATGGTTTTCTCGTAGCCCAGGAAACCATTTATTACGATGGGTGGTAACCATGTAAAATTGGGCGTCTGGTGGTTTAGTGGGTTAAGGCACTTTAACCTGTTGACCGTAAATGATTTATATCCAGTGTGTTTGGGAATTAATGTCACATAATGGCACTTAGGGAATAGCGACTGGTCATTCTGACCTAAATGTTTCGACTGAGTAGCATAGCCCCGGACCCCTACGCTCCAGCTGGGGAAATACACCATTGTATGATAGATGGATAGAAATCTTCGTTACTCTAAATTTCATCAGTTTCCCAGTGAGGCAGTTAATTTTTATGACATCAGTTACATTTAATTACATTGCCTTGGGTCGTATGTGCCCTGTACTGGAGACCTTTTTTCCTTCATTTTTGTTTTTTGTTTTTTGCCAATATAACATAACCAGTGTAATGTTTATCAAATGACATAGATAATTGTTATAAGCAGTGATGGCAGATGGTGAAGCAGGATTAACTGAGAGAAGGAATTAATAAAGGAAAGGAGAAGAGGGTAATAAAGAAGGAAGAGAGGCAATGAGAGGGTAATAAAGGACTGAGAGATGCAATGATTGGTAGATGAGAGAGAGAGAGAGAGAGAGAGAGAGTCTGATATATGATTGCATTTTCATAGCAAATGCTTATCTCACTCTGTAAACCTCTACATGGAGAATATTATGTAAGGTAAAGTATAATAAAGCACACACAGTATTTATAATCATGCTTGTGTGTTGGTTAAAACGTAATAGTATCGATACAGTACTAACAATAACTAACATCACAAAAAATAACTTACACAAAACTTGTACAAACAGGCGGTACAAATGACAACATGAATTAATGGCTACATGACGTTTATGCTTGCAGCCAAAACAAGACAGGCTAATGTTAATATAACAGTATAAACCAACATTACCAGTAACGTTAATGTTTACTGTATATAATTATGTACACTTAAAAATTCTCTCTCTCTCTCTCTCTCTCTCTGCCTCGTAACTGTCTCGCCGTCCTCTACACACTATTTTTTGCTTCCTCAGTAATTGTAGCTGCAAAGTTGTTCAACTCAATTCCCTTGAGGCATCGTTACTCTAGTTTTGTTTCTTGGCTATGGCATGCGCGCGCGTACTTTTGTGTGTGTGTGTGTGTGTGTGTGTGTGTGTGTACACATAAACAAGGTAACCATCGCCCTGACACACCTGCCAATCAGGAAATGACCAGCAAACATATTTATCACCAACACCCACACCACCATCATAATCCCGTGCCGGCCACACTGGTGGACACAATCTGTTGCACCAACACCCACACCACCATCATAACCCCGTGCCGGTCACACTGGTGGACACAGTGTGTTGCACCAACACCAACACCACCATCATAACCCCTTGCCGGTCACACTTGTGGACACAGTCTGTTGGCCCCTTGTGCCTATTCAGCCACCAGTGCAATTGTGGAACTGGCTGTACAAGGTGGCTTAGATTTACACCTACCGACCACACGAGGCTTATTAAGACAGCAGACATTTATGACCAACAGCCACACACCCATCATAACCCACAGCCGGTCAGACTGGTGGACACAGTAGGGTTATTAAGCCAGCAAACATTTATGGCCAACAGCCACACCCATCATAACCCACAGCCGGTCAGACTGGTGGACACAGTAGGGTTATCCATTTATGACCAACAGCCACACACCCATCATAACCCACAGCCGGTCAGACTGGTGGACTCACATCTTTTCCGCGCAAAACGAAAGAACCAAACTCTAAAACATGTAACTCATCCTTAACCCACCCTTTCCTCATCGTACTTCGCCAGCATGGGGTAATTAACCATTGCTAGCACTTTCCTGCTGACGAGAAAGTCCGATACTACACTGGATCTCTGTGAACTGATATACAAACAAATTACCCATTTTTAAAGCAAATATACTCTTGTCTCCAATACCACTTGGCAGGAGTCCAAGTACAGTACATAATACCTAAACACACACACACACACACACACACACACACACACACACACACAGTCTCTCTCTCTCTCTCTCTCTCTCTCTCTCTCTCTCTCTCTCTCTCTCTCTCTCTCTCTTTCTCTTTCTTTCTCTTTCTTTCCAACACAATGCACCAAAACATCGAAATGAAATCCATTCTTAATTCAGGTTCACTACTGTTTTACGTCCATTGGCAGCAAAGATTTCTGAAGACTTTGATTCTTTACAGCCTTCTTCAAGCAAAATAAGAATTATACTGCTAAAATAATAATAAACAATAATAATAATGATAATAGTAATAATAATAATAATAATAATAATTACCATTCTATAGCCAAACGCCTTAATCCCGTTCGAGATGGCCACAAACAAATCGCCTCCATGTCCATGCCAACTGTGTAAAACAAATATACAAAGAAAAACGTAAAAGAGGGAGCGCGAAGAAATTGAAAGCGGGTGATAGAAAGTGGGGATCACATCTGTGTGTCTGGGAATGTTGAGAATTTGTGATAAAAGAGGCAGAGTGGAGAAAACGTGCGAGAGAGAGAGAGAGAGGGGGGGGGGAGGGAGGTATTGAGACGAGAAGATAGAAGGAAGGAGGAGAGAGGGAGGTAGAAATGAGTGAAGAGAGGACTGTAGGATAAAATAAAAAAGGGTGAGGGAAGCAGGAAAGAAGCAAGAGGAGGAGGAAGAGAGGGAGCGTGGAAAAGTGGCTTGAGAAAGGAAGAGGGAAGAAGAAAGGGGAAGGTGATTAGGATGAGGGGATAGATGCCAGAAGAAGGTGAAGGAATGACAAGGGAGGAGAAGAGAGATGGAAAGGAAAGAATGATGAAGGAAAAACTGAGCGAGGGGGAAGGAGGGATGTGGAGAAAGAACTGGGCATTAGAAGAGTGGAAACAGGTAGAGGGATTGAAGCGAGAGAGAAAATTGAGGGGAAATAAAGAAACAGTGAGAAAGTTATCGGAAGTGAAGGAAGAAGGTGGCATGGAGGAATGAACAGATATGAAATTGGAAGAGGGAAAGGAGGGAAGAGTGGAGAAGGAAGAAGTGAGGTACAAATGATGAGCGAGGAGATAGTAGTAGTAGTAGAGGTGGAAGACTATGCGATGTATGTGGGAAAGAAGAGGTGGAAGCTGAATGAAAAGTGGAGGAAGGAACTGAGTGAGGGAGAAACTAAGGAGGGAGGAGAGAGTGTGAAAAGAAGCTAGATGGAGGGAGGGAGAAGGGGTGGAGAATGAGAAGGGAGAGTGAAGGGTGGACGAAGGGAGAGGGATTGATGGGAGAAATATGGAGAAAGTGAAACGGAGAAAATGGGGAGAAGACGAGAACAACGAGAAGGTGAAAAACAGAGAGAGAGAGAGAGAGAGAGAGAGAGAGAGAGACTCTTTAAATACCTTTCTCTGTTCCTCTCCCTGCCCTTTTCTGTTCCCGCCCCCGCCCTTGTCTGTGTTTTGGTTTCTCGCTGTCTCTCTTTGTACCCGTCCATTTCTGTTTATGTATGTTCATGCTTCGTATGCCTCTCTCACTGTCTGGCCCTGTCTGTGTCCATATGCCAGTCACTATAATTGTTTTCCTTTATTTTTGCACGCTTCTTGTGGTGATCCTCAGAAGAAGCTGTTAAGCCTGTCACGCTACAAAGTAATTTGGTGAGGGAAGGAAGCAGCTCAGAGGCCCATGTGACTGCAAGGTGGGTGAGTACAAAGTTTTTATTTATGTTACCTATTCAGCTTGACGGGTGTGTTGTAGGCAAAATAAGATCCTTTGGCGTTAATATAAGATAAATACGTGCATAGGTGAAGGTGTTAATGTATAGTGTTTGTAAGTGGTTCAGTGCGGTGGGTGTTTGTTAACAGGAGTATAATGGTGTGAAGTTTGCCACACGTCCTCGGCCACATCACCTGACCTGGATATTTACTGACATTGAATATTTTATACAGTTGAGATGGATTATTTGCCCCAACACTGGGATGAAAGAGGTTCTCCCTCCTCCTCCTCCTCCTCCTCCTCTCCTCCTCCTCCTTCTTTCTTCTTCTCTTATAAATATTGATGCCACCACGGAAAGGCATTCGTTTTCGGCATCCAGCAAAGAGAAAAAAATCTTATATACTCTCAACAATTCCTCTGCAGTGCATCTTATTATGGATTTTTATTCTCGGATGTTTCCAGTTACTGGGACGGGACAAGGAAAAAAAAAAACGTAGTTGATGCAACAGGGTACGCTCCTTGTGTATTCCATTACTATGGAAAAAATGTCATGAGACGGTTGGGCAGGTAAAAAAAAAAAAAGGAATATCAAAACGATATATTACAGTAATTACGAAAACAAATCAGCTGAGGAATTTGTGACGAGCGTATCACAGGTTAAATACAAGTATAAACTTTGTGTACTTACATTAACTAAAAAAAAAAAAAAGTCTGAATGTGAAAATAGGGTAAAACAATATGCATAAAAGCTTATCTCATCCAGACTTTGTTAAGAATAGAGAGCAGGTTATACAAATCTGGCAATACGTGTATGTCATTAATGCAGAGGAAAAAAGGTTTAGGCCAGATACAGCTGGCGTCAGACGAGCACATTTCACCCTATTCTGGTTCAGTGGACTATTTGCCGGGGCAAAGACGACACCAGTGAAGAGAAGACCTCGAGGGCAAGACGACTAAGACCTCGGGGGCAATACGACCCTGGAAAAGATGAGATCCCGGGGGAAGACGACCCTGGGAAAGGGAAGATCCCGGGGGCAATACGACCCCTGGAAAGAGAAGACCCCGGGGGCAAGACGACCCCGGGAGGACAAGATCCTGGCATCAATACGACCCCGGGAAAGAGAAGATCCCTGGTGCAAGACGACCCCGTGATAGAGAAGATTCCACGGTCAAGACGTCCAAGGAGAAGTGAAGCCCCCGGGGGTAATACGACCTCGGGAATGGGAAGATCCCGTGGGTAATACGACCCAGGGAAAGAAGACCCAAGGGACAAGTCGACCCCGGGAAAGAGAAGACCCCGGGGGCAAGACGACCCAGGGAAAGACAAGATCCCGGGGTCAAGACGACCCCGGGGAAGAGAAGACCCCGAGGGTAAGACGACCTCGGGGAAGAGAAGACCCCAGAGGCATGAGACCCTGGGGGCAAGACGACCCCGGGAAATGGAAGACCCCGGGGCAGGACGACCCAATGATGTTATATGGTGTTTGACGTCTGACCAGTATATTTACCAACGCCACATAGAGTATTATATTGTGGGACACTTAATTTAATATTATCTTCTCTTTTAGACACGTAATAAAAGTGAAAAAAACAGTATGGTATCATACAACAGTAGCCAACAGTCCAAGCTGCCGCGATAAACAACATTAATGTTTTGTGTCGGTGGGAAACGACTGGTTTGTTTGTGTGTGTGTGTGTGTGTGTGTGTGTGTGTGTAAAATAATTAAGTTGCCCATCTTTTCTTTTTGTTTTCGTTTCGTTAAAATTTCATTTCATCTCTCGTTCTCTCTCCTCTCATAATCATAACTTTCTGCTCGCCTTTTCCCTATTTCTATCTCCCTCCTCTTTCCCTTCTTTCCCCCTCTCGTTCTTCAAGTCCCTCGGCGCAGAAGGAATTATGGTAAAAAACAGACATGTAAAAATGAATCAAGTGTTTGTTCCTGTTTCGGTGCAGCCGTTGGAGGCTAACTTTTTGTAGCTTGTTTTTATCTCACTTTTTTTTTTTTTCAGTCTCCCCTCGCTAAATGTTCTCTCTCTCTCTCTCTCTCTCTCTCTCTCTCTCTCTCTCTCTCTCTCTTCTGTATCCTGCCCCTACCTCCTTCCCCGTATTTTTCTCTACCTCCCTGCTTCCTATCCTTCTCTCCCTCCCTCCTGTTTAGGCAAACTGATATCTGAAAATCGACCCCAACCTGTGCCGTGATTATGTGGACGAAGAGAAGGAGGGAGGGAGGGAGGGAGGGAAGGATAAATAAGTGGGAGGGAAAGAAGTAAGAAGAGGGAGAGAAAGGCTGAGAGGAAAGAAAAGGGGGACGGCAGGGAGGGAGGAAGCAGTGGAGAAGGGAAAAAGAAAAACGGAAGGGAAGGGAGAGAAAGGGAAGAGAGGAATGAGAGGAGGAGAAAGAGGGAAACAGAGGTATAAAGAAGAGGGAAATTAAAAGTGGAGATGGAAAGAAAATGAAAGAAAAAGAAGGGAGCGAAGCAGAGAGAACGGGTAGGGAGGGAGAAAAAATAAATGAGGGAGAAGAGAAAGGCATTAGAGGAAAAACAGGAAGGACGAGGAAGGCAGAAAGGAGAGAGGGAAGGAGAAGAAAGAAAAGGGAGATAGAGAGGGGAAAGAGGGGAGGAAAGAAAGAGAAATATGTAAGAGAGGGAAAGAGATAGATTTACCATTCTTCACATATTTTCTACATTTTTCTCCCTTTCCACTTACTCTTTTTCCCTTCCATATTCATTTCTTCTCGTCTACCTTCATCTTATTCCTCATGTTCCCTTCCCTTTCTTTTTATCTTTTCTTTTTTCTAATTCCAGCCTCTGTCATTTCCTTCATTCTCTTCTCCTCTCCTTCGACCATCATTTCTCTGTTTTTCTTCTTTCCCTTCTTTCTCATCAGTTTTGTTTATTTCTGTTCTTTCCCAAATCCCCTTTTCCTCTCTTCAGTCTTCCCTGTTTCTTAGATTCTTTTCCTTTGCCTCCCTTGTCTTTTCGT
Source organism: Coenobita brevimanus (assembly GCF_032717465.1). NCBI lineage: Eukaryota > Metazoa > Arthropoda > Malacostraca > Decapoda > Coenobitidae > Coenobita > Coenobita brevimanus. The sequence goes on from NC_137068.1 coordinate 20,736,701, forward strand.
TTCTGTCTCATTTTCCACTCTTTTCTCCTGTTTTTCCTTCATCTTTGTCGTCTTCCCTTAATTTCCATCTCCTCTTTCCTTTTGTCACTTTCGAATCAGTTATTTTTTCCTTTGTTTTTCTCTTCCCTGCGCCAGTCCCATCTGTCTTGAGGTTTGTTATGATACATCGTGGGAGACATAACCCTAAAACAACAACCATCGGTCTCACCCCATCTCCCCCCCTCCCCTCTCTCTCTCTCTCTCTCTCTCTCTCTCTCTATCCTCTGGTTCTTCCTGTTGGAGAGAGAGAGAGAGAGAGAGAGAGGGGGGGGGTCAGATTCACAGACCACACATATTTGGCAATCCACAGTAGCAGAGCTGATCTTTTAGCAAAGAGAGAGAACTTAAGCCCTGATTAGATATTGGGAATAGTGAGAAGCAATCTTGCAGAAATTTTCGGGAGGTAAGTAGGAACAATTATTTTACTTTATATGGTCACAAACGCTGACTGCAGGAGAATGCAACTTCCTTCCCATTCAGTGGCTCAGGTGTCGTATATAATAGTGTACACCAAGACAGTTTAAACCCTCCTTAAGCCCTGCCCCTCTTATTACTGCGTGGTTTACCCCCGTCACGTCACTTCTTGCCTGTTATACATCACAATGCAAACCATGTTACATTACCGGGCAGATTATATATCACTATATTGGCAAGACTTTTTACCACCACGTGACAATATAATCAACTAACTCACAATTTTACCTAAACCCCATTGACCCCGTAACCTAACCCTAGTCAGCGTAACGTAACCATCATTTCCGCATATACTTAATATCTGTTTTAACTGAAACTGTAACACTGCAAATGCTGTTCAGTGCAGGATAAGAGCAAACGCGTTAGCCAGCATTTAAATCTTCCTCATACTGGCCAAGTACAAATTGAGAAGGGGTGTCTTAACTGAGTGATGTGTGGGAAGGGAAGATTGTAATGGCTGTGTGTGTGTGTGTGTGTGTGTGTGTGTGTGTGTGTGTGTGTGTGTGTGTGTGTGTAAACTAACATGGTATAAAAAGACAACTACCGTTAACGAGTTTGGTTTTGTACCCTTGACTCTGGGCACACGTAGGTCGAGAGAAGGACACGCAGCCACCGAGCCACGAGTACATACTGATTTGTGATGCCTACTGACTTAAGTGTTCAGTCTGAGACCAAAGTTGTCCTAACATTTTACCCTTCTTGGCCTTTTCCTTTGTTGGCTGATATTGCTAAGTAAAAATATGTTTAGTATGTTTGTGTGGCCGTAGATAGTTGTCTTTGATGTCATCTGTCAGCGGGGAAGTGACGGATATGTATGAAGTAAACACAGTGCAATACCACACCTTGTTGTATACCCAACTGAACGTCTTTTATCCCAAAAGTTGTATAAGTACCTTTATAAGTACACAGTGTAGGAAAGTAACGAGCCGTGTGCCAAGTTGTATGGTATAAGTACCTTTATAAGTACATATTGTAAGAAAGTAACTTTAGTCATTTGCCAAGTTTTATGGTGTAAGTACCTTTATAAGTACACAGTGTAGGAAAGTAACGAGTCATTTGCCAAGTTGTATGGCATAAGTACCTTTATAAGTAACTTATTTGTCCAGGAAGTTGTTACATCAGAGCCATACTTGGCCAGCTGTACTCCCACAACTTACCACACTCTTACGCGTACCCTACTTTTTACTGCCCTAATAACTGTATCACCAAAGTTTCTCTCTCTCTCTCTCTCTCTCGCTGTGTGTGTGTGTGTGTGTGTGTGTGTGTGTGTGTGTGTGTGTGTGTGAGAGTGTGTGTGTGTGTGTGTGTGTGTGTGTGCGTGCGTGCGTGCGTGCGTGTGTGTGTGTGTGTGTGTGTGTGTGTGTGTGTGTGTGTATTCGTTTATCTATCTTTGCATCTTTATCTGTTTCTTAGCACGCTTCATCTGTCTCTCCTTTCCCCACTCCACCCCTTCTCTCCCCTCTCCCCACCCCACACCTTATTCCCCATTCCCTCTTCCTACCCCATGCCTTATACCCCATTCCCTATCCCCACCCCGTGACATATCCCCCATTCCCTCTCCCCACCCCATGCCATATCCCCCATTCCCTCCCCACCCCACACCTCATCCCCGATTCCCTCTCTCCACCCCACACCTTATCTCCCATTCCCTCTCTCCACCCCACACCTTATCCCCCATTCCCTCTCCCCACCTCATGCCTTATCCCCCATTCCATCACCCCATGCCACACCTTATCCCCCATTCCATCACCCCATGCCACACCTTATCAGCCATTCCCTTTCCCCACCCCATGCCTTATCCCCCATTCCCTTTCCCCACCCCATGCCTTATCCCCCATTCCCTCCCCCCACTCACCTCAGTTCCACTCATCTCCCTCTCCCCCAGTCTCCTTAACCCCCCCTCCTTGTGTCCTCTTCTGTCCTTTTTTTCCTCTACACCCTTTCCTCCTCCTCCATCCCCTACACCCTTTCCTCCTCCTCCATCCCCTACACCCTTTCCCCCTCCTCCATCCCCTACACCCTTTCCCCCTCCTCCACCCCCTACACCCTTTCCTCCTCCTCCATCCTCCTTCTCCACCCCCTACACCCTTTCCTCCTCCTCCACCCCCTACACCCTTTCCTCCTCCTCCACCCCCTACACCCTTTCCTCCTCCTCCATCCCCTACACCCTTTCCTCCTCCTCCATCCCCTACACCCTTTCCTCCTCCTCCACCCCCTACACCCATTCCTACTCCTCCACCCCCTACACCCTTTCCTCCTCCTCCACCCCCTACACCCTTTCCTCCTCCTCCATCCCCTACACCCTTTCCTCCTCCTCCACCCCCTACACCCTTTCCCCCTCCTCCATCTCCTACACCCGTTCCTCCTCCTGCTCCCCCTACACCCTTTCCTCCTCCTCCATCCTCCTTCTCCATCCCCTACACCCTTTCCTCCTCCTCCATCCCCTACACCCTTTCCTCCTCCTCCATCCCCTACACCCTTTCCTTCTCCTCCATCCCCTACACCCTTTCCTTCTCCTCCATCCCCTACACCCTTTCCTTCTCCTCCATCCCCTACACCCTTTCCTCCTCCTCCATCCCCTACACCATTTCCTCC
>NC_137068.1:20744808-20829808 GCF_032717465.1 Coenobita brevimanus
CTCCACCCTATTTAGAAGAGCTGTATGTGGGGAGCCTCCCCACACATGAGAGTTGTACTCCACACAGGGGCGGATAAAACCCCTGTATAGAGTCAACAATTGTGCAGGGGTAAAGAAAGAGCGGAGACGGCTTAGCACACCCAATCTCTTGGAAGCAGATTTTACAAGAGATGTAATATGATCTTTCCAAGATAAGTCCCGAGTAAATGAAACCCCAAGCACGTTCAAGGATGATGCAGGATTAAGCTGAATATTATTAAACATTAGTGGGTATACCAGTGGAAGATTTTGTCGCGTTGAAAGGTGTAAGAACTGAGTCTTAGATGCATTAAAGACAACCATATTATTTTTACCCCAGTCAGAGATACGAGCCAAGTCAGACATTAGGTGTGCCATAGCCTCATCCCTTGTTTGTTGAAGTAACTGTTGAGATGGGCGTTGCGGGAACCAAATGGAAAGGTGAAGGGTGGAGTCATCGGCGTATGAGTGGATAGGGTTAGATGTAAAGCTTAGAAGATCATTGATGAATAAAAGGAAGAGAGTTGGTGATAGGACAGAGCCCTGAGGAACACCACTGTTGATAGATCTAGGAGAGGAACGATGGCCGTCTACAACAGCGGGTATAGAACGACCAGAAAGGAAGCTAGCGATGAAGGCACAGATAGAAGGATAGAAACCGTAGGAGGGCAGTTTGGAAATTAAAGATTTATGCCAGACTCGATCGAAAGCCTTTGAGATGTCAAGTGCAATGGCAAAGCTTTCGCCAAAGTCCCGAAAGGAGGATGACCAGGAGTCTGAAAAGTAGGTGAGAAGATCGCCAGTGGAGAGTCCCTGACGGAACCTATACTGACGATCGGAAAGAAGGTTGTGATAGGAAAGATGCCTTAAAATATTTCTATTAAGAATTGACTCGTCCCGAAAGGAGGATGACCAGGAGTCTGAAAAGTAGGTGAGAAGATCGCCAGTGGAGCGTCCCTGACGGAACCTATACTGACGATCGGAAAGAAGGTTGTGATAGGAAAGATGCCTTAAAATATTTCTATTAAGAATTGACTCGAAAACTTTTGAAATACAGGACGTTATAGCAATTGGACGATAGTTGGAGGGTTGGGAGTGGTCACCCTTCTTTGGGACTGGCTGAATGAGAGCAAACTTCCAGCAAGAAGGAAAGGTACAAGTTGACAGACAAAGGCAAAAGAGTTTGCCTAGGCAGGGTGTAAGCACAGAAGCACAGTTCTTGAGAACAACAGGAGGGACCCCATCAGGCCCATATGCCTTGTTAGTACTGAGGCCAGTGATGGCAGAAAATATATCAACTGAAGAAATTTTGATGTCAGCCATGAGGAAGTCAGAGGGGGGAAGTGATGGAGGAACAGCACCGGAATCGTCTAAGGTGGAATTGGAGGAGAAAGTCTGTGCGAAGAGATCTGCTTTATCAGTAGAAGAAATAGCTACAGAACCATCAGAGTAGAAAAGAGGAGGGAAGGATGATGAGGTAAAGTTGTTAGAAAGATTTTTGGCAAGGTGCCAGAAGGAGCGGGAAGAATTCGAGTTGGAGAGTTGAGAGCATTTAGTATGGATGAAATTATTTTTAGTAGAGCGAAGAACAGACTTAGCACGATTCCGGGGAGAAATGTAAAGATGATGTGATTCAGGGGTGGGTTGGCTCCGGTACCTTTTGCAGGCCCTCTCCTTGTTGCGGACAGCATTAGAACAAGCGTGATTTAAACCATGGCTTTCTTGCGTTAATCAAAGGATATGAGAAAGGAATGTATGCTTCCATGCCCGAGAGAATAACCTCCATAATGCGCAAGGCACACTCAGATGGCTCACGGCCATGGAAGCAATAATCATTCCAGGGAAAATCAAAGAAGTACTGCCTGAGGGCCTCCCAGTCCGCGGCTCCAAAATGCCACAGACGACGTTTCCCTGGAGGGTCCACAGGCCGTACCGGAGTGATAGGACAGGTTAAGGTAATAAGGTTGTGATCGGAGGAGCCCAACGGAGAGAAAAGATTAACAGAGTAAGCAGAAGGATTTGTTGTGAGGAAGAGGTCAAGTATGTTGGAGCTCTCTCCAAGGCGGTCAGGGATACGGGTAGGGTGCTGTACAAGCTGCTCTAGGTCATGAAGGATAGAAAAGATGTAGGCTTGTTCACCAGGTGGATCCGTGAAAGGAGAGGAGAGCCAAAGGTGGTGGTGAACATTGAAATCTCCAAGAATGGAGATTTCAGAGAAAGGAGAAATGGATAGAATGTGTTCCATCATAGAAGTAAGATAGACGAAGAATTTTTTGATAGTCAGTAGAATTAGGAGATAAGTAAACGGCACAGATATATTTAGTCAGAGAATGACAGGAAAGCCGAAGCCAGAGTGTGGAGAATTCAGAAGAATCAAGTTCAGGAACACGAGAGCAAGATAAGTTGTTGCGTATATATACACAACAGCCACCTTTGGCTTTGAAATGAGTATAGAGAAAGGAGGAGGATACAGAAAAGGGTTTGCTGTCAGTTGCCTCAGACAGCTGAGTCTCCGTTAGAAAAAGAAGGTGAGGTTTAGAGGAGGAGAGGTGGTGCTTAACAGAGCGAAAGTTAGAGGAAAGGCCGCGAATGTTGCAGAAATGAAGAAGAAGAGAGTCAGACAGTGGTTCCAGGCACCTTGAGTCGTCACCGGGAGAGGGGTAGATGGTGGGGGCATTTATGGTCCCCCCCCCTGGGGACTCCGAGGCTTGATAAATCGACTCCATTTTTGGTGAATTTTGAATAGGAAGTGTAGTGTGTTCTGTGCATGTAGTTTGGTGAAGATAGTTAGAGAAATTTGTACTGGAGAGCATGCTGGCCTACTCTCTGTGTAACTGAGACACTGAAAAAGTTCAGCAAAGGGGGATGGTCAGGAACTAGTCCTGAGGGCTGATGAAACGGGAGCTCCAGCACTCCCTGTCATCAGCTTTCCATCCACCTCGGGAGTACTGCCCTGCTCGACTGGTGCTACAGTCTACTCCTTGACTTTTTAAAAAACTTGAATGCATACGGAGAGAGAGAGAGAGAGAGAGAGAGAGAGAGAGAGAGAGAGAGAATTGATGATCTAGGTAGATACGTAAAGGATTGAGAGAGGGGGGGGGAGGCGAGAGGGGGGGAACATTAGTGTTGGTGGAAATAGCGTTGATGGTAGTACCACACATCCATATACTCATCATTAAAGCCATATAAAATATCTGCTTCACATCACAAGCCAAACGATCCACACAAAACAGCTTTCTGATAGCTGAGGGACAGACACCATTGCGTTGACTGACACGTTAAAATAGGGATGCAGTTCTTGTCATGTGTATCTGCACACTTAGTTCATCCATTTATCTCAGGTCCTTGGCATTTCTTTTGATGGTTCAGTTTCTCTACTCCACTTAATGCCTTCAGTCCGGGCACGTAGTTTTGATTTAGTCTTGCTACTGTATGATGACAGTTTAGTTTAGAAGTCGGGTTCTGAAGGGATTACTTAACTGTATCTTACACCTCGAAGTCGGAAACCACCAGAAGTAAATAAAACTTTCTAGAGAGAGTAAGAATATATTAAGAAATGTCTGGATGGAAAAGCTTATTCACACACTTCCAGTACATACACAAACCAAAGCATGTTTTTGTTTTTCCTCTTACGTTATCTTTTTTTTTTTTTTTTTTTTTTTTTTTGTCTCTTTCAACGCCTTCGATATAGTAACTTATCCTGCTGCTCCAGACATTTCACTCGAGTAAAGAAAGTGATGATGAATGGAGGCAGGGATTCCAGGGCTTAACAGAAACATAAACACAGGTCTTTAAATAGGGAGATGAAAGCAAGCAGGGTAGAGCAAACATGCACATAAGCAGGTACAAACAGAAGCACATACAGTCACAGAAACAAACGTAGGATATAATGAGTATACACACACACACACACACACACACACACACACACACACACACACACACACACACACACACACACAGAGGAGTGATTGACACAAGCAGGGTTGAGGAGACAGCTGCCTACGCCCCTCTTCCCTCTAGCAAGTCCCTCCAGGTTATAGGACCGGGGATGAGGAGGGGGGGGGGAGATATTTGAGGTGAGAGAGATGTAGGGATGGGAAGGGATGGTGGGAGGGAGGAAGGAGAGAAAGGTAGATAGAGAGGAGGGGAGGGAGGGTAGCAGCTCAGGGATGGAGGTGATGAAGAGGGGTTATGGTGGAAGAAGTTGTGATGTTTAGTGGAGAGAAGAAAAAGAGGGTACTGAGGATTGGAGGTAAGGGAGAGAGGAGAGGAGAGGAGATTGTTGAAAGGCAGAGGAGGAGAAGACTTGGGTTGAGTGAGGCTGGACAGGGGTGGGAGGTGAGATGGGGGGGAGGGAGGAAGACAGGACTGGAGACAGTGAGGGGAAGAGCAAGAGGAGAGAATGACAGTGTAATGAGAGAGAGAGAGAGAGAGAGAGAGAATAAGCCTTCTTTGAACTAAAACGAAAACAAAATATAATTATATCACACACACACACACACACACACACAAACACACAAACAATAAAGAGGGAAGTATTGGTGAAAAAGTGGCATACTTTTCCATTTCATCACTTACGCTCTTTTATATATGTCGGTTTTTTCATGTTATCTTCCCCCCCCCCCCTTCTTTTCCTACTTGGGTAGTTCATTCTCTCTCTCTCTCTCTCTCTCTCTCTCTCTCTCTCTCTCTCTCTCTCTCTCTCTCTCTCTCTCTCTCTCTCTCCGGTAATTCCTTCCAGATCTTCACTCTTACCTCCTTTCTCACATTCGCCCGGCCTTTTGGACACCAGCGAAGTCAGCACAGCGGAGAGAGAGAGAGAGGGAGAGAGGGCAACCTATTGTTGGAGGACAGGACGATGTGGAGGTGGTTTGTTTGTGGTCACCCCTTATGGGATTAAGGCGTCTGGCAGTTGATGAATGTACTGTATGTAACTGATACAAATCTTGTCTGTAATACTAGACGATGATGATGAACAAGTGATCTCGTGTTGGCATCATCGACAAGCTCCCCCCTACCCACGCATGCGCAGACAGCCATTCATGCTTCTCACAGTCAAGGTAACCATCCCTATCTAATCACACAGCCTCTAACATAACCCCTAATTACACCTGTTTTCTCTGACCTGGCCAGAAACTGCTCTCTCTCTCTCTCTCTCTCTCTCTCTCTCTCTCTCTCTCTCTCTCTCTCTCTTTATCTGTCGCAACTGCAACAAAATGTGGAGCCGACGTGAGGAAGTGCAATGGAGAGGAGGTAGAGTTGTAGCATTGTCTTTTCCTGCCACTGAGCGGCGTGAAATAACCTGCAAATGGACGAAAATTTAAGTCAGGTTAAGGGAAAAGGGCTGTAACAATAGCATCGTCTCTAATGTTAATAATAATAACATATACAAGCTTACTGTGCCTTCAGAAGGCTTGATTAGAAGGATTTTCTGACGTAAATATTTGCACACCTGGCAACTTAGCTTGTCTGTGTCGGGAGTAGAGTTGCCAGATAGTTTTTGTGGGGTCGACATTTCATTTCTTGTTTTCCTTTTTTGTTTGGATCGAAAAAAGTATATTTGGCATTTTTCATTTATTTCACTTCTTTAGTTTCCCGTTTTAGTCTACAAAATATGAAAGGAGTTCATATAAATAACATCTTCAGCTCTCACTCGCAAGAAAATCTAGCAACCAAGGTGGGGAGGCAGACTCGACAGAGGAGAGCACGCAGTTTATATGGCGCTGTCTGGATTGGTGGGTTCGTCTGTGTGTTCTCGCTGTTCATGCGTTGCTATTTAACTTATTGCGATCATTTTGTCCGTATTAACTGGTTTACTGTGTTCTGGTTTATTGCTATCATTTGCATGTATTAACTGATTTATTGGACTTTTGTATATGTGCGCATGTGTGTACCGGCGCTGTTAATGTGAATGGTGGAGGACATCATGAAGCTGAGATGATACGTGGAATAAGGTAAGAACGAGTTAGCGTGTGCTTTATTATTATTATTATTATTGTTGTTGTTGTGTGCGTGTGTGTGTGTGTGTGTGTGTGTGTGTGTGTGTGTGTGTGTAATGCAGGGCGGAGTTATTGGTTGGCAGCTATCAACACACTTCATGACCAGACCTATTCCACTTGGGGTGGGGGCTTAGGGGGGAGAGAGAGAGAGAGAGAGAGAGAGAGAGAGTGATGTAAGTACCAGAATATCGAAGTCCATAAAGGGAAATTCTTCGCTTCTGCGAGCCCATTTGTGTGTGTGTGTGTGTGTGTGTGTGTGTCGCACCTTACTTATCGCTGCCTCTCCCTGACCTATCGCATCTCATCCTGACTTACCATTGCCTCACCCTGACTTACTCCTGCTTCACCCTGCCTCGTGTCTGTCCCATCTTGCCTCACCCTGGCTAATCCCTTCCTTACCATGACTTATCGCTACCTCATCATGCCTCTTCCCTGTCCCATCCTGCTTCTTCTCTGTCCCATCCTACTTCACCCTGGCTTATCCCTACCTCACCCCTGCCACACCCAGTTTCTTCCTGCCTGATCGTGTCTCATCCTACCTCTCGTGCCTCACCGTGCCTGAACCTCGACAACCGCTCATTAATTGTCATTTTATTTCATTGTTTAATCTTTCCAATTTAATACCCCTATCGCTTGTCGCATGTCTTTTTTCCTGTCTTTCATCATTTTTCTGTCCTCTCATCTTTTCTCGTTTTTCCATTTCCTCTTTCCATCTCACCTGTCACCTGTCTAACACCATTCCTTCTCTCTTCCCCTCTCTTTGCCTCTTTTTCTCCCCCATCATTACTTCTGAATCATATCCTCTGAAACAGACTCTATTTACTCGATTATCCTTTCTTCTCCTATCTCCTCTCCTCTCCTTTCACCATTACAGTTTTTTCTCTTCATAGTTCTCTTGCTCTGTTCTCTTATTTGTTCTTTTCCCATCCTCTTCCTTCCCTCCTTTCCTTTCTAATATCATCGCCTCTATACATATATTACTCTTCCATGCTTTCCTCATCCTTCCACTCCTCGTCTTTTCTTTCCTTTCCATTCCTCTTCTTTCCTCTTCTTTCCTCACCTTTCATCTCCTCTTCTTTCCTCTCCTTTCCTCTCTCCCCCTCCATTTCTTCTGAATCATATCCCTTGAAGAGCTTAACAAATCTTATCGACTCTTGATTTTTCTGTATCATATATTTTCCCTTTATTACGCCCCCCCATGTCTGTTTCCTGGACGCTCTCACTCACTCACTCAACACACACACACACACACACACACACACACACACACACACACACACACACACAGCCGTACGGTTTCTTTAAGACTTAGTTTGTCATGCAGGTGGTGGTTGGCATAGAAGTGGTCACTGATAAGTCTACTGATTTATTTCAGTCACAGTTAGATATCCTAGAATCACAAGACGAATCCATTCAGTGAGAGGAAACAACCACTGATACAAAGGAAATTATTTGGTTAATTAAAATACACATATACCTATCGACCACTCAAGGGTCAGTAAGGCAGGTAACAGTTTATATGGATTACGAACTGATAAGAGAAGGTTCAGTCATCTTAATCTCCTTCTCAGCAGTAAAGCCTAAAACAGTTTATATGGATTACGAACTGATAAGAGAAGGTTGAATCGTCTTAATCTCCTTCTCTGCAGTAAAACCTAATGTGAATCCCAGTACACTGGGCATCGTGAGTCATTAAGGCAGATAACAATTTATATAGATAACGAACTGATAAGGTTGAATCGTCTTAATATCCTTCTGTGCAATAAAGCCTAATGTGAATCCCAGTACACTGGGCATCGTGAGTCAGTAAGGCAGATAACAGCTTATATTACGAACTGATAAGAGAAGGTTCAGTCATCTTAATCTCCTTCTCTGCAATAAAGCCTAATGTGAATCCCAGTACACTGGGCATCGTGAGTCAGTAAGGCAGATAACAGCTTATATTACGAACTGATAAGAGAAGGTTCCGTCATCTTAATCTCCTTCTCTGCAATAAAGCCTAATGTCAATCCCAGTACACTGGGCATCGCGGATCCTCGGTGCATCATTGACTGACTACAAAGGACAGATTGGACAGTCACAGCAGATCCTTGCCCACCCACTCGATATGACGCCACCCAGGGGTTAACAACCACTGTGATAGGGTGTAGTAGGGTGTAATAGGGTGTTGGCAGGTGTGGTGACAGGGTGATGACTGAGGAGGGTGTAGGGTGTTCCGCTCTGTTGTTGTCTTCTGATTCAATTTCATGGAGGTCGAGACCCACTGGAAGGTGAGGTCACACAGTGCTACATAGATGGTCAGGATTTTTTCAGTATTCCTTGTTTCCTCTCTTTCTTCCTGCTTTCATTCTTTCTCTCTCTAATTCATTCCTGCTTTTCTTGTTTTCATTCTTCCACTTGTTACATTTTTTATTTCATATTTCATCAATTCCTTCTCTTCCTTCAGCCCCATACTCCTTCCGCCTCAGCTTCTTTTCTTCCTCAGCCATAATTTTCTCCTTTCATAATCTTAATTTCCCTCTTTCCATCCAATATTATTTTTTTTCAAACCATCCTTTTCTCCCCTTCCTTCCTTCCTTCCTTTAATTTCTGTCATAATCCTTCTATTCTGTCCGTCTCTCATTCATATTTTTCTGTTCTTTATGTTCATCCCATCATTCTCTCATCAGTGTTCAGTGTTTTCGTTGTTTATTAATCTTTTTGTCAGTTCATTCTACCATTTCTTTACTCCATTACTTTATTCTCCATTTTATTCAGTTTATCCTCGTTCCTCCCTACTTTCACATTTCTGTTAAGTCATCGGCCTGAAGGAGTTAGCCACTATCCGGCATAACTGTTGGCTGTCATAACCGTTAAAGCAACATAAAATGCTATGATGTTCTGCGTGAACTAATTCGAATCAGATTAGTTCAGTGTTCAGACAACTGCAGTTCCATTGTTTTAGGTTCAGCAGTGTTTTGAACCAACCCTAACACTTCAGACCCCCTTGAGAGCCTTCATATCCATTGTGGCCATATGGGGTCTTAAAGAAGTATTTAAGGGAAAGGGCAAAGGAAAAACCAGGCTTGAGAGAAAATGGAAGGAACTAGGAAGGGACTTAGGCAAAATTTAGTTGGGAACGAAAAACAGAAAGAGGACAAAAAAAAAAGAAAAAGAAAAAGGGGCCTAAGAAAACTGAGGGAACTAGTGAGGAGAGACTAAGGTCAGATCTAGTGGAGGACAAGAAGACTACTGGGTGCAGTGAGGCAGGCATGGTGATGGACTTGGCAACGAGGGAGGAGGATTAAACAAAGGTTAAACGGAGAGAGAGAGAGAGAGAGAGAGAGAGAGAGCTTGTGCCAGAAGTAGAGGTCATCAGTTGAATGGTTTTTGTATCATAGGTGATCGGATTTGATGGTTAGGTTTTTTATAGTTGGATCCAATTGACCTCATTTGTATACATTTACTGTACCCTTGCAACCATAATACACACACACACACACACACACACACACACACACACACACACACACACACACACACACACACACACACACACACACACACACACACACACACACACACACACACACACACACACACACACACACACACACACGGTTCGAGTACAACACCACTTTGTAAGACGGTCACGATTCGTACTTTATTCCACCTTTTTATTTACCGGTAGAAAGGGGCCAGGTGAGAAAAAACCTGCCTGGGTCTGTAGCCGTCCCTGTCTGTTTCTTTGTGTCATTGATCCTGTTTATTGCCTTCCTTGTCTGTTTCGCTATCCCCGTCTCTGTTGTTTTGTACCTGTTTTTGCCTTTGTTTTGTTTATCCCTGCCCCCATCCCTTTCTTTTTTCGTGCCCCTGTTCCTTTCTGTGCTTGTAACTTTTGTATATTCCTGTCCCCCTCCCCCCCCTCTCTCTCTCTCTACCTGTTCCATTTAATTATTCTTGCCCCTCTCTCTGTCTGTCTCTGTCCCCAGTCTGTCTGTTCCTGTCCCTGTCTGTCTGCCCCTGGCCATGTCTCTGCCTGTTCCTGTGTGCTTTCCAATCAGTATAATGTGTCTGTCCTTCTCCCTGCTCTTGTTCCTGTTCCTGTCACCGTCCTTGTCTGTGTTTTGGTTTATCCCTGTCTGTCTGTTCCTGCTCCTTTCACTGTTTTCGTGTATTCTTACATCTTATCCCAGTTTTTCTCACTCTTTGCTCCTGTCTTTCCTACCCCTGTCCCAGTTCGTGTCATTATATATATTTTTCCTCTATTTTCAGATGCACGTTTCTTGTAATATTCAGTGTGGCCTGTTGAGCCTCTCGCCCTAAAAAGTTTAATGGTAAAGGAAGAAAACGACTTAGACGCCCATGTGACTGCAAAGTGGGTGAGTACTGATTTTTTTTTGTGTGTGTTACATTATTAACTAGAGGGGTGTGTCCTAAGCTAAGTATGGTAATTTGCTGTTAATCAGAATAAGATCTGAAATGGATGTCCACGTGTTGATCATAATGTATACTGTTTGTAAGTCATTCAGTGCGGTGGGTGTTTGTTATGTGCTAATCGTGTGAAGTTTGCCACACGTCCTCAGCCACATGACCTGACCTGGATATTTACTGACACTGCAATTACTCTGTTGACATGCTATTTGTGCCTTAACACTGTGGACAATTTATTTCCCAATTTCGTGTATAGATATTGTATTGTTGGCCATTACAGATATTTAGTGAACTATTACTATGGTATGGATCGTTTTTGCAGAAGGTTGGCATTATGAAGCCTATAATCAGTTTAATACGTACAGGGGGTCCATAGTACGCTGTCCAATACTCACGTGTTGCGGGCACGGCTCTGTCAGCGTTACCAACTTATGCCTTGTAATGTCTACTTTTTTACGTCCACTGATTGCATGGTTGATTAGTAATGTGGTGAGGCAGTCAAATTGTCCTTTCTCCTCGCAAAGGCAGAATGAGCCGTCCATGGAACACACAAGATATGTAGAGTGCAGTATATGTACCATCCTGTACTGTTGTGGTCATAGCATTAGACACAAGATATCCACTGCAACAACTCTCCGCTTACACACACACACACACACACACACACACACACACGTACAGTCACTCATAAAAGAAAAGACTCCCCTGCCTTAGAGGCAATATAACTCGGGGTATTCGGTGTTGGTAACAGTGTATTTGACGTCAGCCATATGGGGGGATGAGGAGGGGTGTTTGAGAGGAGGGCGGAGTTAATCTGCACGAAACACTGCTTCAATCCACATTTCGAGTCAAACATACTTTATATCTGACTTGTTATGTTGTCCTTCACACAAAATTAACTTTATGCTACAAGAACAAAGAACTTTCAGGTGATAACACAATCCCATACCCGAAACATTTATGCATTAATGCCGCACCAGTAATGATGCAAATGAAACCCCCGGCCTCAAGGGTTAAATGAATGGGCTCGACACACTTAGAATGAACTTTGAATGAACTTCCCCCAAACGCAGCTTCACACCCCCGCACCTGACGTCATTTACAGTGTTACCAGGACCGATATCATATTGGTTGAAAGGTGTCTTGGCCGGGGGGGTCATTTCTTTTATGAGTGACTGTACAAGGGAACACCATGCAACTGTATGTCACCTCAGTATATCATCAGTATTTTATTTTTTACCCGTACAATCCCGTGACGTTGTTTATCAGTGTATACTTGCCATCACCAGACGCCTTTATTCAGCTGGAGGAGACGTTTTGAAATAAAGGAGTTAGATAAGGCCTTAATTAACTACTTTACTAGTACCGTTTCCTCCTGAACTTGATTAAACTCGTCTGGTAATGGCTGGATTAAAGTAAAAAAACGTCATCGGATATAAGGGGTTAATGGACCTGAATATTGTAATAGACTAAACACTCAAGAACAAATTACTAAGGAAAACAGTGGCTGCTCTTTATTATTTCTCCACTTTCTTTTCAGAGGTCATCTCTAAATTACCCAATATATTTTTTGTGTACATTTTTTTTTCTATTATTTACTGGGCAATAAATTTTCCTGTGGGTGATAAGCGTTACCTGTGGATGCCTATATATATATATATATATATATATATATATATATATATATATATATATATATATATATTTATAAATAACAGAACGGAGGAAGGAAAAACAAATGGGTAAAAAAAAAATAATCCATACACCAGGGGGCGGATTCTGAAAGCTCAGAAATCCTCGCAAATCCACCATCTTTGGGCGTAAGAGCAACTTCTCACTTAAGTGCATATTCTGGAGTCCTAGAAAACGAGCGCAAACCCTATGCGGCGTTGTCAATTCTCCTCGTAGAGTTGCGCCATGTGAGGGGCAGCCCTAAGTACATCGCAAGCCTTATAACTCTCCTATTTTTACAAATGTTGTAGCTCAAACATCCCCCAAATCCTCAGAATTAAATCATGCATCAATTAATCCTTAAGTGCATACAACTGTTGCGATTTTTCAAAAATTAATAAGTACAAGTGGCACAGACCGTCGTAGACGATGCCAGAATACTATAACGGAGCAAGTACTACTTCGACATATGTGGTAAAACTAGCATTGTCGGCCAATATTGCCTTTACTACAAATAAATTATAGCCTATTGATATAATGTTCACAAAAATTCGATTAAACAAGCCAGTGATAAGAAGAAACTCATCTAAAATATGGTGATAGCCTACATGACACAATGTCGAAAAAATTATGAATCAGCGCACTTATTTCTTCCTCTGAGAAGTTCACTGCCCTTCTGTACTTAATATTTTGGTGGTCTTCCACTGCTTCAGTACTGTCTTGGAAATTATGACTGGCGGTGTGGAAACATCGTCTGCTACCACTATGACGTCATACTCCGGTGTACTGTGATTGATTACTCAGGTTTAAATAGAGAAACCTTCCGCTCCTTGATTGGCCAGCACTTGCGCTGGCGCAACCTGGTGTTGGTCTTAAGATTGTCGTACAACACTCTCCAGAATACCACTTGTCAAAACCTCGTATGCACATCGCAAAAGTTCTCGCAGATTTTCTCGTAACCCAGACGCCTTTCAGAATCCGCTACCAGATTACTGGTGTCCTCTGTTCATAAAATATCTGTAACAGTTAGACTTGAACAGTTGTGGGTTGAAATTTGGAGGAAAACAACTCTGGGGAAGAGAGAGGAAGAGAGAGAGAGAGAGAGAGAGAGAGAGAGAGAGAGAGAGAGAGAGAGAGGAAATAGTAGTTGAAAAAAAAGCGTCAACAGAAAAAACAAAAATAAAAAAGGAAATTAGGAAGAGGAGAAGTAGGGAG
Organism: Coenobita brevimanus; assembly: GCF_032717465.1. NCBI lineage: Eukaryota > Metazoa > Arthropoda > Malacostraca > Decapoda > Coenobitidae > Coenobita > Coenobita brevimanus. The sequence goes on from NC_137068.1 coordinate 20,758,128, forward strand.
GAAGATGGCGAGAAAAGACAGAGAAATGAATGATTGCGGAGGAAGGGAAGGCGAAGGGATTGATATAGAGGCTGAAGGAGAGGAAGAGAAGGAAGGGATATACAGAGAGAGGAGGAGGAGAAAAGAAGGGATGACAAAGAAGAGTGGGGGGAAGGAGGGGGCGAAAGAGAGATGTAATAGAGGGAAAGATCGTGAAACGAGAGAGAGAGAGAGAGAGAGAGAGAGAGAGAGAGAGAGAGAAAGAGAGAGAGAAAGAAAGAGAGAGAGAGAGAGAGAGAGAGAGAGAGAGAGAGAGAGAGAGAGAGAATAATGGACCTTATGTTGAGTTCTTGAAAGTGAGAAAGACGGAGAGAGACGAAGAGAGGGAGAATGGATGGATGAGATGGTTTGGTGAGAAAATGGGACCTCTGGGACGAGAGAGAGAGAGAGAGAGAGAGAGAGAGAGAGCGTAATGGAAGGGTATAGAATAAATGAATGAAGTAATGAGGGAAGGAGGGAGGAAAGAGATGCAGGAAGGAGACAGCGAGGAGAGGAGTGAAAATGATATGCTGGGACACCTGCCATCCACTCACTTGACGTAGTGCTAGTTTTAGATGACTGCACTGGGTGACTTAACAAATGGTTTCCCGTAACTCATGAAGTACTTATCATGCAACGTGATGACTATATAGCTAACCATTGGACTCCTGGTGGTGTAGTGGGTTAAGACGCTTCAGTCAGATATGGCCCGTATGGGTATAAAGTCAAGGGGTAGTAGGGGTTTATTGCTCACATATGCCACTCAGGGATGAATGACTGGTCACTCGTCTTAATTATCTGGACTGAATAGCCTAGCCCCAGATCCCTACGCTCTTGATGGGACAATACAGTGGAAAATAATAATAAATCAAGAAAGGATAAGTGAGTGGAGAGAAGGAAGGAAGGCAGGAAGAAAGGAAGGAAGGAAGGAGGGAAGGCAGGTGAGAGACTAATAGAGATCTGGACAGGTATTAATGACACAATCCATGGACTCCACACTGACACCCCCTTTCCATCACCCTTCCGCCTTACCCTCCCGTTCCTCTTTTCCTCCTCCTTTTCATCTCATCCCCTTTCCATTTTCCTTCCCTTCTCTCTCATCCTTCCCCTTTACTTTCCCCTTCTCCCTTCTGACTTCCCGTCACCCCCTTCCCGCTACCGTTCCCCCTCCTCTCTCCCATACTCTCACCCATGGAGGTCACCCTCACCCTCGTTTACCGTCTCTCTCTTCGTTCCATCCCCCCCAACACACATCTCCATCCCATCCCTTCTTGCTCCTCCCCTTCTCTTTTTCCCTTATACGACTCTCAGAAAGTATATCTTAGCCATAGTTTTCTGTAACAAACAACCTCGAAAGTAACATTATTGCTGTGTGTGTGTGTGTGTGTGTGTGTGTGTGTGTGTGTGTGTGTTTCTCGTTCATTTGGGCTGATGAGTTGTGACTAGCTTAACCCCTATGACCATCTGTCCCTCGTCGTCGTCGTCGTCTCTACCTCTATTCTCTCCTCCTCTTTCATTTTCCTCGCCTTTCTTTTTAAATTCTCCCTCTTATTTATACTTTCCTTCTTCTCCCTCATTTCTCATTCTTTCACCCTACCCTCCTTTACTCTCTCACCACCAAAATCATTCCCACCTTTTTCTTACCTTTCATTATTTTACGCCTTTTCTCCACCAAACCATTCTCCCTTTCTCTCTTCCTATCGTACGCTGTCTTGTCTCTCCTGCTCATTCTTCTCTCTCTCGTCTCGGTTTCCCTTCCTCCCATTTATTCTTCTCTCCTTTCCTCCCGTTTTTCCCTCCTTCCCACACTTTTTCTCCACTCACCTCTTCACTTCCCTTATATGCATCCTTTCTCACCCGTAGCGTCATATTACTCAGGGGGAAAAATCCTGTTTTCGTGTGATTTTTCTTATATTCTCCGTAATTTTAAAACTTATACTCTCTCTCTCTCTCTCTCTCTCTCTCTCTCTCTCTCTCTCTCTCTCTCTCTCGTCATATTGCTCAGTGGAAGAATTTTCTTCCTTCGCAGTTTTTGTCTTGAATTTCGACTTTTTTTTTTTTTTTTATCTTTTCCCCTTATTAACCCCTTCAGTACCAGACACTTCCTGTTTTAAATAAATCTATGTAAGTATAAGTTTGACATGGCCTTCATTAGTCCATTCAGTACAAGAGGCCTTTATTAACTTACATAAAATCACCCGGCAGTTGCAAGAATGTACTAAAAAACCTGTACTGGATTAAAGTGGTGGTCTGATGGTGAGGAAAAATGAAAACCTCTGAGACATGACAAAAAAAAATCCACCTGAAGGACAAGGAGAAGAAGGAGAAAAACAACGATACTTTTTAGTGTTGCTTAGGCCCGACAATTTCCACATCATCATCATCATCATCATCGTCATCATCATCATCATCATCATCATCATCATCATCATCATCATCATCATCATCATCATCCTAACTCCCACCAAAGAGATTGGTGAGGTAATATCCTTTCCTGTTATCTCCTCTCTTTTTCTCTTCAGTTCTTTTCTTTTTGTCTTTCTTCTTGACTTTTGTTCTCTATCCTTTCCCCTCCTTTATTTTCTTCACTTCTCGTCCCTTCCGTTCCGTTCCGTTCCCTTCCCTTCCCTTCTCCTTCACTCTCCTTCTCCTTCACTCGATTTCCTTCTTCATTCCATTCTCCTCGCTCCCTCTTTCTGTCCCCACCTCTCGTCCTTCCTTCATTGCTTCCTTCCTCCCTTTCTTCCTTCCTCGCACCCACCATTTCGACATCTTCAGAGGGTGATAATGTAGGCAGATGAATACTGATTTCAGCTTTATGTCGTCTTAACTCAAATGTAAGATGGAGGGTAGTGGTGGTGGTGGTGGAGTTGTTAGGGTAATGAGGTCATAGATAACGATGGCTGGTGTGGCTGGGTTGATAAGGGTATAATTGATCTGATAGGCAGGAATTAATGGTATATTTGCAGTAGGTAACTGTAATGTGGTGAGGCTGGGTTATGTGCCAAATTCTAAGTAACAGGAGGCATCGTAAGACCTCCATCTTGGCGATTTGTTCTGCACAACACACCTCAGTATCTTCTTGTATTATTGATGTAAACTATTTCAATAATACAGCTGTATAAGTAACCGAAAATAGTTACCGTTGTACCATTCCCCTACGGGGGTATACTTACGCATCTCTTAGACTCAGGCTTTGCCCCCCCCCCTCCCCCTTCCCCGTTTAGATGTACAAAATAAGTATTTAAGGAAATGCCAAACGTCGTGTGTCATGCACCTGAAATACGATCCAGTGTATAATCGACTTTATTATTGTTGTTTGGGTCTGGATAATTATGCATTTAAAAACAGGTTATCTGTATCAGTCCATGTAGGTCCACAGGACCGGATATTATCCCCGGAGGGAGAGGTTAACTACAGTTAACCGTTACCCACGCTGGCGAAGTGCGAACGAAGAAAGTGCATGCATGTGTGTGTGTGTGTGTGTGTGTGTGTGTGTGTGTAGTATTAGTAGTTAATGAATTAACTAAGACTTACATCTTCACCCCTCCGTTTGGAAGTATCCACTCTAATAAATCATGTAATTGTAACCATGCTACTAAAAGAGCATAAGATTCTGTTAAGTGTTACAGAGTCTGTGTGAGAATTTTAACGTACGGGAAAGAGACCCAGTGTCTTACTGGTATGCTTTTTTTAGAGTCAGGGTAAGGGTATTAGTATAATATCCAGTGGCTGGAGAAAGTGAAAGACAATTACACATAGTCGTACTGATATTGGCATTTTTACTGTGTACTGTTTTGGAGTCATTGTAAGAGTATTTGCATTACTTCCTGTGTGTATACGAGGTGACAGACAAGTCCTGATATTAACGCGAAGGTGATCAGACTCACTGTATCCTGAGTGAGCAATAACCCCAACCCTCTCTCTGATGTAAACTTTTAAGGGTCCCATCTAATTGGAGCGCCTCAGCACACTAGACCACCAGGCGCCATTTAATTATATGGTTACCACGGCGTATTTATGGTTTCTAGGGTTAAAGCTTATGGCTTGTCACTCAGTGTACAGTTCCCTCAAGGTAGCACTACTTCGAGTAAGTGGATGGTGGGTGCCTCCACCTACCTGGAGTATAAACAGAAAAAGGGAATTGTTGATGGTTTGGCGTGACGTGGAGCCAAGATTCCGATCGCTTAAATGATGTGTGATTACGTTTATTATTTTTATTTCTTACGGTTATGCTTTTTTTTTTTTCTGTTACGGTTACGCTTTTTTTTATTTCTGTTACGGTTACGCTTTTTATTGGTTACGGTTATGCTTTTTATTTCTCTTACGGTTATGCATTTTATTCCGGGTATGGTTATGCTTTATAATTTTGTTACGGTTATGCTTTATATTTTTGTTACGGTTATGCTTTATATTTTTGTTACTGTTATGCTTTATATTTCTGTTACGGTTATGCTTTTTATTCCTGTTACGGTTGTGTTTGTTTCTGTTACGGTTAAGTTTTTAATTTCTGTGTTCGTGGATCGTGTTTTACCAGAGTTTTCAGGCAGGAATTAGAGTTGTGGTGGTAATGATGATGAAATATAATCAGTGGGTATATCTCTTGACGTAATACAAGAGCCATCGTTCACTGTACTGACCCTGTTTTGGTAGTGACATATTGCAAGAACACAACACTCCATAACACTCTCTTGTACGCTGTGTTATTTAGGCCTATATCGTTTTAATATCGACATAGTTTGCAAAAGAGGATATTGACAGGTAATGGTGCGGAACAAATCGCTAAGAAAAACGTGCTACGAAGTAAATAATGCCATCTAGAAAACGGCTGTGAGTTTCTTGATGTGTATGTATATTGGGAAGGTGTAGTACTCGTATACTCCCTTCTCCTCAGCCTTCCATTACCCCAAGAAAATTACCAAATTACTCACCAGAGGGAAATTACTGCCTGTCAGAGAACCACTACCTGCACCTTCACATCACGTTTACCTCTTTATTAACCTTCACCTGTATGTTTACCTACTATTTTGGCCTCACTAAGGAAGAGGTGTCAGGGAGCCTCCTAAATCGAGGAGAGTACAGGCCCAGATGTAGTCAGAATGGACGATTGATTTGGCTATAGTTCATTCACTTTAAATTGGCGAAGACTTTCGTCCTTTTGCAGCCAATTTCCCGTAACGCAGTGGCAGAATGAGACAGTACTGCGGACGAGCATCCTTTCCATAGCACTTCCTCGTGACTAGCATCATGTTGTTAATCTCTCGTTACAGAACGCTCAAGATGGTCAGATGGCAGTTTTAACCCCTGACTATACGCTCTTCACTTAAATTATCTCTCCATCCTGAATTCTTAGCTGCACCAAGAGAATTTCGCAAGCATGGTGCTAGTCACGAAGAAGTGTTACGAAGCGGATATAGTGCTCCGATACGGTTTCATTCTGCCATTAAGCTACGGGAAATAGGTTGGAAAAGGGTGAAAATCTTGACCACGTTAAGGTGAAAAGAGTACACTGTCCACAGCACTTCTTCGTGACTAGCATCATATTGTAGTGTTAATCTGTTGTTACAGTTCATCACTCAGTGTGGATAAACAATATAATTTTTGTTACTAACCTGATGGTAGACTTGTATATAAGAGAGGCAGCAAAGCAGCGCCTGAGGCAGCCCTTTGAGTTGGCCTGCATCTTAAATTCACGACAAGGATTCCTCACACATGCCGAACGTATCTTACGAGTCGTAGATGCTCACACGTTGAAAAGTTTACGATAAAAGTTAGCGACAAAAAAGTCGCGATGCTAACCCCAAGACTTAGTTAGGTCAGCATGCCTCCGACCCATCCCATGAACGCAGCTAACTACACCGAGGCGACCCTGGACGCCCTCCTCAACGCCATCACCCTCGCCACCAACGCCTCCAGCGCCACCTTCAGGCTCCCCCACAACTTCAACTGGTACTGGAGGGGGAGTGAGAGCTGCCCGAGTAGCGCCAGTGGCCCGGTAAGATCAGGGCGTCTGTGATCAGGCCGTCTGTGATCAGGACGTCTATCACATCCATGTCTGTGATCAGGGCGTCTGCGGCTTTGACCGGAGTGTCTTTGATCGCAACGTCTAGGATCAGGACGTACTGTACAAGTTACCCCGGGAAGGGGAAGAGCCCGAAGGCAAGATGACCCCGGGTGCAAGACGACCATGGGGGCAAGACGACCCCGAAGACAAGACGACCTTGGGGCAAGATGACCCTAGGACAGGAGTACCCAGGAGCAGGACTAACCAGGGGACAAGAAAGTCCAGGAATAAGAAGAACTCGGGCCAAGAGGACCCCGGGAAAGATCCTGGGGCCAAGACAACCCCGGGATAGAGAAGACCCCGGGGGCAAAACGACCCCGGGGAAGAGAAGACTCCTGGGGGCAAGAAGACCCCGGGAAAGAGAAGATCCCTGGGGCAAGATGACCCCAGGAAAGAAAAAACCATGGGGGCAAGATGACACCAGGAAACAAAAGACCCCGGGGGCAAGGCGACCCCGGGGAAGAGAAGACCCTGGGGGCAAGGCGACCCCGGGGAAGAGAAGACCCTGGGGGCAAGGCGACCCCGGGGAAGAGAAGACTCCGGGGGCAAGACGACCCCGGAAACCAGAAGACCCGGATGCAAGACGACCCCGGGAAAGAGAAGACCCCCTGGGGCAAGACGACTCCGGAAAAGAGAGGACCCCTGGGGCAAGATGACCCCGGGGGCAAGGGGTCCCCTGAGAAGAGAAGACTCCGGGGGCAAGACGATCCTGGGAAATAGAAGACCCGGGGGCAAGATGACCCCGGGAAAGAGAAGATCCCGGGGGCAAGACAACTGTGGGAGATAGAAGACCCCGGGGGCAAGACGACCCCGGAAAAGAGAAGTCCCCGGGGGCAAGACGACCCCGGGGGCAAGTCGACCCCGGGAAAGAGAAGACCCCGGGGGCAAGACGACCCCGGGAAAGAGAAGACCCCGGGGGCAAGACGACCCCGGGAAAGAGAAGACCCCGGGGGCAAGATGACCCAGGGAAAAAGAAGACCCCTGGGGCAAGACTACCTCTGGAAGGAGAAAACCCGGGGGGCAAGACGACCCCGGGAACGATAAGATTTCGGGGGCAAGAGGACCCCGGGAAAGAGAAGACCCCGGGGGCAAGACGATCCCAAGAAGGAGAAGACCTCGGCGGCAAGACGACCCCCGGGGGCAAGACGATCCCAGGAAGGAGAAGACCTCGGCGGCAAGACGACCCCCGGGGGCAAGATGACCCTGGGGGCAGGACGACCCCGGGAAAGAGAAGAGCCCGGGATAGAGAAGATGATCCTAGGGGCAAGACGACCCCGGGAAGGAGAAGATCCCTGGGGTCTAGACGACCCCTGGGGCAAGACGACTCCGGGAAAGAGAAGACCCCTGGGGCAAGATGACCCCGGGGCAAGGCGACCTCGAGGAAGAGGAGACTCCGGGGGCAAGACGATCCCGGGAAATAGAAGACCCCGGGGGCAAGACTACCCCGGGGGAAGACGACCCCGGGGAAGAGACGACCCCGGGGGCAAGACGACCCAGGGGAAGAGAAGACCCCCTGGGGCAAGACGACTCCGGGAAAGAGAGGATCCCTGGGACAAGATGACCCCGGGAGCAAGGCGACCCCAGGAAAGAGAAGAAACCTGGGGGCAAGATGACCCCGGGAAAAATAAGACCCCGGGGGCAAGGCGTGTGCTTGCCTGCGAATCGATGTTCCTTTGCGGTTGAAATGAGAAGAGTAATAATAAGTGACGAGAAGTATAGAAGTAATAGGAAGAGAGGAGGGTAGATGCAGAGAAAAGAATGATAAATGTGAAGGAAAGAGTAGGTAGAACTAGCCTACATGAAGTGAGTCGATGATTGTTACCACCACGTCATAGCTCTGAAGACAAAACAGTTAATATCGCATATACTACGAAGTATAATATGCACAATATAACATTTACTGGCAGTACTACATCAAATGAGTGGTTGAGGGTGGCCACCACGTCATAGCAGTGAAGAGGTAAAGTAAACTAGTAACGCTTTTGCTACAATAAACAATGTAACATTTACTGGTTGTGTGCTGATGTAATTTGCATCGAAGTCTTGGTGTCTGCTGACTGTTGTATTCAGCTTTGGAGACAGTTCTGTAATTACAAGAGTTATATAATGCTTTCATTAACCCCTTTACCGCTGTAGTTATGTCCTAAACTGATTATCATCGCCTACTGGTTGCTAGAATATGATGTAGCATGGAAGGATTTCAGGAAAAGGTGCTGGCAGTCTCCTTAGGTCGCTAAAATATGGCTCAAGGAATGGAAGTAACATGTTCTGGTAGACAAGGTTTGGTAATTGTGTGGAAGTAACATGTTCTGGTAGACAACGTTTGGTAATTGTGTGTGTGTGTGTGTGTGTGCCGTAATTTGTATGTAATTGTAGGCAAGAGCAAAGTGTTGGTGTGTGAAAGAGGCACAAACACCAAGTGTGGTGAGAGATTAAATACCACAGACATGCATACTGAGACTGTTTAGGTATTCAGGAAGTGTTAACAGAATGATATAATACGTTTGTTACAACTTGTCAAAGTTCACTAACCTCTTTTAGCTCAGTTGATAGCCAAGTGTGACTGTTGGGTCGATTTGACTGGTAACCAAGGAGGCTCTTTTCTTCCTCATAATTAAGGCTCACTGAATTTCTTGCAACTAAAATCTAGTATTGTAGTTTTGAGAGAGGCCTGGTTCCATCAGGTGAAAAAATATATAGTTTTGTTCTCAGTCACAGATAATAGCTTCCATAACACTTGTCTGTTCGCCCTGTCACACATTTCCTCGTGATCCATAAACACCAAGCCAATCTTGCAGTCCATCTCACCTGGTTATGCATCTGTTAACCTCTTCAGGCCCAGTACGTACTTCTGATTTCCTTCTTGCCTCCCGCACACCATTGTATTCTCCTCAGGACAGATTTATCCAGCTGGAGGGGTTAGATACAGCCGTGATAAACCCCGTGACTATAATACTGAAAGACCCTTCCATAGGGCAATATAATCCTGTGCTATAGTGGTTAGGTTTTCACTTGACGGAACTGGCTTACTCTCACAATTTAATACTAACCCAGGGTGGCAACAAACTCAGTGAGCCTTACTTGCGAGCTGGGAATGAGTCTCCTTGGTTTCTAATAAAATCCACCCTCCAATCTGACTAAACCTGGCCATGAACTGAGCTGAAAGAGTTTAGAGATTTACACTGGTTGGATAAAACAGACTATAATATACTATAAATGATGAGGTATGTGTGACTGGAATTATACTTGTGCCAAACAGAAGCCAGAATAAACTAGAAAAGGACATAATTGTTAATGGCATATTATACTGCGTTTGTTGTAACTATTATCCTTAATGCCTTTCAGCCCATAGAGGTTGGTTAGGTGCAGTCAGATTGGAGGGTGGAGATGAATAGTAACCAAGGAGATTCATTCCTATCCCATAACAAAGACTCATTATATAGTAACCAAGGAGACTTATTCTTATCCCATAACAGAGACATTATATTTCATTGAACCAGGACTCAATGATCAAGTTGTGGGAGTGACCCTGTTGTGTCAGGTGAAAACAAACTAGCTCTAATTAATACCCATATACTCTTTTACCATAAACTGTCTCACTGTTTCCTCCCACTGGTCCACTTCCTTACCTTATAGTCCTTTCACCCCCCCCCACCCCCCACCCCGAGGATTTGACGCCACGTTTGCTACAAGTACCGAATGCGAATGTTTGCGAGACGGCAGTTTCCCCTCCCCCCCTTCTCTCTCTCTCTCTCTCTCTCTCTCTCTCTCTCTCTCTCTCTCTCTCTCTCTCATTCTTTTCCACCACGGTAAGTTAAGGGACAAGCGTTGTAAAATACATCTCAGCCGTATAGTTCTCACGCTGTCATATTTTTACTCTTCCACATTTCCTCTCTCTTCCACATTTCCTTTTTTTTTTTTTTTTTTTTTTTTTTTTTTTTCCCTCAGCCCAGAGGTCCAGGGTTCGAAGTCAGGCCGACCATAAGACCTTCTAGCAGGTACAGACAGACACAAATATCTTCTCAGTGTTTGACGAATACATAGCGGAAGAACTGAACCTACTGAAACACGCATTAGTAGAGACAGGGCTTTCACGGTATTTCACCAGTTGTACATTTTCTTCAGATGGAACTTGGAAGATATATAGTTGTTTACTTGTCAGTACCTGCGCGCGCGCGCGCGCGCGCGCGCACGCACACACACACACACACACACACACACACACACACACACACACACACACACACACACACACACACACACACACACACACACACACACACCAAATTTCAGCCAGTGGGTCCTTTTTGTGTGGGTCGGAAAAGCCAAAAGATGACAGAGAGAGAGAGAGAGAGAGAGAGAGAGTCTGTACCATCACCAACACACAACTGGATTCTTCTTTTAGTATCCTTGGGTTATCTTTTTCACGGTGATCTGCCTTGGAACCATCACAAAACTTCTTGAGAAATTAGTTTGACAGACGTTGGGTTTGCTGAACTGACTGTGTGTGTTCTTTAACCCCCTCCTTGTCAGACTTTGTAGAGGGGCCTTATTCGCCCCTGTGTGGAGTACATATGTCGTCTGTGGGAGTCTTACCAAGTACAGCATTCTGACACAGGGTGGAGTCAATGTGTAGTTGATCAATAAATTTTCTCTATCATACTCCCCTTCAGTGTCTTTTCCGCCTCAGTGAGTCATGTCTGTCTCTTCCATTGATAATATCTGGTGACTGCTCTTCATAATTTTCTGCTCGCATCCCTCAGTTGTTTCGGCGGGCACAAAGCACGCTTCAGGTACACTGTCTTATCCTTATTTGGTTCAAGTCTGTAGTGCAAGAGTGAACCGATACCCCTTGTCCTTCATGTACAAGTGGTCAACTCTGGAACCGTTCCTTTATCTGTCTTTCCTGTTGCCTATGACCTCCAGTCTTATAAACACAGTGTGTCCAGGCATCTGAAGTTGACCATGTCTTGATTTGGACATTCTTTTGTTCACTGTCTGGATGCGACAACTTCTGCAGGCTTTCAGCGTTTGGTTCATTCTTTGTTTTCATGTTGTGGACTAGGGTAGCCTGGCCTTGGACCTGTACACCTCTTAAGGACTACTATGGCATTGACTGGTGCCGTTGTACTGTATTTGAGTGGAATGGGAAATCCGAGAAACAAGGGTTATATTGAATTGGGTATAACAGACAGAGGAAAGAAGAAACTATGGTTAATGTAAAACTGGTCCTTGCCATTTGACCGTAAATCTTAGGACTGAGTAGCCTGACTCCAGTACCCACGCTCCTAATGGGGCAAGAAAGGATTGAATGATAAATAGACAATTATGTATAGGGAGTCGCCCTGCCTGAACTTTATCGTCTGGCAATTTCATGACTCCGATTAAAACATACGCATACTCTTGCTAAAAGAAAAGTTATTTAAATGCGTAGCCTCGTACAAGCCGCAAAAACTGATTCAGTCTTTCAGCATATCATTACAACTTTACAAAGAACGTGAAATTGTCGGGTTTTATAAGTCTCTGGCCACCGCAGCGATGTAGTTTGATGAATAGGGTTCACGATGGTGTGGGTGTGAATTCTATCAGATGGAAAGTGAGTGTGTATTCTTTTAGGTTCGAGAGAGAGAGAGAGAGAGAGAGAGAGAGAGAGTGAGTTTCATGGGAAGTGCACGTTTTAGAAGCTGATTTTCCCTTTTTTGTAACAGTAACATAGTGTTGCGACTTATGCTAATGATGATGACAGTGATGGTGGGCGGCAGTGGTGTTGGAAATGGTGGTGATAGTGGTGGAAGAGGAGGGGGGAGAGGCGGAAAAAGGTGTGGCCTAAATCACCATCAGGGAAGAGTTACGATGGTGTATTCAGTGTGATCTGCCACCAGACATTTATTGGTGGTTTGCTTTGTGCAGCCTTAGACCAATTGTGTGCTGACTAATGCCTGAGAGAGAGAGAGAGAGAGAGAGAGAGAGAGAGAGAGAGAGAGAGAGAGACAGGGGTATGATGTCAACGAGCTTGTGATACCTTAATATCAAACAATAATTTTACACTTTATTTTGTTCTCCCTTTCCCCAAGTGACACTGAAAAAGAATATTTGTTTATCAGATATGTATTCCTTTTTTTGTGAATTTCTCATACCATAAATTGTTAATAACCATATATAATTTGCTCCTAGTTTAGTACACACTCGTACACGGTGTTATTAAAACTAATGAACATGGAGGTTTGTTCAAAAGTTTGCATTAGTTTACATATGAGTTTGACGTTCATTCCAAACATATTCTCTGTTACTTCCATTTACACCTCACGAGCATGCATGTACACACACACATACACGAACTCATTTTCCGAATTGAATGTAACCAGTTTGTGTGTGTGTGTGTGTACAGGGTGTGGGTGTTGTGGTAGGGGTTTTGCTGGTTATACAGTAGTAAATAATGGTATAGGTGAAGGGGTCAAGTTGCGTAGTAGTAATAGAGGTCGGTGAGGTAGTGATGGGGTCGTGCCATATATAAAAGGGGGTCGTGGCTGCCTCGCTGACTTGCTGCCTCACTTGCCTAAATTCGATGGAGTTGGGGGTATGTTGTGTTAGGAGGAGAGGTGATATTTTTTTATGTTTACCAGTGCCAGTAGGAGTTGGAATATTGTATCGCTTATCATAATCATCATCATCATCAGCATCATCATCATCATCACAGTCATCATAAAGGGGCTGGGAACATAAACTGGAGCAAAATGAGGGTTCTGGCATAATTAACGCTAGAAGCGCAATTGTAATACCACATTTTAATCGAGGGGGTAATGGCACTAAATGTGCACACGACATTGTCATTCCATCCTGACCCCGATAATAATTGTGTGTGTGTGTGTGTGTGTGTGTGTGTGTGTGTGTGTGTGTGTGTGTGTGTGTGTATTTTGCAGTATATGAGAGGTATCAGTGGCCTAGTTATGTTAAAGTGCTTAAACGTGGACAGGGGCAGTGGGGATATTATTCTCTCCCTCCCTCCCTCCCTCCCTCCCTCATACGCACACGTATCTTCCCTCTACCTCCCTCCCCTTATACTTTTTCTCCCTACCATCCTACTCCCTACCCATCTCTACCTCCCTCCCTCCTGTCTAGAGGTCTGGGCAAACTGATATCTGAAAATCGAACCCAACTTGTGCCCTGATTACATGGACGGAGGCAGGGAGGGAAGGAGTGTGAGGGAGGGAGGGAAGAAGAGGGAGAGAGAGGGAGGGGAGAGAGCTTCTGGAAGGAAGGATAGAGGAGAAGAGAAGGAGAAAGGGAGAAAAGTTGGTATAAAGAAGAGGGAATCAAAAGTGGAGAGGGAAGAGAAGGAAAGAAATATTTTGGAAGGAAACGGGGAGAATGAGGAGGGAGAGAGAGAGGGAGAGAAAGGAAAATGGGGAGAAGAGAGAGAGGGAGAAGGAAGAGGAAAGACCAGGAATGGGAGCAAAAAAGAATGAGGAGGATGGAGGAAGGAGAAGAAAGAAAAGGGAGGTAGAGATGGGAGAAAAGGAAGGAAGGGAAGGGAGATTTGTGAGAAAGAAGAATATTGATGGAGGGAAAGAGATGGATTTTCCAGTCTTCATATATTTTCTACTTTTTTTTTAACTTTCCATTCACCCCATCTTTTTTCTCTATCACATTCTTCTCTTTCCTCCATCATCTCGTCAGTCCCTTTCATATTCTTCTCTTTCCTCCCAAGTTCTTTTTTCCCCTTATTGTCGTCCCTTCCATATCATCGGATTTCCTTAATTCTCACTTCTCAGTCCTCTCTCTCTCTCTCTCTCTCTCTCTCTCTCTCTCTCTCTCTCTCTTTCGTTTTTCTTTCCCTTCTTTCTCATCAGTTTTGTTTATTTATTCTTTATCGTACGCCCTTCCTTCCTTCCTTCCATCTTTCTTACTTTTAGATTCTTTTCCTTTGCCTCTTTTCCTTTCTGTTTTCGTCTCCTTTCTCTTCTTTTCTTCCTCTTTCCTTCTTGTCATTTCTGTCCATCCTCTGTTATCTCTTAGCATCTTTTTTTTTTTTTTTTTTTTTTTTTTTTCCCCACGCCCATCCAATCTGTCTTGAGGTTTATTATGATTCATCGTGGTTAATACGGTAACCCTAAAACAACCATCTCCATCTGTCTATCTGTCTACGAGTGTATCAATCTGTCTACCTATCTGTCTGTATCCCAGTGTATGTATATGACTTTCTGCCTGTTTTTATATCTCTATGTAGCCATCTGTCTCTGTCGTCACGATTGAGCATACCCATTCCACTCCATCTCTCCTCTTTTCCCTACCCTATGCCTTGTACCCCATTTCCTTTCACCACTACTCCATTTAGTCCCACTTCTGTCCCTCTCCCTTAGTCTCCTTCACCCCTCCCCCCTTGTTTTCTTCTCTCCTTTTCTCCTCTATATTCCTCTTGTTCTTGCATACCCTCTTCCCTCTCTTCCCATCCCTCGCCTCTCTCTTCCCATCCCTTCCCACCCTCCACCCATGACCTCTCCTCCCTCCACACCACGAATTAAATTGCTGGCAGGCTCCCCCCCCCCCTCCACACACACACACACACACACACACACACACACACACACACACACACACACACAAGGGGCGCTATAAAATTATGAATGGATCAGAAAGTAATGGGTTTATGGGGTTGGAAAGAAAATGGGATTGGTGACATCAAAGCTGAAAATGTGGTGTATTAAGGATTATCACGATGCGTTTTAGATGACTGAATAATAAATATGGTGCCTGAAGGATATTTTGGTGACCCGAGGATGTTTGTAAGGATAATGTGGTTGTCTTAAAGATATTTCAACTGGTGAATACACTTTATGGAGAGAGTATCTAAAAAATGTCGGTCGTATATTTGTGCATTATTGGGTGAGATGAGAGGGTACAAATGTGGCAAGTGGGTATTGTTAGGGATTATAACCAGTTGTGTCTGGTGTGTGAAGGTAGTGTGGGGGACTACATGAAAAAATTCTGTCACTGGTTTTCTCTCTCTCTCTCTCTCTCTCTCTCTCTCTCTCTCACCCTCCTCCCCAACCATTGTTTTATTCTTTTCCACAAATCTTTCCTTCCATTTTCTTTATTTTTGCCACTCACATTGTCTTCCTCTGAAATGTTTTCTCCATTTTCACTCCCTCCTCTCCAGTTTCCTTTTTTCCATAGACCACTTCCTGTGATTTTTTTTTTTTTAGTTGCTCCTTTCTTACTCTTCTTCATTTATTTTTCTCTAAACCGTGTTCTTTAATTTTGCATATTTATCAGAGTCACATAAACCCTCCTCCAAACTTCCTTTTCCCCTTCTCGCCACCATCCACTCGCGATGTAACATTGCCTTCAGGTGACTTTACGCTTTTCACCTTTCCACTCCTCTCCAAACTCATCCCTCCCCTACCCCATCCCATCCTGCCTAAACTCCGCCCCTTTCCAATCCACCTCATTCAGTCCCACTTCTTCCCAAAACCAGTCCAACCCCCACACCATCCTTTTGTGCCCCTTTTTATACTTCACCAAACCCACATTGGTCCACCCTTTTCCGATCCCAGTCCAACTCCACTCCATCTAGATTTACATTCCCCCCGTCCTTGCTTCCCTCTCCAAACTCATTCTTACCTCAACCCATCCCACCCCACGCCATCCTGACACCACACTATAGTTCACATTGTTCTACTCCTTTCACACTCGGTTCAACTCCACCTTACCCATGTTTTCCTTCTCCCAGTCTCTCCAAACTCCCGCGTCCCTCTTTTCCATCTCCACCGCCGCCGCCGCCATTGCTCCTGTCTTGTCAGTTAAAGGATGTCAAGGTAAGGTTGTCGGTCATTCCCTGATATTGTTGGCAGTATACACACACACACACACACACACACACACACACACACACACACACACACACACACACACACACACACACACACACAGAGGGGGGGGGGACGCATACAACCTCCAGCATTAGCATATAATGTTAGCATAATATGGACATTATTGAATGGTAATGGTATCAGAGCAGTGTGGAGGTACAGCAGCATCCCGGTGGGTCACACTAACCCGTAATGATATCTTAATACATTACCACCCACTTCACTGGTGGGTCACACTAACCCGTAATGATATCTTAATACATTACCACCCACTTCACTGGTGGGTCACACTAACCCGTAATGATATCTTAATACATTACCACCTCACACACACCAATAATACCGCTGTCTAGGAATATTAAGTCAGCCATTAGACATATTATTTTTTACCCCAAAGCCCCAGGACATACTTTTATCATACAGTATTTTAGTACTAACTGTCTGTCCGCCTGCCTATAAATCACCTAATTACTTATCGTCCCACAGGAGCGTAAGGGTCCTGGGCCTGGGGCTTGTGTCCATTCCTTTAAAGTGAGTGAAACCAGTCGTTCTACCCTGAGTGGTATTATGTGAGCAGTAAACCAACCCTTGTGTGTAAACCTGTATGTGTCACGTCCGGTTGGAGCGCCGTAATCCACCGGACCACCAGGCATCTGTTGGCAGTGTGATTACAATACCTAGTATGTTGACGAATGGTGACTCAGCATCACCGTCAGATGATTATATTGTTGCTGAGGCTGAGGGACGGCCATTATATTGTTGCTGAGGCCATTATATTGTTGCTGAGGGACGGCCATTATATTGTTGCTGAGGCCATTATATTGTTGCCGAGGGATGGCCATTATATTGTTGCTGAGGGATGGCCATTATATTGTTGCTGAGGGACGGCCATTATATTGTTGCTGAGGCCATTATATTGTTGCTGAGGGATGGCCATTATATTGTTGCTGAGGGATGGCCATTATATTGTTGCTGAGGCCATTATATTGTTGCTGAGGGATGGCCATTATATTGTTGCTGAGGGATGGCCATTATATTGTTGCTGAGGCCATTATATTGTTGCTGAGGGATGGCCATTATATTGTTGCTGAGGCCATTATATTGTTGCTGAGGGACGGCCATTATATTGTTGCTGAGGGACGGCCATTATATTGTTGCTGAGGCCATTATATTGTTGCTGAGGGATGGCCATTATATTGTTGCTGAGGCCATTATATTGTTGCTGAGGGATGGCCATTATATTGTTGCTGAGGCCATTATATTGTTGCTGAGGGACGGCCATTATATTGTTGCTGAGGCCATTATATTGTTGCTGAGGGACGGCCATTATATTGTTGCTGAGGCCATTATATTGTTGCTGAGGCCATTATATTGTTGCTGAGGGACGGCCATTATATTGTTGCTGAGGGACGGCCATTATATTGTTGCTGAGGCCATTATATTGTTGCTGAGGGACGGCCATTATATTGTTGCTGAGGCCATTATATTGTTGCTGAGGGACGGCCATTATATTGTTGCTGAGGGACGGCCATTATATTGTTGCTGAGGGACGGCCATTATATTGTTGCTGAGGGACGGCCATTATATTGTTGCTGAGGGACGGCCATTATATTGTTGCTGAGGGATGGCCATTATATTGTTGCTGAGGGATGGCCATTATATGATTGCTGAGGCCATTATATTGTTGCTGAGGCCATTATATTGTTGCTGAGGGACGGCCATTATATTGTTGCTGAGGCCATTATATTGTTGCTGAGGGACGGCCATTATATTGTTGCTGAGGGACGGCCATTATATTGTTGCTGAGGGACGGCCATTATATTGTTGCTGAGGGACGGCCATTATATTGTTGCTGAGGGACGGCCATTATATTGTTGCTAAGGGACAGCCATTATATTGTTGCTGAGGGATGGCCATTATATTGTTGCTGAGGTGGCAAGATCAGCTCAGAAATACTCCCTGCAGGCCAGCAGGCAGTCTGATGGGTCTGGGTGGGGTAGGGGGGTGGGGGGGAGCGGCCGCCTCCTCGGTTATCGGGACAGAATTTAATTGAACTCAGGCAAGTCTTCAGGTAAGTTATCCGCCGTGGGTGCCACTGATAACACCAGCACAAGGGATTTACACTCACCCTTTATCAGTACCACGCCACACACCACCCACCTTACACGATGAAAAAAAAGGAAGAAATGCTAGAAATAGGAAAAAAAAACTATCTACTAATAAACGAATGGCTGTGACGTCCTCACGAAAATATAAATCAGTATATTTGTGTGTGTGTGTGTGTGTGTGTGTGTGTGTGTGTGTGTGTGTGTGTGTGTGTAAAGGAAGGTAGGGTGCGTGTAAATAAGGACAGAAGCAGATAAGGAAAAAACAGGAATTAAAAAAGAGGGAGAAATTAAAGAAACTACCAGAGAAGAGATAACATTATCTTAGTTGAAGGTTGGGTGGAATTGTTGAGACGAAGTGAGTTATATTGTGTTGGATTTGTCAAGGGAGGTACAAAGAGAGACTGTCTGCCCCTTCAGTACGAGAGACGGCTTCAGGGTTCAGTTTTCTAGCACTAGCAACAGTAATAAAAAAAAAAAGTGACACCGTACTTAATAATCTGACTGTGGTGGTTTATCCAGTAGCGATTAAAGACTTGGACATAAATAAGTGTTTAACCCAGTAAAAGGACAAATTCTTTTATAAAGCGGTCCTGTGATGTTTTGGAGATTATGTCTCGTAGCTGATGATGACACCTTGATATTCCCGAAAATGTATTTAAAATATAGTATAGTGCAGGAAGAAGAGAGAGAGAGAGAGAGAGAGAGAGAGAGAGAATCAGACAGGATGCAGAGAAGAGCAAACACCAGGGGTAAGAGAGACAGGAGGATGAAAGGAAATGACTGATGGCAGAGGGACGCGGCCACAGCTATACTGCTTTAACTCTAACCAGGCCTAAAATTGCCATCTCTCAACCTTTGATGCTGAGTTGTAATAGTAGATTAACACTAGTATGTGATGCTAATCAATAAGTGCTGTGGAAAAGATGTACATCTGTAGTATTGTCTTTTTCTGCCATTGAGCTATGTGAAATAAACAGCAAAAGGACGATAATCTGCGCCAAGTTAGAGTAAAAAAGAGTATAGTTACCAAACCCAGTGTAGGCAGGTGGTTGGGGTGAACTAGATATCCCAGTGTTTTATCTCTGTTGTCGTTTTACCAACCCCTTATTCATATATAGAAATACAGACACGGATAATCGGATAATACACACACACACACACACACACACACACACACACACACACACACACTCATCTGTATATGCTTACCTCCTCCCATCATCTATTACCTTTCCATTCCTCCACGTCCCGTTTGCGTTTTCCCTCATTTCAACTACTTTTGCCTCTTCTTCTTTTCCTCTTCTGTTCCTCTTTTTTTTTTTACCTCCCTTAGTCTCCCGTTCGTTTTCTGTGTTCCTTCTCCTCTATTCTTCCCTGTTTATCCTTTTCTCCTTTCCCCCATCCCCTCCTTCTCGGTCATCTTTCCTCCATCTCTCCATTCTTCCCTCCCTCCTCCACCATCACCATCACCAGACCCACAAACTTATCCAACCAATGGGGCGAATACAGTTTGTGAAGTGAGGGGTGTAGCTATATAGCCTTCCCACCCCCCCTCCCTGTGTGTGTGTGTGTGTGTGTGTGTGTGTGTGTGTGTGTGTGTGTGGAATACGTACAGCGGGGTGTGTAAGCATTAGTAATCATCAAAGTAGCCAGACAAACAACCACAAGTTTAGGGCAGAGACAAAGCGAGGTACAGACTTAGTAACATGGAGTAGAGTCAGCTGGTGTGGAGGGACAGGGCAGTGAAAAAGGGAGCTGGCAATGAGAGAGAGAGAGAGAGAGAGAGAGAGAGAGAGAGAGATGGTGACAGGAGAAATACTTGTCAGAAATGAAAGAAGGATGACTTCATTATTAATTTTGTTTCCCCCATTACTTTCCCCTTCCTCTCTCTCTCTCTCTCTCTCTCTCTCTCTCTCTCTCTCTCTCTCTCTCTCTCTCTCTCTCTCTCTCTCTCATATTTGTACTCGTACCTTCCTTCTTCCAGCCTCCTCCTCTCTCATTTTTAGCAACCCTCCTTTCTTCCTCCATTCCTCTTTCCTTCTTTCCTTTATTGTTTTATCTCTCTGCAAGCCGTTTACGTCCAGTTATCTCCCTCGATTTATCTGTTTATTTTCCTCATATCCAGGAGTTTTGTGTCTTATATTTGTTTGTTTTTTCTTCCTCTTGCTGCTTTGAATCCCCATACCGCTTTTCATACACCTTCCTTCCTTCCTTCTTCCTTCTTTCCTTCCTTCCTTCTCGTTATAATTTTCTTTAGTATTCATTTTTCTCCCACTTCACTTCGTACCAGTTTTTCTTTTGTTATTTTTTTCCTTTCTTGCTCACAGTTATCCCGCCGCCTTCTCCTCCTTTTCAATCTCCTCCCCACCATTTTTCAAGCTCCCTCCTTCCTCCCTCTGTCGCTTCCTCTTTCATCGATATTTCCTCCATGTCATTTATCTTTTTTGTTTTTAGTTTTGAAAGTTGTTGTGTTATTGATCTTTACTCTGTTTACTTTCTGCTCCTCCTGATAACCTCTGTCTCTATCCATTTTGCCTCTTGACCATCTCTCTTCTACATATTTTTTCTCCTTTTCCTATTCACATCATCTTTCCCATTATCATTATCATTCTCTTCTTGTTTATCCTCCTTCCTACTCTTTCTTTCAGCCATTTCCTCGCACCATTTTTCTTTTTTTCAGCAGTATTGTCAGTTTTTCCATTCTTACATTTATCTTCCTCCTGCTCCTCCATTCAATCTCCTTCCTCTATCGCTGCCTCCCACGCCATCATTCCTCTCGCTCAAGCCTGCCTTTTCACCGCCTACATACTGTACAATTCAGATCAGACTTTAGTATTTTATCTTCATAACATTTTACTGGTCTGAGAGAGAGAGAGAGAGATTCTAGGTCTCTCTCTCTCTCTCTTTCACACACACACACACACACACACACACACACACACACACACACACACACACACACACACACACACACATTCTTCTCCGCGTTCCACTTCCTTCCTTTCTCTCCTCCTGTCTCTCACTTTCCTCTTCTTCCCTTCCCTCGTTTTCTGTCGTCTTCCTCTCCCCCTTCCCCTCCGTTTCCTTCTCTTTCCCTTCTGCTCGCTTCGTTCACCCTCTGTCTTTTTTTTTTTCTTCCCTCTCATCTTCGCTCGTTCTTCCCTTCTCTCTCCTCTTTTCCTCTCCCCTTCCCTTCTCTCCCCTTCTCACCTCTCCCCTTCCCTTCTCTCCCCTTCTCCCCTCTCCCCTTCCCTGCTCTCCCCTCTCCCCTTCCCTGCTCTCCCCTCTCCCCTTCCTTGTTCCTCCATACCCAACCCTCACTCTGAGTTACACATCCTGAAAGTCTCCTTCATGACCTCTCTGACCTGACCTGACCTGACATCTCCTCTCTCTATCTTCTCTCTCCTTATTTCCTTCCGGTTTTTCTTCCTCCTTTACCTTGCTCATTCTCCTCTCCTTTTCTTCCCTTCCCTCATTTTCCGTCTTCCCCTCCCCTCGTTCCCCATATCTGTCCCATTCATTACCTTCTTGTCCTCACCTAACCTGGCCAGGCGTCTTCTGACTTACTGTTTGCGAGGTCATGGCATCGCTTCACCTTGGGCGTGACCTGCACATCATTGTTTTGTGTGTGTGTGTGTGTGTGTGTGTGTGTGTGTGTGTGTGTGTGTGTGTGTGTGTCCTAACTAGACACTTGTCCTCAAAGCGTGACAGGAATTCAGTTCCGGTAATATCTTATCGTCATCAGTATTCACCTCGCGTTGGTTTGCATGTAGGACATTATTTACTTAAATGTTTTTGTTGCTGTTTTGTTCCTCCTCCTGCTCCGGCCCCTGCTCCTCCTCCTGCTACTTCTCCTCCACCTCCTTTTTCTTCTTCTTCATCTTTCTTCTTTTTCTTTCTTCTTCTTCTTCTTCTTTTGTTTTCTTTTCTTTTCTTTTTCTTCTTCTTTCTCTTTTCCTTCTTCGTCGCCTTCCTTCTTCTTCGTCTTCCTTCTTCTTCCTCTTCTTTTCGTTTTTTTTTCTAAATATTGTTGCCACCATTGAAAGACGTTCGTTTATGGCACCCAGTAAAGAGAGAATTTTTTTTTTTTATACTGTCATTTCCTCCCCAGTGCATCTTATTATAGATTTTTACACCCGGATGTTTCCAGTTACTGGGCCGGAACAAGGATGAAAAAAAAAAAAAAAAACGTGTCTTCATTTAGTTGGTGCAGCAGGATACGCTTCTTGTGTATTCCATTATTACTGTGGAAAAAATAGCGTTAGGAGGTTGAGCAGGTGCAAAAAAAGAGAATGTAAGCGATATAGTAATTACGAAAACAAATCGATAAAGGAATTTGTGACGAGCTTATCACAGGTTAGATACAAATATAAACACTGTGTATTTGTTTTAACATAAAAAAAATGAAAACGAAAATAAGGCAAAACATTATGCATGAAAGCTTATCTCATTCAGAATTTAAGACTGCAGAACAGGTTATACAAATCTGGCAATACGTGTATGTCATTAATGCAGAGGAAAAAAGGTTTAGGCCAGATACTTAGATCGGACTATATGAGCTCTCAGCTCCCTTCCGGGAGGGTAAAAGCTGACGATCACGACCATCAAGTGATCCTGACCGACCCGGTGAATTACACACACACACACACACACACACACACACACACACACAGCAAGTCATATGCATTATTTTTCTCTTTTCCTACAAACATCTTTTCCTTCTGATTAACTTCCTCTCTCCTTCACTTCCTCTTTTATCCCATTATCCCTGTCTTCTTATTCTCCTCACTTTCTCCTTCCCTTCCATTCCTTTACTGACAACTCTTTACTTTCACCCTTTTCTCATTCACTTAATTTTTTCTCCTCCCATTTTACTCCATCTCACATTTCCTTCCTTTTCTACCAAACATCTCTTTCCTTCCATACATCTCCCATCTGTCTCCTTCCCCTCCTCTCCCGTCGTCTTCACAACCTTCCTGTATCCCTGCTTCCCCCCTCCCCAAACACCTGCTATCTTTCCTGCTTATTTCACCCCCTTCTTTCTACCTTGCTCCTCTCCCTGTCCTTCCCTTCTCTCCACCTTCCCACTCCTCTATCCCCCTCCTTCCCGTATCTCCACCTTCCCCTTTTTCTTACCCCCTCCCGCCCTTTTCCCCCGTCCTCAGTTCTCTCACCCCATTTTCTCCCCACCCCTCCCCTCTCCAATACTCCCCCCCCCCCACTGTTTTCTCCCCTCTCTTTTTCCCATACATTCGTCCTATCTCCTCCCTTCCCCCACCCCTTCCTCTACTCTGTTCTCTCTTCCATTCCCATCCCATCCTTACCTTTCCATCCCCATCGTCAGACTCGCACCCACTGCATCTCAACCGTCCTCCCCCCCTCCCCCCGCAAGCCTGTCCTCCTGGCAAGTGTGTGATTCAGTGGCCAAGTTGCCTGAATGGAGGATAAGGGTCTGCTGCAGGCTGCATGGCTGGTGCTGAGGATGTGATTAGGGTAGGGAAGGGTGGGGAAGGGTAGGTTAGGTCAAGCTAACTTGGGTTAGACTAGGCTGGGTTAGGTTAGGTTACTTCGGTTAAACTAGTTTGGATTAGGTTATGTTAAAGAAAGTCAGGTCATACATACATGCATACATATGTACAATGATTCATACATAAACGTACACAGCTACAATAGTTATGGTTTGGGGCCTCAGTAACTACAGAATGACATCACAGGACTAAATTGTTGTTACCCTCAGACAACTGTACTAACAGCCCTTCCTTGCCATTATTATTAACAGCAAAAACATATACCTGTACCTCCAAAGGCCTGTACAATAATTACAGGTTCCTTCCCCACCTCTCACCACACCTTAATTGTATTCTGCTGTGGCAGTTTCAGCAGCCTTCCTTTCTTCCTTCCTTCCTTCCTTCCTTCCTTCCTTCCTTCCCTTTCCTTCCCTTCCCCTCCCTTCCTTCCTTCTCTTCCCTTCCTTTCCTTCCAACGTAAAGCAAAAAAATATCTCTCACCAAATTCGTCTTTAATGCGTTAGCTGAGAAACATTTTTGTGTTGAAGTGACACTGGGTAATTAATGTAATAAACCAGCGCGTCCCTTGTGCCTCAAAATTTGGGTCACACCAATTTTGTATAATTTTGTTGATGACTTTTGTTGGCTGCCTTGGAGTGCAGAGGTTGTGGTTGTGGTGGAGAGAGACTGGTAGTTGTAGTGGAGGTTTGGGTGGTGGTGAGGGATTGTAGTGGTTGTGGTAGCTTTGCTGATGTTGAAAAAGATGGTAGGGTGATGGTGGTAGTTGTGAGAATTGTGGTGAAGAGTAACATCTTGATGGTGGGAACAGTGGTGACGGGTTATATGATGATGATGATGATACAAATTAATAATAATGACAATTTCAGTTCGCGTGTATAATATTTTTTCCACCCAAAACATTCTTCCTGCCCGTGCCTGTGGTTGTACCTGCAGGTGCCTATTTGTACCAAGGTGTAAGGCTTTGTACTTGTAGATAAGGAAGGGACTGAGGTAAAGGCTTTGTGTAAAAGTGGTAATCGGCCCGGAAAGATAAGACCACCGCCCACCTGCCACTAACATAGCACTGTCAAAGCCCTTTATATATCTAAACATTTATTTGTGTTACCTGTTTGCGGCTTGAAGGAAAGGATTAAGTAGAGTGAGAAGCATAGAGCAGTAAGGTGTGTCATTAATAAGTACTGTACAGTAGTTTACCAGATTTAACACCGTGTTGTGAAGTTGTCAAATAGTAACAGAGTGGTGTGTAACTGTGGTGGAGGAATTAACCCACACTGCAATGGACCACCGGCCTGGTCTGGCCTACAAGAATTTGAAAATTTCCACATCGATGATTTGCGTAGAATAAACAGAACTCGCGTTTGAAATAGAAAAATATCGTGTGAAAATAGCCTAGACATAGTATCAAGTTCTTATTTAACCGTGATATGCTTCCATTTTACCGTAAATAAGGAGAGTACGGTATCGAAGACCACCCGTCTCTTTGCAGTCTTTGAAAATTTCGTATTACTTTCCTTATTAGCGGCAAAACAGACGCATAACATTGTTCAACAAGTATTTGATATTAGGCTATGCCGAAGCCTGTTTTTCACACGATCCTGATACCAGGAACCTAACCAGCCTGAAAACATATGTCGTGTTCTTCCAGTTGTGATCTGCACATGCTAACCACTGCATTCTAACCACTGCACCCCCGCTCCCTCTGAATATGGCAGTGCTCATTACCCTTTCTGGTGTCCCCAAGTTGCCGAAGGAGATTTTTCTTGTTGACTCAGCTGCGTCAGATTACATAAGTTTCCCCTGAGAGAGAGAGAGAGAGAGAGAGAGAGAGAGAGAGAGAGAGAGAGAGAGAGGCTGGCAGTAACATACCGAACCCCGCCTATAGTCGTCTTTATAACTTCTTGTCCTCCTCGGTTACATATTTTGCAGGTTTAATCGTTATTTTTCAGTCTTCTGTATTTTATGTCTCTTTTAATTTATACATAATTCTCTCTCTCTCTCTCTCTCTCTCTCTCACACACACACACACACACACACACACACACACACACACACACACACACACACACACACACACACACACACACACACACACACACACACACACACACACACACACACACACACACACACACACACACACACACACACACACACACACACACACACACACACACACACACACACACACACACACACACACACACACACACACACACACACTCTACAGATGTTCAAAGGCCGACCAGTCTTCCTAATACTCGTATAGTCTTTTTACTTTCACTAGGCCTCCGCCTAAAACTAACATGTCTCCATCATGAACAGTAAATACATAAAAGCTAGACTAATGCTAGTAACGAAGAAGTGGTAGTGGAAAATATGTTTAGCAGTAGTTTCTTGTTTTTAAGTCACTTAGCTACATCATTAATTGGAAAAGAATAAAAATCTGGTAGATATAAAGTACTTAATTGCACCATCCATCTACTACTGTCAGATACACAGACTAACGGGTAATAACGAGTAATAAATAACGGTGTAAGTAATAAGGGTGTCAGTGTTAATGATGCTTCCATCATTAGCCTCGTTACTGGCTAAATGACCCATTATGTAGTATTACTCAGGAGGCGTGGTGTACGAGAGAGAGAGAGAGAGAGAGAGAGAGAGAGAGAGAGAGGCATACAGCGGGTGGTGCTATCAGGTCAGCATGTTGTGGGTAGTATTGAGTCGTGGTGGTATCAAAGCAGTGTGAAGATTAAGCAATATCCGGCTGGCTCACACTAACCCGTAATGAAATCTTAATACCCTGGCATCCAATGCAGTGCCAGTAATAATGTCGCTATCTGAGAATTAACAACAACACTTTCACAGCCAGTGTACCCATTGCATTTTGTTCTTGCAGAAGGAATATGATCTTAACACCTGTACGTGCTTTTTAATTTTATTTGTTCCGGTCTTACGATTTTATTCAGTTAGGACAGACGTCTAGCAGTCAAAGGGCTAATGAAGACTACACCTTCACTCCTCCAGTCGTGTGGGTGTAGCAGCATTAACTAAAAATGCACGTTACTGTATTGAAGCGGTTAAGAGCATATTACACAGTCCAGGACAATTATTGCGTTATATTTTTGCTGCCAGAATATGATGTTTATACCTTTACACCCAGTTACACCACCGGTGTTGTCAGCGTCTCGGAATATACAAGTTTACCTTATGGATGTCATACGTCGAATATTACTACACTTATTGTATTTTAGTATTGCCGCCAGAATGAGATGTTCAGCTGTACAAAAAAGTATCGTTACAACGTTGTGCTAAACAGTATGACAGAAACGACGATAGTTTAGGAACACCAGGCAGGGGTCGTGGAAACTGTTGGTACCCCTGCATATCCAACAATGTTGGTTATGTATGGGATACGTGAGGCATTTCCTGTGTTTGAGGATATAAATGCGTCGATATGGATGTATCAACTCTTTGGAAACAGCAGCCATCGTAGTGTTCGTTCTCGTATCTATCGGACTCCTGAGTAACGATAGTTTCTTGTACACCTGTACATACTCTTGCATCCCGATCACACCCACCAGTATTATCACTGCCATTATATACAGTATATGTAGCAGTACTTCACGGGTTCAGAATTAATCACCGGACCTGTTCGTTTCCTAGTAGTTTCGTATTAAGCCTTTTTTTTTCTTCTTTTTCCTTGGGGGGAGGGTTGCCTTATGCTGGCAGAACGACTTTATTAAATTTAGGGAGGACTTCAACCTGGGTTGATTATATCTATCTGTTTGTGGATTTATCTGTATCTGTCTGTCTATCAGTCCATCTATTTATCTATCTATCCAGGAGAGAGAGAGAGAGAGAGAGAGAGAGAGAGAGAGAGAGAGAGAGAGAGAGAGAGAGAGAGAGCGCACCCTCCCCCAAAAAAGTTAGCAAGAACGAAATAAGGCATGGTAATGACAGGGTATAAAACTGGTACTTGTGTCCTTTATCCTCTGGCAGTTGGTTTAATACATACCGGTAACATAATATTTACATTTCAGTCATGCTGATGAAATGAAGGAAAGGTGAAAATTTCCCTCCATCGATATGGTATTTTCTTCACTGGTTGTAGTATTTCTTCTGTGTTGCATACAGTAGGCTATATACCATTTACGCAAAGAAGAAAGCCCCAATGGCTAATAGCCCGCAAAGTTGTTTATTCCATCAGGATCGCAGGTGCCTGGTGCTGGGCCTCCTGAACCAGTCTTGCAAGACAAGAATGACCAGTCGCTCGTCCCTGAACGACATTGTGAAAAATAGCCTGGATTATCCATTTGATGTAAACATTGTTCTCGTATTGACCACCTGCAGTTGGAAAACCTCAACCCACAAAGCCACGATTTTTTTTTTTTTTTTTTTATGTCAGTCCTATGAAAACTCTTGAGGTTAATTGCCTCTGAATCCTGTCTTTATGGCGTTGTTTTGAACTTGCTTACCGATTTAAGTAGAAGGAACTAGTATCTTGACAGATTAACTTCCTTACAATGCCGTGTTTTAGTTATTTTTCATACGTCACGTTATTTTATTCATTGTAGAACAAGTGTTTGGTAGTGAAGATGTTTATGACGGCTGTAGTGTAACCCCACCAGTTAGAAAAATACTTCCCAAACTGAACACAATATTCACACTGTACCGGTAGTAATAGTTATTCTCTTCAGTCCCATGACATTTATATTTTATCCTTGCTGCTTCCACACGATTTTGTTCAGTTTAAGAGAGATTTTTTGTACTGAAGGGGTTAGATATGACCTTCAGCAAATATTTCACTACAAAAGTCTGCCTAAGATGACTAAAATCGTGTACAAATAGCAAGAATATACCAAGAGAGTACGTCACCAGATGAAAGTTGTTAAATAAGTAAATCTTGATCTGAGAGAAGTGGTTGTTTTATATGTTAACATTATTGACTGTAATTATCATTGTAATATTAACTCTCATGGCACCAATAAGTCTAGTATTATATTCCAAATCACTCCAAGCGATCTTCTTCATATGAATGAGTCGTAGGAGCCTAAGGGTGTTACTTTAATTTTGAACTTCCGTAATTATTTTTAAATGTCTTGTCACCCATTCACTCTCTTTATTATTAATTATCTTCCATTCTCTTTGTCTCTTCATATTAATCTCTCTCTTAGTTATATTCTTCCCATTTTTATTTTGTTCGTCTTTCTCTTTCTCCTTCTGCTTTTTCTCTCCTCGTCCATATTCTCTCTTCACTCGATCACGCTCATCTATTCGTCCTCATTTTTCATCTCACGCTTATTTCCTCCCTTCCTCTTTCCGCTTTCCTCTTGACACCTTTTTCACCTTTTCTCGTTTTCCCCTCCCCTTTATCTTTCTGTTTCATCGTCATTTTTGCTGCCACACTCCTTCCCTTCCCCTGTCCGTCCTACCCTTTTATTGTGCCTCTTCATCTTTCGCTCCTCCTCCTCTTCATTCCCCTTCCCTGTGTCCATTCCTCCTCTTTTTTTTTTTTTTTTTTTTTTTTCCCACATCTCTCATCAGGCTTTCTTTTTTCGTCTTTTCTTTATCTCCTGTTCTTTTATGTTTGTGCTCCTGTTTTTTCTTCTCAATATGTTTTTCTTCCATCCTGGTCTCGCCACATTCTTTTCCCCTTCCATTACTTCCTCCTTTTGTTTCAGTCATCACTCCACCTCATACCCTCTCTCTCTCTCTCTCTCTCTCTCTCTCTCTCTCTCTCTCTCGCTAATCAAGATGGACACTATCTATCTATCTATCTATCTATCTATCTATATACCTAGGCTGCTTCCCCCAAGGAAAGGGAGGTAGCCGAGACAGGACGACTCACTCTTCATTTACTCATCCATTCAAACACATTCATTCGCATCTTAGCCCCAAAGGGGAGAACGGACAGATCCTCACCGCATCACACCGCACAAGGGTCAACTGCGCAATGCAAGCAGTGACATCCACAGCAGGGCCCGACAGCAGAACTGGTTTACCCCTGCCACATCATAACAGACCCATCCCCTTACCCGCACCTGACCTGACTAGCTGATCAGATGGACACACTCCATCTAATTCACTCAAGTAGCACATTTTTTTTTTTTTTTTACCTCCCCCCCACCCCTTTTTTTCTATCACCCGCCAACCCACCACCTTCCCTTCTTCCTACCCCAGGTAATTCCAACTTCTTTCCTCCTTCCCTACTCTTACCTTTTCCTTACTTTCCCTCTCTCCTAAATTCTTCTTTTGTCCCTTCACACCATTTCCTTTGCCTCTTTTTTGTTCCTCCCCCTCTCTCCTTTCTTTCCTTTTACCATCCTCCCTCCTTCCTCCTTCCCATCTCAACTTCCTCCTGCTCGCCCCACCTCTTTATACCTTTCTCTCTCTCTTTCATTCTTTCCGTCTCCTCTCCCCTATCTTTCCTTCACTTTCCCCTCCTTTCTCTGCCACCTTTCGTCTCATTAGTTTTTTTTTTTTTTTTTTTTTTTTTTTTTTTTTGAATAGAGTAAGGCTATTAAATAATGGCCGGACCGCCTCGTTGGGACTGTAAAGTCTGTGAATCAATGTGATTCAACTGTGTAACTCCTTCCCCTTTCATCCCCCCCTCTCCCTTCCTCTCTCCCTTCCTCTCTCCCTACTACGTTTCCTTTCTTACCCCCACCCTTCCTTTCCCTCTCTTCTCTCCCTTCCTTCGTTCCTCCAACCTCTCACTTTCTTTTAACTTCCCTCACTTTTCTCATCGATCTCGCCTTTCCACATATCGTTTCGCTATCCTGCGTTATAAGTCTTTCTTCTCCTCACGTTCCTCTACCCTCTCCTCTGTTTCCTCTGTCCTTACCTCTCTTTCCTCTGTCCTTACCTCTCTTTCCTCTGTCCTTACCTCTCTTTCCTCTGTCCTTACCTCTCTTTCCTCTGTCCTTACCTCTCTTTCCTCTGTCCGTACCTCTCTCTCTTCTCACCTCCTTTTTCCCTCACCAGACCTCTTGCTATCCCGACATTAAATTGTGGAATGAACTGTCCACTTTTAAGTCTGATGCCATTGGTCTAGTCTAACTGGACTTCAAGTTGCTTGGTATTCCCTCTCTTCTCAGTCTCCCCCACAGTCCCCTTCCCCTTCTGGCACCTCTCCCTGTCCCTCATTGTCCCTCCCCTGGCCTTCTTGTCCCCTCCCCTAACCATTCCTGGCCCCTTCCCGTGCCCCTCCACCTGTCCCTTCTGCTGTCCCTTCTGGCCCCACTCCCCCTGTCCCTTCTGGCCCCGCTCCCCCTGTCCCTTCTGGCCCCGCTCCTCCTGTCCCTCCTGCCCCTCCCCCTGTCCCTTCTGGCACCTCCCCCTGTCCCTCATTGTCCCTCCCCTGCCCTTCTTGTCCCCTCCCATAACCATTCCTGGCCCCTTCCCGTGCCCCTCCACCTGTCCCTCCCCCTGTCCCTTCTGGCCTCGCTCCCCCTGTCCCTCCTTGTCCCTCCCCCTGTCCCTCCTGGTCCCACCCCCTGTCCCTCCTGGTCCCACCCCCTGTCCCTCCTGGTCCCACCCCCTGTCCCTCTTGGTCCCTCCCCCTGTCCCTCTTGGTCCCTCCCCCTGTCCCTCTTGGTCCCTCTTGGTCCCTTCCCCTGTCCCTCCTGGTCCCTCCCCCTGTCCCTCCTGGTCCCTCCTCCTGGTCCCTCCCCCTGTCCCTCCTGGTCCCTCCCCCTGTCCCTCCTGGTCCCTCCCCCTGTCCCTCCTGGTCCCTCCTCCTGTCCTTCCTGGTCCCTCCCCCTGTCCCTCCTGGTCCCTCCTCCTGGTCCCTCCCCCTGTCCCTCCTGGTCCCTCCCCCTGTCCCTCCTGGTCCCTCCCCCTGTCCCTCCTGGTCCCTCCTCCTGTCCTTCCTGGTCCCTCCCCCTGTCCCTCCTGGTCCCTCCCCCTGTCCCTCCTGGTCATTTTCTTTTCCCTTCCTGGTCCCTCCCCCTGTCCCTCCTGGTCCCTCCCCCTGTCCCTCCTGGTCCCTTTCTTTTCCCTTCTTGGTCCCTCCCCCTGTCCCTCCTGGTCCCTTTCTTTTCCCTTCTTGGTCCCTCCCCCTGTCCCTCCTGGTCCCTCCCCCTGTCCCTTCTGGTCCCTTTCTTTTCCCTTCTTGGTCCCTCCCCCTGTCCCTCCTGGTCCCTTTCTTTTCCCTTCTTGGTCCCTCCCCCTGTCCCTCCTGGTCCCTCCCCCTGTCCCTCCTGGTCCCTCCCCCTGTCCCTCCTGGTCCCTCCCCCGGGCATCAACGATGAGATTTTTTTTTCCCCACTGTCCTTTCACTCACCCTTATCGCATCACCATCACGATCTGTCTGTCTGTCTGTCTGTCTGTTCTTGTTGCCATCAGATGGGCCCTAATAATGTTTTTCTTGTTTTAATGTTCTTGTTGCCATCAGAGTAAGTAGCACATATGAAGTTAGATCACCTGTAATTAAGGGAACATTAAATTCTATATCCAAACCCTCGGGTTAAAACAGTCTTTGTTAGCCCCTTCAATCCGGTGATGTTTTTTAGAGTTCGCCATTGCTATCTGCAAAGGATTTTATTCAGTGTAGGAGACATTTTGTAACTTGTATGGTTAGATAGAATCCTTGAGATTTTTTCATTATTGCGGCAATTTCCGATGCAGGCTATACTTCTAACAGTAACAAGAATACACTAAAATAACAAGCATCGTATTGAAGAAAAGACTGAATGTGGAAAGTAAAATTAATTTAGTTTATGCTGGAATTTGTTAATGCATTGAACGTGTATATCTTCTGTGGTTAGATATAGAAAACGATGAGATGGCATAATAAGACCTAATGATAGAGAGAGAGAGAGAGAGAGAGAGAGAGAGAGAGAGAGAGAGACGCTGGCCTGTCAGTGACACATTCCAAGCCCCATCTCAAGTCTTCTTTATAACCTCTTGTCCTCCCCTATTACATATTTTACTCTCATTCTCATTCTTTACCATTCATGTTCGTTGTTTACTGCATCCTTATTGCTTAATCAAGTTTCTTATACTTTTATTATGTCTCACATTTTCAGTTTGCACTTAATTGCATTCTCTCTCTCTCTCTCTCTCTCTCTCTCTCTCTCTCTCTCTCTCTCTCTCTCTCTCTCTCTCTCTCTCTCTCTCTCTCTCTCTCTCTCAGTAATAATTCTACATCAATATTATCATCATTATCATCGTCAGTCATCGTCACCATCACCGTCATAAATATCATCATCGTCTTAACAGTTTAGGCACAAGACCTTAATTATTGTCATGTTGCCACCAGTGTTTATTATTCACCTCGCGTATTGAAGGAGTGAAGTGAAGGGTGACGAAGATCACATCTAGTTAGTTTGAAATGTCTCTCCTACTCAGAAGAAAGTCATTTAGGGACAGCAAGGCTGTAATGAACAGGACCACATCTTAGTGAATTAGGGTAGTTAATATTCCTTACAGAACTAAAGATGTAGTCTGTCAGGTATATAACAGCCTTGTAAAGCCGCAGTGAATTATTTAATATACTGTTCACAAGTACGAGCCAAGCTTGAGCGTGGGTAGGATGACATTGGAAGCAGCGTTGAGAACGACAGTCAATTTAAGGCCGTCTTTTACAGCTAAACCTGTGAGCAATAATTACTAGACCTTCAGTTAGATGATTTTATTAATATGGGTGGCCTGAAAAGGAATCAGTGTTCAGAGAAAGAGAGAGACTTGCAAGACGTGTGTTATGCTTTATTCTCGCCATTAACAGACGATTTTATTCAGCCTTGGAGAGATTTGAGGACCCATTGGGTCTAGATTTAGGTTTCATTAACTCCTTCACTGCAAGGGGGTCTCCTGAGGTGAATAAAATAGCCTGGCGTGAGTCAAAATACCCAGTATTAATGGTAATGTCTGTGTAGTGATTGTATGCATATGTCTCTTTGCCTTTCCAAATATCTCTCTGCCTTTCACCACCTATAAAATTAGTGAGAGAAGGGGAGAGGAGAGGGGACATTAGGTGGGGAGGAAAAGGGAGGGTAGATGAGTGGGGAGGAGTGGGAAGGGAAGGAAGTTAATGAAATGAAATAGGAGGGAGAAAGGAGGGGAAGTTAGGAGAGGATAGGGTGAGGCTGATGGGGGAGGAGGAAGGAGAGAGAATGGAATGAGATATAAGATGTGTGGAGGAGAGAATAAGATGAGGGAAGGGGAGGGATTGATGGAGAAGGGAAGATGTGGGAAGGAAGGAAGGAGAAGGGGGGGAAGAGACATGAGGGGGGAGGAAAGTTGAGGAAGGAAGTGAATGGGAGAGGAGAGGGAAGGAAGGAGGGAAAGGGAAGGGAAGGGTAAGTAATGAGAGTAGGAAGGAAAGGGGGTACACGGCTAGGGTCAAGGGTCAGGAAGAGTCAATTAAGACCACCATCGGTTTGGAAATAATTCAGTGGTCACCCTTAACGCCACATCAATGGATAGGGCAAAGGAGTTTAGACCTTACGATATACCGTAGCAGTTTAGGATATAGGAGTGAAATTCTGAGAGAGAGAGAGAGAGAATTATGCACGTATTCCTCATACTACCTACACTCTCTCTCTCTCTCTCTCTCTCTCTCTCTCTCTCTCTCTCCGTCGTACTCATCTACGCTACTTATTCTTTCTCTCCTCTGTCTCTCCTCCCCCATTTACTCCCAGTCAGTTAGGCACGCATCTACTTTTGTGTGTGTGTGTGTGTGTGTGTGTGTGTGTGTGTGTGTGTGTGTGTGTGTGTGTGTGCGCGCAAGCAGAGACAATCTTATTATTATTCTCCCATATCTTTGAAGAATTATATCATCATCATCATCATCGTCATCGTCATTGTCATCGGTCTGACCTTTATTCACAGTTGAAAGATTACGTGAGGTAGGACATGAAAACAAAGTGAAACAACCTTTTAAGCATTTACAAAGAAAGTGAAACAGCCTTTTATGCATTTACAAAGAAAGTGAAACAGCCTTTTATGCATTTAATATGAATAGTATGTATTAGTGCTGAAGTGGTGGCATGTGATGGTGCGTGGCCTCGAAGTGTACTGATGAACCGAAGGACACACTTTGTCAGGTCTACGAGTATGTCCAGGTCAGTGTTTCTATCAGTCCACATTAGGTCCACTGCAGCAATGGACCTTCTCTTAGGAGGGAGAATGATAGCCAGAATGAACCCTTCCTCAGGTTCGCCAAGCACGACTTGTGAAGGGGTTTTTTGTATGAAGTAATGAATGTGAAAGTGGAGGCGGTTCAGTGACTGTGTTTGTACTGTATATGTGAGTCTGAATATAGCATCGGTAAAACTTACGAAGGTGTAAACATAAACAAACGTATTACAGGACATAGCACATCCCCCCACTTGAAATGTCCACCACGGTAGGGGTTCCAACCCTAGATTTGGGACACACACATCGCGAGACAAGTATGTTACCACAGAGGTACCCCAGCTCTTACACACACACACACACACACACACACACACACACACACGGTAAGAAGTCATTGTGTAAGTCTTCAATCTGGTGACGTTGTGGGGATTTAGAGCAGTTATACAGATTTATCGGAGGATTAGAGTGAAAGAGAGGGAGTTAAGGGGGATTACAGAGAGAAGGGGAAAGAAAGGAGTCAGGTGTGGTGGGATTATGGCGAGGAATAAGAAGGATTATTATGTGTGTATGGGTGAGAAAGAACAGACTGGGCGTTTTTTGTTTAATCCCTTCCCCCCCCCCCCGCTCTCTCTCTCTCTCTCTCTCCCCCCTCAGAATACCACATTATTTTTTTCCACTTCAACAAAGAAATTTTATTTTTATTCTTGTTTGGATGGAATGGTCGGTAGAGGAGAGAATTTTTTATATCTCAGTACTTTTCATACATTCTTGTACATTCTTTACCCCTTCAGTATGACGATGCTTTTTACATTTTTAGACATTCTTATGTATTCTTTTATATATTCTCTATCCCAAATATCTTTACTTTTTTCTCCATCCCTCTGTTCTCTTTCCCTACTTTGTCTTTTTCCATTCATTCTCTCCCATTCTTCTAAACCTCTTTCTCATTCTTCTAAACCCCTGTCTCTCTCCCATTCTTCAAAACCTCTTTCTCTCTCCCATTCTTCAAAACCTCTTTCTCTCTCCCATTCTTCAAAACCTCTTTCTCTCTCCCATTCTTCAAAACCTCTTTCTCTCTCCCATTCTTCAAAACCTCTTTCTCTCTCCCATTCTTCTAAACCCCTGTCTCTCTCCCATTCTTCAAAACCTCTTTCTCTCTCCCATTCTTCTAAACCTCTTTCTCTCTCCCATTCTTCAAAACCTCTTTCTCTCTCCCATTCTTCTAAACCCCTGTCTCTCTCCCATTCTTCTAAACCCCTGTCTCTCTCCCATTCTTCAAAACCTCTTTCTCTCTCCCATTCTTCAAAACCTCTTTCTCTCTCCCATTCTTCTAAACCCCTGTCTCTCTCCCATTCTTCTAAACCTCTTTCTCTCTCCCATTCTTCTAAACCCCTGTCTCTCTCCCATTCTTCAAAACCTCTTTCTCTCTCCCATTCTTCAAAACCTCTTTCTCTCTCCCATTCTTCTAAACCTCTCTCTCTCTCCCATTCTTCAAAACCTCTCTCTCTCTCCCATTCTTCAAAACCTCTTTCTCTCTCCCATTCTTCTAAACCTCTTTCTCTCTCCCATTCTTCTAAACCTCTTTCTCTCTCCCATTCTTCTAAACCTCTTTCTCTCTCCCATTCTTCTAAACCTCTTTTTCTCTCCCATTCTTCTAAACCTCTTTCTCTCTCCCATTCTTCTAAACCTCTTTCTCTCTCCCATTCTTCTAAACCTCTTTCTCTCTCCCATTCTTCTAAACCTCTTTCAATCTCCCATTCTTCTAAACCTCTTTCTCCCATTCTTCTTAACCTCTTTCTCCCGTTTCTTTTCCCATCTACCTGTTCTTTCACCCTACCCCACACCACTTAGCTTTTCTCCTCTCCTTCCATATTCCCTCCTTGCTCTTATGAGTCATTTGCTCCCTCATTGCCCTACAGGTACTCTTGTTGTCACCTTTCCTTCCATCTGTCATTTCCTTGTTCCCTTCCATGCCATTCCCTTCTCGCCCATTCTCCTTCGCCCTTTTGTCTCCCTTTGTCACCCTCCTTCCTCCCCCTCTCCCCCAAATTCTTCTCCTGACGTCTTTCATTTTTACTTTCCCTTTCATTTCCTTCCTTTATCTCTCCTTGCCTCACCTCTCTCCCTCATTTATATCTTATCCATTCCCGTATCCCAGTTCTCTCTTTCCCTCACATTAGTCTTTTTATCTTTTAGACTCTCTCTCTCTCTCTCTCTCTCTCGCATTTTCAGTTTTCCCCTCTCGATTATTTTGCTCTTACTCATATTTATCTTACCTTTCTTCTTCCTCCTTTCAATCTCCCTTACATTATTTGCATTCACCTTCCTTCTCGTTGTCATTTTTCCATGGTGTTTAGTTGTCCCTAATTCTCTTCGTATTAGTCTTTTTCTTTTCTCGTGTTTTTCCTTTCTTGCTCACATTTATCCCGTCTTCCTGCTCCTTCCTTCGATCTCCTCACTGTTTTTCAAGCATCCTTCTTCCTTTCTCTGTAGCTTCCTGTTTCACCCATATTTTCTCCAGGTCCTTTTTTACTTTTTTATTTTTTGTTTTTAGTTCCGAAGAATGTTGTAGTAGTAGTAGTAGTTGTTGTTCCCTAGGCAATCTGGCCGAACAGCTCCGAGTCCCTTAGGAAGGCCATGGCCGAGACCGGGCTTTCCCACAGAGCTCCCAAAGAGTGTATGTTGTGTTGTTGGCGTAGGTGATTGTGTGCAATGCAGTCTTCCATAATGTGCTTAATAGTATGGGGTGCTGTGTTGCATCCTGGACAGGCATCAGCGACGGAGTCATCCAGCCTCTTCTGGTAACTTAAGAGGGCTGGATGGTGCCCACATCTCAGCCTGGCCAGGTGGACCCTGTCCTCACGAGGGAGATAGGATTCAGAAGGGTGGATGTCAGGAGACCGTGCATGCAGCTGTGTGTTGTCTTTAAGTGACTGAATTGAACGGCCAGTGATCTGAGTGTGGATATGCTTCTGGAAGCTGGTCTGAGGGGGGAGAGATGACAGTATTTGTGTATGGTATCGTGTGCTGGGTGTTGCTTTGATGTTCCTTGGTGTGGGTGGATGTGCTGCCATGTACTGTAGTGGATGTTGTGGGTTTGTGGAGGCTGCAGCAAGAAACTGGGTGCCTCTCCTGTCTAAGTGATCCTTGACTTTGAGGACTTTGGTTTCTTGATGTAGGTGGTCTGTGGGTGTAGTAGCTGTGCAGCCTGTGATTATTTTTATGGCCTTGTTCTGTATGGTCTGTAGAGTGTTGTAGTGTGTTTTGGTGAGGTTAGAAGCCCAGGCGGGGCTTGCATAATTCATCACTGAACGTATGTATTGTATGTATACTGTGGTGGTGGTTTCTTTGTTGTGTCCGAATGTTGTATGGGCAAGTGACCTCAAAGCATTGAGTCTTGGTGTTATTTTATTTCTAATGTTTGTGATGTGTTGTTTAAATGACATTGATGTACTGTATGGTACACCAAGGATTTGGGGGGGGGGGTAGGGGAGTGTTGATTATGGTGAGGTGTGGGATGTGACTGTGTTCTGCTGTCCAGTTTGTAAGAAGTCATTATAGCTTTGCCTGGGGCTATTTTGAGCCTGTTTGTGGTGAACCATTCGTGTAGTGTGTTGAGGTAAGGTTGAATGATGTGTGCAGCTGTGTTTGCGTTTTGGTGCGTACATGTAAGTGTTATATCATCTGCATAGGAAGCTATGTGTATCTGTGGGGTGTGGGTACGTCGTGCATGTATAGGTTAAAGATTGTAGGGGACAAAACAGATCCTTGGGGGACGCCGTTTGTGAAGTTTCTGATGTTAGAAGACTGACCGGCAAATGTTACGCGTGCACATCTGCCTGCTAAGTAGTTTGCCAGCCATCTTTTTGTGATATTGTGCATGTTTGTGTTGAGTAATTTGTTTGTGAGGTTGTGGCGGGGGGTGGCATCACAAGCTTTGCTAATGTCTAGCGTGATTAGGAGTGTTCTGTGTGGTGGCCTAGCTGAATTCATGCCATCGAAAACTCTCTGTGTAAGGACTGTAAGAAGGGTGTTTGTGGAGTGTAGTGGCCTACTGTTGTGACTGGGCTAGGGGAGTGTGAGGTATGACTAGTTGTAGTACCAGTCGTTCAGTGACTTTAGAGGGGATGCAGAGGAGTGTGATGGGGCGGTGTGAGGAGGGTAACGTGGGGTCTTTGTTCGGTTTAGGGATAGTGATGATATTGCCATGCTTCCAGATGTTGGGTATTATGTTGTGTGAGTAGCTGTAGTTTGATATGTTGGTGAGTGCTTGTATGCCTTGTGGTCCTAGGTGTTTAAGGTGAATGTTGCTTATGTTGTCTGGTCCACAGGCAGATGAGTGCTTGAGGTTGTTAATGATGTGCTTCGTCTGGTTGTAAGTGAAAGGTGCGTAGTCTGGGTCTGTGGGGAACTCTCTCTTACGTCGGATGATACGTCGGTCTTCGGTATGGGGGTTTAGATGGCTGGCTTGTGAAAAGTGATTGATGAGAGTGTTTGCTTGTTGTTTGTTTGAGGGTATGGTGTCTGTTGTGATGGCAGCGTGTGATTGTGTGGTGTTGCTGTCGGAAAGTGTGATGCTGTTTAGTGTTTTGTAGAGTTTGCTGATGTTTGTTTTGTGGTCAAGTGTTTGGAGGTAATTTTTCCAGTTTTGTGTTTGCTGTTCTTATATTTTATTGTTTATTTGAGTGTTGAGTTCTTGTATTTGTTGTACGGTGTCTTGTGTATCGGGTGTTGGGGAGTGTCGCAATGTGTCCCGTTGTCTGATTAGGCATTGAATTTCTGGTGTGAAGTTGGGGTTGTCTCTTTCTGTTGCCTCTATGGATGTGTCTTTTGTATGCGTTTTGTATAATTGTATTGAAAGTGTGCACAGCGGTGCTGATGTTTGTAATGGGTGTACTGTTTAGTGTTTCGGAATGTTGTTCTGTTTCAGTTACAAAGGCCTCCTTGTTGGCTCTCTTATAATTAGTGTATGTGTGTTTGTGGCCAGCTGGGGTGATTCTGGTTTTGGTAGTGATGATGATTGGGAGGTGATCAGAACCTAGGGTTTTGACCACTCTCCATGACGTAGTGGGGGCGAGGTTTGGGGAGCAGAAGGTGATGTCTGGAGATGATGGGAGGAAGATGGCTTGGTGTGGGATATGGGTATGTTGGTCTAGATTGTTCAGTATGAAAAGATGATCTGTCTGGGATTATTGATATATCTGTTTACTTACTGTTCCGCCTATTGACCTCTTTTTCTGTCGTCATTTTGGCTTTTGATCAGCTCACTCTTCTACTGTTTTTCTTTTTTCTTCTTGTTTGCTTCCTCTTTCCCCTTTTCTTTATCAATCTCGTCTCGTTTATCCTCCTTCCTCCGTACTAAGTCTTTTCTTTTTTTTATCCTCCCACCATTTATCTTCTCTTTCAGCAGTATTGTCAGTTTTTCCATTCTTACCCACATTTATCTTCCTCCTGCTCCTCCTTTCAATCTCCTTCCCCTGCCTCCGCCTCCCTCACCCATCATCCCTCTTGCTCCACCCTGCCTTTTCACGGCCTACATATATTTCAAACCAGACTTGGTAGTTTTTTTTTATTTATCTTTATTTTACAGGCCTGTGAGAGGGGGGGAGGGAGAGGGAGGGGGGGAGCTAACTCAGAAAAGGATACGAAGCGAAACGAGACAGTAAAATAACACTGGAAAAGTAAAAAGCAGAAAATTAAAGGAAACACACACACACACACACACACACACACACACACACACACAGTAGTAGGATATTTGCTGCCTGGTGGTCTAGGGGTACAGCTCCTGGGTCGTTCTCTGTTCTTAAATGTTCTGTACTACAATGTCTGCAGCAAATATCAATGCGTACATCACCCCACCTATAATGCAATCTTAGAGGTGGCCCATGGGCATAGGTTGGTGTTCTGCTCCTGAATGATCTGTACTACGGTGTTTGTAGTGAATATCCATCCATCTATAGTGCAATGGTATCTATAGTAAATATCAATGCGTGTGTCCATCCATCTATAGTGCAATGGTATCTATAGTAAATATCAATGCGTGTGTCCATCCATCTATAGTGCAATGGTATCTATAGTAAATATCAATGCGTGTGTCCATCCATCTATAGTGCAATGGTATCTATAGTAAATATCAATGCGTGTGTCCATCCATCTATAGTGCAATGGTATCTATAGTAAATATCAATGCGTGTGTCCATCCATCTATAGTGCAATGGTATCTATAGTAAATATCAATGCGTGTGTCCATCCATCTATAGTGCAATGGTATCTATAGTAAATATCAATGCGTGTGTCCATCCATCTATAATGTAATCGTATTCTACCCTCTCAAGATGGTAGAGTCCCGGTGATGGGCTACTCACTCTTTGATATTTGAGGGCAGTGACTAGACTGTTTTTATAATCAGTCGTGACCTAAAATTGTCATCTCTCCATCTTGAGTACTGAGTCATGGCAATAGATTGACACTAGAATATGGTGCTAGTCACGAAGAAGTGTTAAGGAAAGGACGCAGAGCCTTAGTATGAGATATGCCCTAATGTTAGTAATTTTCTTTGTTGCTCCTCTTTTTCTCAGGGCCTGTTCTTTCTTTGGTAAAAGATAGTGAATGAGTGTACCGAGAGAATGAGGTACCTTAATGGGTAAAGAGAATAGGTCGCTCTCTCTCTCTCTTTCTCTCTCTCTCTCTCTCTCTCAGGCCTAGAGTTGTGTGTGTAATGCGTGTTTATGAGTGCCAAACTAATGCACTCTGAGGATTGTGTGGGAGTGCCAGGAATGTGTGTGTGTGTGTGTGTGTGTGTGTGTGTGTGTGTGTGTGTGTGTGTGTGTGTGTGTGTGTTTAGGCTATGCGTTTGTGAATGTCTGTATTATACAGTATACGTGTTTGCCAACATAGGAAAGTCATTAATCAAAGCTAATACTGTTTGTGGGCCAGAGAACAGGCCTACCTTGTGGCCCAGCCATAAAACATGGTTGACAGCGTGTTTGCATAATGGAGAGAGAGAGAGAGAGAGAGCATTAAGGTCATTAATCAAGGTGAGAGATCAGCCTAACTTGTAAGCCAGTCATAAAACACGTCTGGGTCAGAATTTGAATAGTGTAGGAAGGCATGGCACAGAGAGAGAGAGAGAGAGAGAGAGAGAGAGAGAGAGAGAGGGGCGATGATGATGATGAGAGATTTTGTCTGTAATGAAGAAAAGGACACACACACACACACACACACACACACACACACACACACACACACACACACACACACACACACACACACACACACATATATCTGGGAGAACTTAAAACTCGCCTTATTCCAAAGTAAGTTGTTAAAAAAAAAGAAAGGATCCATTGATATGGAAATTCGTGTACACATTACATTTAAACTACAGGAGGTCATAGGCAGTGGGAAAAACACTGACCAAGGTATACACACCGCCACTCATATCAATACAATAAGCTTACGGAGGCATGAGTAACGATTTTTAATATTCTAATCGTAAGATAATAATGATAATAATAATAATAATAATTAATAAAAATAAAAATAATAATAATAATAATGGTCATAATGATAATAATAATAATAAATAGTGAGTCACATTTTCTATCGGCCGCATATTAATGGGTGTCTCGGTTAAACCTGGTCGTTTCTCCAAGTAACAGAAAATGAGATGTATTGTTCAGTGATCAGTCCAGGAAGACAGTGGCCAGCGAGTGATGTGTATGGAAATGGCCGGATTATGTATGAGGCAGGCCTTTTTGGAGGGGAGGATGGAGGTTGAGAGAAAGAGAGAGAGAGAGAGAGAGAGAGAGAGAGAGAAAGCTTGGATTGGACCTTGAATGGAGGTGAGCAGGATTGATGCTGTTGATATATATCTATCTATATATCTGTCTCTCTGTATTCTTTTTTATATCTGCACACACACACACACACACACACACACACACACACACACACACACACGTTTCTTCCTCGTATCTGTTACTTGTGCATTTGGTCAGCATTGGGGTTGTCATTCTCAGTTTGTTTTCCCACCGATTATGACCTCCAGTCTTGTATTTAGTTCTTTGTTCACAACTCATTTGAAGGGATAAAGTTTTCCCTCTGATGGATTTAGGGGGAATGGATATCTTGAGTACTTTTGGGATTCGAGTGAAGTTATAATCTTAGGAATCATTTTGGGGGCAGGGATTTGGCGAGGGATTACTTGGGCATTTAAAGCAATATCAGGAATAGAAATTTACAAGTGCTTAAGAGAAAATGATTAAGAGAAAATGAGGATCCGATAGTTGCATGTTGA
Source organism: Coenobita brevimanus (assembly GCF_032717465.1). NCBI lineage: Eukaryota > Metazoa > Arthropoda > Malacostraca > Decapoda > Coenobitidae > Coenobita > Coenobita brevimanus. The sequence goes on from NC_137068.1 coordinate 20,801,099, forward strand.
TAACGTCGTCAGAGTTGGTCGGAATACAATACCTAAACTCATCCTTCGTAGTGAATGGATTGTAGAGATATATTTTAACCCACGGGCTGCGTAGGGTTTGTTTGTGCTTATTAGAGTCGCGTGTAGTTAGTGGGAGTAAAGTATCAAAGTTCAAACATTGCAGTGGAAGTGTTGACCCATTCAGTCCTATGACGTATGTTTTGTTTTTATCTTGTCATCCACAGACAATGTCTTCAATTTTAGGAGAGACTTTGGAACTGGATGGGTTAATAATAGCCTCCATTAACCCTTTAGCAACGAGGGGGCTCTCCTTACTAAATAAAGCAGTGTGCGGTTAGCTAGAACATCATGACAAAGACGTCCTTGGGCCGATGATGAATTTTTATATATTATTCTTACTGCCTCCAGACGATTTGATCCGGCTCAGGAGAGAGATATCTAACTGGAGAGGTTAGATGCCGTATATCGTTCACTAATCCCTTCACCAACAGAGTTCTACCCGCAGTTTAATAAAATCGTGTGGAAGGAGCAATAAAACGCCATGCCGAAAAAAAAAAAATCCAGTTGGTGATGACGCGAGGTGACTATATCGGTGTGGTGTGGGGTTGGGGACGGCCGTGGGTTAATGTGCTATTGTTGGAATCCAAGTGACGGGCAATTTCCAGTGATGTAATGGGCCAGGGACGTAGTGTGGCGTCCTGTGGCTTAAATGATCACAACTGTGGTAGTCAAGCCTGGGGCCATCCTGAACATGAAAGGCTGGGCTGCTGTACCGTTTTACTGCCGTCACACGATTTTATTCATCCACGGGGAGACCTCACGGTGTGGGTTTAAGTTGTAAACTTTAGAGAAAGATAACTGGTAAAGTGCAGTAGGCAAAGTAAATATTTAAGAAGGAAGTGTTAGAGAGCATCTTTAGCACACAAGCATACAGGTCAAACGTGTAGTGAAAAGTAAGCCGGGGCGTCAAAAATAAAGTTGCCCGAAGACTGACAAACAGAAACACAATGCAAAGGAAATAACAAGGGAGTGATAATAGAAAAGAGAGGAAGACAAGAAAAGAGTACCAGTAGGTGGGAAGGAGAGAGAGAGTGAAACAAAGCAGAGAGAGGAAGCAGAAAGTGTTGGAGGAAAGAAACTGATAAAGAGAAAAAATCGTGGAGAGAAGACCACTCTGGAGGAAGTTTTAAGAGGATGAGGTTGAAGGAGGGGGAAGGAAGAAGTGGAGACTGACGAAGAACAAAAAGGAAGAGATGGTGGCAGAAAAAGGAGGAGGAGGAGGAGGAGGAAGATAGAGTCATTCCAACGATGTAAAAATTTACCAAAAGCTGTTGTGAGGGAGATGAATGTGTTGCTTTCATAATGGTGGTGTAAAAAAGCGGTTTTTGCACCCCAGGAAATGAGAGCAGAATGAAAATATCTGAGTTGGTTAGGAATATGGTGATGAGAAGAGAATGAAAACTTCTTGAGTTGGTTAGGAACATGATGATTAATACTGAATTTTTAAGAAGAGGAGGAAGGAGGTGGTGTTTGTGTTATTGAGTTATACACCATTAAGAGATATACTGTATATGCGAAAATAGTTGCTGATATTTTAGCATACAAGTAACTTGGGAGTAAACAAAAATCGCCCGTTTAATTGTAAGTAGAGCAAATTTAGTGCATTTTTGAAAAGAGATGTTGTTACTGCATTATAACTGAGAACAGCAGTTAGTGAAAAATAGCCATTTAATTGTATATTTGCAAGAGTGGGAAGTATATCCAGAAATCTTTCAAATTTAGTTGTGAGGGAAGCAAATAAAGTCTCGTGTTTTGAAAAAGGTGGAGAGCAACAGGATTACAGGAGAGAAGTGGGAAGAGACAGATGAGGAGGAGGAGGGAAGGAGGAGGAGTGGAAAGAGGAAGAGGAGGAGGAGTGGAAAGAGGAAAAAGGGGAGTGGAAAAAGGAAAAAGAGCAGTGGAAAGAGGAAAAGGGAGGAGAGGAAAGAGGAAAAGGAGGAGGAGTGGAAAGAGGAGAAGGAGGAGGAGTGGAAAGAGGAAAAGGAGGAGGAGTGGAAAGAGGAAGAGGAGGAGGAGTGGAAAGAGGAAAAGGAGGAGGAGTGGAAAGAGGAAAAGGAGGAGGAGTGGAAAGAGGAAGAGGAGGAGGAGTGGAAAGAGGAAAAGGGAGGAGTGGAAAGAGGAAAAGGAGGAGGAGGAGGAGGAGGAAGAGGAGGAAAAAGGAGAGGAGGACGAGTAAGAGGAGCTGGGGGGAGAGGGCTTGAGGAGGAGAAAGAGGCTAAGGACAGGGGGGTAGAGGAGGGGGATGATGATGATGAGGAGGTATATAAAGGGACATAAATACTTACTGAGCATAGCATAAGACGAATGAATAGAGTGAAAAAAGACAGACAAAAACCAACAGGGACAAGGATATATATAAAAACAGGTAAATACAGATGGATACAGTACAGTGAGTGATAGATACAACGATAGACATAAGTAGGTAACTATAGAGGTAGATAGATATAGATACAGGCAGTGACGGATCAAGATACAGGTAGGTAAACAGAGTGGACTGCTGGCTTTTGACATGTGATTTATCTGGCAAAGCTCCTGAATAGTGCCTTTTTGCTGAGAGAGAGAGAGAGAGAGAGAGAGAGACTTAGGAAAGGAATTGATTTATTTACTGTGTGTGTGTGTGTGTGTGTGTGTGTGTGTGTGTTCTCGTTTCCATGTCTGTCAGAATGTTTTTTTGGTTGCCTGTGTTTTTCTCTGTGTTTTTGTGCTTGAGTGTGTACATTTATCTTTGTGTCCATGTTTGGCGTTTTATTCATCTGGTTGTTTGTCTGCGTAAGATTGAATCCCACAAAATTTGGACAAAGATAATTCCTTTCATGTTTCTAAGTTTACACACACACACACACACACACACACACACACACACACACACACACACACACACACACACACACACACACACACACACACACACACACACACACACACACACACACACACACACACACACACACACACACACACACACACACACAGATTGTGTGCTTGTTTTTTTTCCTACTTACCAGACGTGAAGTAAACAGTGTAAGTGCAGTTTAATGGCAGCATTTTATCCACATGTCACTGTCTAGGTAGGGGGAAGGAGAGGAAGGGCAGGAACCAAGAATGAATAAGTGAGGGGAAATGAGAGTAGGAGGGAAGGGGAGGGGAAGAAAATGAAGGGGAGGGAAAGAGGGAAAGGGAGGGATGGGAAGAAATAGAGGGTAAACAAAGAGGAGGGATGGAGGGAAAGAAGTTGAAGTGGGGGAGGCATGGTGGGAAAGAAGGGGAGGAAATCGAATAAGTTGAAGGTGAAAGAAGGGAGAGGGAGAGAAAATGAATGAGAGGGGAAGGAGGAGAGGGGGAGGGAGAGTACAGTAGGTGAAGGGAAGGGAAAGAGGGAAATAAAAGTAAAGGGGAGAGGGGATAATTTCAGAGGCTAGGAAGGGAAAGAGGGCGGTGAAGGGGAAAAGCCTAAAGGGAGAGGAAAGGAGAATGAAAGGAATGGGATGCTATAGTAGGTGAAGGGGAGGAAAAAGAAGGTGAAGATGAGAAGGAGTCAAGGGGGTCGGGAAGGAGAAGGATATTACAAGGAAGAAGGTGAAGGGAAAACTGGTGTAGGATGGTGGGAAATGAGTGTGTTTTGGGCGGAGATGAGGGTAAGAGCATCGGCATTACGCTGAAATTCTCTTCCATCAGTGCACCACACAAGGCAACATTCACCTCCACGTGAACCATTCAGATTTACCATATCATTAGTATGCACTCACGTTATCGACTAAATTCATACCTGCATCTTTCGTGTCTCCTGTAATTAGATAAATCCTTGCAGTCAGAGTTAAATACCTGATTTGATAAGTCTTTATCACCAGTACTCCAGAATAATATTAATCAGGGCAGAGCCGGACGAATTTACATATGAGACAAACCATATCAGTCAGAGGATTAACTTTTTTTTTTTTTCTTTCTTTTTCACTGCCACAGTTGAGGGATGCCTCTGCCTGACGGTCATACTTACAACTAATAACTTTCGCGATTAAACCTTGTCGTAAAAGACTTATTTCAGTTTTATTATTCTGTTTATCGCCAAATGATTTTACTCCACTAAGGAAGACCAGTGTAGAAGTATTGATTAAAGACTAATTTCTTGATATATCTGTCCCTGTGAGATTATATCGTAGAGACTTTGTTGCAGCGCCTAGATGTTAGGTTGATATTGGGTAGAGATATGTTGTGTGATATAGGGTGGGGGACGTATCTCAGGAATATATTGGTTTACTGCCAGTGCCAGCGTTGTACTAGGAGTGGCTCTAGATATGCCGTAGCACCTTAACACCATAATATCCTCTTATATGTTAGCGATACAAACTGTGTTGATATTAACACAATATAAATAGCCGTCAGAAGAATACTAAGTTGTAATATTCAGAATACATCGCTGAGGAAGAGGACCCACCAAGCCTCCTATCCCACCTACAAGTCTATATTTAAACAGTATGAATAATAAAGAAGATAATGCTAAGGTGTGTAAAATAAATCCCCAAGGAAGAGGCGTCACGAAGCCTCCTGTGCCACGGGCAGTTCGATATGAAATTGTTATAAATAGCATGCAGGATAGTGTTAAGATGTAGTTTGTAAAATGAATCGCAGAGGAAGAGGTGCTACGAAGGGTGCTATGACATCAAGGGTATGGGTTAAAATGAATCGCTGAGGAAGAGGTGCTACGAAGGGTGCTATGACATCAAGGGTACTAGTTAAAATGAATCGCTGAGGAAGAGGTGCTACGAAGGGTGCTATGACATCAAGGGTAGGGGTTAAAATGAAGCGCTGAGGAAGAGGTGCTACGAAGGGTGCTATGGCATCAAGGGTAGGGGTCAACCTCCGTAATAAATGTATCCGATGCAAAGGTAATGTGTGATATTGACTGGATATGACGTGTGTGATGTGATGTAAGGACAGGACCGTAGCATGACCCGGCCCTCATAGCGGTATATTGGTGGACTGCCTGGATTGTGCTGCAGAGAGAGAGAGAGAGGCTTAAAATACCCCATTTCCCTTACCCAGTTATTCCCTGCTCTGCCTCTTACCCTCCATAATGTCGATTTCCCTTCCCCATTCATCTCTCTCTCTCTCTCCTGCATTGTTTCATCATATCTTCTGTCCCTTTCTTCCTTCCTTTCTCGCCATCCATCCATCCATCCATCCTCCCTCCACCTCCTTTCCCTCCATTAGTGTACAGGAAGGCTTGACTGATTACTCTCACTCATTTCTTCCATTCAACTTATCTATCGTTTCCCACTTTGTCTCATTTCTCTTGTTTTCTTCCATTTCCCTCCATTCTTGTTTTGTATTTTACCAGCTTTCCACCTTCTCCCTCTCTTTCCATCTCCATCTCCCTCCCACCATCATTTTCTTTCTCCCTCCCATGCACTCGTACTCCATCCATCTTCCATCTTCATATTTTCTCCCTCTTTCCCTCTACTCTCTTCTTCCCTCCATTTCTACCCATCTCTTTCCCCCACATCCTTTCTACCTCTTTTCCCACTTTTCTGCCGTCTTTCTGTTGCTTCCATTTTCTATCTGAATCTTCTCTTTCCTTCCGTTTCCCTCCTGTCTTCATCTTTCTCATTCTCCATCAGTGAACAGGGCGGAGGGGAAGGGCAGGTGGATTACCTCTTTTCCCTCCTTTCTTCTTTTATTTCCTTTAATCTGTCTCCTTCCATCCTCCATCCTATTGCTTCTTTCTTTCCTCCTCCTTCCTCCATTCTTCTCCTCCCTGCCCCATCATCAAGTAGGGAGGGTTAGACAGATTACACTCCATTGTGTAGTAAAGCACACCAATCAGTCACCCTGTGTCCTGAACCTGCCAACTCCTTCCCTCCCACACCTTTCTTTGTCGCTTTTAAGGCCTAGCCTTTCTACTTTTTGTGTCCCCTTAATATCGGTGTTGTAGGCCTGAAGTATATTGTTGTAAAATTCCCTTCACCAGATCTTGTCGTAATCATCATAGGTGAGCTGAAATGTACCTCAAGTTCCATCCACTGATACGCTGATTACAACTTGTCACTTTTGTACCCGGGTCTCATCTCAGTTGACTACAACAAACACGGGATGAGTCTGTGGGACACGATTTATTATTTGTCTTTTGATCTTGGCTGGGGCAAAAGGAACCTTCAAGATCCAATTCCTACATCTTTCACCACGCGACGCTCGTTCATATGACCATTCTCACTTATATATGTCCTTCTTGTCATCTGTCTTGGAAAGATCCTTTTACTTTTCATCCAAAGTCTAAGTAGTGACTCCATACTATATTTTTTAGAGTTAATCGCAGACTTTCTGCTGAGGTATATTCGTCTTTTTATGTTACTGTGTGTTACAGTGCGTGTGTGCTTGTATGTGTCGGGGGGAGGGGGTAAGGCTCACCACATACAGTACTTCTACGAAGTATACAGGACAGAGCAAAGGGTTTTCGTCCCTTGCCCTTGCTGACACTCTTCAACCTTTCTCTCTCTGCCGCAGTGTTACATTCTTTTTTTTTTTTTTTCTACTCCCTTCTTTGATGAATAACTCTTACACACACACACACACACACACGCACACACACACACACACACACACACACACACAGGTTCGGGGAGGGGAGTGGTGGTGTTTGTAATTGGGAGCAGGTCAGACTTACGACCTGCCCTTCATTAACAGGCACTGTGTTTACTTACCATATCCATTTTTTAAAATCACGAATTTGGGTGATGATGATGATGATGATGATGATGATGACGACGACGATGAAGAAAGTAAGGTGTTAGGATTAAGTCTGTGCTTTTTCTTTCTTTTGTTTCTGTACCGTATCATACCAAATCTTTAGACATGAATTGGGGTTGTGATGGTGAGGATGATGATGATGATGATGATGGTGATGGTGGTTGTGGTGGTGATGATGGAGGGTAAATCTCAGACAGAGTGCAAGAGGGAGCGCTCACGTTACAGTAGCATTATCGATGTTTGCGTATTACCAAAGCACAGTATACTCCCTTTTGCTCAACCTTCCATTACCTGAAGAAAATTACCAAATAACCCACCTGAGGGAAATTGCCGCCAGTGCGAGAACCACCTGCCTACACCATTACCTGCTTTATTACTCGTACCTTTACCTACAAAACTTTTTATTTGACCTTTACCTTTATCCATACCTTCATCTACCTGCCCTGCCACCCTTACCTTTATCCATACCCTCATCTACCTGCTTTATTGCTCTCATCTCTATCCATACCTTCATCTACCAGCATTATCACCCTTACCTTAATCCACACCTTCATCTACCTGCTTTATCACCTTTACCTTTATCCATACCTTCATCTACCTGCATTATCACCCTTACCTTAATCCATACCTTCATCTACCTTCTTTATCACCCTTACCACTTACACAAGTCACGTTTTATTTCACCTCTGTTCACACATTCACCCTATTCTATACCTGTAGTTTCTTTGCCTACCCTCACATTTATCTGTTTGCTCACTTTTTTTCATCCTCAGCTGCACGTTCACCTATGTTATTACTCACCTTTACGTACACACATGTTCACCCATTGTATCACCTACATGTTCATCAAATTTTCATCCCTCACTTTCTTCTTCCTGTTTACCAGTTCTGGACGTTACTCTTCTCTGTATTCATTCCTTCGACTTCGCCACACATTCACACCTTTGCTTATACACTCATCATCAACTGCACCTTCACTCTCATGTTCCATTACACCTTCACCAATATCTTCACCTGTCTTCTGCCCTACGCCCGTCACCTACACCCTTATGGACAACTTTGTCTGCCTCACTGTCATATCTCCCGCCCTACACCCGTCACCTACACCCTTATCTACACCTTTATCCACCTCACTGTCATATTCTTCATCCGGATATTCACTTTCACTTCTTAACCTTCTTCATTTTTGATAACTGCATACTTACGATATTGTCGTTTTTATTGCTTTATTATTACTGTCCATATGAGTTTATTTTATATTTGCCCATTCAGGGCGATTTTTCTGTTATTTATTTTTTGTTATCTCCTGAGGATTTTATTTCAGTGAATATTTCCTTGCCATCTGTTAGCGGTTGTATTGAACTTGAAAGACACATTTGAAACTGGAGGAATTATATTACTGTTGTTAACCCCATCAGTACGAGGTGTTATTGCTGAGTTAAACTGAACCATCTTGAGAAGACGTCAGCGTACTTAATGGTTTACTAATAATAGATCGTTTTAGGCTCCTGATCGCGCCAGTTAGACAGTGTGGTGGTTCAGGAATGAAACAGGTAAATCATAATCTTTGCAAAGGCATTAGACTAATACTTGATTTACATGTGTTCTGCCAGAGTGGGTCCTTTTGGGCTGAGTCAAGTTGTTCGAACCCGTAATGGTTTAAATCTGAGGCCTTGCTGGGGTTTTATAGCTCACATAATACCACTCAGGGGAGAGCGACACTGATCACCTTTCCCTTAAACAACGGGACTGAGTGGCCTACCCCCAGGTCCCTGCGCTTCTAATGACGCAAAAGAGATAGATGTTGAACGATTGGTTGAAATATCGTGCGGATGTAGGCAGATTAAAATAGGTAATCACGCCATCAGTGTGAAAGATGATTCAGCTTTTGCGACTGAGTAATATTATGATCTGAATAACACCTAGAGGGTATGCGAGATAATTGATGCAGGATAAGTAATACAAGGACATCATACAAATCGCACACGACTCTCTCTCTCTCTCTCTCTCTTTTTTACAAAGATCGTTCGCATAGACAGAGTTAAAAACAAAATCATTGGTAAAGGGCCATGAAGCCGTTTGGATCCTTGGCTGCAAACCTGCAGGCAGATAATGATTTACTACTGGCTTCTTGTGGGTCTGCTTTAACCTCTGGCTTATCGCAGGCATTGATTGTGTGTGTGTGTGTGTGTGTGTGTGTGTGTGTGTGTGTGTGTGTGTGTGCCGAGTAAATGTTCAGATCGCAGAGAGAGAGAGAGAGAGAGAGAGAGAGACCTAAATCGCTGAGAATACGGGTCCAAGTGTAGTCGGATTGGGAGGTTGATTTGACTATAGTTCATTCACTTTAAGTTGGCGGAGATTTTCGTCCTTTTGCAGCCAATTTCACGTAACCCAGTGGCAGAATGAGACAGTACTGCGGCCCACCATCCTTTCCATAGCACTTCTTCGTGACTAGCATTGTATTCTGTTGTTAATCTCTTGTTACAGACCACTCAAGATGGAGCGATGGCAGTTTAAACCCCTGACTGTACTCCATTTAAGGACTAAAATTGCCATCTGTCCATCTTGAATTCTTAGCTGCAACAAGAGAATTACACTAGAGCATGGTGCTAGTCACGAAGAAGTGTTACGAAGCGGATTTAGAGCTACAGTAATGTTTTATTCTGTCATTAAGCTACGGGAAATAAGTTGGAAAAGGGCGAAAATCTTGACAACGTTAAGGTGAAATGAGTACACTTTCCACAGCACTTCTTCGTGACTATCATCATATTGTAGTGTTAATCTGTTGTTACAGTTCATCACTCAGTGTGGAGGAATATAATTTTTGTTACTAACCTGATGGTAGACTTGTATATAAGAGAGGCAGCAAAGCAGCGCCTGAGGCAGCCCTTTGAGTTGGCCTGCATCTTAAATTCACGGCAAGGATTCCTCACACCTGCCGAACGTATCTTGCGAGTCGTAGATGCTCACACGTTGAAAAGTTTACGATAAAAGTTAGCGACAAAAAAGTCGCGATGCGAACCCCAAGACTTAGTTAGGTCAGCATGCCTCCGACCCATCCCATGAACGCAGCTAACTACACCGAGGCGACCCTGGACGCCCCCCTCAACGCCATCACCCTCGCCACCAACGCCTCCAGCGCCACCTTCAGGCTCCCCCACAACTCCAACTGGTACTGGAGGGGGAGTGAGAGCTGGCCGAGTAGCGCCAGTGGCCCGGCAAGATGAGGACGTCTGTGATGAGGACGTCTGTGATGAGGACGTCTGTGATGAGGACGTGTGTGATGAGGACGTCTGTGATCAGGACGTCTGTGATCAGGACGTCTGTGATGAGGATGTCTGTGATGAGGATGTCTGTGATCAGGACGTCTGTGATCAGGGCGTCTGTGATCAGGGCGTCTGTGATCAGGGCGTCTGTGATCAGGACGTCTGTGATCAGGGCGTCTGTGATCAGGATGTCTGTGATCAGGACGTCTGTGATGAGGATGTCTGTGATGAGGATGTCTGTGATCAGGACGTCTGTGATCAGGTCGTCTGTGATCAGGGCGTCTGTGATCAGGGCGTCTGTGATCAGGACGTCTGTGATCAGGACGTCTGTGATCAGGATGTCTGTGATCAGGACGTCTGTGATCAGGGCACTTGTGACCAGGGCGTCTGTGATCAGGACGTCTGTGATCAGGGCACTTGTGATCAGGTCGTCTGTGATCAGGGCGTCTGTGATCAGGGCGTCTGTGATCAGGGCGTCTGTGATCAGGGCACTTGTGATCAGGGCGTCATTGATCAGGGCACTTGTGATCAGGGCGTCTGTGATCAGGGCGTCTGTGATTAGGACGTCTGTGATCAGGGCGTCAGTGATCAGGGCAAACGACCCCGGGAAGGACAAGACCCTGGGGCCGGACGACCCCGGGAAAGACAAGACCCAGAGGGCACGAGGAACCCGGGAAAGAGATAATCCCGGGGCCAAGAGGACCCCGGGAAAGAGAAGATCCAGGGGGCAAGACGACCCCGGGAAAGGGAAGACCCTGGGGCAAAGACGACCCCGGGAAAGAGAAGATCCCAGGAGTAAGACGACCCCGGGAAAGAGACGATCCTGGGGAAGACAACCCCGGGAAAGAGATAATCCCGGGGGCAAAACGACCCTGGAAAAGCGAAGACCCCGGGGCCAAGAGGACCCCGGGAAAGAGAAGACCCCAGGGGAAGACGACCCCGGGAAGCAGAAGACCCCGGGAGCAAGACGACCCCGGGAAAGAGAATACCCCGGGGGCAAGACGACCCCAGGAAAAACAAGCCCCGGGGGGGAATACGACCCCGGGGGCAAGACGACCCCGGGAAAGAGAAGACCCCAGGGGCAAGACGACCCCAGGAAAAACAAGCCCCGGGGGGGAATACGACCCCGGGGGCAAGACGACCCCGGAAAAGACAAGACCCCGGGGGCAAGACGACCCCGGGGGCTAGACGACCCAAGGAAAAACAAGACCCGGGGGCAAGACGACCCCGGGAAAGAAAAGACCCCTGGGGCAAGACGATCCCGAGAAAGACAAGACCCCGGGGGCAAGGCGACCCCAGGAAGGACAAGACCCCAGGGGCAAGACAACCCAGGAAAGAGAAGACCCCAGGGGCAAGACGACCCCGGGAAAGAGAGGAACCCGGGGGCAAGACGACCCCGGGAAAGAGAGGAACCTGGGGGCAAGACGACCCCGGGAAAGAGAAGACCACGGGGGCAAGACGAACCCGGGAAAGAGAGGAACCCTGGGGCAAGACGACCCCGGGAAAGAAAGGAATCCGGGGGCAAGACGACCCCGAGAAAGAGAGGAACCCGGGGGCAAGACGACCCCGGGAAAGAAAGGAATCCGGGGGCAAAACGACCCCGAGAAAGAGAGGAACCCGGGGGCAAGACGACCCCGGGAAAGACAAGACCCCTGGGGCAAGACCACCCAGGGGACAAGACCACTCCAGGGGCAAGACGACCCCGGGAAGGACAAGACCCCGGGGGCAAGACGATCCCGGGAGAGAGAATCCCGGGGGCAAGACGACCCCGGGAGAGATAATCCCGGGGGCAAGACGACCCCGGGAAAGAGAAGATCCCGGGGGCACGACGACCCCGGGAGAGAGATGATCCCGGGGGTAAGACATCACTTATAACACAACACTAATTACTGGGCTGCCACCCACCCTAATCTTACAGAACAAAAGCACAATGATAATAATAATAATAATAACGGTAATAATAATAATAATAATAATAATTATAATAAACCCTTCCACCCACTCTAATCTTCAATAACACCATGGTTTTGGTCTCAAGCCAGCCAGAGCGTTGACCCCTTGCAAACTGTGTGACTTTAGGGGTGCCCTTAACACTTTACCTTATGCGATTTATTTTGCATATCACTTCTTATTAAGCCTTTATACGTTTTTCGTCTTTCTAATTCAAGCATTACCATCGATCTAAGCAAAATAAAAGCTGACGGTATCTATTTATCTATCTATGTTTATCGTCTATATCTGTCTGTCTATCCTTATCTATCTGTCTGTCTTTCTGCCTCTATCTACACATTTACTATATATAATATTCTGATTTTTTTAGATTAATTAAAGGTATGATATTAATTGGAAAGAAATACTAAGATGTATAGGTAATGAAGACGCTAATGGTGACTATATCTAATGCCTTACATGAGAGAACACACACACACACACACACACACACACACACACACACTCTCTCTCTCTCTCTCTCTCTCTCTCTCTCTCTCTCTGACACTGGGTAATACTGAGTGTCTATACTAGAAATATACTAATAAATGAACGTGTCAGGTACAGAAAATGACACAGGTAAGAAGCAGATGACACCTACGTTGACTAAATGGTTGTGTGCTACGAAAGGCTTATGGGAAATAGTGTGTGTGTGTGTGTGTTAGCACTTCACACCCAGCTCGCTTCTTCATACTCCATCTCCCACAGTATTTCAGATAAAAATGCCGGTGTAAATGTTTGATACAGGCAGACATGTTGGAGATGAACCCAGGTCTTGTTTCTGCTGGACTGTAGCAGGTGACGGGATGACTGCTGTAGTATGGTTGTATCTCAGGCGTTGTATATCATGTGTGCCAGAACCCAGACTTTGTGTGGCTGTAACAGAGCAGTTAGATTTAGCCTTCGTTAACCTCTTGACGTTTAGCCATGAACAACTCTATTAGTCAAAGATTCTAACCAAATATTACGACATAAGAGAGTTGATGCAGGTGGTTTTGAGGCTCCCATGAGGAGCCTATACTTGGTGGCGCTGTGCACCCTGGCTGGAGCAGCTGTGACGTCCATCGGGAGTCAACGCTCCTGATATTTCCCTGCACCTCGCCGTGGGAAGGGCCCTGGTCCGACCCTGGTTAGGCGCTGTCTGCCCAGAAGGGGCGCCGGATCGCTACACGGTGTATGTACTGTATTGTGCCTGTAGGACGACCCAACAGAACCATTTACTCACCTGTGGTGTACGGGTCTGCCTGGCCACACAGACCGAAGTTAAACAACAATAGCAGATCGTGTTGATTTTCATATTGTCACTGTACCCTTCGCTCTAGTTCAGTGAAGGAGCGTTGTTGTGTCGATTTGGGTGTGGAAAACATTAGGAGAAATATTCGAGTTTTTGGTGATATGGAAAGGATGGAGAAAGAGACTGACTAGAAGCGTGCTTCAGTGCTAGGTGGAGGGTGAGACCAGGGATGAGAGAGAGAGAGAGAGAGAGAGAGAGAGAGAGAGAGAGAGGATGTAGGAGGAGGGCAACAATATGACAGGACAGGACGATGTTGAGGTGGCTTGTTTGTGGTCACCCCTTATGGGATTTAAGGTGTTTGGCAGTTGATGGATGTATGTTACTGATACAAATCTTGTGGAGAATACTAAGACGATGATGATGTTGAACAAGTGATCTCGTGTTGGCATCATCGACAGGCTCCCCCCTACCAACGCATGCGCAGACAGCCATTTATGCTTCTCACAGTCCAGGTAACCATCCCTGTCTAATCACACAGCCTTTATCATAATCCCTAATTACTCCTGTTTTCTCTAACCGGGCCAAAAACTGCTCTCTCTCTCTCTCTCTCTCTCTCTCTCTCTCTCTCTCTCTCTCTCTCTCTCTCTCTCCTGTAACAAGAGATAAAGAATATGGGGCGGACGTGAGGAAGTGCAATGGAGAGGAGGCTGAGTTGTAGCATTGTCCTTTCCTGCCACTGAGCAACGTTAAATAACCTGCAATTGGACGAAAATTTGTCAGGTTAAGGGGAAAGACTGTAGCAATAGCATCTTCTCTAATGTTAATAATAATAACATATACATGCTTCCTGTGCCGTCAGAAAGCTTTATATAAGGATTTTCTAACGTAAATATTTGCAAACCTGGCAACTTAGCGTGTCTGTGTCGGGAGTAGAGTCGCCAGATAGAGTTTTTATGGGGTCGGCATTTCGTTTCTTTTTCTTTCTTGTTTGGATCGAAGAAAGAATATTGGATTTTTCATGTATTTCACTCTTTAGCTTCCCGTTTTAGTCAACAAAATGTACAAGGAGTACATATAAATAACATCGAGTACATATAAATAACATCTTCAGCCTCTCACTCAAGAAAATCTGGCAACCAAGGTGGTGGAGCAGACTCAGGAGAGGAGAGCACGCAGTTTATATGGCGCTGTTTGGGTGATGGGTTCGTGTGGGTGCTGTCGCTGTTTATTCGTTGCTATTTAATTTATTGCGATCATTTTGCCCGTATTAATTGATTTACTGTGCGTATTTTGCTGTGTACTGGTTTATTGCTATAATTTGCATATAGTAACTGATTTGCTGTGCTTATTTTGCGTGTGTGTACGTTTGTGTGCCGGTGCTGTTAATGTGAGGAGTGGAGGACATCATGAAGTTGTGATGCGGTTGATACGTGGAATAAGGTAAGAACGATTTTGTGTTTTTTATTATTATTATTATTATTATTTGTGTGTGTGTGTGTGTGTGTGTGTGTGTGTGTGTGTAGTAGGCAGTACAGTTTTATCTGAAGAATGGGGGCTACAAAGCGATGAATTTGCTACACCATCACCATCACCACCACTGTCGCCGCCGCCGCCGCCACCTCCACCGTCCTACCCTACAGTACCTTACCCTTGAGCGTACCCTACCCAACCTTCACTCCACCCAACTCTACCCTACCCTACCCTGCTCAACTCCACCCAGCCCCATCCTACCGTACCCTACCCAGCCCTCATCACCACAGTCATCACCACAACTCACGTCATGGCGTCATTCGGTAATTTGAGAGCGAAGGGAGACGTTGCGGGAAAAATTTGGTGTTTACGACAATTTTGTGTGATGTGCGTGTTGGCAAAGTGGTTATGTGTACTACGGTGTGTGTGTGTGTGTGTGTGTGTGTTAGAGAGAGAGAGAGAGAGCACTTGACACCCAGCACACATCCTCGTACTCCATCTCCCACAGTACCTCTGATAAAAATGCCGGTGTGAATGTTTGATACAGGCAGACGTGTTGGAAATGAACCCAGGTCTTGTTCATGCTGGAGTGTAGCAGGTGACGGGACGACTGTTGTAATATGGTTGTATCTCACGTGTTGTATATCATGTGTCCACCTCCTTGCATAGATCTGACAGTCCATTCCCTGAGGTCTGCCAGTATTTATCCTACGTGCCACAGATCTTCACGTGTCACCACCTCGGCACCAATACCCATCATCCGTACTCAGTACATGCTAGGGTTGTCTCATTTACCACTGGTGTTTAATGAGACAACACAGTAAAGAATAGTTGCAGTATTTGTTGTACGAGTATTTCAGCGACTGTATCAAAAATAATACACACACACACACACACACACACACACACACACACACACACACACACACACACAGAGGGGGGGAGACAGGCCTGTCAGTGACATATTCCAAGCCTCAAGTCTTGTTTATAACCTCTTGTCCTCCCCTATTACCTATTTTACTCTCAAATTCTCATTCTTTATCACTCATGATCGTTTTTTACTGCATCCTTATTTCTTAATCTAGTTCTTTATACTTTTTATGTCACATTTTCAGTGTCCACGTAATCGCATTCTCTCTCTCTCTCTCTCTCTCTCTCTCTCTCTCTCTCTCTCTCTCTCTCTCTCTCTCTCTCTCAAATTAATTTAGTGTTGGTTCGTAGAGAGGGAGAGAGAGAGAGAGAGAGAGAGAGAGAGTCTGACAGGTGTGAGAGGAATGTGAATTATATATACTACGTGAGACGAACTCAGTAAGAACAGGTGAATTATTGAGGGAGAGGATAGGGTACTTAAGAGAGAGCTGGGGAGGGGGGCCGTCACGTTGGAAGGGACGGGGGAAACGCTGAGGTGAAAATTATATGCTAAGATATGCTGATATTTAGGCGTTGGGATCTAGGAACTTGATTGAATTAATAAAGATTGAGCTGTGCACCGATGAGAGAGAGAGAGAGAGAGAGAGAGAGATTACACATCTTACAATCCCTAGTAGACCTCATCTTACTGCAAACAGAAGAACATGTCCTAATTAGATCCTGAGAATAGTGTAGGTTGGTTATATGGTTACCACCCAGCGTTGTATGTTTTCCTGACTTACAGGAAACCATTGGGATTGTCACTTGATGTAAAGTTACCAGAAAATGAAAGAAGAGTAATAAAATGTGACAGGACAGATGGGAAATAAGAAGAGAGGAGAGCAGACACAGAAAAAGAAAGATAAAGGAAGAGGTAGACGGCAGTACACGTGAGTGAATGATGGTCGCCACCACCTACCACAATGTATCTACGGTAATCCAAGACAAATAACAAGTTACTCAAGAAAGACTCACATCAAATAGAGCAAGAATGTGTGGCCGTCCAGACCTGTGGTAAGAAATTATCCAAAAGCGATGGAAAAGATGGAGTTAGTGCAGTGAATCAGTATGAAATGTGACGATGAACAGTGGCATGGTTGAAGGGGCCAGGCTTTATCTTGTGATCCGTACTATTGAGGTGTTGGCAAGTGAACCATCTTTTACGCAACCATCACTCAACTATCACTGTTCACGGTCTTAAAGAATTGGATACCATTATTTCTCTCTCTCTCTCTCTCTCTCTCTCTCTTTTAACCCAGTCTTCCCCTGCCTCACAAGCTATGATACACATCACTCTCTCTCTCTCTCCCTCCCTTCTTTCCATCTCTTTTCCTCTTCCTTTCCGTTCTCTTTCTTCTCATCTTTTCCCTTCCCCTCCCTTCCCTTCTTGTATCGTTCCTCCTGTCTGTGTTCTTATTTCTCCTTAGTTTTTGCCCTTTTCTAATCTTCCCCTTTATTTTTTTTCCTTCTTTCCCCTTTCCTCTTCCAATCTCTTCCTCTTTCCCTTTTCTCTTCTCTCTTTTACCATTCTCTATTCTTTCCTCTTCCCTCTCTCCTGTCTTCTTTTCCTCCAGCTCTCGTGTTTTCTCCTTTTATCTCCTCTTTCCCTCCCTCCCCTTTCATCATTATGTCATTAACATGGTTTACGTTGGCTCGTTTCCTGTTCATCACCTTCTCCCCCACTCTCCCACTATTGTGTGTCCCTCACCCACCATCTTTATGCACCACTTACTCATTCGTTCACTTACTCTCTCATTCGTTCACTCTCACTCACTAACTCACTTTCATTCACTTTATCATCATCCTTTCCATTTCTCTCGCCACCATTCGTCTTCTGTGTACTTTTATTTTACAAATTTTTTTATTAGTAATCTGGTTGTGCCTCCCCCCCCCCTCTCTCTCTCTCTCTCTGCCTTTTTTGCTTTATACTTTCTCCCCTCACCCCTCTCAATCTTTGCTTCTCGCCTCTGTACACCTCACTAACCACTTCAGTTCGGACGCGTCATGTTTATTATATATTTTCTACCACCAGGCCAATGTGTTATCTTAATACAAATCCATTTCACAGTTCCTCTCCTTGTATCGGCTGTTTCGTCGCCGTGGGCTTTTCATTTGTATTTATTTATCCTTTTACGGCATAATACAGTGTATGTGTGTGTGTGTGTGTGTGTGTGTGTGTGTGTGTGTGACTGTTCATTTATTTTTCATTTTATTCATCCACCATTCTTTCTCAGTTGTATCCATTCTTTGATATTATTTGTACTCTTTTTCTGCTTTGCCGTTATGTCCAGATTTCTTTGTGTACCATTACTTTGTCACGAATCAAATTCGCGACATTTCCCTTTTGTGAGAAGCCACGAACTATTCGTGGAAAACTCACTGTTTATCGTTCAGTTAACCGCTCATTCGGACGGAAGCTTTGTCAAATCAATTTTGCATTGTCATACGTGATCGTCTCTGTGTGAGACATTAGCGCTTCCGCTGAGCGATTTGTTTTGGGCGCGTTTCGCTCACTCGACCGTTAGAAAAATGCGGCCTACTGCTCCCCATTTTTTCCCACGACTTACTCAGTCCAGTTGTTGCTTTGACGGAGAGAGGTCCTGTGCTCCAGAAGTGTGAGAGGAGAGGTCAGCTAGCACCCAAGCTCCACAAGATCACAGTCTCCAGTGCTCCCACCTTGGTGATACAAAGCATTCATCGACTAGTATTTCCTTCTTGTATTTTTCTAGTCTTAAGAGTTTAATTAAGGTGTTTTTCCTAGGCGTAAGTATTTAGCTTTTGCGTGAGTGAGTGAGTGCGATCTCATTAATTTGATTTTGAATTGTAACGTTAAATTTATTTTGTAATCGATAAATTTAACAGTTCTTTTTCTTGAGCTTAATGTAAAGTAAACTCTTGTTTCATTTCTCCAAATTAAGCTTCTTTTCCATATAGCTCCTAGCTTGCATAAACGTTTTGCTATTCATAACTGGTACTTAGACCAGTCTTGCTGTATTAACTTAAAATCCGTTGTGCCACCTAGGAGTTAAGCATCAGCAAGAACCTGATATTATTATTAGTATTAGTTATTTATTGTCAGGGGTGAAGTAACTTTCTCCAGAGGCTAACAGTACTAATTCAGCATTTGTGAGTAATTAGTCTCTGCTGTGTACTGTTGAGAAAGTTTATAAATTCTCGTTCTGAGAGAATCGTGCGAAGCAGGCCAGCGTAAAGTAATCGTTGTTTGATTTAGTAAGACAATCATTGTCCCTGCTCTTCAATATTATTGAATATTATTATCAGTTAAATAATATTTAAGCATTTATTTTTAAAAACCCAGTGATATTAAAAACCCCATGACAATTGGCGACCTCATTCCAGGATATTAACTCCTAGCTCTAAAGCTATTCACGAGATAGTGCTCACTCATTCATATTTAGGTATTTATAATTAAAGTTTATAGGCACAAGTTTACTGATGTTTACCCTTAATTTAGCAAGTGAATTTTGCTTTATTAATTCATAGAGTACTTAACTCTAGTACTTTATTTTTGGTAACGCCAGACGATTTTATTCGCTCCTGGGTAGTCGCTGTACCCATTGTGTTAATTATTGAGTTCTAAGTTATTTGCATTTTTGCTTTAATCTTTGCCAGTTAACTAGATAAGACTGGTCACCACTAGCTTGTGTCTGTATTCTTTATTTGGGTTATTAGCATTCGTTTGCGAAGCAGTCAGTACTCAATTTCGGTTTGCTTAGTAAATTGAGCTAGCATCATGGCAGCCAGTGCTTATGTACTGGAAGCCAAAGATATGGGTCTCACAGACCCAGAGAAAATACAGAGTTACGTTCTCTCACGGTTCAATTACGAGCAAGAACGTGAGAAAGATGCTCGTGAAGAGCGTAGAATTCAGCGCGAATACGAGCGAGAACAGCGCGAATACGAGCGAGAACAGCGCGAACTCGACTTGGAACACGAGCGAGAACAGCGTGAGGAACGAGAGAGAGAACGAGAACACGAACGTGCCGAGCGAGATGCACGCGAAAAACATGAACTTGAAGTGCTGAAGCTCAAGCGAGATTCCTTGGCTTCAGACACGTCTGGTGCAGTTGGTCCAAGCTCCACGAGCGTTCTCCCTGCACATGTCCTGGTGACCCCATGCATCAAGCTTCCTTCATACAAGGAAAGCGAGCGAATCGAGCCGTACATAGCTCGTTTTGAGGACATGGCAGACATGTATGAACTGGATGAGGCAGCTAAGTGGATCCAATTTCTTAGTTTATTTGAGGGCCCTGCCCTCGATATTCTCCACAGAATTCGTGGAGACAATCTCACATATGAGATGATGAAAGCTGCACTCATTAAGGCGTATGGTCTCACAGTAGACGACGCCAAAGTTCAGTTCATGCAAGCTCGTCTCCAAGACAAGGAGACAGCTGTTCAGTTCCTCGATCGTCTCACTGCTTACTTAAATGAGTGGATGGAGAAAGATGAAACTCCTTCCACGCGTGAGGGGATAATTGACCTTATGCTGCGTACACAGCTAGAGAGGTCGTGGCCTGCTGAGCTCATAGCACAGCTTAAGATCTGCCAGGTGAAAGATGCCAGCCAAATGGCAGAAAAGGCTGACGCATTCTTTACAGCATACGGGTATCAAACTCGTAAGCAAAACACCTGGAACAGAAAACCTGATAAATCTGGGAAATCGTCTCAGACTGAACCCCAGCAACAAGGCCATTCTCAGAGTAATGGCCAAGGTCCAAAACCGCAGTGGAAGGACCAGGGGCAAAACACTCAGAAACCTGAGTGGAAGAGGTACAACAAGTACCCTAACCAGCAGCAGTATCAGCCACGCAATCGACCTTCAGGACAAACTTTTTCACCACCAGCTCAAAAGAGGCAGGAAGCGAATGCAGCCTTCATTCCTCAGCAGCAGCACGGTGGTCACGTCCCTACCAGTATGGGTACTTCCCCACAGTTCACTAGTCCCACAGTGACAGTGAATCCCCCTCCACAGATGGCCAATGTTCCATCTTCTCAAGTATATAATTCACAAGGCACAATGTTTGCCGCATCAATTCAGCAGCCTCATGAGTGGCTAGCTGCTTCCTCCACAGGCCCTCCCACAGGTGACAGTACCTTCCTTGTTCAGCAAGGGTTTGTGGGAGACATTCTTGTGAAGGTCCTGAGAGACAGTGGTTTCTCAGGTTGCTCTGTTAAGCAGAGTTTAGTTCGGCCTGAGCAGTATACAGGTCGACAGATCCATGCAAACCTTATTGATGGATCAGTGAGATTGTTCCCTGAGGCATGTATCCAGGTGGCATATCCATTTTATACTGGTACGACACTTGCAGTTGTCATGCCAGAGCCTCTATTTGACCTTATAGTAGGCAGTATTCAAGGAGTCAAGGATAGTTGCTCCGATGATGACGCTACTCAGACTTCGGCTGCTGCGGTAACACGAGCCATGACTGAGGCTCCAGACTGTGTCACCCCAGTGATCATTGGATCGCCGCAAGATCTGATGTGTAGTCAACTTGTTGTACAAGAACAACATTCTGACCCGACACTTGCTACCGTGCGGAACAAACAAAAGGGCGAGTGATTAAGTATTCATGGGGAGGTCGAGCCAAGTTCCTTCGCAAACAAGGCCGGCTTTACCCTGAGTCACGAACACCCGAGGGCGAGGTTCGACTGCAGTTTGTCGTTCCCGCCAAGTACCGCCTAGCAGTGTTACAATGGGGTCATTGTTCAGCCTCAGGAGGTCACATGGGCAAAAGGAAGACCCAGGGCCGTATCCGAGCTGACTTTTTCTGGCCAGGGATGGGACGAGACATAGATAGTTTTGTCCGTTCCTGTAGGGTGTGTCAAAGTAACACCACTAATCAGGGACATGCCCTTCCTGTGCCGTTCATAACCACACCTGTAATCTCTGAGTCAGTTGAGAGACAGGATAGTGGTGAAGTGGGTGTAGACCTGACGTCTTGCCCATTGGCCCCACAGGACACATTATGTCCAGGGCCTGTACATACACGTGTACTGTAGGTTAAGGGGGAAGTTCGAGAGAGAACTCCGCAGAGGCGACTCAAGGCTATGGAAGACCCAAGTTTGCACAAGGATTCTCAGCTTCCCAGTACTAATAAAAGTACTGTAGGTTAAGGGGGAAGTTCGAGAGAGAACTCCGCAGAGGCGACTCGAGGCTATGGAAGACCCGAGTTTGCACAAGGATTCTCAGCTCCCCAGTACTAATATATGTACTGTAGGTTAAGGGGGAAGTTCGAGAGAGAACTCCGCAGAGGCGACTTGAGGCTATGGAAGACCCGAGTTTGCACAAGGATTCTCAGCTCCCCGATACTAATATAAGTACTGTAGGTAAAGGGGGAAGTGAGAACTCCACAGAGGCGACTTGAGGCTATGGAAGACCCGAGTTTGCACAAGGATTCTCAGCTCTCCGATACTAATATAAGTACTGTAGGTTAAGGCACAGGTTGAGGACCCGTGTGCTGTTCGAGGCTATGGAAGACCCGAGTTTGCACAAGGATTCTCAACTTGCCGACACTAATCGTGTCCTATAATCAATGGCGACCTCAAATGTACGAAGCTTAGGCTGTCACTTGTATTTTTCAGCTAGAGCATACTTTTCGTAGCATGTACTGATTGCTAGGCAGAGAGAGTAATTGTAACGTAATAAGAATTTTGTCTCGTTGACACTTTTGATGCTCCACCTTAATTGGTTTTGCAGGTTCAGCAATGGGTGTAGCAGTTTTGCTGTGCGGACCAGCTGATCGTCTGCCGCACGCTGCCGCCTCTTCTCTGCCTTCGTCGTCGCCATATTATTATTTACTGTGTCATTTTACACGTAGGTACAGTTACACTACAACTGTCACACCTACACCGTGTATTACATACACCACGCTACACAACAATTAGTTGTCAGTGTAAATGTAGCGACTTTTCGCTCAGTTTGACCTGAGTACAGGATTTTCACCGTCATCACGGAGTTTTTCCCTCAAGCTTGCTTCTATTAACGTAAATACAAGGTTTTTTCGCTCACTGGCGACTGCGACTTTCTCCAGTAGCAGGATAGCACACACACCACAGTGTGAATCTTGTGTGACTGAGTTAGGATGTGTACATATATATATATATATATATATATATATATATATATATATATCCACAAATTTTTTTCCATAAGGAAAAAATTTAATTTTGTAGGGGCGTAATGTCACGAACCAAATTCGCGACATTTCCCTTTTATGAGAAGCCACGAACTATTAGTGGAAAACTCACTGTTTATCGTTCAGTTAACCGCTCATTCGGACGGAAGCTTTGTCAAATCAATTTTTCATTGTCATACGTGATCGTCTCTGTGTGAGACATTAGCGCTTCTGCTGAGCGATTTGTTTTGGGCGCGTTTCGCTCACTCGACCGTTAGAAAAATGCGGCCTACTGCTCCCCATTTTTTCCCACGACTTACTCAGTCCAGTTGTTGCTTTGACGGAGAGAGGTCCTGTGCTCCAGAAGTGTGAGAGGAGAGGTCAGCTAGCACCCAAGCTCTACAAGATCACAGTCTCCAGTGCTCCCACCTTGGTGATACAAAGCATTCATCGACTAGTATTTCCTTCTTGTATTTTTCTAGTCTTAAGAGTTTAATTAAGGTGCTTTTCCCAGGCGTAAGTATTTAGCTTTTGCGTGAGTGAGTGAGTGCGATCTCATTAATTTGATTTTGAATTGTAACGTTAAATTTATTTTGTAATCGATAAATTTAACAGTTCTTTTTCTTGAGCTTAATGTAAAGTAAACTCTTGTTTCATTTCTCCAAATTAAGCTTATTTTCCATATAGCTCCTAGCTTGCATAAACGTTTTGCTTTTCATAACTGGTACTTAGACCAGTCTTGCTGTATTAACTTAAAATCCGTTGTGCCACCTAGGAGTTAAGCATCAGCAAGAACCTGATATTATTATTAGTATTAGTTATTTATTGTCAGGGGTGAAGTAACTTTCTCCAGAGGCTAACAGTACTAATTCAGCATTTGTGAGTAATTAGTCTCTGCTGTGTACTGTTGAGAAAGTTTATAAATTCTCGTTCTGAGAGAATCGTGCGAAGCAGGCCAGCGTAAAGTAATCGTTGTTTGATTTAGTAAGACAATCATTGTCCCTGCTCTTCAATATTATTGAATATTAATATCAATTAAATAATATTTAAGCATTTATTTTTAAAAACCCAGTGATATTAAAAACCCCGTGTCATACTTATTATTTTATATTCTCTATTCTGCCCATGTATCACTCATTCTCTACGTTCTTTTCTGTCCTCGATTCACTCCTCTATTTCTCCTTTCTTCCCGTATTTGTGTGTTTGCGATATCTCATTATTTTTAATATTCTATCCTGCCCATGCATCACTCATTCTCCCCTCTCACTCTTTCCCCATTCATCAAAATTATTTCATGCCCATGTTCTCATTTCCCGTTTATCACCTTCCCTCTCTATTTTGTCTCACTCACTTGCTTATATATTTTCTTCTCTCCTACCCTGTCCCTTTTCTTCCCTTGCCTTCTTTTCTTTCCTTAGTTTTTCAGTTCTGTTCTCTAATTCCTTCCCTTTTATGTTCACCACTTTGCCTTCTTTCCCTCTCTCGTCTCCGTTCCTCTCCTCTTCTCTCATATTCTTTTATGCCATCTCCTATTCTCTCCTCACCTGTCCTCAACTCTCCTCACCTCTTCTCTCTCCTCACTTCGCCTTTTCACTCTCCCCACCTCTTCTCCACTCGCCACGCCCCACCTCCCCACTCATGTTTCCCTCTTTCCCTTTCATCATTATGTGAAGGCCATGTTTTACGTTGCCTCGCTTCCTGTTCATCACCTCCATCACTCTCCCTCTATTATCTGTTCACCTTTATGGTCCTCCTCTCTTTCACTCGCTCGCTTTTCCAGTCGCTTACTTTGTCACTCACATTTTACATCCCCCTGCCCTTTCCTTTCACCCTCTCTCTTGTGCTTTGTTCTGTATGTTTCTAAACTCTCCCTTACTTTTCTCTCCACTCGATTCTATCCCAGTCTCTTTTTTCCTTTTTGTTTCCTTTTCATCACCTTTTCCCTCACTTCCTTTGTTATGTGTCCTCCATGCACTATCCTTTTGGGCTATTTTCTCACATGTAATTCATCTGGCACGCTTACTCTTCACACCCACATTGAACTCCTTTGCTACAAGAACGTCCCTTTTTATCGATCCTTGCCGTCTACACACGGTTTTATGAATCTTGGGGTAGACTTTGTTTCTTAATAGTGCTCTCTCTCTCTCTCTCTCTCTCTCAGGTGATATTTCAGCAAAGCATTATGGCGTCATTAGCATATTTGTTGTCATTCTGGCCACCGTCAGATAATTGTAGTCTTGCTAAGGGACGGCTTTATATTCTTGCTGCCACCACAGGATTGTACTGGCGTGAGAGAGACAACTGTTTAGTGACAGAAGCAGTGCTGTTTAATGTTAGTTAGTTTTATCCTTACTGGAAAGAGAGAGAGAGAGAATCTAGGTTAATATTATATACTTTTATCCTTACTGGAGAGAGAGAGAGAGAGAGAGAGAGAGAGAGAGAGAGAGAGAATCTAGGTTAATATTATATAGTTTTATCCTTACTGGAGAGAGAGAGAGAGAGAGAGAATCTAGGTTAATATTATATAGTTTTATCCTTACTGGAGAGAGAGAGAGAGAGAGAGAATCTAGGTTAATATTATATACTTTTATCCTTACTGGAGAGAGAGAGAGAGAGAGAGAGAGAGAGAGAGAGAGAATCTAGGTTAATATTATATAGTTTTATCCTTACTGGAGAGAGAGAGAGAGAGAGAGAGAGAGAGAATCTAGGTTAATATTATATAGTTTTATCCTTACTGGAGAGAGAGAGAGAGAGAGAGAGAGAGAGAGAGAATCTAGGTTAATATTTTATAGTTTTATCCTTACTGGAGAGAGAGAGAGAGAGAGAGAGAGAGAGAGAGAATCTAGGTTAATATTATATAGTTTTTATCCTTACTGGAGAGAGAGAGAGAGAGAGAGAGAGAATCTAGGTTAATATTATATAGTTTTTATCCTTACTGGAGAGAGAGAGAGAGAGAGAGAGAGAATCTAGGTTAATATTATATAGTTTTATCCTTACTGGAGAGAGAAAGAGAGAGAGAGAGAGAATCTAGGTTAATATTATATAGTTTTTATCCTTACTGGAGAGAGAGAGAGAGAGAGAGAGAGAGATTTGCTGGGTTCAGCTCCGCGTTTACATAAGAAAATAATTATTTCCTCCTCTCATTCCTCCCTCCTTCCATTCCTTCCTCCACCTCTCCTCTTTCCTTCCCTTGCTCCCTCCCTGTCTTCCCTCCGTTCCTTCCCCTCTCTTCTCTCTTTTCTTCCCATCGTTCCTCTCTCTTCATTCTTTCCCTCTGTATTTCATTTTCTCCTCCGTTCTTCTCTTATTCTCTCGTTTATTATCTGTGTCCTCCCTCTTCTTTCTCTCCTTCTCTCGCTCATATCTTTTTCTTTCATCCTCCTCTGCCTTCCTTTCTGTCTGACCCTTCCTCCCCCTCCTTACTTCCCGAATAATTGATATTAGGAGCCAAGGTGTTGCCATTCGTTTGCATGCGGTAATTACAGGTAGATTTCAGGTGAGAACCACACTCAATGTAATGACGGTAAAATGGACTGTGAATCCTTCTCTGTCTGTCTGTCTCTCTCTCTCTCTCTCTCTCTCTCTCTCGATTTTTCATCTTTCTGTCTATCTCGTTTTTTTTTTTTTTTCATTCTTGTCCTTTTAAATTCTTCTCTTTATTCTTTACCTGCTACTTCCACTCTTCTCTTCTGTTTTCCTTTTAGACCCTACCTCCAACTTCTTGTCTCTACATCACCATCCTCTTTGTCTCTTCATCCCTCCAAATCTTCTTTTCTTCCTTCCAGCCCTCTCCCATTCCTTCATTTCCACCTCCCTTAATTTCCTCAATATAATCTGTTTTCTTCCATCCATCTTAGCACACTTAGCCTTCCTTCTTTTTTCTCTTCCCTCCTCATTCCTTCGTTCCCTCCAAGTCTTTCCACCTTCCCTGTATAGCAGTACT
The DNA here is from genome assembly GCF_032717465.1 of Coenobita brevimanus. NCBI lineage: Eukaryota > Metazoa > Arthropoda > Malacostraca > Decapoda > Coenobitidae > Coenobita > Coenobita brevimanus. The sequence continues at coordinate 20,827,850 of NC_137068.1, forward strand.
CTTTCCTTTCCCTTTTTTTTTTTGGGGGGGGGGGGAGGGGGCACCTTCTTTTCCTTCATCCGTCCTTCCATCTCTATAATATCCCTCTTTCCCTCGGCCTTTCACTCTGTCTTTCCTACAAATTTTCTATCATTGCCTTCACATTCACATCTTTCCCTCCTACCTCCTCCTCCTTTCCTTCCTTATTACTATTTTCCCCTCTTTCCTCTAAATCTTCCCTCCCTGCCAGCCCAATCTTTCCTCCCTCCCTGCCTGCCTTAAGGTGACATCTCCTCTGCTATAATTAGTGGGTAAAATACGGTTATTATTTCTGTAATTAAGAGAACCTGAGAACTCCTAATGACTTTCCTCTCTCTCAGGTACTTTTTCCTCACTCTCACTGTCCCATTTTTCTCACTTTCTTGTTTTGCCTCGTTCACTGTCATTCCCTAATCTTCCTTCTCTCATTCTCTCTCTCTCTCTCTCTCTCTCTCTCTCTCTCTCCCTCCCTCCCTCCCTCCCTCCCTCCCTCTCTCTCTCTCTCTCTCTCTCTCTCTCTCTCTCCCTCCCTCCCTCCCTCCCTCTCTCTCTCTCTCAAATTCTTTAAGCCATGTTTTTCGTTTTTAACTCTGCGATCCTGCTTAGAGAGAGAGAGAGAGAGAGAGAGAAAGAGAGAGAGAAACTATAAACCGGTAAAATGAGAGGTCATTCACAGTGTCATGTTTACCTCCATTATAATAAATTTTAGAGGATCATTTCATATATCGCCGCTGTTGATCGGGTGTTAAAAAACTTTATTCTGTCCATTACATTGAAACTTAATATTCCCGCTCTCTCCTGACGATTTAGCTGAAACGTCTGGCAGTGAAGGATTTATGAATGTTTAGTCTAATCCCTCCAGTTCAGTAAGTCTTCCCTAAACTGACGAAATTCGTCTTTAGACGGCATTTATAAAATATAAATTTCTTCACCCATTGATGGGGTAAATGAGTAACTGTATAATAACCCACCAGCTTGGAAAAATGTGTCTTAGACAAAGCTGCATTAATTATCCAGAGATAACAAGAATGCAAAGGCAGCGTCTTCTTAGGGAATTGGTTATGATGTTTGTATTTATTCATTCCTCTCCGAAAAGTTCATCTTAAGTTTAATAAAGTCTGGAGATAACTAGAATAAGTTAAAAGTATTTCTTCTTTTGTTGAGTGTAAAAACGGAAGATGAAAAATATTTAATGAAACAGATCCACTCATCGAAAAAGTTAAAAAAAAAAAAAAAAAAAATGGAAGGGAAGTGTGGGTCTTCGTTGAAAATGTATCAAGAAAAAGACTAAAGTTTGTAATGCCCAACTCTGATAACTTCCTCAATATACGGCCTCCTGATGACGATGGTAGACCGATCTTAAGCAGACTTTTTCACCTCACACGAAGTTTTTACCTGCGTCGAAGAAAGCCAGGTATATGAGAGCAGTGCCTGATTACTTTCTCCTTGTTCATCTTCTTGGAGAAAGGTGTGAGTATACAGACTTTCACCGCCAACTAAATTATTTACTGTGTCAGGGAAAGCCAAATCAGTGCAAGGTATATGGGAGTTATTCAAGTTTATTTTCTCCTGCTCCTTGTAGTTGGAAAAAGTTTTGATGTAATCCCTTAGTAACTGCTGACAGGTGGTTTGACTTTGTTCAGGCTGTTCACACGACTTCTTGGAGAGGAGGCTGGGTTCTTGGATTTGTACTGGTTGGATACAGCACTAATTAATACGTCCACAAGTACTGTAGGGGTCCCTCCTAGGCTGAGAGAGAGAGACAGAGAGACAGACAGAGAGAGACAGACAGACAGACAGACAGAGGCAGGATGTGACGGGTGTTGATACGGGCGTGACGGATGTGGATGTGACGGGTGTGCGTGTGAGTGTCATGTATGTGTGGGAGGTGTGGATGTGAATGTGGGTGTGATAGGTGTGGATGTGACGGGTGTAGGCGTG
>NC_137068.1:20832308-21024026 GCF_032717465.1 Coenobita brevimanus
TTTTTTTTTTTTTTTTTTTTCATTGCTTCCACCTTCTTCCTTCTCTTATTCCTTCCCAATCTTTCCTCCGACTTTTGTCCCTTTATCCCCCATCTCTTCAATCTCTTCTTCCCTCCAAATTCTCCTCTCTTCCCTCCATGCCTCTCTCCTTCCTTCATTCACTCCTCTCGTCATTTCCTCAATATATTCTCACTGTCACGAATCAATTCGCGACATTTCCCTTTTGTGAGAAGCCACGAACTATTAGTGGAAAACTCACTGTGTATCGCTCAGTTAACCGTTTCTCTCTCCATTTCGGTGGTATACTTTTCAAAACATTCGTCACTTTCAAAAGTGACCGATTTAATGCACGTCACTAAGTGCTGTACTGAGCGATACTATTGTTTCTTTATTGTTCGCCCCTGCTTGCCTTGACCGTTAGATAAATGCGGCCTACTGCTCCCCTTTTGTTCCCACGACTTACGCAGTCTAGCTGTTGCTTTGACGGAGAGAGGTCCTGTGCTCCAGAAGTGTGAGAGGAGAGGTCAGCTAGCACCCAAGCTCCACAAGATCACAGTCTCCAGTACTCCCACCTTGGTGATACAAAGCATTCATCGACTATAGTATTTCCTTCTTGTATTTCCCTAGTCTTAAGAGTTTAATTAAGGTGTTTTTCCTAGGCGTAAGTATTTAGCTATTGCGTGAGTGAGTGAGTGCGGTCTCATTAATTTGATTTTGAATTGTAATGTTAAATTTATTTTGTAATCAATAAACTTAACTTCTTTTTCCTTGAGCTTAATGTAAAGTAAAATCTTGTTTCATTTCTCCAAATTAAGCTTATTTTCCATATAGCTCCTAGCTTGCATAAACGTTTTGCTATTCATAACTGGTACTTAGACCAGTCTTGTATTAAACTTAAAATCCGTTGTGCTTTCTAGGAGTTAAGCATCGGCAAGAACCTAATGTTAGTATTAGTTATTTATTGTCAGGGGTGAAGTAACTTTCTCCAGAGGCTAACAGTACTAATTCAGCATTTGTGAGTAATTAGTCTCTGCTGTGTACTGTTGAGAAAGTTTATAAATTCTCGTTCTGAGAGAATCGTGCGAAGCAGGCCAGCGTAAAGTAATCGTTGTTTGATTTAGTAAGACAATCATTGTCCCTGCTCTTCAATATTATTGAATATTAATATCAATTAAATAATATTTAAGCATTTATTTTAAAACACCGTGATATTATAAAAACCCCGTGACAATTGGCGACCTCATTCCAGGATATTAACTCCTAGCTATAAAGCTATTCACGAGATAGTGCTCACTCGTTCATATTTAGGAATTTATCATTAAAGTTTATAGGCACAAGTTTACTGGTGGTTACCGTTGATTTAGCAAGTGAATTTTTGCTTTATTAATCAATAGAGTACTTAACTCTAGTTTATTCTCTGTAACGCCAGACGATTTTATTCGCTCCTGGGAAGTCGCCGTACCCATTGTGTTTATTATTGAGTCTTCCCAGTCATTTACATTTTTGATTTATTCTTGGCCTGTTAACTAGATAAGACTGGTCACCACTAGCTTGTGTCTGTATTCTTTATTTGTGTTATTAGCATTTGTTTGCAAAGCAGTCAGTACTCAATTTCGGTTTGCTTAGTAAATTGAGCTAGCATCATGGCAGCCAGTGCTTATGTTCAGGAAGCCAAAGATATGGGTCTCACAGACCCAGAGAAAATACAGAGTTACGTTCTCTCACGGTTCAATTACGAGCAAGAACGTGAGAAAGATGCTCGTGAAGAGCGTAGAATTCAGCGCGAATACGAGCGAGAACAGCGCGAATACGAGCGAGAACAGCGCGAACACGAGCGAGAACAGCGTGAACACGAGCAAAAACAGCACGAACTCGACTTGGAACACGAGCGAGAACAGCGTGAGGAACGAGAGAGAGAACGAGAACACGAACGTGCCGAGCGAGAAGCACGCGAAAAACATGAACTTGAAGTGCTGAAGCTCAAGCGAGATTCCTTGGCTTCAGACACGTCTGGTGCAGTTGGTCCAAGCTCCACGAGCGTTCTCCCTGCACATGTCCTGGCGACCCCACGCATCAAGCTTCCTTCATACAAGGAAAGCGAGCGAATCGAGCCGTACATAGCTCGTTTTGAGGACATGGCAGACATGTATCAACTGGATGAGGCAGCTAAGCGGCTTCAGTTTCTTAGCCTATTTGAGGGCCCAGCCCTCGATATTCTCCACAGAATTCGTGGAGACAATCTCACATATGAGATGATGAAAGCTGCACTCATTAAGGCGTATGGTCTCACAGTAGACGATGCCAAAGTTCAGTTCATGCGAGCTCGTCTCCAAGACAAGGAGACAGCTGTTCAGTTCCTTGATCGTCTCACAGCTTACTTAAATGAGTGGATGGAGAAAGATGAAACTCCTTCCACGCGTGAGGGGATAATTGACCTTATGCTGCGTACACAGCTAGAGAGGTCGTGGCCTGCTGAGCTCATAGCACAGCTTAAGATCTGCCAGGTGAAAGATGCTAGCCAAATGGCAGAAAAATGGAGAAAAGGCTGACGCATTCTTTACTGCATACGGGTATCAAACTCTTAAGCAAAACGCCTGGAGCAGAAAAGATACTGCCAAGTCTGGGAAGCCGTCTCAGACTGAATCCCAGCACCAAGGCCGTTCTCAGAGTAATGGTCAAGGTCCAAAACCGCAGTGGAAGGACCAGGGGCAAAACACTCAGAAACCTGAGTGGAAGAGGTACAACAAGTACCCTAACCAGCAGCAGTATCAGCCACGCAACCGACCATCGGGACAAACTTTTTCACCACCAGCTCAAAAGAGGCAGGAAGCGAACGCAGCCTTCATTCCTCAGCAGCAGCACGGTAGTCACGTCCCTACCAGTATGGGTACTTCCCCACAGTTCACTAGTCCCACAGTGACAGTGAACCCCCCTACACAGATGGCCAATGTTCCATCTTCCCAATATAACCCTCAAGGCACAATGTTTGCCGCATCAATTCAGCAGCCTCATGAGTGGCTAGCTGCTTCCTCCACAGGCCCTCCCACAGGTGACCGTACCTTCCTTGTTCAGCAAGGGTTTGTGGGAGACATTCCTGTGAAAGTCCTGAGAGACAATGGTTCCTCAGGTTGCTCTGTCAAGCAGAGTCTAGTTCGGCCTGAGCAGTATACAGGTCGACAGATCCATGCAAACCTTATTGATGGATCAGTGAGATTGTTCCCTGAGGCATGTATCCAGGTGGCATCTCCATTTTATACTGGTACGACACTTGCAGTTGTCATGCCAGAACCCTTATTTGAACTCATCATCGGCAATATTTCCGGTGTCAAGGATAGTTGCTCCGATGATAACGCTACTCAGACTTCGGCTGGTGCGGTAACACGAGCCATGACTGAGGCTCCAGACTGTGTCACCCCAGTGATCATTGAATCGCCGCAAGATCTGATGTGTAGTCAACTTGTTGTACAAGAACAACATTCTGACCCGACACTTGCTGCCGTGCGGAACAAACAAAAGGGTCGAGTGATTAAGTATTCACGGGGAGGTCGAGCCAAGTTCCTTCGTAAACAAGGACGGCTCTACCGTGAGTCACGAACACCCGAGGGCGAGGTTCGACTGCAGTTTGTCGTTCCCGCCAAGTACCGCCTAGCAGTGTTACAATGGGGTCATTGTTCAGCCTCAGGAGGTCACATGGGCAAAAGGAAGACCCAGGGCCGTATCCGAGCTGACTTTTTCTGGCCAGGGATGGGACGGGACATAGATAGTTTTGTCCGTTCCTGCAGTGTGTGCCAAATTATCACCACTAATCAGGGACATGTCCTTCCTGTGCCGTTCGCAACCACACCTGTAATCTCTGAGTCAGTTGAGACAGGGTAGTGGTGAAGTGGGTGCAGACCTGACGTCTCGCCCATTGGCCCCACAGGACACAGTATGTCTAGGGCCTGTACATACATATTATGTACCGTAAGTTAAGAGGGAAGTTGAGAGGCGACTCGAGGCTATGGAAGACCCGAGTTTGCACAAGGATTCTGTATGTACAGAGCGTCAACAGAAAAAACAAAAATAAAAAGGAAAGTAGGAAGACGAGAAGTAGAGAGGAAGATGGCGAGAAAAGTAAGAAAAGTGAATGATGGCGGAGGAAAGGAAGGCGAAGGGATGGATATAGAGGTTGAAGGAGAGGAAGAGAAGAAAGAGATGTAGAGAGGGAGGAGGAGGAGAAAAGGAGAAGGGATAACAAAGAAGAGTGGGAGGAAGGAGGGGACGAAAATGAGATGTAAAAGAGGGAAAGATCTTGAGAGAGAGAGAGAGAGAGAGAGAGAGAGAGAGAGAGACTAATGGAAGGGTATAGAATAAATGAATGAAGTAATGAGGGTGGGAGGGAGGGAGGGAGGAAAGAGATGGAGGAAGGAGACAGCGAGGGGACGAGTGAAAATGGTAAGTTGGGACGCCTTCCATCCACTCACTTGACGTAGTGCTAGTTTTAGATGACTGCGCTGGGTGACGTAACAAATGGTTTCCCGTAACTCATGAAGCACTTACCATGCAACGTGATGACTATATAGCTAACCACTGGACTCCTGGTGGTGTAGTGGGTTAAGACGCTTGTCAGATATGGCCCGTATGGGTATAAAATCAAGGAGTAGTAGGGGTTTATTGCTGACACTGCTACTCAGGAATGACTGACTGGCCACTCTTGTCTTAATTATCTGGACTAAATAGCCTAGCCCCCGGTCTCTACGCCATTGATGGGACAGTACAATGTAAATAAATAAAAAAAGCAAGAAAGGGTAAGTGAGTGGAGAGTAGGAAGGAAGGAAGGAAGGAAGGACGGAAGAAAGGAGGGAAGGCAGGTGAGAGACTAACAGAGATCTGGACAGGTATTAGTGACACAATCCATGGACTCCACACTGACACCCCCTTTCCATCACCCTTCCGCCTTACCCTCCCAATTCTCTTTTCCTCCTCCTTGCCATCCCTTCCCCTTTCCATTTGCCTTCACTTTTCTCTCATCCTTCCCCTTTACTTTCCCCTTCTCCCTTCTCCCTGCCGTTCCCCCTCCTCTCTCCCATACCTTCACCCTCGTTTACCGTCTCTCGTCCTTTCTTCCCCCCCAACACACATCTCCATCCCATCCCTTCTTGCTCCTCCCCTTCCCTTTTTCTCTTCTACGACTCCCAGAAAGTATATCGTAGCCATAGTTTTCTTTAACAAACAACCTCGAAATGAACATTATTGCTGTGTGTGTGTGTGTGTGTGTGTGTGTGTGTGTGTGTGTGTGTGTGTGTGTGTGTGTGTGCGTGCGCTCTCGCACTTTTGGGCTGATGAGTTGTGACTAAAGCTTAACCCCCATGACCGTCAGTCCGTCTCTCCTCCTCCTCCTCATCTGTACTTCCACCGTACTGTTTTCCCTTCTTCCCCCCCCCCACCCCGCCCTGTCGTCTCACTCATCGCTCTCTCTACCTCTTTTCTCTCCTCGTCTGTTTGTCCTTTTACTTTCCTTTCTTTCTAAATTGTCTTCTCCCTTTTCTCCACACTTTCCTTCTGCTCTATCTTTTCTCATTCCTCCACCCTGCCCTGTTGTTTCCTTTCCCGCCACCAAAATCGTCTCCACCTTTCTGTCCTCCCCTATTCACCGCTTTTCTCCACCGAACCCTTCTCCCTACTTTCTCCTGCCATTGTACCCTATCTTGACTCTCCCATTCATTCTTCTCTCCTTTCGTCCCGGTTTCCCTTCCTCCCAGTCATTCTTCTCTCCTTTCCTCCCGTTATTCCCTCCCTCCCACACTTTTTCTCTCCACTCTCCTCTTCACTTCCCCTTTATGCATCCTTTATCACCCGTAGTGTCATATTACTCAGTGGAAAAAATCCTGTTTTCTTATATCGTGTGATTTTACTTTTCGTGCGTCTCTCTCTCTCTCTCTCTCTCTCTCTCTCTCTCTCTCTCTCTCTCTCTCCCCTATTCCTTCCTTCTTTCTTTCCTCCTGCCTTTCCTTCCCCCCCTCCTTCCCCCCTCCCTCCCGTCCCTCCCCTCCTTCCTTCCATCCATCCTTGTACCCACCCACCATTTCCACATCTCCATAAAGATGATAATGTAGGCAGATGGATACTAATTTGAGCTTTATGTCCTCCTGCCTCAAGTGTGGGAATGAGGGTGGTGGTGGTGGTGGTGATGGTGTTGGTAGGGTAATAGATAACGATGGTAAGGTGGAGGGGTTGGTAGGGGTATAATGGAAGTGATAGGCAGGAATTAATGGAATATTTACATTAGGTGGTTTTAATGTACTGAGGGTTTGGTGCTGAATCCCAAGTAACATAGGAGCCAGCGTAGCACCTTTTCCTTAGTGATTTATTCAGCACAAAACACATATCAGTGTCCCGTTATATGTTATTGATCCAAACTGTCTCCATAATAAAGACATACATACAATACGATAGTTAGTAATTAAAAAAAAAAAAGTGTCTTTCTACTAAACTATCTGACAGTGGTGGCGTATCCAGTGGCAGTCAAATATTGAGATATATAGTAACACTTTAACCCTGGAAAAGGACAAGTCTTTTGATACAACTCCCCTGTAATGTTAGGAAGATTACGTCGCCTACCTGATTACGAAGCTTGATGGTCCAGAAAATGTATTGAGAATGTAGTAGAGGGGGGGGGGGCAAACGATGCAGAGAAGAGGAAACAGGAGAGTTAAGAGGAGTAGGAGGATGAAAGGGAATGACTGATGGCAGAGAGAGAGAGAGAGAGAGAGAGAGAGAGAGAGAGAGAGAGAGAGAGAGCAAATAGCAAGGAAAAAAGGGATAGGATGAAAGGAAATGACTGATGGCAGAGAGAGAGAGAGAGAGAGCAGGGAAAAAAGGGATAGGAGGATGAAAGGAAATGACTGATGGCAGAGGGACGCGGCCACAACTATACTGCTTTTACTCTAACCTGGCCTAAAATTGCCATCTCTCAACCTTTGATGCTGAGTTGTAATAGTAGATTGACACTAGACTGTGATGGTAATCAATAAGTGCTGTGGAAAGGATGTATATCTGTAGTGTTGTCTTTTTCTGCCAATGAGCTATGTGAAATAAGCTGTAGAAGGACTAAAATCTGCACCGAATTAGAGTAAAAAGAATGTTACCAAACCCAGTGTAGGGAGGTGGTTGGGGTAAACTGGATAACCCAGTATTTTCTCTTGCCGTTGTAGCAACCGCTTTTGCAATTTTGGAAATACAGCCACGGATAATTTACACACACACACACACACACACACACACACACACACACACACACACACACACACATTCTCTCCTCTCTCTCTCTCTCTCTCTCTCTCTCTCTCTCTCTCTCTCTCTCTCTCTCTCTCTCTCTCATCATATGCTTACCTCCTCCCATTATCTACTACCTTTCCATTCCTCCACGTCCCGTTTGCGTTTTCCCTCATTCCGACTACTTTTGCCTCTTCCTTTCCTCTTCTTTTCCCCATTTTTTTTCACTCCTTCAGTCTCCCGCTTGTTCTCTGTGTTCTTCCTCTTCTTTTCTTCCCTATCTCTCCTTTTCTTCTTTCCGCCATCCACACCTTCTTAGTCTTCTTTCCTCCATGTCTCCATCCTTCTCTCCCTCCTCCACAATCACCATTACCAGACCCACAAACTTATCTAACCAATGGGGCGAATACAGTTTGTGAAGTGAGGGGTGTAGCTATATAGCCTTCCTCCCCCTCCCCCTTCTGTGTCTGTGTGAGTGTGTGTGTGTGTGTGTGTGTGTGTGTGTGTGTGTGTGTGTGTGGAATACGTACAGCGGGGTGTGTAAGCATTAGTAATCATCAAAGTAGCCAGACAAATAACCACAAGTTTAGGGCAGAGACAAAGCGAGGTACAGACTTAGTAACATGGAGTAGAGTCAGCTGGTGTGGAGGGACAGGGCAGTGAAAAAGGAAGCTGGCAATGAGACAGAGAGAGAGAGACAGACAGAGACAGACAGACAGACAGAGATGGTGACAGGAGAAATGCTTATCAGAAATGAAAGAAGGATGACTTCATTATTAATTTTGTTTCCCCCATTACTTTCCCCTTCCTCCAATCTCTCTCTCTCTCTCTCTCTCTCTCCATTTCTTACTCGTACCCTCCTCCTTTCAGCTCCTTCTCTCTCATTTTTAACCACACTCGTTTCTCCCTCCATCCCTCTTTCCTTCTTTCCTTTATCGTTTTATCTGTTGCAAGCCGTTTACGTCTAATTATCTCCCACAATTTGTTTATTTTCCTCATATCCAGGAGTTTTGTGTCATATTTGTTTCAGTTTTTTCTTCCTCTTGCTCCTTTGAATCCCCATACCGCTTTTCATACACCTTCCTTTCTTCCTTCCTTCTTCCTTCTTTGCTTCCTTCCTTCTCGTTATAATTTTTTCTTAGTATTCATTTTTCTCCCACTTCGTACCAGTTTTTCTTTTATTATTTTCCTTTCTTGCTCACAGTTATCCCGTCTTCCTGCTCCTCCCTTTCAATCTCCTCCCCACCATTTTTCAAGCACCCTCCTTCCTTTCTCTGTCGCTTCCTCTTTCACCCATATTTCCTCCCTGCCCTTTATTTTTTATTTTATTTTATTTATTTTTTTTTGTTTCTTCCTGCTCCTCGTATTAACCTCTTTACTCTCATCGTTTTGCCTCTTGACCAGCTCATTCATCAGCATAATCTTTCTCTCTTTTATCCTAATTATTTCGTCCCTCTGTGGGATTCTTACCAAGTACAGCATTCTGACACAGGGTGGAGCCAGAGTGTAGTTTGAACAACAAATATAATCTCCCATACTCTCCTTCAGTCTCTGCTTTTTCATCTCAGTGAGTCATGTCTCTGTCTCTTCCATTGATAATATCTGGTGATTTCTCTTCATAATTTTCTGCTTGCATCCCTCATTTGTTTTGGCGGGCACGAAGCACGCTTCAGGTACACTGTCTTACTTCTTCTTGGTTCAAGTTTGTAGTGCAAGAGTGATCAGATACCCCTTGTACTTCATGTACATGTGGTCAACTCCGGAACCGTTCCTTCGTTTGTCTTTCCTACTGCGCATGACCTCCAGTCTTATAAACACAATGTGCCTAGGCATCTGAAATGGAACATGTGTTGATTTGGGCATTCTTTTGTTCACTGTCTCTGGATGCGACAACTTCTGCAGGCTTTCAGCGTTTGGTTCATTCTTTGTTTGCCTGTTGTGGACTAGGGTAGCCTGGCCTTGGCCTTATACACCTCTTAAGGGCTAATATGGCATTGACTGGTGCCTTTTTACAGTATATGAGTGGAAGGAAAAATACGAAAAACAAAGGTGATATTAAATTGGGTCTTATCTAAATACTGTATATAATGGAAAGAGGAAGGAAGAAACTATGGTTAATGTAAAACTGGCCCTTGCCATTTGACCGTGAATATTAGGTAGGACTGAGTAGCCTGACTCCACGTACCCACGCTCCTAACAAGACAAGAAAGGATTGGATGATACATAGACAATTATATCTAGTGGGTCGTACTGCCTGAACTTCATCGGCTGGTAGTCACAAGACTCAGATTAAAACATTGGCGTGCTCCTGCTACTAGAAAAGTGATTTAACTGTATAGCTTCGTACAAGCCGTAAAAACTTATTCAGTCCGTCAGCCTGACATTACAACTTTCCGTAGAACGTGACATAGTCGAGTTTTATGAGTCTCTGGCGACCGCAGGGATGTAGTTTGATGGATAGGGTCGGGTTTGTGGCGGTGTGGGTGTGAATTCTATCACATGGAAATTGAGAGTATATTCACTTAGGTGAGAGGGAGAGAGTTTCACTGGAAGTGTACATTTTTCAGGCTGCGTTCCTTTGGCTTTTTTTTTTTTTTTTTTTTTTTTTTTTTATAAATATATCACCAGTATCGGAAGAGTTATGTTTTATGGTAATGACTACAGTGATGGTGGGCGGCAGTAGTGTTGGAAATGGTGGTGAGAGAGGCGGAAAAAGGTGTGGCCTAAATCACCATCAGGGAAGAGTTACGATGGTGTATTCAGTGTGATCTGCCACCAGACATTTATTGGTGGTTTGCTTTGTGCAGCCTTAGACCAATTGTGTGCTGACTAATGCCTGAGAGAGAGGGGGGGGGAGGAAGGGAGAAAGTTATAATAAACAGACGTATGATATCAGCCAGCTTGTGAGGCCTTTCAATCGATGATTTTACACTTTATTTTGTTCTCCGTTTCCTCAGGTGACATTGAAAAAGCGTATTTGCGTATCAGATGTATATATTCCTTTTTTGTGAATTTCTCTTCCCATAAATTATTAAAAACTATGCATAATTTGTTCCTAGTTTAGTACACACTCTTACACGGTCTTATTAAAACTAATGACCATGGAGGTTTGTTCAAAAGTCTGCATTAGTTTACATGTGAATTTGGCGTTCATGCCGAGCTTATTCTCAATTGCTTCCATTTACACCTCACGAGCATGCATGTACCCACACACATACACGAACTCATTTTCCGAATGGAATGTAACCAGTTTGTGTGTGTGTGTGTGTGTGTGTGTGTGTGTGTGTGTGTGTCCGTTTATGCACTAAATTCCCTGGTAATTGTTCGCTCATGAGCATTACTGGCATATGAAGGTCACTGCCATGTGTACAGAGACCTTTAATAAAACTTTGCAATATTCTCTCTCTCTCTCTCTCAAAGTGGAGAGGAAAAAGAATGGTAGCGGAGAGTAGAGTCATGCAGGGAGGGGCCAACCAAACAACGTAATACAAGCGTGAATTCAGTCATGCCAAAACTCCACCTGCATCAGTGCAACTGCAGGCCTGGGTTATACAGTGATTGCACGACTGTTGTCTCAGTATAGATGGACAAACGGGTTTTATATGTATTGTTTTTGTGTGTGTGGTTTTTATTGGTTTAGGCTATAGGTATGGTTGAGAGAGAGAGAGAGGGGGGGGGGGCATGGCTTTTTGTGAAGTCATGTGAGTGGGTCTCATTTGCCATGAATTTTCATGAATGAGTTTGACGGTGGGAATTTTATATCTAAAAATGATAAGTGATAACGCGAGCGCGCTTGTGTGTGTGTGTGTGTGTGTGTGTGTGGATGTTGTGGCAGGGGTTTAGTTGGGTATACAGCAGTAAATAATGAGATGGCGTGAAAGGGTCCAGCTGGGTTGTGTGTGTGTGTGTGTGTGTGTGTGTGTACTGGATGTGGATGTTGTGGCAGGGGTTTAGTTGGATATACAGTAGTAAATAATGAGATGGCGTGAAAGGGTCCAGCTGGGTTGTGTGTGTGTGTGTGTGTGTGTGTGTGTATGTGTGTGTGTGTGTGTACTGGATGTGGATGTTGTGGTAGGGGTTTAGTTGGGTATACAGCAGTAAATAATGAGATGGCGTGAAAGGGTCCAGCTGGGTTGTGTGTGTGTGTGTGTGTGTGTGTGTGTGTGTGTGTGTGTGTTGTGGCAGGGGTTTAGTTGGGTATACAGCAGTAAATAATGAGATGGCGTGAAAGGGTCCAGCTGGGTTGTGTGTGTGTGTGTGTGTGTGTGTGTACTGGATGTGGATGTTGTGGCAGGGGTTTAGTTGGATATACAGCAGTAAATAATGAGATGGCGTGAAAGGGTCCAGCTGGGTTGTGTGTGTGTGTGTGTGTGTGTGTGTGTGTGTGTGTGTGTGTGTGTGTGTGTGTGTGTACTGGATGTGGATGTTGTGGCAGGGGTTTAGTTGGGTATACAGCAGTAAATAATGAGATGGCGTGAAAGGGTCCAGCTGGGTTGTGTGTGTGGGGGGGGGGGGATGTTGTGGCAGGGGTTTAGTTGGATATACAGTAGTAAATAATGTGATGGCGTGAAGGGGTCCAGCTGGGTTGTGTGTGTGTGTGTGTGTGTGTGTGTGTGTGTGTGGATGTTGTGGCAGGGGTTTAGTTGGATATACAGTAGTAAATAATGTGATGGCGTGAAGGGGTCCAGCTGGGTTGTGTGTGTGTGTGTGTGTGTACAGGGTGTGGGTGTTGTGGTAGGGGTTTTACTGGTTATACAGTAGTAAATAATGGTATAGGTGAAGGGGTCCAGTTGCGTTGTAGTAACAGGGGTCGGTGAGGTAGTGTTGGGGTCGTGTCATATATAAAAGGGGGTCGTGGCTGCCTCACAAACTCGCTGCCTCACTTGCCTAAATTCGAGGGGGGGGGGGATGTTGTGTATGGAGGAGAGGTGATATTTTTTTGTTTACCAATACCAGTTGGAATATTGTATTGCTTATCATCATCATCATCACCATCACAGTTACAATCACGGGGCTGGGAACATACAGATAAACTAGAGCAAAATGATGGTTGTGGCAAAATTAATGCATAAAGCACAATAACAACACCATATATTGTAAGCGGGGGGGGGGGGGGTAATGGCATAGAATGTGTACCCGACGTTGTCATTCCATCCTGACCCCGGTGATAATTATTGTGTTATTTTTTAGCAATATATCAGTGACATCAGTGACCTGGTTATATTAACGTGCTTAAACTGGGGCAGGGGCATTGGGGTTATGATATTCTCTCTCTCTCTCTCTCTCTCTCTCTCTCTCTCTCTCTCTCTCCACACACACACACACACACACACACACACTGTATCCTTCCTCTGCCTCCCTCCCCCTATTTTTTTTCTCCCCACCTCCCTACTCCCTACCCTTCTCTCCCTCCCTCCCTCCTGTCTAGAGGTCTGGGCAAACTGATATCTGAAAATCGAACCCAACTTGTGCCCTGATTACATGGACGGAGGCAGGGAGGGAAGGAGAGGGAGGGAGGGAGGGAAGAAGAGGGAGAGCAAGGGAGGGGGAGAAGGCTTCAGGAAGGAAGGATAGAGGAGAAGGGAAGGAGAAAGGGAGAAAAGTAGCTATAAAGAAGAGGGAGATCAGAAGTGGAGAGGGAAGAGAAGGAAAAAAATATATGGGAAGAAAACAGGGAGAATGAGGAGGGAGATAAAGGTAAAGGGGGAGAAGAGAGAGAGAAAGGAGAGAGACTGAAGAGGAAAGACGAGGAATGGGAGCAAAAAGGATTGAGGAGGATGGAGAGATGGAAGGAGAAGAAAGAGAAAGGAGGTTGAGAGGGGAGACTAGGAAGGAAGGGAAGGGAGATTTGTAAGAGAGGAAAGAAGAATATTGATGGAGGGAATGAGAGGGATTTGCCATAATTCATATATTTTCTCCTTTTTTTCTTTCCATTCACCCCTTCCTTTTTCTCTTTCATATTCTTCTCTTTCCTCCATCATCTCGTAAATCCCTTTCATATTCTTCTCTTTTCTCCCAAGTTCTCTTTTTTCCCCGTTATTGTCTTCCCTTCCTTTTCATCGGTTTTCCTTAGTTCTCACTTCTGTCCTTTATCTATTCTCTCTCTCTCTCTCTCTCTCTCTCTCTCTCTCTCTCTCTCTCTCTCTCTCGTTATTCGTTCCCTTCATTCTCATCAGTTTTGTCTTTTAGTCTTTCCCATACGCCCTTTTCCTTCCTTCCTTGCATCTTTCCTGTTTTTAGATTCTTTTCCTTTGCCTCTTTTCTCTTTCTTTTTAAACTCCTTTCTCATCTTTTCTTTTTCGTTTTCTTCATCTCATTTCTTTCCAGCCTCTGTTGTCTCTTAGATTTTTTTTTTTCCGACGCCCATCCAATCTGTCTTGCGGTTTATTATGATTGATCGTGGTAGATGTAACTCTAAAACAACCATCTCTATCTGTCTATACGAGTATCTATATGCGAGTATGTCTATCTATCTACCTGTCTATATGTATCGCTGTGTATGTATGTGTCTGTCTGTCTGTGTGCTTGTTTATCTACCCATCTGTCTCTACCGTCACGGTTCAGCATACCCACTCCACCCCATCTCTCCAATTTCCCCTACCCCATGCCTCATCCCCCTCTCCCCACTCCCTTTAGTTCCACTTCTCTCCCTCTCCCCCAGTCTCCTTCACCCCCCATCCCTTTGTTCTCTTCACTTCCTTTTTTCTCTTCCATACTCCTCTTGCTCTTCCAGTCCCTCTTCCCTCTGCCCCCTCTCCCTCCCCTCTTCCTCCCTCTCTCTTTCCCTCTCCCTCCCCACCCTCCACCCATCTCCTCTCCTCCCTCCACGCCACGAATTAAATTGATGGCAGGCGTCCCCCCACAAGGAGGCGAGATAAAAATATGAATGGGTCAGAAAGAAATGGGTTTATAGGTTGATTGGATTGGAAGGAAAATGGAATATGGATTGGTGGAGTGATGAAATTGTGTGTGTGTGTGTGTGTGTGTGTGTGTGTGTGTGTGTGTGTGTGTGTGTGTGTGTAAATCTTGGTTGAGTTAGGCTTCCTTGTACTTAGTGGTGGGATTGGTGACATCAGAGCTGAAAATGTGGTGTATTAAGGATTATCACCAAGCGTTTTAGATGACTGAACAATAAATATGGTGCCTGAAGGATATTTTGGTGTCCCGAAGATGTTTGTAGGGATAATGTGGTTGTCTTAAAGATATTTCGCTGGTGAATACACTTTTTGGAGCGTTTACCTGAAAAATGAGTCGTATATTTGTGCATTATTGGGTGAGATGAGAGGGTAGAAATGTGGCAAGTGGGTATTGTTAGGGATTATAACCAGTTGTGTCTGGTGTGTGAAGGTATTGTGGGGGAGTAAATGAAAAATTTCACTTCTAGTTCATTGTGTGTGTGTGTGTGTGTGTGTGTGTGTGTGTGTGTTCTGTAACCCTGTCTCCCCCCGTCTCACAAGCTGTGACACATATCACTCCCTTCACACCCACGTGTGTCACGTGTCATTCACTTTCCTCCTCCTCCTCGTCCCCGTTATATATTTCATATCTGTATTTTATTCTCTTTTCCTCAACACACTTTCTCTTGTCTCTCTTTGTTACTGTTCTATGATGTTCCTTTACTTCTAATAGGGTAAGATCATTTAATAATAACAAATAGAACACACTTAGAGCGCATAGGCTACGTCCGACCACGCCAGTAAATTTATGAATCACTGCTGTAATTCCTGATTCCTGCCAAACGAATATTTTTACGGTCTCATAAATAATTCTGCGGTCATAGTCTGCCCTGTTACACAGTGTCACAGCGCGTACCTCTTTCAGCATCAATAAAATATATTATTTATTCCTGCATGTGAATTCCGTTCCACCCTCATTGTAATCAACTCTTCCTTGATTCAGTGCCCACCTGTCCACCAGATTTCATTGAAATACTATAACTGTATTTTGATATTTTGTACTCAGACAGACAAATACACGGAGGAAAACATAACCCGTCCAATTTCCTTGGGGGGAGGTAATAATAAGGCCTAATAACCACATTTTAGCCATGATTTTGTTAGCTTTGTGTACCTCTCTCTCTCTCTCTCTCTCTCTCTCTCTCTCTCTCTCTCTCTCTCTCTCTCCAGGTAGGGTATAAAGGTAGGTAATTAGGTCTCATATCCGTAAGGAAATTAATGATCTATCTACTACCACAACAAATCTTCCCTTTCATTACGGTACCTTACACACACACACACACACACACACACACACACACACACACACACACACTGATGGTGCTATCACGTCAGCATAATACTGGTATGGGTAGTATTGAATCGTGTTGATATCAGTGTGGAGGTAAAGCAATATCCAGGTGGCTCACACTAACCCGTAATGATATCTTAATAACCTGGCACCCAATGTAGTGCCAGTAATAATGTCACTGTCTGGGAATTTAACAACAACAACACTTTCACAGGCAGTGTACCCATTGCAGTTTGTTCTTGCTACAGGAATATGGTCTTAACACCAGTACTTGCTTTTTAATTTTATTTGTTCCAGTCGTACGATTTTACTCAAATTAAGACAGACGTGTAATAGTCTAAAGGCTAATGAAGACTACACCTTCACTCCTCCAGTTCGACAAGTGTCTCCTAAGCTGATGAAAGTCGTGTGGGTGTAGCAAGCATTAACTAAAAACAACGTCATTGGATTCAGACGGAGCATAATACACATTGCATGACAGTTATTGCGTTTTATTTTTACCAGAATGTGATGTTTATACCTTCACACCCAGTTCACAGCCACCAATATTGTCACTGTCTCGGAATATACAAGTTTACCTTATGGATATCATACGTCGACTATTATTACACTTATTGCATTATATTATTGCCACCAGAATGTGATGGTCATACTCTTGCACCCCGTTCACACCCATCAGTATTATCACTCAATATATATATATATATATATATATATATATATATATATATATATATATATATATTGCCAGACGCCTTAATCCCGTTTAGGGTGGCCACAAACAAATCGCCTCCACGTCGCCCTGTCCCCCGCCATTTCACTGCCCTGCTCCCAACTCACACCCCCCTCTCTCATATACCTCTCCACCCCATCCCACAATCTCATCCTCGGCCTCCCCCTCCCTCTTCCCCCCTCCACCTCACTCACATACACTCTCTTCGTCAGTCTCTCACCCTCCATCCTCTCCACATGGCCAAACCACCTCAGTGTGTTCCTCCTAACTCTTCCTATCACATCCACATCCACACCACAACGCTCCTTTATGTCCTCATTCGTCAGCCTGTCTCTCCATGTGACTCCTCAGTCTCTTCTTAAATAACTCATTTCCACTGCTCTCACTCTTGACTTGTGTCCTTCCAACAACGTCCAAGCTTCACTTCCGTACGTTAGAGTTGGTATCACAATACTGTCATGTAACTTTTTCACGTCCATGCTCACTTCCCTGTTTCTTATCACTGCTTTCAAAGAACCAGCAACCTTTCTTCCCTGCTGTACCCTTTCAAGCACTTCACCCTCCAAACCTCCATCCTTACTCATCACACTGCCCAAGTACTTACTTGTACTCACATTTTCCAATTCCTTACCATCCAACCTCGCTGTACATTCACTGGCTTCACCTCTCTCAAAGACCATCACTTTACTCTTCCCTACATTCACCTTTAGATTCCGTTTCGTACACACACTCCCCAACTCATCCACCAAGCCTTGCAGCTCCCCTTCGTCTTCACTCAACAACACAGTATTATCTGCAAACAACAGTACAGGGAGTTTCTAAACACTATCCTCTCTCACCAGGGCCACTCCAACATCCACTACCCTACCTTGTACCTCTTCATTACCCCATCCATGTACAGATTGAACAACCATGGAGACATGACACATCCCTGTTTCAACCCAACCTTCAAAGAGAAAAATTCACTTAGTTCATCATCCACACGCACTGCAGCCTTAGCACCATCATACATTACTCCTCCATCATTTGAAAATTGAATTTGTTTATGGCAGTGTAACCATCTTTTGCTGGGGAGACCACCATCCACTCACTCGATGCAGTGCTGCCTTCAAGTAACTCTACACTGAGTGATGAGCGAAATGGTTTCCTGTAACCCAGGAAACCATCTATTGCGTTGGGTGGTAACCATATAACGTCTGGTGGTCTAGTGCTCTTCAGCGTTCCAACCAGACTTTGTAGAGGGGCCTTATTCGCCCCTGTGTGGAGTACTTATGTGTCTGTGGGAGTCTTACCAAGTACAGCATTCTGACACAGGGTGGAGTCAAAGTGTAGTTTGATCAACAAATTTGCTATGCCATACTCCCCTTCAGTCTCTGCTTTTTCATCTCAGTGAGTCATGTCTCTGTCTCTTCCATTGATAATATCTGGTGATTTCTATTAATAATATTCTGCGTGCATCCCTCATTTGTTTCGGCGGGCACGAAGCACGCTTCAGGTACACTGTCTTACTACTTCTGGTTCAAGTTTGTAGTGCAAGAGTGAACAGATACCCCTTGTTCTTCATGTACATGTGGTCAACTCCGGAACCGTTCCTTCGTTTGTCTTTCCTACTGCCCATGACCTCCAATCTTATAAACACAATGTGTCCAGGCATCTGAAATGGAACACTTGTTGATTTGGGCATTCTTTTGTTCACTGTCTCTGGATGCGACAACTTTTGCAGGCTTTCAGCGTTTGGTTCATTCTTTGTTTGCATGTTGTGGACTAGGGTAGCCTGGCCTTGGCCCTGTACACCTCTTAAGGACTGACATGGCATTGACTGGTGCCGTTTTACTGCATATGAGTGGAAGGAAAAACACGAAAAACAAGGGTGATATTACTGTAAATTGGGTTTTATCTAATTACTGTATATAATGGAAAGAGGAAGGAAGAAACTATGGTTAATGTAAAACTGGTCCTTGCCATTTGACCGTGAATCTTAGGTAGGACTGAGTAGCCTGACTCCACGTACCCACGCTCCTAACAAGACAAGAAAGGATTGGATGATACATAGACAGTTATATCTAGTGAGTCGTACTGCCTGAACTTCATCACCTGGTAGTCACAAGACCCGGATTAAAACATTGGCGTGCTCCTGCCACTAGAAAAGTGTTTAAACTGTATAGCTTCGTACAAGCCGTAAAAACTTATTCAGTCCGTCAGCCCGACATTACAACTTTCCGTTGAACGTGACATTGTCGGGTTTTATGAGTCTCTGGCGACCACAGGGATGTAGTTTGATGAATAGGATCGGGTTTGTGGTGGTGTGGGTGTGAATTCTATCAGATGGAAATTGAGAGTATATTCACTTAGGTGTGTGTGTGTGTGTGTGTGTGTGTGTGTGTGTGTGTGAGAGAGAGAGAGAGAGAGAGTGTTTCATGGAAAGTGCACGTTTTTTCAAGCTGCATACCTTTGGCTTTTTCTCTTTTTTATTTTATTTTTTTAAGAATATATCACCAGTATCGAAGAGTTACGACTTATGGTAATGATGATGACAGTGATGGTGGGCGGCGGTAGTGTTGGAAATGGTGGTGGTAGTGGTGGAAGAGGAGGGGAGAGAGGCGGAAAAAGGTGTGGCCTAAATCACCATCAGGGCAGAGTTACGGTGGTGTATTCAGTGTGATCTGCCACCAGACATTTATTGGTGGTTTGCTTTGTGCAGCCCTAGACCAATTGTGTTGACTAATGTCTGAGAGAGAGAGAGAGAGAGAGAGAGAGAGAGAGAGAGAGAGAGAGAGAGAGAGAGAGAGAGAGAGAGACAGACAGACAGACAGAGAGACAGACAGACACAGACGCATTCAACTAACGGGTTTGTTTTGTCACTATCTCTTTCTGGTAATAGAGCAAATTTGTTTGGTTTGTATCATTAAAAAGAATCGCACTGCTTATGATTGAAAAACGAATTTTTACTCTGTTTTTAATTAAAAGAAAGAAAAAAGTTGCAGCGTCCACACTTGATATTTTGGAACATGGAGCGAGCAGGCTTGCCAGTGTTGTAATATCAGCCTTCCAGCGATGTGCGTAGTTAGCTGTAGCTTTTGTAAGTTGTGATGCTCAGGTTGGCACTTCTTGGCCCATCACAGCTATGTAATGGCGGGTACTGAGAAAACGTACTTAAATTACACGTATTACTTTTCCCTAAGCTTTCCATCGATGTGCACATGACCGCTGTGGCTTCAGTAGTTTCCGATATAACTGAGTTCGATGCTCTGTTCGGCGCGTTTTTTTTTTTTCTTTCAATAGTGTTGTGTCCATTTCTTCTTTTTTTTTTTTTTTTTTTATAAAAGTCACCGATGTAACACTTTTAACTTTTCCATAGCTTTCTAATTATGTGCTTATACCTGATGCAGTTTTAAAAATGTCCAGGGTAACTGGGTATTGGTGTTGTGTCCACCACCCTGTTACATGTCTCATAGTGTTCCCACTCCAAAATGTACATTTCGTTTGTCAGTAAAAGAAGACACGCACTGGTTTGTATTATTTTGTTAGTGTCCAATCAACTCGTGTTACCGGTATGGAAAAATGGTATACATTTTTTTTTTGTGTGTGTGCATATATCTGAATTTCACTATCAGTCACTCTTATTTATTACAAAGCATTTATATTTAGCTGTTTCAGGACACACAGAAACTAGTGGACACGGAGGTTTGCTGAAAAGTTTGTTGTATTTTACATATTTCGACGTTCATGCTCAGCACTGATGCCATGTACACTAGCATGAACACACACACACACACACACACACACACACACACACACACACACACACACACACACACACACACGCACGCACGCACGCACGCGCGTATACAAAACGAGTAGCATCACTTTCTCTCTCTCTCTCTCTCTGAAAACGTAAAGGTAGTGAAAGGGAAAAGGAGTGGTCGGGGTGGGGGTAGAGTCATGCAGGGAGGGGTCAACCCACCAGCGTCATGCAAGTGTGAATTCAATCATGCAAAACGCCTCCCAAATCACTGCACGTGCAAGCCCGGGTTGCATAGTGATTGCACGACTGTTGTATCTATATGGGAGGAAGGGCGGGTTTTATATGTATTGGTTTTATAGGTGTAGGGATTTCCTTTGATTTTGATTATAGGAATCATTTTGAGACAGGGCAGTGGAGAGAGAGAGAGAGAGAGAGAGAGAGAGAGAGAGAATCATTTTGAGGGGGGGGGAATTTAATCCAGTTAATAGTAGCTCCAGGTGATTTTTTACGTAAAGACATCATTACGTAAAGGCACGTTAATGAAGGCATTGAGGCAGGGACGTCACTTACTGTTTGTCTGACGATTTTATTCAGCTTAAGATTGACTTGTTGAATTGGAGGGATAAATCCCAGCTAAATATACCACCTTTGTAATACCAGGCAGTTGAACCGGAGGGATAAAGGCAACCTTCCTAATATCAGGCTGTTGATGACTGGAATATAATTATCTGGTAACTGGTAACAGGAAGAATAAACTAAAAAGCCTTATTACCTCCACCAAGCAGGTTTTGTTTTACCACGCGTTAGTTTGTTTGCCTGTTTGTTTGTCTGCCTGTCTGTTAGCAGGATTAAGCCCTGTCCACACAAGCGGGCAATGCCCGCGGGCACAAGCGAGCAGTTTGCCTGTTGACGGGCACAAGCGGTGAGCCCGTCAACAGGCAAACTGCTCGCTTGTGCCCGCGGGCATTGCCCTCTCGTGTGGGCAGGGCTTTACTCAGAAAGTTATGAACGGATTTTGGTGAAATTTTGTGGATGGGTTGGACTTGGCCCAAGGAAGAAATTATTATATTTTGGGCCGGATCCGGATCATCCCGCACATCTCCAAAAGTTCTCTTCTCTTCCCTTCGTGTTCTCCTCCTGCATTCACGTTCTTCTCTCCCTGCCACGAGCTCGTCATTTCCCTCTCATATCTGCTTCCATTCCATGCCTCCCCTCGCCTTCTTGCTCTTCCCCTCCCCTGGGTCTGCCCCGTCCCCCTCTTCACCCTAAGCCTGGCTTCCTGACAAGTTTGTGATTCAGTGGCCAAGTTGTCGGAATGGAGGATTAGGGTCTGCTTCTGCCTGCATCGGTGGTGCTGAGTTGGTTAGGGTAGATTAGGTTAGGTTAAGTTAGGTTAGGTTAGGTTAGGTTTGACTAGGTTAGGTTAGCTTACATTAGATTAGTTTAGTTTTCTGGTCAGTATTTTTGGACACCATAGAAGAGATTCATGATCCTCACATGACCTCTACTTTTCATCCTGTAATGGTATCCGATACATTTTTAAAATATATTAATTCTTTCAGCCCGACGACGTCCTTTTTTTTGTGTGTGTGTACTTTTACTATATGAAGACGATCTAATTCAGATTATGAGATATTTTGAAGGGGTGAGTTCTCCATAAGAGAATAAAATTAACAATTCAGTAAAAATTGTATCCTTGGACTGAAGGGATTAAAATACTATACACTCTGTATTTTAATTGCCAGTGAATCTTACATATTTTTACACCTGAAGGTTTTGGGTTACCAGGGCGGAACACGGAAGGTGGGAAAAAAAAATAGCCCGCCGTTCCTTGAGGTCTGCCACAGGATACCCTCATCGAGTATTCCATTAATGCAGAGGAAAAAGTAACGTGACCAGGTTTGTCAGGGTGGGAAAGGGAGGGGAAATAAGTTGAAGAAAGGCGTATCGATTGTGGAATATGTTTGTATGGAATGTATCACAGGTTGTAGAATTTTTTAAACCACTTTACTCCATGATTTTCTGGATGTATACAGGATGGAAGGCCCGTATATAACGCTGCAGTTCTAATTCGCTGGTAAGTTTGTAGTGTAGTGCGTTTACGAGGCACACTGTATAGCCCACACAGCCGCAGTGAGGGCTGAATAAAGACCAGTGACGGTAAAATACTTAACATGAAATAATGTTAACTCAAGACATTGTCTGCAACGAGTGTTGCCAAAGTTATATTGAAATATACAAATATATGTAGACAAATAATGGAAATAAATAACATTACTTTAAGTAGGCCTTTTACCTGCTAAATATTGTGAACCTTTGATAACAAAATATATAAAGTTATCGCGAATATATTGACACAGGAGTTTGCTTTAAAAAAAAAAAAAAAATTCCGTACAGTTTTGGATTTCTGTGTAATCTTTAATGCAGATAAAAACAGTTCGAGCAACCTTAACACACACACACACACACACACACACACACACACACACACACACACACACACACTACTCCAAGTTAGAGGGGGGGGGGGCGATAAAGGCATTCTCAGTTGGTTTCTCACATGCAGATTACAACCATGAAATGTGGAGGTATGAGAGAGAGAGAGAGAGGGGGGGGGGGAATTTCACGGTATAGGGTCTTATGGCTAATTCTGCATTGTTGTCGCCAGTAAATTTCCTGTCTGTCCTTGTTTTCCATTTCTTGCTTAGTTTATCTAAGTTCGTGTGTGTGTGTGTGTGTGTGTGTGTGTGTGTGTGTGTTCCGATATTTTTGCTGCATCGGGAGTATAGGCGCCCCATGCTGAGTACTAATATTTAAGGTGACAGTAACCAGCCTCACTCTCCCCTGAGTGGCATCATGTGGTCAATAAACCCCTACCAGTCCTCGGATATAAACCCTTACGGGGCCGAATCGATTGGAACGCTGAAGAGCACTAGACCACCAGACGTCACTTGGTTATATGGTTACCACCCAACACAATAGATGGTTTCCTGGGTTACAGGAAGCCATTTCGCTCATCACTCAGTGTAGAGTTACTTGAAGGCAGCACTGCATCGAGTGAGTGGATGGTGGTCTCCCCAGCGAAAGATGGTTACACTGCCATAAACAAATTCAAATGATGGAAGAATTTTTATCATACCGGTAACTTCAAACACAAGTGTATTGCAAGACTCAAGTGTTTCATGTAATAATTGGGGTTATTCTGACACAAACGTTTTGTGAGTACAGTGTGCAATTTAAATGTTTTGTGAGTACGGTGTGCAGTACAAATGTTTAGTTTGTACAGTGTGCAACAAAAAGGTTTTGAGTACAGTGTACAATACAAACATTTTGAGTACAGTGTGCAACACAAACGTTTTTTGAGTAGAGTGTGCAGTACAAACGTTTTGTGAGTATAGTATGCATTACAAACGTTTTGTGAGTACAGTGTGCAATACAGACGTTTTGTGAGTACAGTGTGCAGTACAAACGTTTTGTGAGTACAGTGTGCAATACAAACGTTTCGTGAGTACAGTGTGCAATACAAACGTTTTGTGAGTAGTGTGCAATACAAACGTTTTGTGAGTACAGTGTGCAATACAAACGTTTTGTGAGTACAGTGTGCAATACAAACGTTTTGTGAGTACAGTGTGCAGTACAAACGTTTGATGAGTACAGTGTGCAGTGCAAACGTTTTGAGTACAGTGTGCAGTACAAACGTTTTGTGAGTACAGTGTGCACTGTCACTGGCTGCTCAGAGGGCGAAGTGTAGGAAGTGGAGCAGTGTCGATACAGTTGTTTCGGGCAGTCACGTCGGGCAGAATAAAAACAGGGTTGCGGAGAAGGGATGTGTGGACGCAACAGGTGAGTTATTGAGGTGGGTTTGTGTTGTAGGGGATGAGATAGTATGGAATGGTAAGGGGGTTGAAGGAGTCGGGATGGAAGGAGGGAGATGGGGAGGGAGAGGGTGGTGGGATGGTAGGGGGAGGGGGGAGGGATAGTGGTGTGTATGGACGCCAGAGATGAAGGTGGTGGAGTAGGGAAATGTGATGGTTTGAGACAGGTATAGTGATTTGATATGGAATAGGGAAATATGTGTAGGAAAAAGCGTGACGAGGTTGTACGTTTGGGTGTTTGGATGTGTGTGTGTGTGTTACCGAGAGAGAGAGAGAGAGAGAGAGAGAGAGAGAGAGAGAGAGAGAGTAGGAGGTGTAGGGAAGTGATATAGTTTGAGACAAGGGAAGAAGGAAAGGAAGAGAACGGCAAGGGGGAAGGGCTGCTTGTACAACAGTATAGGTTCGGGTCAAGAGAACAGACAGAACACGCTGATGATGTCGAGTTGTAGACCGATGCCAAGGTGTGGGTGAGGGGGATAGGGAAAGACGGTACAGAATAGGGAAAGACGGTACAGAATAGGGAAAGACGGTACAGAATAGGGAAGACTACAGAATAGGGGAAGACGGTACAGAATAGGGGAAGACGGTACAGAATAGGGGAAGACGGTACAGAAAAGGGAAGGACGGTACAGAATAGGGGAAGACGGTACAAGATAGGGTAAGACGGTACAGAAAAGGGAAGGACGGTTCAGAATAGGGGAAGACGGTACAGAAAAGGGAAGGACGGTATCGAATAGGGGAGGGCGGTACAGAACAGGGGAAGACTGTACCGAATCGGGGAGGACGGTACAGAACAGGGGAAGACGGTACAGAACAGAAGACGGTACTGAATAGGGAAAGACAGTACAAAATAGGGAAAGGCGGTACAGAATCGGGGAAGACGGTACAGAATAGAAGGCGATACAGAATAGGGAAAGACGGTACAGAATAGGGGAAGGCGGTACAGAATAAGGGAAGGCGGTACAGAATAGGCAAAGACGGTACAGAATAAGGAAAGGCGGTACAGAATAAGGGAAGTTATATTTACAAACGCCACATCGAGGAGAATCAGATTAAGAAGTTAGTGTAATCTTATCTCTTTTTGACTCGTAATAAAAAATGAAAAATAAACAGCAACAGCAACAGTCCGAGCAGCCGTGATAAAAGAATTAACATTTGTCTCGGTGGGAAACAACTATTAATTTTTGTGGGGAAAATAATTAAGTTTTACGTCGTTTTCTTTTTATTTTTGTTTATTTTTTTTCGCAGTTTTTACGTTTCTCTCTCTCTCTCTCTCTCTCTCCTCTCCCTATCGCCAGTCCTCCTCCCCTCCTTCCTTCTCTCTTCCCTCCCCCTCTCACTCTTCAAGTCCCTCGGTGCTGATGGAATTATGGAAAATAAAACATGTATAAAGGCAGCAAGTGTTTGTTGCTGTTTTGGAGTAATGCCGCTGGAGCCTAACTTTTCTTCTCTGTTGTTTTTCTTATTTTTCTTTGTTCCCCTCGCTAATTACCTTCCATTGTTTCTCTCTCTACCTTCCCCCCCTCCCACCCCGTCTCTCTCTCTCTCTCTCTCTCTCCCTCACGTTTTCATTTCGAAGTTGTCAGTGTGCTTGGTTCAGGTTTTGGAGTATTCTGTGTTTTTCAGCTTTCCTTCTACTGTTGTGTCTCATTGTTTTCTGTTTTGTCCGTCGTAGTTTCCGTTCTTTCGTTAATTTGCGTCTTGTTTTTCCATTTTTTTTCCTTTCATGTTATTCAGTTTTGATTTGTTCATAGTTGTGCCGTGCTTGTTGTAGCCTTGATAACAGGGATGAATATGGAGGGTACAGAGATTGTGTTATATTTGTATTAACTTTGTTACAACTTTTTGTTTCCAGTCGTGTATACTCGTATACTGTACATTATGTCTGTCCATCGATCTATCTGTACCTGTCTATCCATCTATATCTGTCTATCTATCTGTCTCTAATATATATATATATATATATATATATATATATATATATATATATATATATATAATTAAAACATCTTTCCAGCAAGCTGCCCACCAGTTTGACTATGTATGACCGGTAGTGTACAGAACGTGTCTTATATAATTATACAGGGTGGTCCATATATTGCGCCCTTCCATTTTGTGTGTTGCGTGGACGGCTTATTTTGCCGGTGTGAGGAGCGAAGACATTTTGGCTGCTTCGTTTAATTACTAATTAAGTATACAGTGTAAAGCCATAAAAATCGGGCGATAAAAAGAATGAAGAGGGTGATGATAAAGAAGGAAATGATGCCGGATTGATATTGATAACGCTGCCCCTGCAACACACCAGTATTGGCAGGTGTAATATTTTAACCAACCTGTATGTCCGATAATGTTTAATGGAATGTGAATATTTTCTCAGTACTCATAAGCCCTCGTGATGCCTTCTGAAATGCCGTAAAAACGTAAACTGTTTTACTATTCAACACTTCCATGATTTTCATCCATCCATCCATCATCCAATCCTACATTGCCCCATTAGGAGCGTAGGAGCCCGGCGCTAGGCAGCTGGTCCCGACATTGAAGATGAGAGTGACCAGCCTCACTCATCCCTGAGTGGCATTACATGAGCAGTCAACCCAAATCACCCCTTGGATATAAACCTTCACCGGCTCAATCCGACTGGAGCACAATAATTACCCACTAAACCACCTGGCGCCAAAATTTGGTTATATGGTTACCACCCAGCGCAGTAAATGGTTTCCTGGTGTACAGGAAACCATTTGGTTTATCACTTAGTGTACAGTAGAGTCACCCACAGGCAGAAGGAAGAGGAAACAGGAAGGCAAGACGGAAGAGGGAGTGTAAAGTAGACAGAAGGACAAGGAACGAATGAAGGAAAGAAAGACTGAAGAGGATGGACGGAAAGATGGATGGAGGAGAGGAAAGGGCAGACACCCGAGAGCAGCACTACATCGAGTGAGTGGATGGTGAGCGCCCCCACCTACCACTTTTATGTGTAAAATTATGTTGAAAGTCAACCTCATTTCCTGCAGCTGATATAACCTGTGTCCCCGTCGCTCGCCTCCCTATTTCCTTTTTCCTGTCCTCCATTCTCTCTTCTCGTCTTTTTTGGCATTCCTTTACCTGTGCTCTAGCCCGTCTACCTTAACTTGAAGGAGATTTTATTCGTTTTTCCATATATTTCGCATAGATAAATGACGCAGTAGGGCTGTACATCCTTTCCATAGCACTTCGTCGTGATTGGCAGCATACTGTATTCTAGTGTTACTGGTATAGCTCAGTGGCAGAATAAGCAATACTACGGCTTTACATCCTTCCCATAGCAATTTATCCTGAGTAGCACCAAGTCTGTTGTTAATTACTTGCTACACTTCAGCGTTTAGATGGTGAGATTGGCATTTTTAGGTCGACCAAGTGAAAGGAGTATTTTCCATTCTACTTTCTTATTACTAAAATCTTCAGTTTACCAGAGTCTTCAGCCCCCCCCCCCTCTCTTTTCTTGCATAGCGGATAAAGAGACGATTTTATTTGCCATAGGCGAGGTGTCCTGTACCTGAAGGAGCTAATGTGAATAGTATCGTGCTGAAGTAGCAGAACCATTTGAACGGAGAGAGAGAAAGAGAGAGAGAGGGGGGGGGAGGATTAAATTCTAAGGGCGTGACTGGATACATGCATCATAAGCAGCTGGGTCATTAATTAAGGCAAATACAGCTTGTTGGTGAGAGAACAGCCCTGCCCTGTGAGCCAGCCATAAAACACGCATTAGGCAGGATTTGAATAATGAGAGAGAGAGAGAGAGAGAGAGAAATGTGATGAGGAAGGTCTTATGGCGCAGTGAGTTTGAAAAATTGGGGAAAAAAATCATATTTATTGTTATCTAAAATTGTGAGCATTGATGTGTATCTTTTTAACGTGACAGTAACCATCCCGCACGTGAATGTGAAGCAGCTGTGAAGAGGAACAAAGCCAGTTATATTTGTATGGTGCCTGTGATGTTGAAGCAGGAGGTGTATGACTTACTTTATGTGTATAACTGTGATGAGTTGCACTGGGTAGTATATTTGATAGATCTGATATTAGACTCGTGGCTGTAATGTAAGTGGCATAGGAGACTTGTAGCTCCTCAGCCTTGGCTGTTTATTTTGCATACTACACACTAGTGTCTGCTTCTATTTTACTTAAGAAATCGTTCGGTAGTACCATAAAGATATACAGTGCTGTCATAAAATGCTGATGAAGTGAGTTATTTTAGTGGAGCATGTGGAGTTACATGGAGAGACAGACTGACAAATGAGGAAGTGAAAGAGCGCTGTGGTGTGGATGTGGATGTGATAGAAAGCGTTAGGAGAAATACACTGCGGTGGTTTGGCCACGTGGAGAGGATGGAGAACGAGACTAACGAGGAGTATGTATGCTAGTAAGGTGGAGGGGGGGAGAGGGAGGCCGAGGATGAGATGGAGGGATGGAGTGGGAGAGGTATATGAGAGAGGGGGGTGTGAGCTGGGAGCATGGCAGTGAAGTGGGATTGGACAGGGCGACATGGAGGCGATTTGTTTGTGGCCACCCGCTACGGGATTGAGACGTTTGGCAATAGATAGATAGATCACGCAAAATGTGAAGTACTTTCTTAACTGAGAAAAATATCGTGGTGACATTAATAAATAATGTATAAAATATTTCCTCAGGTGAAAACAGTTACATTATCAAGAAAAAATACAATGTACATAGCCCTGCACAGTGGGCTAACACAAACTTAATCCCATTTTCCATCTACCTAATATTGATGGGTGTCTGTGTTAAACCTGTGCCTTCCTCCAGTTGCCAGGAAATAAGATGTATTATTCACAGACACGTCCAGGGAGATGTTGGCCAGCGAGTGATGTCGTGTATGGAGATGGCCTGATTATGTATGAGGCAGGCGTGTTCGGAGGGGCACCAGGAGATTGGAGAAAAGCAGAGAGTGGAGATATAGGGATGGGGGGGGAGTATGTAGTGATGATGATGGTGATGAGTATGTATCAGGCAGAGCTGTTTGAAAGGGAGGGAAAGTTAGATGAAGGTTAAAGGAATTTTGAAGGTGGAGGTCATGGGTTTCGTATGAAGGAATTAGAGAGGATATGGGTAAATAGGAAGGAAACGAGCACATAGAATTTATTTTAGCGTTTTATTATCGCCCGCCCCTAGCAAGGCGGAGCAATAATGTTTTTGCCCGTGTGTGTGTGTGTGTGTGTGTGTGTGTGTGTGTGTGTGTGTGTGTGTGTACACCTGTTCCCATTATTGCTGTTTATCAAGTGATGACAGTCTTGTCTAATTATGGGATATTCGATGTTCAGGGGTTGTATTTATAAACAAGAGCAATCCGAGATTGCAAACCTCCGCCAAGGTGGAGATGTTAACCCGTAATTTTTGTGCCAGCATTGTAGGCATTATTTATCGAGTTAGAAGCAAAAATGTTGACACTGCCACTATCCCGCAATGGTAAAGAATCCTTTAAAAAATTCCTGGATCTGGATGATGATCCGGGTCACCACCAAACTCTAATGGAATGTTCCTTGGGCCATACCCTACCCCTCCAAAAAATTTCAATAAAATCCGTCCATAACTTTTTGAGCAATCCTGCTAACAGACAAACAAACCAACGCTATCAAAAACATAGCCTTCTTGTCCGAGTTAATAATAATAAAAGATAATAATAATTAATAATAATAATAATAATAATTAATAAAATGGTCTCCGGAAACCTTCTCAGCGCGAGACAAATCACTATAAAATTATTGCAAAGGAAAGACGATTTTATTCAGCTTGGGAGTGGCCTGTTGTTTTGGAAAGATCAAAAGAATTCATTGGGTACACTCGCTGTTAACCCTTCACTGCTGACCAGGACGATTGATTAATTCATTAAGTTGCCTGGTGATTAGCCCAGCGCTATTATTTCTGTGCTCTGATAATAATAATAATAATAATAATAACAGCAACAACAGCAACAATTACAGTAATGCCTATCCACTGCAGCAGGGTCAGAAAGGCTGATAACCAATGTTTACCAAATCACGTTCTTCCCCTAGAAAACGGTACACAACAGTCAAATTCACATCCAGGTCCCCAAGTGTACACTATTCCAGGGTGAACAGGGACATAGGGAGAACAAACTTGTCCAAGAGTCTGACCGTCCCGGGAATCGAACTTGGGTTTTTGAAGTTGTGGGCTACATGTGCTAACCAGTACTCCCCGGCTCAAACAGACAGGTCTGACTACTGCCATGCTCGGCTGCTGCGTTGCTGCTGGATACAACTGTCAATAGTTTAGAAAAAAATGGTTAGTTTATAAGGAAGTGTGAGCCGATGTACCTCACAGAACCGGCACAGGAGTTGGTGTGAGGGGAACACTTTTAGTCTGATCCCTCACAGTGGACCTGCCTAGTGTGGTTGCACCTGACTAGTATAGCTCCACTGATCACTGGGATGCACAAGCTTCTTCACCACGCCAAGGTAGTGTTCCATCGAAGAAGACCCCCCTCCCCCCCGAAAAATAATAAATAGTAATGAATAATTAATAAAAAAGTTTTTGATGAAATAATAAATCATGACCCTGATAAGAAAATAATACTAGATTTCAATGAAGATGCGATAACAAAAAAAGAACACAAAGTTCCAGTGAATAATAGTCCTTACTAAAAATAAAACCCAGTTAAATCTTGCAAAATATAATAAAGTAAGCACACAAGTACTAAACAATACGTAAAAATGTGAAAAAATCACCCCAAACCAACCACCACCACTCAGGTGACGGCAGGAGGATCTGTGAATCTTCGCCTTTGCCCCTTCATAGAACGTTTGCCCCTCTTGCCCCGGCTGGAACCATTCTTTTTACCCTTACCACGACCCGGGGCGGGGCAGGGTGGGGACACGTTAAGCGGGCTAACTCCTACCAACTGGCCCTTCTCATATTCCTCATCTTCAGAGTCATAATCCTTTATATTTATCTTCTCTCCCCTGGCCTTCATATACTGCCATTCCATCAGGCGCTCAATGGCTGCCTGGCGAATCTCCTTTTTGGCCACCTTCTCTCTCCTTTTCACATCCTTTGCATTCTCATCGTTCAGCCCGCATTCGTTATCGGCCATCTTTTTGGCTTTAGCTTTTTCTTGTTTTGCTCTCGCCTTTTCTTTGTTCTTCGCCTTTTCCTGCCGTTTTTTCTCCAGTGCGGCCTTTTCCCTCCTCCTCTTTTCTTCCTTGCCTTTCTCCCGACCCTTCCTGCCGTCCGGAGACATCAGTATATTAATATCGATAGAATAAAAAGCAGATGTGGTAATATGCTCAATTAACGACAAATAATACTCGATGCTTTTGTCTCAAGAGGACGTACCACTTAGGGAATACTCGTAATAAATGTTTGTACGGGGCCTGGTTTCAACTCCCGGGTAAATTTCTAGTAAGCCTGGAACCGCTCGGCTCCCATCGTTTTCCATGCTATTAGCGAGCGTAGTGCATGGAGAGAGCGCGGGAGTATTAACTGGTTTTAGTCACTTTAGTCATTAGAAAGACAGTGCTGGCCTTTTAGTGTTGCTAGTTAGGGTAGGGTAGTTACGGCGGTAGTTAGGAAGGGAAAGCGGGACATTTGACTGTCTGGTGAGGGTATTGTAAGGATAAATATTGGGAAGGGAATGCGGGAATTGTTTTTTGCTGTAGTTTAGTTATGGCAGGTGTGAGAACTAGAATGTTTATATTTACAATGAAGTTAATGTAGGTTTGATATTAGAAAGAATTTAAGGGATTTTTAATTGCCATGTCTGTAATGACAACGATAAGGAAGGGATTGCCGAAACTGTTTTATATGGGGAGTTGTGTAGCTGTGGTAGTGGTGAGGAAAGGGGTGTAGGGGTATTCAGAGTTGTTTTTAAGGGCATTGTAGCCATGATAATGGTTAGGAAGCGATTGCCAGAGCTGTCTTAGTGAGGGTAGTTAACCTATGTCAGTGACTGAGAAGAGGTAGCGGAATTACACGTATGTTTAATGAGGAAAATGTAATAACATAGGTGAAGCAGAGTGCAGGAATGTTAATTGTTTAGAGTTAGGCTTGTGTAGTTATGATGTCAGCTGGGGAGTGAGTAAAGGCTGGGTCAGAAGATGCAGGGAGAGCGATGACTTGGTGCGATGTGTTAACCCCCGGGCAGCCATGACGTAGATTTCTCTTTAGTCTCCCCTACGACACACCAGTTTATTCAACTGTGTTGGGTAGGCATTTCCAGCTAAAAAGGTTACATAGAACCTCATTTAATATCTTCACTTATGGAGTCGAAGATATTCGGTAAATAAAATCGCTTGGTGGAGGCAAGAATAAACATCAGAATACGCCCTCGTACACTTAGCTGTGTTGGACGATTGTACGAGGGTGGGGGATAAGGAGAACTGACGGAAAGAGGAGGAGGAGAAAGGAGAACGAAGGGAAGGAGAAAGGAAGGATGGGTGTGTTAGGAAAATTGGAAGGAATGGACCAAGAAAGAGGGATGAGAAGGGTAATCTGGGAATTACTGCGTCGGAGGAAGTGTGGGGGAGAGGAGTGGTGTTTGTTGTTTTACGAACAAGTGCAAGGGGTAGGGGAAAGGGAGGGGGGGGGGATTAGGGAAGTGTGGAGTGCTTGGAGGGAAGATGAGGGTTGGTAGGAAGAACAGAGTAGGAGAGAAAAGGAGGAAACGGCCAAGAGTAGGGAGTAAGAGGGGAAAGAGGTGGTATTAGGAATCATGGAAGGGATGAAGGAGAAAGGGGCTGAAGGTAGGCATAAGAAAAGGCCAGAGGAAGGTTGACATTAATGCCTATCGACTGCACGATGGCCAATAAGGCAGCCAGTCAATTTCTGCCAACACCCAGTCGTCCTCTAGAATACCAGGCTTTAGAATACGAGACTTTATAAAGGTGCCAGGCTGTACTGATGGACAAACAGGGCTGTTGTTGTTGTTGTGGCCCCAGGCTCACCCGGACGTGAACCCAGTGGACCGCAGGCTGAAGCAACCCTTTTCTTGCAATCTGTATTCTTTCCTGGGATTGGTAGGAAGCTGAGGGGCGTTTGTTATACTGGTGATACCGCGTGAAGGCGTCCCTTGGGAAACTAGTCGGGAAATGTTCCTTTTCCAAGAGAAAGACCGGCCCGAGAAGGGGATGTGGGATAGAGAAATGGGAGAGTCTGTATGGATGTGGGGAAGATGGGAGTGGTTGGGGAAGAAGGGGAAGGGTAAGTGGCCAAACTGAAGGTGGGTATTGTGGGATGGGGAGTTGTGGGGAAGGGGAAGGGGAGAGTAGGGAAAGTGGGGGTACTGAGGGGTGGGGGGTTAAGGGGAAGGTGGAAGGAGTGATTTTGGCTTCTCCAACAAATCGTCAACTCCCTATCGCTTCTAAACCCCCTAATTTTGCCCCTGTCACACCCCCTCTCCTCCCCCTCCCCCTTAGAGGGTTGCTGAAGACATTTGCCAAGTCTTCAGTAAGCGATTTATAACAACAGATGTCTTCCCTTTCACCTTTGCTGCCGCCAGACGGTTTTGTTCTGCATGGGAGTGGCCTACCATTGTGTTACTTAAAAACCGTGTCCAGTGAACCGCTTAACAGGACACAGATACTCACTGCCCTATTCTTACCGCCCTCAGACGATTTTATTCAGCGTACGGTTGAACTCTCATCGTGAAATTATTAACCCTTGTACGAGTAGCCGTTCCTGGCCTGAATAAAATCGTCTGGGGCAGCAAGACTAAAAAATAGTGAAGATATCAGAGGACCAACCCGTACACGATGACAGACCACTTGCAGGCTGAGTAAAATCATCTGAAGGTAGAAAGATTAAAAATAGTGAAGATTTCTCATGTCCTGTAGGGGTTGTTTGAGACGATAAACACCTTCACTTCGATGACGCGTTTTTCCTTTTATCTCAGCTGCCTCCAGACGATTTCATTCAGTATAGGAGAGACTATAGGAGCAGGAGGGGTTGGATAATTATGGCCTGCGTTAACCCGCTCAGTATGGTTCTCTCTCTCTCTCTCTCTCTCTCTCTCTCTCTCTCTCTCTCTCCCATGCTGAATAGAATCGTCTGTTATCAGCGGGAATAAAACATAGAGGTGAAGATGTTTTTACGTCATCTTCAGGGGGTTAAGCCAGATGCGATGATGGCCCACTTGCAGGCTGAATAAAATCGTCTGAAGGTAGGAAGAATAAAATGGTGAAGATTATTTCTCAGCTGATGGAAGGGTTTATAGAGGCTGTTTTAGCCCCTTCAGCACGAGAGGAGTAATTCAGTGTTTTACTCTTGCTGTCACTAGACCATTTGATTCAGCCTGAGAGTAGCCTGTCGTCGTGAAAGGCTAATAATAATAATAATAATAATAGTAATAATAATAATAATAATAATGGTAATGGTAATAATAATAATAATAATAATAATAATAAAACAGTAACTAATAATAATAATAATATATGAATAATTCAGTGATCGTCGGTATGCGTTTCAGAGCAAGACAAATCTTCACTATGAAGTCATTGCTAAGAAAAGATGATTTTCTTCAGCTTGGGAGCGGCACGTTGTCCTGGAAGGGGAAAAAGTATTCATTAAGTACACTCGCTGTTAACCCTTTACTGCTTACCAAGAAGATTAATTAATTCCTTAAGTTGCATAGTGATGATCCCAGCGCAACCGATTCTGTGCTCAAAAAACAAATAATAATAATAATAATAATAATAATAATAATAATAACTAGAACTCTGTAAGTATCATGCAGACAGTCACTAGTCTCCATCTACTGTTCGGGATGGAGGTGCTTGACTAACGGTCACTAAGACATGAACAGGACACCTCAGTAGTGTTCATAGGTAATGGTAGGGCACAGTCTGTAGTAGTTTAGTGGAACTTGGTGATGAAGGTGGTGATTGTGGTGGTGGTGATGTTGATGGTGGTGGTGGTGATGATGGTGATGGTGGTGATGATGGTGGTTGTGGTGGTAGTGATGAGGATGGTGGTTGTGGTGGTAGTGATGATGATGGTGGTGGTGGTAGTGATGATGTTGATGGTAGTGGTAGTGATGATGTTGGTGGTGGTGGTGATGATGATGGTGGTGGTGGTGGTAGTGCTGATGGTGGTGGTGGTAGTGATGATGATGGTAGTGGTAATGATGGTTGTGGTGGTGATGATGATGATGATGGTGGTGGTGGTGGTAGTGCTGATGGTGGTGTTGGTCGTGGTGATGATGATGGTGATGGTGGCTGTAGTGATGATAGTGGTGGTGGTTGTGGTGATGGTGATAATGGTGGTGGTAGTGATGGTGGTGGTGGTGGTTGTGGTAGTGATGATGATGATAATGGTAATGGTAATGATGATGGTGGTGGTGGTGCTGTTGGTGGTAATGATGATGGTGATGGTGGTGGTAGTAGTGATGATGGTGGTGGTTGTTGTAGTAATGGTGGTGATTGTGGTGATTGTGATGATGGTGGTGGTGGTGGTGGTTGTGGTTATGATGACAAATGGTGGTTGTGGTGATGATGTGGTGGTGGTGGTGGTAGTAGTGATGGTGGTGGTTTTAGTTGTGGTGATGATGATGATGATGGTGGTGGTGGTAGTGATGATGGGGTGGTGGTTATGGTGGTAGAGGTGGTGGTGGTGGTTGTAGTGATTGTAGTGGTGGTGGTGGTTGTGATGATGATGATAATGGTGGTGGTGATGTTTTACTTCCTATCACATTACCTATTCCATATCACTGACTTTAAGTTATAAAGTCTGTGTTATACACGGGGGTGAGGGCCGTTATGCGCTTGGTTATGTGTGCAGGGAGGTGGTGGTATGTGCTTGGTCAGTTGGAGGGTTGCAACAGCGTAGCGTTGCCTCTGTTTTTTTTACTCCTGTCCATTCCTCTCACAGACCCTTCACTTCTCCCTTCGTCTTCTTCTGTGTGTGTGTGTGTGTGTGTGTGTATGTGAGAGAGAGTGAGAGTGGAGTGTTCCCTTCCTCTCCACATATAATTTTTTCATTAAGCTACCGGCCACATGTTTAACTAACCACTACCTATATTTACAAGGCGCCAACACTTGCATAATACTGCACTGTTTTCTTTCTTGGCCCAATCCAATTTTTTTTTTTTTTTTTTTTTTTTACCATACTCTCTTTCTCATGATTCTGCCTTTCTTTCTGCCTTGCTGTTTTCTTGCTCGTGTCTTGCCCTTTCTTTGTTTTTAGTTTTTCCTTTGCTCTTTCCTGTTCAGCACGTAAGACTCCAGCCATACTTTTTTCTCTCATTGCTCCACTCTCTTCTTGTTCTTTCCATTTTCGTTCTCTTTCGCTATTTCCTTCCTGTTTTCTCATCTTGTCTGTGTAGTTGTTGCTTTAATTACCTCACCTTTTATTGTTTCTTTTTCTCTTCTTTGGATCATCTTTTTCTCCCAACTTGCTTGTCATCAGCCTTTTTTCCCTTCGTGTTTGTGTCATCATCTTCACCGTTCACACCCTCACCTCCTCGCCTACCCCAGTTGTGTTCCATCCCTCGCTCTCATTTCCCCTCTCACAACGACACATCCTCACCTCTCAGTTACCTTCCTCATTACACGACCCCTCACTCTCATTTCCCCTCACTTAGTCCCCTTTCACCGCATCTCGTACCTCCATCTCCCCTCACTATTATCAGTTCCCCTTATCTCACTCACCCTTCCAGTGTCTTATTTCCTATCTCATTTCTGTCCTCCCTTCCCCTCCCACCTCTAACTTAATATTTTTTCCGCTTTTTCCTGCTATTCTTTCTGATCTCTAGTACGCTTGTTTTCCTCACTAACCCTCACCACTTACCCATAACATCACCTTTACCTCATATTCACCAACACTCTTCTTCATTCATTACCCGTCACTCTCATCTTTACCCTCACCTCTACCCTTCAGTACCATCCTCACCCTCATCCCAGATCCACACCCTCACCCTCAATCCCAGATCCTCACCCTAACCCACATCACAGATCCACACCCTCACCCTCAGTCCCAGATCCTCACCCTCACCCTCATCCCAGATCTTCACCCTCACTTTCACCCTCACCCTCATCCCAGATCTTCACCCTCACTTTCACCCTCACCCTCATCCCAGATCTTCACCCTCACTCTCATCCCAGGTCTTCACCCTCACTCTCATCCCAGATCTTCACCCTCACTCTCATCCCAGATCTTCACCCTCACCCTCATCCTCATCCTCACCCTCTCCCACTCCAGTCCCACTCCCTCACCCTCACCCTCTCCCTCTCCCTTACCCTCTCCCTTACCCTTACCCTTACCCTCTCCCTTACCCTTACCCTCACCCTCACCCTTCCCTTACCTTTTCCTCTCCCTCTCCTTTACCCTCCCCTCACCTTCCCCTCAGGTGTGTATGTAGATAGACAAATATTGGTGGATGGATAGGTACAGATTGCTAGATAGGTACATAACTGCATAGACAGATAGTCGTGGACAGGTAAAAGAGAGATCGCGAGGCAAGGTAAGAACACAGGTATGATCAAAGGTCTCAGTGATGTGTGTGTGTGTGTGTGTGTGTGTGTGTGTGTGTGTGTGTGAGAGAGAGAGAGAGAGAGAGAGAGAGAGAGAGAGGTGAAGGCTGACTGAGGATAAAAAAAGGCTAGTGACTTACTGCGAACGTGGGGAAGAAGCACACCTGCGTTGTGTGGTTTGGCGCGCGCGCGCGCACACACACACACACACACACACACACACACACACACACACACACACACACACACACACACACACACACACACACACACACACACACACACACACACACACACACACGGTTTCTTTAAGACTTAGTTTGTCATGCAGGTGGTGGTTGGCATAGAAGTGGTCACTGATAAGTCTACTGATTTATTTCAGTCACAGTTAGATATCCTAGAATCACAAGACGAATCCATTCAGTGAGAGGAAACAACCACTGATACAAAGGAAATTATTTGGTTAATTAAAATACATATACCTATCGACCACTGAAGGGTCAGTAAGGCAGGTAACAGTTTATATGTATTACGAACTGATAGAGAAGGTTCCGTCATCTTAATCTCCTTCTCTGCAGTAAAACCTAATGTGAATCCCAGTACACTGGCCATCGTGAGTCAGTAAGGCAGTTAACAATTTATATAGATAACGAACTGATAAGGTTGAATCATCTTAATCTTCTCTCCAGTAAAGTCTAAAACATTTTACATGTATTACGAACTGGGAAGAGAAGGTTGAATCGTCTTAATCTCCTTCTCTGCAATAAAGCCTAATGTGAATCCCAGTACACTGGGCATCGCGGATCCTCGGTGCATCATTGACGGACTACAAAGGACAGATTGGACAGTCACAGCAGATCCTTGCCCACCCACTCGATATGACGCGACCCTAAGGTAACAACCACTGTGATAGGGTGTAGTAGGGTGTAAGAGGGTGTTGGCAGGGTGTGGTGACAGGGTGGTGACTGAGGAGGGTGTTGGGTGTTGCGCTCTATTGTTGTCTTCTGATTCAATTTCATGGAGGAGGAAACCCACGGGAAGGAGAGGTCGCACAATGGTGGATGGATGGTCAGGATTTTATCAGTATTTGTTTCCTACCTTTCTCCCTGCTTTCATTCCTTCTTTCTTTTATTTATTCCTGCTTTTCTTGTTTTCTTTCTTTCATTTCAGATTAGGAGAAATACACTGAGGTGGTTTGGACATGTGGAGAGAATGGAGAATGAAAGGCTGACTAAGAGGGTGTGGAGGGAGGGAGAGGGAGGGGAAGACCGAGGATGAGGTGGAGGGATGGAGTTGAGAGGTATATGAGGGAGGGGGAAGTGAGTTAGGGGGAGGGTAGTCAAATGGTGGGTGACAGCGACTTGGAGGCGTTTTGTCTGCGGCCACCCTTTTGTGGGATTAGGGCGTCGGGCTATAGATAGATTGATAGATGTTTCTTTATTCCTCCTTGTATCATCTATTTCCTTTATTTTTTTCCCTTTGTTCCATTTCTTCCTTCTTTTCTTCCCCATACCCCATCCTCTGTTCCATTTCTTCCTTCTTTTCTTCCCCATACCCCATCCTCTCCAGCTTCTTTTCTTCTTCGTCCATAATTTTCTCTCCTCCTCAGTTCCTTCCAATATTATTATTTTTTTCATCTGACATTCCTTTTCTTTTTTTCTCCTTCCTTCCTTCCTGCCTTTTCTGACATCTTCCCTCAATTATGTCCGTCAGATTTTCTGTAATGCATACTTATTAATTCTAATTTATGCTCGTCCTTTCATTCTCTCATCACTTTTCAGTTTTTTAGTTGTTTATTACCCATTCTTGTCATTTCATTCTACCATTTCTTTGCTCCATACTGTATATTCCCTTTTACTCATATTTATCCTCTTTCCACCGTGCTTCTTTTACATATTTTACCATTTTTCCTCATATCACCTTCGTTTCCTCCATATTTTTTCCTCTATTCGTATTTACCATACTTAGTTGTCTTTTGTTATCTCCTTCTTGCTCTCTTCTTTCTCCTCCCCCTCCTCTTTTCACTCATCATCCTTCATTCTTGTCTTTCATCATATTGCTCCATTACTTTTATTTATTCTCTCTCTCTGTCTCTCTCTCTCTCTCTCTCTCTCTCTCTCTCTCTCTCTCTCTCTCTCTCTCTCTCTCTCTCTCTCAGCTATCTACATAACTTTCCTTCTCTTCCTTCTGTACTACTGTCTTATTTATTCTTGTACCTTCCTTCTTTCAACCTCCTCCTCACGCATTTTGAACAACACTTCTTCCTTCCTTCCTTTACCTTGTCATGAGTTGCAAGTCATGTATCTTATTTATCTCCTTCTAATTATCACTTTTTCCCTCTACAGCAGTTTGATGTCGTACTCATCTTTGCCTTATCTGTCTTCCTCCTTTCAGTCTGCCTCTCATCATTATTCAGACGCCCTCCATCCTTCCATCTCGTTATAAATTTCCCTGGTGTCTTTCCTGTCACTTCTCTTATCCTCCATCCTTCCATCTCGTTATAAATTTCCCTGGTATCTTTCCTGTCACATCTCTTATCCTCCATCCTTCCATCTCGTTATAAATTTCCCTGGTATCTTTCCTGTCACTTCTCTTATCATACCCGTCATGTCTTTATTTTTTTTCCCATTCTTGTTCACAGTTATCCCGTCTTCCTGCTCCTTCCTTTCAGTCTCCTCGTCACCATTTTTCAAGCATCCTCCTTCCTTCCTCTGTCGCTTCCTCTCTCACTAGTATTTCCTTCATGTCCTCTTTTTTTTTTTTTTTTTTTTAAATAAGGTTACTTTGTTATTTATATTTGTTTTTTTCTGCTTTCCATTTTAACCTCTTCTCTCTGTTTTGCGTCTTGACCAACTCACTCCTCTACATTTTTGTATTTACTTCCTCTTTCACTTTTCAGTAGGCTATTATTCTCTTCTCGTCTATCGTCATTCCTTCCTACTCCTCCTGTCAGCTTTTACCTCGCACCATTTTTTTTTTTTTTCCTGCAGTATTTTCAGCTTTTCTTACATCTATCTTCCTCCTACTTAGTCTTTCAGTCTTCTTCCTCTTTCGCCGCGTCACTCACCCTCTCACTCCGTCCAGCTTTTTCAGGCCTCACACTTACAGGTATTTCAAGCCAGACTTTATTATGTGTTCTTTCATTTATCTTGATTTTGCGAGGCGTAGATAGATACCACTACGGATGGCGCGTAGCACCCGTCTAGCAACAAACTCACATCCCTTTTCGGTCCAACTCTCTAATGCAAGAGTTAACCGTTACTTCCAGTCTTTTATGTATGCAACAGGTCAACTCTGGAACTGTCTTCCTCTGTCTGTATTTCCTACTACCTATGATTTCCAGTCTATCAAACGCAGTGTGTACAAGCATCTCGAAATGAACGGATCTTGAATTTGGCTCTCTGTTATCTTGTTTCTGATTTTTCTTGGAGGGAACAGTTTTCAGGCTCCTGTTTGCCGGCTCCTGGCCTTTGGTTCCTTCTTCCATGCATATAAATAATTGAGAGAGAGAGAGAGAGAGAGAGAGAGAGAGAGAGAGATGCAGGGTGAGGGAAGAAACACTGAATAATATGTAAGAAAAACGTGAAATAAGGAGAATTGAAGGGGGGGCTAAAGTT
The DNA here is from genome assembly GCF_032717465.1 of Coenobita brevimanus. Taxonomy (NCBI): domain Eukaryota; kingdom Metazoa; phylum Arthropoda; class Malacostraca; order Decapoda; family Coenobitidae; genus Coenobita; species Coenobita brevimanus. The sequence continues at coordinate 20,873,252 of NC_137068.1, forward strand.
GGTCCCTTTATTACGATGTTAGTGTTGAATGGAATGAGCTTCGTGGTAATGGTGGTGGTGTTAAGATAAATGCAGTTGTTGATCGCACACAGTGCATACACCCTGCCAGAATAACACTGTACTGGCACAACCCTTCACCGCCATAATTGCTAGTCAGCATTAACACCCTAAGTTCAGTGATGTAATTTTTAGTGTATTCTTGCTGCTTCACACGATTATACCCAGCATGGAGAGAGAATTTAGATAGAGACTTTGTTAATGGAGACTGTTTATATCATTACACATGTTTTCTCCCAACCCAATCGGTTCCTGTTGAGGTTGGAAGAGCAAACAGCAAAACGACACGGGACTGGGCACACCATCAGCTGGCGTGACTGTTTGCCAGCATCACAGTTTGTTGTCAGAACTGTCAGAACAATAGAAAATAATGGCAGTTTTGTCTTGCGTGATGTAATTTGGCCCAGATTACCCTATTCAGTGTTTAAGACCACTTCAGTTCTATTTTTGCGGCCATTAAACAGTGTTGTGAACCTGTTCAGAACACTCCAGGCCCCCGTCAGATCCTTCATATCCATTTTGGCCGCATAAAGTGTTAAAAAAAAGTATTTACGTGAAATGGCAAAAGGATAAAAGATTTGAAAGAAAATGGAGTGAAATAGGAAGGAACTAATGTAAAATCTAATGGGGAACGAAAAACAGAAAGGCTTAAAATATATATATATATATATATATATATATATATATATATATATATATATATATATATATATGTGTAAGAGTTATGAAGAATGAGATTTAGTGGAGGCCGACGAAAACTAACGGGTGAATTAGAGAGGCATGATGATGGACACGGGAACGAGGGAGGTACATTAAAGAGACGTTAAACAGAGAGAGAGAGAGAGAGAGAGAGAGAGAGAGGGGTTGGCTGATGGTTGGTTCGGAAATGGAGCGACCTTGACCATTTCAGCAGGATGGCTTGTATGTATGTAGGCCTGCTTATTATATGTGAAATATTTTGTAGTCACAGGATTGTAAGCAGTTTTTACAAGCCCAGTCAGGTCCATGACGTCTTTTTACCACCCTAGAAGCTGTTGTGTGTGTGTGTGTGTGTGTGTGTGTGGAAACAAAGCCTATTAGAGGAAACTTCGGGCGTGTTACCTGGTTGTGTTTGTGTTTACACCTGTGGCGGAATTATGGCGTGTTTGAAAGAGAGAGAGAGAGAGAGAGAGAGAGAGAATTTATGGCTATATCTGTTCACTTTTTGTCAGTGTGTACCAGTAAACAAATTTCTCTCTCTCTCTCTCTCTCTCTTACACACACACACACACACACACACACACACACACACACACACACACACACACACACACACACACGGTTCCAGTAAAACTCCACTTTGTAAGACGGTCACGATTTGGACTTTATCCCACCTTTTTATTTACCGATAAAAAGAGGCCAGGTGAGAGAAGGGGTACCTGGCCCTGCTGCTGTCCCTGTCTGTTCCTGGCTGTGTCTTCCTCTGTCCCTGCAACTGTCCGTCTGTTCCTGATCCTGTCTGTTCCTCTTCCTGTCTTTTTTTCCCTGTTCCCAGCCTAGTCTGTTGTTGATCTAGTTCAGTTTTTGCCTTTACTTATATTTGTGTCCCTGTCCTAATGCATTTTTGCTTCCTTGTGGCTTTCGCTGTCCCTGTTGGTTTATTTGTAAATTCCTCTTCTTGATTTCCTCTCCTCTACCTGTGTTTCTCTGTCCCTGTCACTATCTGTGCATATTTATTTGTAAATTGTCCCTGTCAGTATCACATCTTGTCCTCTGCCTGTTTCTCCCAGTCTTCCTCTCTGCCTCTTTCACAGTCTTTGCTTTACCTTTTGTAAATTCCCGTCTCTCATCCCTTGCGTCTGTCCCTGCCACTGTCTGTGCTTGTTCATTTGTAAATTCCTGTCCCTGTCTGTGTGTGCCCTTGTGTCCTGTCTGTTTGTTCCTCTCTGTCTGTCTGCCCCAGCACTTCTCTCTGTCTGTTCCTGTGTATATTCCTGTCCATATACCTACCTGTCTTTCTCCCTTTTGCTGTCCCTGTCTGTTTTTGTTCCTATACCTGTTCTTATCTGTATTGTTGTTCCTCCCTGTCCATGTCTGTCCCTGTTCCTGGTTGTGTGTGTTCTTGAATAAGTCTCTGTCACTGCCCGCTCCTGTCTCTCTCTCTGTCCCTGTCGCTGTTTATGTCACTATAAATATTTTCTTTTATTTTCAGATGCACGCTTCTTGTGGTGATCCTCAGAAGAACCTGTTAAGCCTGTCACGCTACAAAGTAATTTGGTGAGGGAAGAAAGCAGCTCAGAGGCCCATGTGACTGCAAGGTGGGTGAGTACAAAGTTTTTATTTATGTTACCTATTCAGCTTGACGGGTGTGTTGTAGGCAAAATAAGATCCTTTGGCGTTAATATAAGATAAATACGTGCACAGGTGAAGGTGTTAATGTATAGTGTTTGTAAGTGGTTCAGTGCGGTGGGTGTTTGTTAACAGGAGTATAATGGTGTGAAGTTTGCCACACGTCCTCGGCCACATCACCTGACCTGGATATTTACTGACATAGTACAGTTGACATGTACTATTTGCCTTAACACTGGAAGCTGTACATTATTAGTAGTAGTTTTTTTCAATCTCCACACTTTGTATTCAGTTTCGGGAGACATTTTGAACAGGTGTTAGATACAGCGTTAATTAACCTTTTCACTATTACAGGTGCCTCCAAAGGTTGAATAATCACGTCAGGTAATGGCTGGATTACAGTGAAAAATACGTCAGTGTATTTAAGGGGTTAATGGGACACACTCTGGCAATACACTAAACACTGACCAACACAAGTAGTTCACATGAAAAAAAAAAAAAACTTTTTCCATATTTATTTTCTCCGATGTCATCTCAGAATCACTTTATTTTTGTTGTATACATTTTTTCTTTTTATTAATGGGACAATAAATTTCACTGTGGGTGATAGCGTTATTTGTGGATGCCTATATGAGAGAGAGAGAGAGAGAGAGAGAGAGAGAGTTTAAGCAGGAAGTACATGAAACAGGAGGAGGGAGGAACTGCAGGAGGGAGGAGAGGATAATGAAGAATAGCGAGAGGAAGGAGAGAGAGAGAGAAGAATGAAGGAAGAGGGGGAGGGGAGATAGGCAGAGAAAAATGAGAGGGAAGAATGAAGGAAGAGGGCGAGGGGAGATAGGCAGAGAAAAATGAGAGGGAAGAATGAAGAGGGAGGAAACAGTGGCTGAAAGATAGATATAGAAGAGAAAGAAAGAGAGTAAATAAGGAAGAAGAATTGAGAGGGGAGGGGAAAAAACATTTGTTGAAGAGAAAATTGAAAGAGAGCGAGGAAAGGTGGATTGAGAGATGCAGAAGTGAAAGAATATACAGAGGGAAGAGGAAAATGAGGAGGACGAGTAATGAAGGAAGGAATAATGGAGAGAAAAGCAACAGAGTAGAACGAGAGGAATGGACGGAAAGGAGTGAGGGAGGAAGAAGGGGCTGAGAGAGAGATGCAGAAAAGTTACATAGCAAAAAGGTGAACAAGAAAGGAGAAAGAGAATGAAGGGATATAAAGATAGAGAAGAGCAATAGGGAAGAGGAGGAGGAGGAGGGGGGAGAGATAACGAAGAAGAATTGGAGGAAGGAAGGGACGAGAGAGATGTAAAAGAAGGAAGGCTTGCGCAACAGTAACATTAGAGAGAGAGAGAGAGAGAGAATAATGGACCTGAGGTTTAGTTCTTGGAAGTGAGATGAAGAGAAGGAGAATGGATGGATGAGATGGTTCGAAGAGAAAATGAGATCTTGGAGAGAGAGAGAGAGAGAGAGAGAGAGAGATTGCGGATTGATGGGTTAGTTGATGGGTAAACACACACACACACACACACACACACACACACACACACACACACACACACACACACACACACACAGTAAATAAGGAAGTATTGGTCATAAAGTGACGTAACGTTGCCATTCCCCTTTTCCTGTCGTCTTATGTGAGTCGAAGATTTTGTTGTTTTCTCGTTTTTGTGTTTGTTTTTATATTTTCTTTTCTTTCTAGTCTGATTTGCTTTTCTGTATCCTGATATTAGTGTTTTTATTCTCTCTCTCTCACACACACACACACACACACACACACACACACACACACACACACACTATCGTGTTCCATTTTCTTTGTTTTCCTTCCCATTTGACCAGTTTCCTTGCATCGATTGACCGCTTCCTGGGCTATTCTGGAGTCTCAGGTCAAAAGTCAGAGGTCAGAATCAGTGGCTGAGAGAGAGAGAGGGGGTGGGGTAGTAAATAAGGAAATAAGATAAGGTGCAGAAAATCATCATGATTGTTAGAAGGAACATGGAAGGGAAGAAAATAAATGTAACAAAGAGAATAAAGGAAGTGACTGAAAGGAAAGGAGGTAAGGAAAAGTAAGGAGGTAAGGAAGGAAAGGAAAGGTAAGGAGGTAAGGAAGGAAGGAAAGAAAGGAGGTAAGGAAAGAAAGGAAAGGTAAGGAGGTAAGGAAGGAAAGAAAGAAAGGAGGTAGGGAAGGTAGAAAGAAAAGAATAAAGAAAAAGTAAGGCAAGAATGTAATGTCAGTCCAGGATGTGCTTTGTTACAGCCTGAACTTAGTGTATGAAACCTTGTAGCCTACAAGCGATGCTTAGTTAGCGATTTATGTAGTCTGTGTGTGTGTGTGTGTGTGTGTGTGTGTGTGTGTGTGTGTGTGTGTGTGTGTGTGTGTGTGTGTATCATGCTTTCCTCCTCCTCCTGCCTACGGGTGATTTTACACTCACTCTTTTGTCTTTCCTTCATTCTTTCCTGTTCCTTCTGCCTATGGGTGACCCTACATTGAGTGACAAACCGAATGGTTTCCTGTACACCAGGAAACCATTTACTACGCTGGGTGGTAACCATATAACCAAGTTTTGGCGCCAGGTGGTTTAGTGGGTAATTTCGGTACTCCAGTCAGATTGAGCCTGTGAAGGTTTATATCCAAGGGGTGGTAGGAGTTATTGCTCACGTAATGCCACTCAGGGATGAGTGACGCTGGTCACTCTCATCTTAAATGTCAGGACCAAATTGCCTAGCCCCGGGCTCCTACGCTTCTCATGGGGCAACTTAGGTTTGGATGATGGATGGATGGAATATGTAGATAGATAGATAAATATAGATATAGATAGATAGATATAGATGCCCTCTGCTTCTTTCCCTTCCTTTTTTTTTTTCTTTCTACCTACCTACCTACTACTCCTCCTTTTCTCCCTCCCTCCCTCCCTCCTGTCTAGAGGTCTAGGCAGACTGATATGTGAAAATCGAACCCAACTTGTGCCGTGATTACATGGACGGAGGCAGGGAGGGAAAGAGTGGGAGGGAAGGAGGCGTGAGTGAGTGAGGAGACGGAGGGAAATGAAGAGTGAAAGAGAATGAAGGAAGATGGAGAAGTTGGAGATATGGGAAGGGAGGGAGGGAATAGGAAAGATTAAACCTTCTTTATACTTTTTCTCCCTTTCTATTCACCTTTTCTTTTTCTTGTCCATTTACTTCTGTTTCATCTTTTATCTCTCTTTTCGTTTCCGTTTTATCAGATATTTTTATTTTTTTCCTTCTTCACAATGTTTTCATTATCGTTTCTTTCATTCTCTTCATTTCTTCCGTCCCTCATTTCTCCCTTTTTTTTTTTTTTTCTTTCCCTCTATTATCATCAGTTTTCCATATTTCTGTTCATTGCGTACACACTTTTCCTTCCTCCATTATTTCGTATTTTTGAATAAATTTTGCTTTATTTCCCTTGTCATTCATCTTTGTTTCCCTGTCTTTTCCCTTCCTTTCTCTTCATTTCTTCAGCTCTCCAACCCTTTTTTCTTTCTGTCGTCTCCTTTCTCTTCTTATCTATATTTTCGTTTTTTTTGTTTTTCTGTTCCTTCACAACGCCCATCCAGTCTGCCTTGAGGATTATTAACAATCGTCGTGTTAGACATAACCCTAAAACAGTCAGTCTCTCTCTCTCTCTCTCTCTCTCTCTCTCTCTGTCTTCTAAACCTGTCTTTAAAATTTCTTTCTTCATCTCCCTCTTTGTTTCCTTTCCATAGCCTGTCTTCTTCAACCAGTCTTTTATGCTCTTTCTTTTCTTTCCGGTTTCACCTCTGCTCTCCTCCCCTCTCATCTCTCCTCTACTCATCTCCACTCTCTTTTCTCTTCTTTACACACCTCTCCTTCCCTCCCCCATATCTCTCCTACATTTCCTCTTTCTGCCTTCATTTCCTTGCGTCTCACTTATGTCCCAACTTTTCATTCATTCCTCTCTGTTCTCTGTGTATTTCTTCCCTCCACCCCTCTCGTGTCGTATTTTGTTCTCATCCCTTTTTCCTTCCTTATCTTCGCTCTCCTTTCCAATCCTCTCCTCTAATATGATCTCTTCTGCGCATCTTCTCTTCCTTCTGTCTTTCCCTCATCCCCGTTCTCTCCTTTTATTACCTCTTCGCTTTTCTCGTCTCCTGCATTCATCACTTTCTTCTTTACCCTTCTTTCGTCCTTTCTCATCCGTTCCCTTTTCTCCGCCTACTTTCCTCTCCTTCTTTCCTCTCCTCTCCTTCTTTCCTCTCCTCTCCTTCTTTCCTCTTCTCCCCATCTTTCCTCTCCTCCCCTTCTTTCCTATCCCTTCTTTTCCCTGCCCTCTTCTCCCTTCCCCTCTTCTCCCTCCTGTTCCTGCCTTACACCCAAACCTCACCACTCTGAGTTACCACATCCTGACTGTCCATTTCATTACCTCCCTAACCTGACATGACTTCACCTTTCCTGACCTGCTTCGTGCGGGGTCACGGCCTGGCTTTCCTTGACCAAGTTTGCAAGTGTTTGTCGGATGTCTTGCACAACTATTCATTTATTTATTTTTGTTGTCTGTGATTTCCATGTGTTCTGAAATCTGAAGTAGTTTTTGTTGTTTTTCGTTTAAGTGTGTGTGTGTGTGTGTGTGTGTGTGTGTGTGTGTGTGTGTGTGTGTGTGTGTGTGTGTGTGAACAAACCAGCCTTTCCTTCTCAAAACATGACACGAATATAATATCACGTCTGCATCAGTATTCATCTCGTTATTTTTTGCGTGCAGTACTTTTTATTTTCAGTCATTTTACTTCTTTGTCTTGCAGTGCCACTCATCTTTCAGGAAAATTATTAACTTTCTGCAGATAGTTCAGTCATTTTTGTATGCTAATCACCTGCACAAGGAGTTCAGTTCCCTTTGTTTCCATACGAGTCAGCGCCGAATTAATTCATCCTGTTTTGCTGTCTTCCTAACTTCCACAAACAGTCCATTGCCTTGTTTTTCCTACTACCCAACTCGGCAAAAAAACCTCCCTTTACTCTCTTTGCTTATCTCTCCCCGGAATATTCACCTCCATTCGTTTTTACTAACGGACGCAACCAATGCAGTACAGATCCTTCTCCGTAGTATTCATCTCAGGAAGCAATACCTTTCCCCGTGCCTGGATGTGACTTGGCTCTTCCTGAACTATTAGCTTCATCTTTTTCACTTTCTCCATTTTTGTCACTGCCCGACTAAACCTGAAGCATTTGAGACCTTGTTTTCCTTTTTAATCAGCTCTCCAGGCAGTTTATTTCCTTTTCCTGCTAACTACTTAACTCTCCACAATATCCATTTTTTTCCTTAACTCAGTACTCGGTAACAAGAAATTCACTTATCATTACTACTCAGCTCCCCAAGTCATTCAGAGTCCCGTGCCTGCCTGGTTCTGCCCGCCTGGCTGTGTATGTATGTGACGCCTTATGTACCCACCAGCCCTTATGTATGTTGTGTATGTGACGCCTTATGTACCCACCAGCCCTTATGTATGTTGTGTATGTGACGCCTTATGTACCCACCAGCCCTTATGTATGTTGTGTATGTGACGCCTTATGTACCCACCAGCCCTTACGTATGTTGTGTATGTGACGCCTTATGTACCCACCAGCCCTTATGTATGTTGTGTATGTGACGCCTTATGTACCCACCAGCCCTTATGTATGTTGTGTATGTGACGCCTTATGTACCCACCAGCCCTTATGTATGTTGTGTATGTGACGCCTTATGTACCCACCAGCCCTTATGTATGTTGTGTATGCGTGTGGGATATCAGGACACAACAGGAATGGAGCTGTGGAGAGCTGAAGTGAAGCTTTCTTGCAGTCTTCCCTGCTGCTGCTGAATATAAAGTAACTGTCCTTTGCACTTACCGTCAACAGGCCTTTTACGTGTCTCGTGTTTCCAGCTGATGATACATGATATAGATGCACTGGCTTATTTGTTCTGTCTAGTAATATTTCACGAGGTTATGACAGTTTTAATAGTTTTCAACTGAGATCCCTCACACCTGTTTGGTTTTCACTAATTAGTTGTGCAAAATCTCATTAATTTTCTTTTCAGGTGAAGTCCTTCCGATCTGCTTGATTTTCACTAAGTAGTTTGGCAAAATGTCTCAAGTTTTATTTCCATTCGAGAGTCCTCCAGCCTGCTTCGTTTTCATTAATTAGATTGGCAAAATCTCGTAAGTTTTAACCGTCTTTATACATTTAGGATTATGAAGTACCAAAGTGAGGTGATGTCGCACTAGTCTGCTGTTGTTTTGAATAGTTAAGTAATATCCATTTAGTTTCTGACACAGTATTAAAAGAACCTGTTGCTGCATATATACTATCAGTGGTACACAGTCTTAAGCCTGTGCGTATGTCAGGCTTCAGGCTAAAAGGCAAGATACAATTGCACCACATTGTTATTGATTTGTCGCTATTGGTTATACCGGTATATTTTTTGGTTCTGACAGTTTTTGAATATTTGCAGCGAGATTCCAATCAGTTTTTATTTATTTAACTAACATCTGTCTAGGTTTTTGCGTTCTGTACATGTCTGGACTTACGAAGTATTGACGCGAGACTCAAATTAGCTGTATTTTAATCGTATTGTGTGATTAAGAGCTCTTCTGTTTTGGTATTGATAGGCTATTTTTTTATTTTTCAATTTTAAGAGTTTTAAGACAATCTGCCGCCTGGTATCAGTTGTCGTGTTGTACTGTTACCGTCAACAGTCCTGTTACATGTCTGGGGATTCAAACTACTGAAGCCAGATACAAAAGCCCTTTATTATTATTTATTAGGAATGGCTCAGGGTTTTTGACGTTCTTTGCTTGAGGGAATGAAGTGAGTTTTTAAACCAGGTTTTGTTTTAATGTTAGATCTCCGTAGCCTATGACATCCTCAATAAGTCTGGGGTTTTAACTAGTGAAGCGCAGTACAAAGCAGCTTGATTATTGTTACGTAATTAGGAAAGCCTCTTAATTATGAAGTAAAATATGTGCTAATTTCAGTGACAGCTTGGTGGTAAAGTACGGCAATAAACAGTTTGGAGATGTTGTAAGAGAACAACTTTGGGTTATGATCACAACCGGGATGATTATTATAACTGATAACTAGCAAGAGCTCTTAGGTTTTGCACATCCTTTACATGTTTCGTGATTCCATCCATCCATCCATTGCCAGACGCCATGTATCCCAAACGGGGTGGCCAAGGGCTTAGAGTTAATTGTTTTACAGGGAGGGGCACTAATCCTCCACCAACCCCACTTGACACGTAGGGATGCCAACAGCATCTGGTGTTCCCAGGTGGTCACCCATAAAAAAACTTAAGACAGGATCGATCTCTGAACCACCCATATGCAACGCGCGAATGTTACCAATGAGCTACGATGAAATAAGAGTCCAGCCAACTCTGCTTTATTTGATGGAAAGTTTCGTCATTATGTATATGTAAGAAAAAATGCTGCTTCCCGATACACAACACTTAGAATAAAGAAGAGTTATAAAAACTGTCTAACCACACACACACACCGCAGAATGTCTTATCTTTCAACACAACATTCCAGCTTTCCAAAGATCGTAAAATTTCTAGTTTTTGGAAGTCGCTCGCCAGGCCAGGCAAGTAGCTGGGTCAAAAGAGTTGAGTTCACGTTTTTGGTGTGGGTGTGGCGGTGAATTCTGCCAAATGGAAATGGAGGGTATATTCATTGAGAGAGAGAGAGAGAGAGAGAGAGAGAGCACCTTTTTTCCCGGGCTTTCAGCATTTGGCTTTTGCTGTCTTTCGTTTTTTTCCTTCTTGTATAAGTATATACCACCATCAAGAGTTACGATTGATGCAGGTGATTGTGACAGTGATGGTTGGCAGTAGTAGTGTTGCAAATGGTGATGGTAAAGGTAGAAATGGTGATATTAGTGTTGTAAATGGTGGTGATAATGGTGGAAGTGGAGGGTAGTGAGAAGGACAACGAATAGGAGTGGATGCTATGTATCAGTAGGAAAGGAGAGATAGGATGGTGCATTGTGTGATCAGCCACCAGGTACTTATTGGTGATTTGCTTTGTGTTGCCCTGGACCAATTGTGTGCTGACTAATGCCTGGCCTGTGTGCCGTGAGAGAGAGAGAGAGAGAGAGAGAGAGAGAGAGAGAGAGAGAGAGAGAGAGAGAGAAACGTGCTGTTTGTCAAATTTTCGTATTGTTAGTGAACAAAGAAGCACATTTGTTTATATAATACTTTGTATATATCTACGTTTTTCTATCCAATTTTCTTAACTGACTGTGATTAATAAGTGTGTTTGTTCATGTATTCCTGTAAACTTTTGTTTTATATTCCGTTGAGTGCCGTGGTTGCTGTGGGTGGGGCGTTGCTGGAATAGTACTTAGCGTACCGCCCTCCGCTTATCGGCTCATTGTCGCGAAGCTGAAGTCCGAACCCCGGGGCTTCCCTCTTATTAACCCTTACATATACTTGTGTATGTATCATTGGGTTTTAAATTAATTTCCATTACCAGTAATAAAATAACGTAAACATTTTATGTTTTACACACACACACACACACACACACACACACACACACACACACACACTCACACTCACACGGTATTATTGAAACTGGTGTGCGTGAAGGTTTACTCAAAAGTTTGCATTGTTTTGCATATAAATGCTGTGTTCATGCCCTGATTATTCAGGCATTAATTACATTAACACCTCTGCGAGCAGACACACAGGCATGCATATATACTCGGAGGCATGCATATATACACACACACAGTCATTAGCATGCACATACAGTACACATATAAGCGAAAACATACACACGCACGCACACTGTACACAACAACATATGCATGCTTACATGGGTACTCTCTCTCTCTCTCTCTCTCTCTCTCTCTCTCTCTCTCTATATATATATATATATATGATTTGTATATCAGAGTGATCTGTGTACTAATTAATGGGTAGGCACAATGACGGGCGTTTGTATAATCAGCGCGCGCGCGCGCACGCACACACACACACACACACACACACACACACACACACACACACACACACACACACACACACACACACACACACACACACACACACACACACACACACACACACACACACACACACACACACACACAGCGTCCTCTTGTTAGTTCGAGAAGCAACCCAGTTTACATACAGATGATACTCATGGTGGAAGGATTAGGAGAGAGAGAGAGAGAGAGAGAAAGTGAGGGGTGTTAGGGGAGGCAAGTAGGGAGTAAGAGGTAGCGGCAGGGTAAGGAAGGGGAGAGGATATTGGAGACAAGGAAAGGCAAGCAAGGTAGGATATGGGGAGCAAAGGTGATGTATGGAGAGAGGGAGGGTGGTGACGGGAGGAGGGGGAGAGGTTAGGATATGGGAGGGGAGACGATGGGAAGAGAGAAGAAATGGAGGATTTTAAGAGAGGAAAGGATAGAATATGGGAGGGCAGACGATGGGAAGAGGGAGTGGAAAGGAAAGATTTGGAAAGAGGAATGGAGGTGAGGTTAGGTTGGTGTGCCCTTTGTGTCAGCAGCCCCACCCTAGGATAGGTATGCCCTTTGTGTCAGCAGCCCCACCCTGGAGTTGGTATGCCCTTTGTGTCAGCAGCCCCACCCTAGGATAGGTATGCCCTTTGTGTCAGCAGCCTCACCCTGGAGTTGGTATGCGCTTTGTGTCAGCAGCCCCACCCTAGGATAGGTATGCCCTTTGTGTCAGCAGCCTCACCCTGGAGTTGGTATGCCCTTTGTGTCAGCAGCCCCACCCAAGGATAGGTATGCCCTTTGTGTCAGCAGCCCCACCCTGGAGTTGGTATGCCCTTTGTGTCAGCAGCCCCACCCTGAGGTAGGTATGCCCTTTGTGTCAGCAGCCCCGCCCTGGGGTTGGTATGCCCTTTGTGTCAGTAGCCCCACCCTGGGGTTGGTATGCCCTTTGTATCAGCAGCCCCGCCCTGGGGTTGGTATGCCCTTTGTGTCAGCAGCCCCACCCTGGGGTTGGTATGCCCTTTGTGTCAGCAGCCCCACTCTGGGGTTGGTATGCCCTTTGTGTCACCAGCCTCACCTTGGGGTTGGTATGCCATAGTAACAAACAAACAAACAGAGAAATCGGATCATTGTAATATAGATTGTGTCACCAGTCTCCTCTCTCTCTCTCTCTCTCTCTCTCTCTCTCTCTCTCTCTCTCTATTCATATTCATTACACCCACGTGAATCCCATAATCAACCCCACCTAATTAGCCTGACATAGGTGAGCTAGTGAACCGGAAAAAAAAAATTTTCTCATTAACATCTAGAGCTTCATTACAGTGTTATGTATGTGTTTGTGTTGGTGTTGTGTGTGTTTTGCCGGTTAACACGACACCACTAATGTGTTGAGGTGATGTAGTGGTGTATTATAAGCCTTGTTCATTAAAGCCATTTTGAACCCAATTTTTTTTTTTTTTTTTTTTTTTTTATGCTAGGAAGAAGGAACCAAAGGCCATGAGCCCGCAGTAACAGTTCCCTCCAAGAGAAAAACAAAATACAATATAGAGCCAAATTCAAGATCCGATCATTTTGAGATGCCTGGACACACTGCGTTTGAAAGACTGGAGATCATAGGCAGCAGGAAATACAGACAGAGGGAGACAGTTCCAGAGCTGACCTGTTGCATAAATGAAAGACTGGGAGTAACGGTTAACTCTTGCATTAGAGAGTTGGACAGAAAAAGGATGAGAGTTTGCTGCCAGACGGGTGCTACGCGCCCGTCGTAGAGGTGGAGGAATGCAAGCAGAGAGTTCAGAGGAGCAGTGACCATTAAAGTAGCGATAGAAAAGAGATAAAGATGCAACAGTGCGGCGAAGAGACAGAGGTTGAAGGGAGTCAGTAAGAGGAGGAGAGTTAATGAGACGAAAAGCCTTTGCCTCCACCCTATTGAGAAGAGCTGTATGTGGGGAGCCTCCCCACACATGAGAGTTGTACTCCACACAGGGGCGGATAAAACCCCTGTATAGAGTCAACAATTGTGCAGGAGTGAAGAAAGTGCGGAGTCGGCTTAGCACACCCAATCTCTTGGAACCAGATTTTACAAGAGATGTAATATGATATTTCCAAGATAAGTCCCGAGTAAATGAAACCCCAAGCATGTTCAAGGATGATGCAGGATTAAGCTGAATATTATTAAACATTAGTGGGTATACCTGTGGAAGATTTTGTCGGGTTGATAGGTGTAAGAACTGAGTCTTAGATGCATTAAAGACAACCATATTATTTTTACCCCAGTCAGAGATACGAGCCAAATCAGACATTAGGTGTGCCACAGCCTCATCCCTTGCTTTTTGAAGTAACTGTTGAGATGGGCGTTGCGGGAACCGAATGGAAAGGTGAAGGGTGGAGTCGTCAGCGTATGAGTGGATAGGGTTAGATGTACAGCTTAGAAGATCATTGATGAATAAAAGGAAGAGAGTTGGTGATAGGACAGAGCCCTGAGGAACACCACTGTTGATAGATCTATGAGAAGAACGATGGCCGTCTACAACAGCGGCTATAGAACGACAGAAAGGAAGCTAGCGATGAAGGCACAGATAGAAGGATAGAAACCGTAGGAGGGCAGTTTGGAAATTACAGTCAGGCCTCCTCTGTCAGTGGTGTTCAAGACATTACAGTTTTGTCCATACATTTTGGTACAGTACGTTGGGGCAGCTGGCATCATTTCAGTGCAGCTTTATTCCCAAACCACAATAAAACGTTTTGGATTTACTAGCAATAAATAGCGAAAAATGCGGACTTAAGAAAGAGTCTAAGTAGGGTCTGGCCATATACAGTTTGACCATATACCATATATACATACATTAGCTGCCTACTTATATAATCATACAAATATACACATGTATGCATACAGACAACCAGAGAGATACATGCAGGCACACGTCCATGCCAACGTACTTACATGAAAACACATACAGACTGACTGGCAGACACACCGGCTAACAAAGAGACAGACAGACAGGTAGGTAGGTATTATGCAGGCATACATACCTGCACACCCTTGTGCTGTATACCTGTATACATTCGACCAATAGACACAGATAGATGTAGATAGGTCGGTGGTAGATAAATAAGCTAAGTACCATAGTAGATAGCTAGATGGATTGACCAATATGGTTGGTAGATATATTGATACATATACTAACCGACATTGAAAGATATGTGAATAGAAAACTTGGTTGATTGGTTGAGTTACGAATGTTGAGGTAGATAGATAAATAGATAGGTATATATTGATGGATTGATAGGTAGACAGATGTAGGTATATATAGATGGATTGATAGGTAGACAGATGTAGGTATATATAGATGGATTGATAGGTAGACAGATGTAGGTATATATAGATGGATTGATAGGTAGACATGTAGGTATATATAGATGGATTGATAGGTAGACAGATGTAGGTATATATAGATGGATTGATAGGTAGACAGATGTAGGTATATATAGATGGATTGATAGGTAGACAGATGTAGGTATATATAGATGGATTGATAGGTAGACAGATGTAGGTATATATAGATGGATTGATAGGTAGACAGATGTAGGTATATATAGATGGATTGATAGGTAGACAGATGTAGGTATATATAGATGGATTGATAGGTAGACAGATGTAGGTATATATAGATGGATTGATAGGTAGACAGATGTAGGTAAAGTTGTCGGGTAGGAAGAAAGAAAAAGTTTTTTTTGAAGAGTATACAGCTACTGACGGCAGAGTGGCCTGAGAGCGAGAGAGAGAGAGAGAGAGAGAGCGAGAGAGAGAGAGAGAGAGAGCGAGAGAGAGAGAGAGAGAGAGAGAGAGATGGAGTATTGATCCGTAGATAAATTGAGACACTGATAAACGACACAGGCAAGCTCAGAGACAAGACCGTATATGAATATATTGATAATATATACAGTAGATCAGCGCGCACGCACGCAAGCACACACACACACACACACACACACACACACACACACACACACACACACACACACACACACACACACGAGAGAGAGAGAGAGAATGAATCACAGTAATATTGAAAATAGTGTACCCTCGATTCATGAGCACTGTTCTCTACCACAGTGGTGGCCGTGTTTGTGACCGTATATGAATATATTGATAATATATACAGTAGATCAGCGCGCGCGCGCACACACACACACACACACACACACACACACACACACACACACACACACACACACACACACACACACACACACACACACACACACACACACACACACACACACACACACGAGAGAGAGAGAGAGAGAGAGAGAATGAATCACAGTAATATT
Organism: Coenobita brevimanus; assembly: GCF_032717465.1. Lineage (NCBI taxonomy): Eukaryota > Metazoa > Arthropoda > Malacostraca > Decapoda > Coenobitidae > Coenobita > Coenobita brevimanus. The sequence continues at coordinate 20,888,951 of NC_137068.1, forward strand.
GAAAATAGTGTACCCTCGATTCATGAGCATTGTTCTCTACCACAGTGGTGGCCGTGTGTGTGTGTGTGTGTGTAAACTGGGTCAGGCTGGTGATAGCAGCGACTGTTGTACAGTACTTGAGGGCTCTTCTAGCAACAGTACAGTTATAATCAAACGAAGATATTAAGAAAGCATTATGTACGTATGCATATATCTATCGTCTGAAGCTTTATTGCCCCATCAGGAACGTAGGCATCCGGGGATAAGCCACTTAGTCTTCACATTTAAGGTGAGTGACCAGCCGCTCGCCTCTAAGTGGTATTTTGTGAGTAATAAACCCCAGTCATATATGTCTATCCCCAGACGCCTTCATCCCGCAAGGGGTGGCCACAAACAAATCGCCACCATGTCGCTCTGTCCCCCGCCATTTCACTGCCCTGCTCCCAACTCACACCCCCCTCTCTCATATATCTCTCCGTTCCATCCCTTCATCTCATCCTTGGCATCCCCCTCCCTCTCCCCCCCTCCACCTCACTCACATACACTCTCCTTGTTAGTCATTCACTCTCCATCCTCTCCGCATGGCCAAACCACCTTAACGTGGTTTGGCCATCTCATTTGTCAGCCTGTCTTTCCATGTGACTTCACATGCTTCTCACAAATAACTCATTTTCTCTGCTCTCACCCTTGACTCCTGTCCCTCCAACAACGTCCAAGCTTCACTTCCATATGTTAAAGTTGGTATCACAATACTGTCATGTAGTAGCTTTTTCACTTCCATGCTCACTTCCCTGTTTCTTATCACTGCTTTCAAGGAACCAGCAACCTTTCTTCGCTGCTGCACCCATTCAAGCACTTCACCCTCTAAACTTCCATCCTTTCTCATCACACTACCCTAGTACTTAAACGCACTCACATTCTCCATTTCCTCCCCATCCAGTGTCACTGTACGTTCACTGACTTCACCTCTCTCGAAGACCATAACTTTACTCTGCCCTACATTCTTGTTTAGATTCCGTTTCTTACACACACTCCCAAACTCATCCACAAAGCCTTACAGCTCCCCTTCGTCTTCACTCAACAACACAGTATCATCTGCAAACAACAGTACAGGGAGTTTCCGAGCACTGCCCTCTCACTAGGGCCACTCCAACATCCACGCCCTACCTTGTATCTCTCTTTTATAATCCCATCCATATACAGATTGAACAACCAAGGAGACATGACACATCCTTGTTTCAATACAACCTTCAGATAGAAAAATTCACTCAGTTCACCATCCACACACACTGCAGCCTTAGCACCCTCATACATACTCTTCACGGCCTTCAATAACTTCCCGTCCACTCCATATATTCTTAATACTTTCCACAATCCTTGTCTATCCACCCTGTCATATGCTTTCTCCAAATCCATGAAGGGTGCATACAACTTCTTTCCCTTCTCTAGAAACTTTTCAACTAAAGATCTAAGAATGAATATCTGATCCACACAACCTCGTCCCTTCCTAAATCCTCCCTGCTCGTCTCCAACTAATTCCTCCGTTATTTCCCTAACTTTGTCAATAAGTATCTTACGATGTACTTTTCCTGTTACACTAAGAAGACAGATGCCCCTATGATTACGACACACTTCTTTTTCCCCTTTTCCTTTGTACAGGTGAACAATTATACCTGACTTTCAATCCCCCGGGACTCTACCTTCCTCCCAGGCCAATCTGCACATCTTCCACATCCATTCTACTACTATCTCTTCCCCATGCTTCAGCATTTCACCCCACTCTCCATCAATTCCTGGGGCTTTCCCCATTTTTTCTTTCTTCATTGTTTCCACAACTTCCATCCTACTGATTTCTTCCTTTCTTCTCACATCCCTCCTTCTCTTAGCCATTCCCCAGCCACTTACACTTTCATTACTTTCATTTTCTGTGTTCAACAATTCATTAAAGTGTTCTTTCCATCTGTTCACTTTTTCTCCCTTCTCCACCAGTAATATATAATTTTTATCGTTTACTTCCCAGCTAATTTCTTTGGCATCCTGTCTAACTCTCTTTACCTCTTTCCAGAACATTTTCTAATATTTCCTCCACTTTACACTCAGATTCCTCCCAAATTCTTCATCCACCCTCTTCTTACTCTCTCTTACTAATCTTTTCACCTCTTTCTTCCTCTCTACATATATATAACTCTCTCCTCTGTCTTTCAACTTCTTCGACACCCCTGTTTCTCATCCACTCACTATATGCTTTCTTCTTTTTTGCCACAGCCTCTCTCACCTCTGCCATCCACCATGCTGTTCCCTGCATTCCCGTTCGTCTTCTCTTCATCCCACACACCACCTCACATGCTGCACAGATTTCTTCTGTGAATATCTTGCACACACCTTCCACATCTCCTAACTGCTCCAATCTATATTTACCCAATCGCTCCTCCACTTCCCTCTTATATTCTGCCTTTTTGCCATCCTCTTGCAACTTTTCTACCCTCCTTGTGAGAACTAATTCCTCCTGCCCTTCCCTTCCTCTATTTCTCCATTTTATTTGGGCTTTAATTCTGACCACCACCTAGTGTTGGTCCGAAAGTCCACTCCCTCAACCTTTATATACTCTTGCATCCATCACACACCTTCTCATCCTTTCATCCACACACACATAATCAGTCATTTCCTTCCGTTCATTTAGTTCACTAACCACCTTCTCATCACTCACCACGTATACCTATGGATCATTTTGTGCCTGAAGAGGGTATTAGCTATCAGCAACCCCCTCCCAGCACAAATGTCCACTAAAGCACTGCAATTCTCATCCATCTCTGCAGGCACACCCCACTCACCAACTACTCCATCCACCTTCACATTCCCTACTTTTCCATTCATATCTCCAAACATAAACACTCTCTCATTCCTTTCAAACTTTTCCAAGCATGCTTCCACATTTTTCCAGAACTCTTCTCTCACTCTGCTTGCACGATCTTGCATTGGTGCATACACGCACACAATCGCCCACATTTGCAGTCCAGCTTTCACTGTTACCCACGTAATCCTTGAGCCAGCTGATTCATACTCTCTTATACGAGTATTCTTCTTCCATCTGTTACTCATAACAATACACATTCCTTTTGCCCTCTCATTCTCACCTACTCCCGCGCATATACCCCAACTATACTCCCATTCTCTCACACTCTCACCTCTCCATTTAGTTTCAGTTAAACTACATACATCCGTTTTCACACCCTCAGGCACCTGTGCAATCTTCTCTTACCTCATCATTTGAACCCCTTACATTCCATGTAGCTATCCGTAAGTCCTTTGTTTTGTCCTTAGTCCGAGATCCTTAGTCCTTGAGATGTGATCCCATATATCCACATCCCCCTTGGAGCGCCTTAACCAACTACACCACTGGGCGTCCATTGATGATATGGTTATCACTCAGCGTTATGAATGGATTCTTGGGTTGCAAAGAATCATTGCCCTTGTCAGTTGGTGTAGAATCACATAAAAGTAAGATTACATTAGCTGAGATGATGTTTACCGCCGCAGCTTACCACTTACCCTCGTTACATCTCAACACAGTTTTTTCTTACAAGCAACTTGACACTCAGTGTAGAATCACCTGAAAATACAAGTAAAAGTGTATAAAGCAGGGGTTCTCAACCTTTTTAGCACTGCGCCCCCATTTGGTCAGGACTATTCATGATGCCCCCCCCCCCCTCTGATGCCTAAACAACGATGTTTTTATCCGTTCCATATGGATGCTTAAGATGCGAGAGATAAATAGGATTAATAACAAAAACAAAGCTCATATGTTTATAATTTTTTATTCATCTGAATAAAAACTAAAATAAACATTAAACCTGGATGAAAAACACATTTATTATTATTCCTCTGAAAAACAAAATAAAAAACATTAAACCTAGATGCGCACACACACACACACACACACACACACACACACACACACACACACACACACACACACACACACACACACACACACACACACACACAGAAAGAGAGAGAGAGAGAGAGAGAGAGAGAGAGAGAGACCTAGATTTCCCCATTCTCTCTCTCTCTCTCTCTCTCTCTCTCTCTCGTACAGGATGGTATGGCCACACATTACAGTGATGGCAGGACACTTGGGCAACAAACGACCCGTAATGCTGTGACTGGTGTCCGTATAATATCACTTACATAGTACTCTCATTGTATATGTGTGTGTGTGTGTGTGTATGTGTGTATGTCCAAAGTTGGAAAAAATATCGTACAGGAAAATGTTGTAAAATCTTCCTGTAATGTTGTTATTGGTAAAGCAGGCCTTATTTACGACAGGGAACTGAGCATACCATTATGAATTTAGTCTTAGTTACGACAAGAATGACACAAGTAAGTGAATCTTGCCTCATTGTTGACAAAAATCGTTGGTAAGCTTGTTTGTGAATGTCACCTGTGGAAGGGGTCGTCATCTTAAGACTGTTAATAAATCAGGATCCAGCAGGTTAGCTTCACTGAAATAGCATCCGATCCAGACCTGATTACGTCCTTAAAGGAACGCGCGTTTGTGTGTGTGTGTGTGTGTGTGTGTGTGTGTGTGTGTAACTCTCTCTGTCTCTATTTTTAGCAGTCTATATATGAATCAGTCTCTGTCTTGCTGCTGCTGCTTCGATCCTTTTACAGTGGTTTTCTAGGACCGATTTTATTTTCCTACGGGATTCACACAACTTTTCCAATTTCTCAAGATTGGTGTGGTAACCGAGAGAGAGAGAGAGAGAGAATTTATTTCATCCATTCAAGGTGGCGTGGTCTTGAAATACGAGTATACAAAAGATCTACAAAAGTAATGACAAACTGAAAAGTTACAAAAGTTGAAGAACAGTACAGCATAAGACTCTCTCTCTCTCTCTCTCTCTCCAGATTTATCACAAACATCAGGATTGTCGAGGATGATACACAAACATGGGCAGGGAAAGTGACGTTTGGTTTTATACTTTTTCTTGTCGCTTTTATTTTCTTTCCTTCTCTTCTTCATCTTTCTTTCTTCCGGTTTTATGTCAGCATCTTTTCTTTTTTTCTCCCGTTTGCCTTCCATCCTCTAGTCCTCTTTTCTTCTTTTTACTTCGCTGTTTCTTCCTTTCATCTCTGTTGGTTCTTTACTTGCTTATCCATTCCTCCTTCCATATTGCTTTGTTTAATATCTTCTCAGATCTTTTATTATTATTCCGTTTTTTCATTTCCTCTGTCAAAGGAAAAAAGGTTATCTGTATTCTTTTGTTATCTATTTCCCTCATTTCTTTCATTCTCTTTCCTCTCTTCTTTTCTCTTCTTTTTCTTTATTTCTTGTTTCATCCATTGCTTCCTCCTCCTTCCTTTGATATCCCTTGATATTTTTTTTCGAGGTAAGCAGTATTTTTTGTCTTTCATTCTTCCTCCTTTCCTTTCTTCGTTTTCATCCCCACCTTCTTAATTATCATCTTCCATCACCTGTTCATCTCCTACACTTTTATTCATTTCCTCCCGATTGTATAGAAAAAGATTTTTATTTTCTCCCCCGTCTTCCCCCCTCTCCTCTTTCTCGCTCATTGATATTTACGCTCTCCTGACTGCAAAAGTCATTCTCATTTCTTCCTCCTCCTCCTTCTCCTCCTCCTTTATTTCCCTCTTATTTATTCCTCAGTCTGTCACTCCTTCCCCTCAAAATTAAATTCACATCTAAATTTTCTTCTCTCCGCCCTTCTGTTTTCCGCGCGTTGCTTCTCTTAGTTCTCGTACTTTTTTGTATATGTACTTCGGATTTGTTTGGTTTATTCTTACTGCCGGACGATTTTATTCAGTACCTCTTAATGAATGGTAAAGCAAGGCTGAATCCAACCCATAGGGTATGAAAGGCTAATCGTAGGCTAAATAAAAACATTGGAAGTAGCTGTAACTTTAAGTAGTAGTAGTAGTAAAAAGGGGTGAATTTTTACTTTAGGGAAAACCGAGTTTCGTGGATTAGGTAATTCTTTTTACGTTTTATTTTATTTCTCCCCTTCTTGCATAAATGTATCGTTTCTCTGTTATTCCCCCCCCCCCCTCGACCGCCTGCCCTAGCGACAGTGGTACCCGTGGTTTGGGGGTGTTGCTGGGGTAACTGTAGGGGAAACAAACATTTACCCTGGAAAATGATTAAAATCGAAGGAATCGCATACAAGGACGTCCGAAAAACTTTATATAAACCTAACCACATCTGTTGTAACTGCAGGGTTTCGTCGCCCAGACCCTCCTAAAACATTAATATATCATCATCTAACCAAAACAGACCACATGTGAAGAAATTGAGACAACTAAACCAACGATTTGAAGCTTAAATCTAACCTCATCTAACCAAACCAGATCACAACTCGCCTCATTTAGCATAACTAGCTGGAAGACTTCGACCCCCAGACCCTCTTTTTCAAGTGATTTTGGAGGGATGTAAAGCACGTACCTTATTGATAAGAATGTCGGTTTTAAAGTTCATTGTCGGTCAACATCACCAGTCCGACATCTTTACCCCTCCCCGCTCCCCCCCCTTTTTTTTTTTTTTTTTTTCAACGCCCGTATCCTGTTTTTGTTAATTTTCAAAGGAAGTGATGTGGGAAAAATCTATTGCTGTTCATGTGAGGAGGCCATACTATAAAACACGAACCAGCCTACCCAGTGTTTGCCCCTAAGTAAAAATAAACATCCTAAAAAGGTTTAAAAATCATGGTAAGGGAGTTCCAGTGGGAGTGGTGAATGGTGTAGAAGGGGAAACTTTTACTAAAAAGCTTACTTTCAACATTCTTTATTCCCATCACTTTCCTTGCTGTGAGTGAGACATGTTTCTGTTGAGTCGCAGCTGTCTACCTTCTCACACTTTTCCTTCATTCCCTGTCAGTTTTTCTCACTTTCTTTCCCTTTCTTGTTCCATACCTTTCATCACCTTACACACCCCTTGCTTTTCCCCTCTCATTCTCTCCCTCCTTACCCTATTGTTTCCCTTTCTCATTATTCATTGTTTTTATCTTGTCATTTTCTCCCTCTCGCACTCCTATCTACTAATCACTTTGTCACCCTCTCGTCTTATTACTCCCTCATCGTTTTCCTGTCTCTCTTTTTACCCTTCTCCCTTTTCTTCTTCTTTGTTACTCGTATTCTCTCTCTCTCTCTCTCTCTCTCTCTCTCTCTCTCTCTCTCTCTCTCTCTCTCTCTCTCTCTCCGCCAGTTACGGTGTGGGTCATATTCTGTTACTCTGTTATTAATGAAGGAAGTTGTCGTCTAAAAGCCTCATATAGTCATTAATTACCACCAAAAACACAATTTATCCTGTTACTTTTTATTACCTATACCATGAGGGTCATGTTAAAGGCCACCGTGCTCTCATAGACTGTGTGCTGGGCGACGTAGTGGATATGTTGCGATGGCGTGGGTATGGTGAGGTGTGGTGTGATGTGATGTGGTGTACTGGGGCTCGGTGTGGTGTTATGATGGGGAGAGTTTAGTTTTGTAGTGTGATGATGGGTGAAAGTGTTTGTGTGTGGTGTGGTGTGATGGTGGGACGGGGAATGTTTGGTTCTGTGATGTGGCATAGTGTGGTGTGGTTTAGTGTGATGTGTAATATGGTTGTGGTGGAGGTGTTGGTGGGGAATATGTGGTGTTGTGGTATGGTGTAGTGTGGTGGTGATGGTGGTGGTTGGTGGAGGGGGGAGTATGCGGTGTTTTGGTTCAGTTTAGTGTATTGTGGTGTACTGTAGTGTTTTGGTTTTAGGGACCAGGGTGCTCTCCTTCAGTGGGAGTTGGGTGACGTATATGGTGGGGATGTGATATGTGGTGTTGTGTCATGTAGTGTGGTGTAGTGTTGTATCTATCTATCTATATACCTAGGCTGTTTCCCCCAATGAAGGGGAGGTAGCCGAGACAGGACGACACACTCCTCATTTACTCATCCATTCAAATACATTCATTCGCATCTTAGCCCCAAAGGGGAGAACGGACAGATTCTCACCGCATCACACCGCACAAGGGTCAACTGCGCAGTGCAATCAGTAACATCCGTAGCAGGGCCCGACAGCAGAGCTGGTTTACCCCTGCCACCTCATAATAGACCCATCCCCTTACCCGCACCTGACCTGACTAGCTGATCAGACCAAATGCGGGAGAATGTCCCCTCAGGTGTGCGTCATCATTTATTCATTCACTATTTCTCTCCATTTATTTCTGTCACGCACAGCCACTCTTCCTTGCTCAACAGACATCCCTCTCACATCCAGCGCTCTCTTCACATTGTCCATTCATCCTATTCGTGGTCTCCTTCTCAGCCTTACACCTCTCACACCAGATCTAGTTATCCTTTTCTCCAGTCGCTCATTATCCATTCTCTCCATATGCTCAAACCATCGCAACTCGCTCTGCTCAACTCTACCAGCCATCTCCCGAACAACTCCAGTTCTCCATCGCACTTCATCATTTCGCACTTGATCCATACGCGTCACTCCACACATACTCCTCAGACACCTCATCTCCATTACATTCAAACTTTTCCTCTGCTTGTGTAAGTGTAATATTTTCATGTACTGGGGGTGTGGGAAATTTCGTAGTGAAAAACTTTCCGAAACTGAATAAAGTCGTTTGTTGGCAGGAAGGATTAAAAAAAAATACATTTTGACAGCGAATAAGCCAGTGGTGGTGGTGGAAGACGGGCAGGGGTGGTGGTGATGGTGGAAGACGGGCAGGGGTGGTGGTGATGGTAGATTACGGGCAGGGGTGGTGGTGATGGTAGAAGACGGGCAGGGGTGGTGGTGATGGTAGAAGACGGGCAGGGGTGGTGGTGATGGTAGAAGACGGGCAGGGGTGGTGGTGATGGTGGAAGACGGGTAGGGGTGGTGGTGATGGTGGAAGACGGGCAGGGGTGGTGGTGGTGGTGGTGGAAGACGGGCAGGGGTGGTGGTGGTGGTGGTGGTGGTGGAAGACGGGCAGGGGTGGTGGTGGTGGTGGTGGTGGTGGAAGACGGGCAGGGGTGGTGGTGGTGGTGGAAGACGGGCAGGGGTGGTGGTGGTGGTGGTGGTGGAAGACGGGCAGGGGTAGTGATGGTGTTGGTGATGGTGTTGGAAGACGGGCAGGGGTAGTGGTCGTGGTGGTAGTGGAAGACGGGCAGGGGTAGTGGTGGTGGTGGTTGAAGACGGGCAGGGGTAGTGGTGGTGGTGGTGGAAGACGGGCAGGGGTGGTGGTGGTGGTGGAAGACGGGCAGGGGTGGTGGTGGTGGTGGAAGACGGGCAGGGGTAGTGGTGGTGTTGGTGATGGTGTTGGAAGACGGGCAGGGGTAGTGGTCGTGGTGGTAGTGGAAGACGGGCAGGGGTAGTGGTGGTGGTGGTTGAAGACGGGCAGGGGTAGTGGTGGTGGGGGTGGAAGACGGGCAGGGGTAGTGGTTGTGGTGGTGGTGGAAGACGGGCAGGGGTAGTGGTTGTGGTGGTGGTGGAAGACGGGCAGGGGTAGTGGTTGTGGTGGTGGTGGTTCTGGTTGTGGTGGAAGACGAGCAGAGGTAGTGGTGGTGGTGGAAGACGGGCAGGGGTAGTGGTGGTGGTGGTGGTTGTGGTGGTGGAAGACGGCCAGGGGTAGTGATGGTGGTGGTGGTGGTGGTGGAAGACGTACAAGGGTAGTGGTGGTGGTGGTCGTGGTGGAAGACGGGCAGGGGTAGTGGTGGTGGTGGTGGTGGAAGACGGACAAGGGTAGTGGTGGTGGTGGTGGTGGAAGACGGGCAGAGGTAGTGGTGGTGGTGATGGTGGTAGTGGTGTTGGAAGACGGGCAGAGGTAGTCGTGGTGGTGGTGAAAGACTGCCAGGGGTAGTGGTGGTGGTGGTGGTGGAAGACGGGCAGGGGTAGTGGTGGTGGTGGTGGTGGTGGAGGATGGGCAGGGGTAGTGGTGGTGGTAGAGGTGGTGGAAGACGAGTAGAGATAGTGGTGATGATGGTGGTGGAAGACGGGCAGGGATGGTTGTAGTGGTGGTGGAAGACGGGCAGGGGTTGTGGTGGTGGTGGAAAACTGGTAGGGGTAGTGGTGGTGGTGGAAGACTGGTAGGGGTAGTGGTGGTGGTGGTGGAAGACGGACAGGGGTAGTGGTGGTGGTTGTCGGTGACGGGGTAGGGGTAGTGGTGGTGGTGGAAGACGGGCAGGGATAGTGGTGGTGGTTGTGGTGGAAGACGGGCAGGGATAGTGTTTGTTGTGGTGGTGGAAGATGGGCAGAGGTAGTGGTGGTATAGTTGTGGTGGTGGTGGAAGACGGGCAGGGATAGTGGTGGTGGTGGTGGAAGACGGGCAGGGGTAGTGGTGGTGGAAGACGGGCAGGGATGGTGGTGGTGGAAGACGGGCAGGGGTATTGGTGGTGGTGGAAGACGGGCAGGGGTAGTGGTGGTGGTGGTGGTGGAAGACGGGCAGGGATGGTGGTGGTGGAAGACGGGCAGGGGTATTGTTGGTGGTGGAAGACGGGCAGGGGTAGTGGTGGTGGTGGTGGTGGAAGACGGGCAGGGATGGTGGTGGTGGAAGACAGGCAGGGATGGTGGTGGTGGAAGACAGGCAGGGATGGTGGTGGTGGAAGACAGGCAGGGATGGTGGTGGTGGAAGACAGGCAGGGATGGTGGTGGTGGAAGACAGGCAGGGATGGTGGTGGTGGAAGACGGGCAGGGATGGTGGTGGTGGTGGTTGTGGTGGTGATTGTGGTGGTGGAAGACGGGCAGGGATGGTGGTGGTGGTGGTGATGGTGGAAGACGGGCAGGGGTGGTGGTGGTGGTGAAAGACTGGTAGGGGTGGTGGTGGTGGTGAAAGACGGGCAGGGGTGGTGGTGGTGGTGAAAGACTGGTAGGGGTGGTGGTGGTGGTGGTGGAAGACGGGCCACATCCAGTGTTATTGCATCACTTTGTTGCCACAAAGAGCCCCAGACCCAACAAACACGTGGCAGTGGCTTTAGGGTCAAAAATGCCATAATTGCATAGATACGTCAGACCTTTGCTTCCCAGCTTCTGCCACCAGTTTCCAAGCTGCCTATCCCTCCACCCTCTCCTCCCTTCCTCCTTGTCTATCACAGTAGCTAGTAACAGCGTGCGTTTATTTAGGTTAAAAACTACTCTTAGTGTAAAGATATTTCCATCCTTAGCTACTGTGTGGCCAAAAGTGGAGTTAACATGCTGTCTCTCCCTCCACCTTTCACTCCAATTCCTCCACGTTTCTCTACCCAGCCTCTGCGCTCAGACAGCAGCCAATAAGAGCGCTTGTTATGGAGGCACGTCAGCCAGTCAGCCAATTACAGCGCTGGTCACAACCCTTTCCACCAATCGTAAGATACCCCATCCTTCCCTTTAACTCATGAGCAGCAGTGTTTTTGTGGCAGTGATCAGTGTGTGGTCAGACGGATAATTACACGATTGTTGACGTAACTACGGTGTTCTGTGCTACTCTTAGTTTTGTTGTAAGTACTTTAATGAATATTGTTCCGTGAGTGACTTGAAGAATATAGCTTACCTTGTGGATGCAAAATGGTCAGGAATGTTTGAATGGAAGAAGCACATGGTGGCTGATTGATAGTTGACACTTAAAAGGACAAGAGAGATAATAGTGATGCTTGTGTAAGCAAGGTATTCAAACAACCAGCAGCTGCTTGTGTTGTTGGAACCCTGGGTCGCAATGGCCCCTTCCACAAAATTATTTTTGTGCAAAGGAATCGATTGATCGTGTCTGTGCTTAACTACTGTACCACCAGCCAACACTCACCACGCCTGCATTCCTCCCACACATTCCTCACTCCTGACTTCACCCGTCACTGCACCACCTGCTTTATTGCGGTGAGTATTATTGAACGAATGATATTATGGGGTGTTATTCTGTTGATGATTAAGGCAGAATATAGCTTGCGTCATATTGGTACAGTACGATCCTATTCTCCGTGTTCGGGCAAAGTGGCCAACTACATGAACTCTTCATACCGTGCTAGGTGGGAATGTGTCTGTGACAAGAGGCAGAGTACGAACAGTGCTTACCCAGTTGTAAGACATTTAAAAGTTAAAGAGACGGACGACCTCGTGAGAGCAGAGCGGATATTTAAAAGGCACCGCGGTGACACATTTGCCTCCTCCACCCCTGTTATTATACACGCTTACCATGAGTACCAGTTATATTAAACCAACACATATTGACTGAATTAATGCAGGATTATTCAGAAACGATACTTTAAGTGCCATAAATCTGTTGCTGTTAAAAAACTTAAAGGGTGCGGAAACAGAAAAGACCAACCCTCCCTCTGCTCCCTTACCTCCTTCTCTTCCTCTTCCTCCCTCCCTCCCTCCCTCCGCACTTCCTTCCTCCCTCCCTCCGCACTTCCTTCCTCGTTTCCTCCCTCTTCCGCTTTTCATTCCTCCCTCATTCCTCTCTCTTATTGCCCCCCCCCCTCCTCTCTTTAGTCTTCCAGCTTCTTTTAAAGACAATTAAAGAGGGATTAATCTGATCCATACCTGATACTCCCAAACATGTGTATATTAAAACTTAAGTAATACTCTTCATTCATATATCTTTTACTTATCGAACATGCTTTTAGAATAATCCATATTGATGATTTAGCATCATATAAATGTCCTTCGGATTTTACTGATGATGATATGAGTTTTTACATTTTATTAGTCTCCTCTACTTTTTTTATGGGTTTTAGTTGGTGATTATATGGTATGTAAATTCATAGGCCACATACCCCAAACTTATCTAGTGTTGCCACATATCCTGTTCACCCAGCCGTCTTCTGGACAAAGGACGTATTCAACATTTTTTGATGCAGATGAACGCAGAGGCTTTACTGACAGGCAGAATGAGTCAGTGGTTGAGGCAGGAGAGACAGGAATAATACATGTGACCTTTCGAGCGAACTAAGAGCAAGGCAGTTTATATGGAGTGGAGTAAAAAATACAAAGCACTTAATCTGGATTGGAGGCTGTAGTGATGGTAGGCGGTCTGTGCACTGTATACATTCCCCATACCTTCCTGCTGCCACCAGACGATTTTGTTCATTAAAACACCTACTGTTGTATTGGTTAAAAAAAAAAAAAAAATCTGGGCCTTGTTGTGTGGAAGTAAGGCCAAGTATGTTTATCTTGATTTTTAAATTCGTATATGGGGTTTGCCTTTGCAGGCATGATTTACACGGCCGTAATAACCCTACTGATATACTTTGAAACCTTGTGTCTGACCGTGTTACCTTAAGTGAGAGAGAGAGAAAAAAAAATGATTTGTCAAGAAACAGTGAGTTGTGTGCTTTACGTGGAGGGGTGGAGTGTACCGCCACAGTATTCAGGCATTTGTAGCAGGCCAGGCTCGGGTTTGGCCTGGATTTAGTGTGTGGTGGTGGTCGGTATTGTTTTATTGTTGGTTTTCTTTAGTTTGATGGTTTTCATACTGGCTTCATTGTTTTGTAATACATCCCTCTGTGTTTATCTTTGCTCTCTGTGTTTTATTTTAGGATAGATGTCATTATCTAACATTTTATTGCTACCAGTCTCCATTTAGTGTTCTCAGGTATTCGGTATGTCTTTTCTTTTAGTCCTTTAGCTCTGTTTTATTTATATCATTTTTATTACATTTTATTGTTAACCTGGAGGGTCATAGTGTATTTTCAGTGTCCACGTCTTTTTACAATGCATGCTTTAGTTTTCGCTGTTTTTTTTGTTTTCTTGTTTCCGTTTAAATTTCGTTTTTAGTTTTGTTTTCCTTTTTGTTTTTCTAGTTGTATATTATATGACTGTCTGCCTTTGTCATCGTAATTTTTGTCTGTGATCCTTATTTCTCTCTCTCTCTCTCTCTCTCTCTCTCTCTCTCTCTCTCTCTCTCTCGATTTTATTTCCAGTTCTTTACTACGTTTGTTCAGGTTTTGGAGTATTTAGTGTTTTGTAGTTTTCCTTGTAGTTTTTGGATTCCTTTCTCTTTTATTTATTTCTCCATCTTATTCTCCGTTCTCTCTCGTTAATTTTATTCGTGTTTTTCCATTTCGTGTTTTTCAGCTAACTCTTCATGCTGTTTAATTTTAATATGTTCATAGTTGTGTTGTAATTTTTGTACCCACGATCAATCATACTAGCAAATGCCCACCAGCCTGACTGTATTATTCTGTCTCTTATATATATACAGGGTAACCCATGTATTACTCCGTCAGTCTTGTGTGTTGCGGGGACGGCTTAGTTTGAGGGTGTGAGCAGCACAGACAGTGTGGCAGCTTCAAGTAGTTACCAATTAACCATACTGTCAAAAGCCATAAGATTTATATCAGACAGTATAAAGCATGAAAAGTGTGATGATAAAGTGGGAAATGATGCAGGATGGATATTAATAACGCAGACCCAGCTGTCCCTGCAACACACCAGAATTGACATATGTATTGTATGAACCAACCTGCATATCCGTTCATGTTTAATTGAATTTGATTATTTTCTCTTTACTCGTAACCTCATCATGATTTCTTACATGCCATACAGACGTCAACTATTTTACCATTAAGCATTTTCATACTTCACAGTAAAATTATGTGGAAAGTCAACCTCGTTTTCTACAGTTGATACAGCCTGTGTCCACCTGGCCCGCCTTTCTCTCCCTTTTTTCATGATTTTTTTTTTTTTTTTCATTATTCTTGTCTTCTCTGGCTTTCCTTTCTCCGCTGTAGACTGTCAGCCTTAACTTGGTGAAGATTTTAGTCGTTTTCTTGTGCATTTTGCAGAGCTAAATAGCAGAATAAGACTAATAGCAGGTTAAGACAGAACTATCGCTTTTGCCCTCTTTCCACAGCACTTCATGGTGACTAGTACCTTCTTCTAATTTTAATCCATTGGTACAGCCCAGCATTCAGGGTGAATGGATAGCAGTTTTAGGTTAGGTCATAGTGAATGGAGTATAGTAACTTCCATTCTTTCCTCTTATTGCCAACACCTTCAGTTTAGGAGAGTCTTTAGCATGAGGACTTTTTCCCTCTTAGTGGGTTCAAGATAAAGTCAGACATAGTAAATAAGGTCGTCCAAAACTAAATAAAATTACGTGAAGTTGTGAAAACAAATGAGATAAGATGAGAGTGCATCATAGTGTGCATCATAATGGTGGTTATAAAAGAATATCTTAAACTCACACTGCATCATAGTGTGCATCATAATGGTGGTTATAAAAGAATATCTTAAACTCACACTGCATCATAGTGTGCATCATAATGGTGGTTATAAAAGAATATCTTAAACTCACACTGCATCATAGTGTGCATCATAATGGTGGTTATAAAAGAATATCTTAAACTCACACTGCATCATAGTGTGCATCATAATGGTGGTTATAAAAGAATATCTTAAACTCACACTGCATCATAGTGTGCATCATAATGGTGGTTATAAAAGAATATCTTAAACTCACACTGCATCATAGTGTGCATCATAATGGTGGTTATAAAAGAATATCTTAACCTCACACTGCATCATAGTGTGCATCATAATGGTGGTTTTAAAAGAATATCTCAAACTCACACTGCATCATAGTGTGCATCATAGTAGTGGTTTTAAAAGAATATCTTAAACTCAAACTGCATCATAATGTGCATCATAGTGGTGGTTATAAAAGAATGCCTTAAACTCACACTCTCCAAAGCCGTGACTGCCACCATCCATCACGATCATGGTCATTAATCAAGGCTAATACTGCCTGTTGGTGAGAACAGGCCTACATTGTGAGCCAGTCATTAAACACGGCTGAAGGCCTGAGTTTGAATAATGAAGTGAGGGATGATGATGAGAAAGTTTTTGTGCATTATCGGTGCTGGAAAAAAAAAAAAAAACTCAGTAAGAGACTGTAAAACTTCTCCCGTGTCAAAATAAGGTGATAATAAGAAAGCCAAAAGCTACTTTGCTTTCGAGATGCCTGGGCACATTGCGTTTAGAGGACAGGAGGTATAGGCAATGAGAAAGACCTAATGACGAAGACACTCGCATCATTAATACCAGTTAGCTCATCGTGGCAAAAATAATTTAGTGCAGACTTTTTTTTTTTTTTATGTGTCCGACTCTGGGCATAGGCTTCACAGCCTGCTCCCAAGGCCCAGTAGTCCTCCAACATTCCATAAACCTCTACGTGTCACCACTTCGGCGCTAACACCCACCGTCCATATTGAATACATGCTAGGGCTGTCTCATACAGGACTGGTGTATTGGTATTAGCGAGGGTATTTTTACGACATGTCGGCGGGTCTTCTGGTAGATCAGTAAAGTCTGCTTTTTTATGAAATTCAAATCCTTAAACTGTTCCCTGCCCCACCGGGGATTTGAACCTGGGTCCGGTAGGACTGCAGACCACCTCTCTACCGACTGAGCTACAGCCTGTTGCTTATTGTAGAAGTCTATCTATCTATCTATTGCTAGACGCCATAATCCCGTACGGGGTGGCCATTTGACTCTGAGTTATTTGTTTTACAGGGAGGGACACTAACCCTCCACCAACCCACTTGACACATAGGGAGCACGTATGGTTTGGTTATATGGTTACCACCCAGCTTTGTAAATGGTTTCTTTGCTTACAGGAAATAATAAGGAAGAAGTGATTGTTCCATTTTCTAGCAGCCAAACATTGACGGGTATCGTTCACAAACCTGTCCGTTCCTCCAAATGTCAGAAAATGAGATGTATTCTTCACAGACCCGTCCAGGGAGATCTTGGCAGCGAGTGATGTCGTGTATGGAAATGGCCTGATTATGTATGAGGCAGGCCTGTTTGGAGGGGTTGGAGGTTGGAGGTTGGAGTGAAAGGGAGAGGTTGAGGAGACTTTGAGAGAGACTGGATTGGATCTTGTGTGTTTGGGAAGAGTTGGGCCGACGTTTTATATATATATATATATATATATATATATATATATATATATATATATATATGTTGTGTGTGTGTGTGAAGGGGACGTGTTGTTTGTGTCATCATCGTTCATAGAAATACTGTATATGTGATAATAGTTGCTGAACAGGTTACTTACAAATCTTCTTATAAATAAGTTGGGAGTAAATAAATAATCGCTCGTTTGCTTGTAAGTAGAGCAAATATAAGTATTTGTGAAGAGATGTTGTGTTACTGAATTTTAACTGAGAAAAGTAGTTAGTGGAAAAATAGCCAGCAGAATTGTACGGTATGCTTGCGATAGTGGGAAGTATATATAAAAATCCATGTAATTTAGTTTTGAGGGAAACAAAGTTGCGTGTTTTGAAGAGGATGAGCAGCAAGATGATTAGTGGAGAGGAATGGGAAGGGAAGAGGAGGAGGAGCAGGGAAGGAGAAAGAGTGGAAAGAGGAAAAGGAGAAAGTAAAGGTGAGATTTGAACGTATTAGAATGAAGGTAGTAGTAGAATTTGTGTTGGTAAGAAGGGTTGTGCGTAAATGTTGTGTTTAGAATAGTGAAGTTGTTTTTGTAACCGAAAAAAAAAAAATGTTGAAAATGTGATTGGTATATAAACTGGGGAAGATATTAAGACAGTCATAAGTTGAAGAAGTGTGTGTGTGTGTGTGTGTGTGTGTGTGTGTGTGTGTGTGGAAGTTGGAATATATTATTATAACTTCAGGCTGTTTTATTCATAAGCTCTGAACAGTCAAAGTGAATGTAAAAAATCAGAACATTGTCTTGCTAGGTAGAACAAAGTATTTTAGTAACAAACCTATTTGATTTAGGTTAACTTCCGTTATTTTTTCTTCAACAAGTTCTGCTTACTCATACCTTCAAGAACGATGTCTTGGATGAAATTATTTGGTGCGCCTAGTCAGAGAATTAATTTTAGAGGCAGTTAACGTTATCTTACTTTTTAGACTCGTAATAAAAAATGATGAATAGTACCAACACTAGCCAAGTGTCAGAGCAGCAGCGATAAAAGAAATGTGAATTGTTTTAGTGGGATTTTTTTTTTTTTTTTTTTTTTTTTTTTTTTTTTTTTATTCTCTCTCTCTCTCTCTCTCTCTCTCTCTCTCTCTCTCTCTCTCTCTCTCTCTCTCTCTCTCTCTCTCTCTCTCTCTCACCCTTTGTTTTTCTTTTCCCCAATGTTGTTCTTGTGATCGTTTTCTCCACCCAACGTTCCCATATCCTTTCTTACCTCACTGTATTTTCCCATATTTGTCTCTTTCCTTCACTATATACATATCTTCTCTATCTTTTCCATCCTTTTGTATTTTTCTTTTGCTTGTGGCACCGAAGGGGTTAACTCTTTGCAGAGGAAGAGTTTGCCGCATTAAATACAAGTGTGTAGTTACAGCCATAATGTTATAACGTAAATGAGACAACGTGTTGGCAGAGGCTATCCAGTGTGTGTATAACCCATTCTAGTGCAGGGGTTTCCCTTGCCTGAATAACATAATCTGGCGGAAACCAAAATTAGTTACATAAATGAGGCCTCGCCCAGTACTGGCTTAAAACGTTGCACAGTTTATCCACCAGTAGTAAACACACAGACATCACCTTTGGTAGTGTTATCAGCTGGCCTTGTACAACCTCACGTGTCATGCTTCACACACAGATATTAACAGTTAATCCCTATACCCGGATGACAGTTGTTATATTTACTCTCGCTAGCCTCAGTCTGATTCATCGTACATGGGGTAGGCTTTTCAGACTGAAGTGGTTGGATACAGCCTTCACCACCTCAGCTGTACAAGATGGCTCTCCTAGACTGAATAAAATCCTCTGGCAGCCTCGCCGATAAACTACAAAAATAAATCACTGGACTGACAGGGTTACACAAATATTCTCTGGCACAGTTATTAAGCTTTTTGCAGTTGAGATGACACTTTGTGTGACATATTATTCCACTCTGAAAATATTGGTTTGAAAATGTTGCAATCACAAACATGTACCCATTTAAAAGGAATAAACTTTCAGATAATATTGCTTTGTAAATGAAATTTAAAACAGGCTCTTGGTATATCTCTTAAAAGATAATGCTACGTAATGGATAGATAGATAGGTAGATAGACGGATAAAGATCAGTGATATACTAACATCCAGAGTCCCCGACCCTCAGTATTTTTCCTGACATCTGACCTCCATCACATTTCCTTCTCAGTTTTGTTCAGTATTTTCCCTTCTGACCTGTGTTGTATTTTGTGTCCCCTTACCTTCCCACCTGCCATTCTGTTATTCCTCACACCTAGTCTACCCACCTGTCTTTCCTCACACCTAGTCTACCCACCTGTCTTTCCTCACACCTAGTCTACCCACCTGTCTTTCCTCACACCTGGTCTACCC
Source organism: Coenobita brevimanus (assembly GCF_032717465.1). Classification (NCBI taxonomy): domain Eukaryota; kingdom Metazoa; phylum Arthropoda; class Malacostraca; order Decapoda; family Coenobitidae; genus Coenobita; species Coenobita brevimanus. The sequence goes on from NC_137068.1 coordinate 20,908,187, forward strand.
ACCTGTCTTCCCTCACACCTAGTCTACCCACCTGTCTTTCCTCACACCTAGTCTACCCACCTGTCTTTCCTCACACCTAGTCTACCCACCTGTCTTTCCTCACACCTGGTCTACCTACCTGTCTTCCCTCACACCTAGTCTACCTACCTGTCTTCCCTCACACCTAGTCTACCCACCTGTCTTTCCTCACCTGGTCTACCTACCTGTCTTTCCTCACACCTGGTCTACCCACCTGTCTTTCCTCACACCTGGTCTACCCACCTGTCTTTCCTCACACCTAGTCTACCTACCTGTCTTTCCTCACACCTAGTCTACCTACCTGTCTTTCCTCACACCTAGTCTACCTACCTGTCTTTCCTCACACCTAGTCTGCCTACCTGTCTTTCCTCACACCTAGTCTGCCTACCTGTCTTTCCTCACACCTAGTCTACCTACCTGTCTTTCCTCACACCTGGTCTACCCACCTGTCTTTCCTCACACCTAGTCTACCTACGTGTCTTTCCTCACACCTAGTCTACCTACCTGTCTTTCCTCACACCTAGTCTACCTACCTGTCTTCCCTCATTATCGCACACTCATGTTCATCTTCCCATTTACGAGTATTCTCCACACTTGTTCAGTACACACTCTCTCTCTCTCTCTCTCTCTCTCTCTCTCTCTAATATATGTGTGTGTGTGTGTGTGTGTGTGTGTGTGTGTGTGTGTGTGTGTGTGTGTGTGTGTGTGTGTGAAGGCATAAAACAAATGCTACACGGTAACCAAAAAGAGAGAGGTAAGGTCATATGTGCTTAAGTGTGTGCGTATGTGTATATGTGTGCGTGAGTTGTGTGCGCGCATGTGAGAGACAGGAATAAAGAGATAAGAAGAGATAAAAACAGCTGTAGGGGAAGAGAGAGAGAGAGAGAGAGAGAGAGAGAGGAAGGTTCAGGAAAGGGGAAAAGATCAAAGGTTGGAGAGAGAGAGAGAGAGAGAGAGAGATGGGTGATTTCAAGAACTAGGGTAAAATACATTGAGGAATGAATATAAACTGCAAATAGAAACAGCTAAGGATAAAACAGAGGCACTACAGCAATACTAGCGGTGTGTGTTAAAGCTGGGATGGTTATCTTTATTGCAGTAAATACCGGTGGTCCTCGTTTATCCAATTATCCTTTATTTATTGTTTACGTCTTTAGCCAAGGATATTTTGTCTTTGTTGTTGTTGATAATTTCAGACGATTTTTATTATGCTTAGCAGCCTTTTACCCCTTCAGTAGGTGGCAGCTGTCCTAAGAATTACCTGTCTGATTGTCTGTCTGTGCCTGTCTGTTTATACCCAGACGTATTAATCCCCCCGTCAGTAGGCTGCCCTTCCTCCAACTCACATCGTCCTCTCATTAATTAAATATATATAAATAAAAGCGGCGTCCTCGGGCTGAGAGGTTAAACGGGTAGTAGGTCAAAACGCCTGGTGGTTTAGTGGGTTTAGGTGCTGATCTGAGGCAGGGTCTGTACACTCCGATTCGAATCATTGGCCAAGTGGTAGCGAAGTGGTCTGCTGTGTGGAAACACCCGAGTTCGATCCCAGGCTGGGACAGGGAAGCATTTTTAGCGGATTTCCCTATAAATAAAATAGACTTTACTGATCTTCCACACCACCCACCGATATACCATAAAAACACCACCTCTAGTACCATCACACCAGTCGTGAATGGGCGGTGGGTATTAGTGCCGCAGTGGTGATGTTGTGAAGGTGTGTAGCGCCGTCTGCTGCGAATAAAATGCTAAGCCTCAGGGAGTGGACTGTCTTGCCTATGTCCAGAGTCCGATGCATAAAACAAAAGGGGGAAATGCAGTCGACTGGATTTTTTTTTTTTTTTTTAGGGGGGAGGGGGGTTAGTCATGTAATACCTTTAGGTATTACATGACTAACAAGGATAGGTCAGGCTCTGGCCCCTGTACCTCTGAGGATAGGATAGGGAACTGGCTTACCGGTACTGTTTACACACACACACACACACACACACACACACTCTCTCTCTCTCTCTCTCTCTCTCTCTCTCTCTCTCTTCTTTCCCCTTCCTTCTCTTCCTTTCCCACTCCCTCTCCCTTAGTCTCCCTCGTCCTCTCATCTATACTGTCAACTCACTTCCCTCCTTTCTCCCTACTTCCGTTACCCGTCTTTTATTCCTCTTCCCCCTTCTCCTTCTACCCCTCCTCTCCTTCCAACAAAGCTAAGGGTGCACTATGATAAAATTGGCTTGGTCAGCGAAACATGATGCCAACTTCTCCAAAGTTGTCCTATACGCCTGAACTACTGATAAGACTGAGGTGTGAGAGAGAGAGAGAGAGAGAGAGAGAGAGAGAGAGAGAGAGAGAGAGAGAGAGAGAGAGAGAGTTCCTAAGTAGCACCCAGGTCAGGTAAGAGATTAGGGTGACAGGTAACAATACTCATCAGGTATCTCACAGGAGGCGGGGTCCAGCTAAAGTTGTCGTTTCCCCTGAGGCTTAAGGTCCTAATCAAAGTGACTCTCGACGTTTCGTATCACCACCTCCGTGGTGATTCATTACTGACATCATTACTGGGAGAGTCTTCAATAATTTATATTGATGCTTTGTGTGTGTTCACTGTACTTCTCCCTCTTCCCTTCTTCCCTCCCCCTCCCTTCCCCCTTCCCCTCCTCCTCCCCCTCCCATTTCTTCCTCTCTCTCATCCTCCATCCCAACAGGTGAGAGTAACTTGTGTGTATGAGGTTAAGGAGTTAGTGAAGTGTTGGTGGGAATACCGGAACACCCACGGGTGTAACACCTATATACCGGCACAACTGAGGGAAAGAGAGAGAGAGAGAGAGAGAGAGAGAGAGAGAGATGGAAATAGGGAAGAGAAGGAATACTGGAACGCAGGATGAGCAACAGGTGAGAGGAAGGGGCGGGGGAGAATTATGATTTATATACTTGACGAGGTTGATTAGGTAAATGAAGTAAGCAGAGTAATAATAATAATAAGCATAGTGGTAGGTGGTGGCGACGATCATCCACTCACTTGATGTAATGCTGCCTACTTTTACCTTCACTTTTATCATTCTTTTTTTCTGTGTCTGACCTCCTGTCTTCCTATTTCCCCCATCTTTCCTGTCACTTCTACTCCTCTTTCCTCTTCAGGTGGCTTTACATTGAGTGTCGAGCCTAATGGTTTCCTGTAAGCCAGGAAACCATTTACAACGCTGGGTGGTAACCATGTTCCCTACGTGGCAGCAAGTGTGTTGGTGGAGGGTTAGTGCCCCTCTCCGTAAAACTGCTAACTCATTGACAGATGGCCACCCCTTATAGCTGATAATCATAAATATTAATAGATAATAATAATAATAATAATAATAATAATAATAATAATTATAAGTAAATGAAGGTCACATGCAAGGACGGTGGAAAAATTTGAAACAGAAAGATATGTAAATAATGGGATGTTGGAGGGAACTGAGTGTAGGTATATGATGAATGTTAAACCCATTGAGTCGCTGAATTCCTTTTTTTTTTTTTTTTTTTTTTTTTTTTTTTTTTTTTTTTTTTCCCCCACATCCACAGGATTATATTTAACTTAGGAGACACTTTTCCAAGAGGCGGTGTTGAGCTGAGACTTCACTGACCCTTTCACTACTTGTTTTTTCCCCGAGTTGAGTCAGATAATATGATAGTAGCAAGAGGAAGAACACGTTATCCTAGTGAAGTGGTTATGGACATGAAACGATGACTGAAGGAAAAATGACGGAAAAGGTTAATATAAGGAGTTTGTGATTCATCAAACACCACAGGTACCCACCACATTATATATATATCACACACCTGATTCATCACACACCACAGGTACCCACCACATTATATATATCACACACCTGATTCATCACACACCACAGGTACCCACCACATTATATATATCACACACCTGATTCATCACACACCGCAGGTACCCACCACATTATATATATCACACACCTGATTCATCACACACCACAGGTACCCACCACATTATATATATCACACCTGCTTCATAACACACCACACGTAATTACCCACCACACTTTATCATCATCACACACCTGCATCATCACACACCATTTACCCACCTCTAATTTTTAACACTATCCAGCTCAGTCTTGCGTTATCTTTAAACATACTTGGGGTTTCATTCTATCGGGGTTTATTTTGGGAAGGTCATATTACCTGTCTTGTAAAATCTGCTCCCAGGAGATTAGGTGTGCTAAGCAGACTCCGTGCCTACCTTACCCCTGCACAGTTGTTGACTATACCGGTACTTGGGTTTTGTGCTGGTTGCCAAAGTGGGTTATATGTGTTGCTGAGGGTTTATGAGAATGTGTGTGTGTGTGTGTGTGTGTGTGGTGTACAGGAGTAACAATTGTTATGTCATGTCATGCTATGTCTATGTCATGCTATGTCTATGTCATGCTATGCCTGTCATGCTATGTCTATGTCACGCTATGTCTGTTAAGTTGGTGCTGATCTTAGAGGTGGTAATAATGCCATTTGCCCTTTTTCCCATTTTATGTATATTTAAGAAAAGAATTCATCCTGTGTCGAACTTTGTGTTCGAATCTGTCAGTTATCAAACCGACCTGATGAAAGGGTTGGCTGTTTGTTGACGAGTTAGTGAGAATAAAACCAGCAGTCGAAGAGGTTGTCTTCCTCCTTCCCTTGCCTGTGCCCAGACTTTATTACAAGCTATCTAGGCATTCTCTCGCAACTTATGATGGACGGAAGTGATAGTGGCAAACCGGCATCGTCAACCTCAGCCCGAGGAGACAGCCTTACGACGGAACTTCGTCTGATCCCGGAATTTGACGGTACTTAGCACTCGGTGGTAGAGTGGATCGAAAAGCTGGAGCTGGTTTGTCGGCTACGAGGGATCTCCGATCTACACACCATTGTGCCACTGCGACTCACAGGCGGGGCTTTCTCTGTTTATCAGCAGCTCAGCAGCGTAGACAAGGGGAACTTCGACACCATAAAGGATGCACTCACCTCGGCATTTGCTGCAGACAAGTTTGTTGCCTATGAGCAGTTTGTGGACCGTAGGCTGCGTGATGGCGAGTCTGTTGACGTGTACTTGGCTGACCTGCACCACCTGGCTACACGATTTGGAGGAATAACCGACGCCGGTCTATGTTGTGCTTTTTCAGCTGGTCTTCCAGAAGCTGTTCGCCACATTCTGAGAGCTGGTTCACGCATGGAAATTATGGATATTAACCAACTTCTGAACCGTGCTCGAGCTGTTCTAGCGGATAATTACCTCGATGATGGGGCATCAGCACAACCAGCCGGCTCCAGACAGCACACAGTGGCTCCTGCATTAGTTGGTGTTGGTGGTGTGCGCTGCCATTCCTGTAACCAGCCGAACCACTACGCTCGTGACTGCCAGGCTGGACGCAGTGTGCGCAGAGGTAGAGGTGGGCGAGGTAATGTGCGCTGCTTCAGATGCGGGGGACAAGGCCACATCGCTACCTCATGCCCTTCAGGAAATGGATCAGGAGAGGTGGGACCAGCGCCAGCCTCCTCTCCAGACCGTCAGTGAGAGGCGCTTTACCAGTGACTCGCTTGGTTGTTGATGGAAAGAACTGTGATGCCCTGGTAGACACCGGCTGTACTCAGAGTATTGCACACGTTTCCATGTGCTCTCGCTGGACCAAAGGAAATATCAGTGTGAGGACAGTAAGCGGTGAGCTTTATATGTGTATGGGAACAGGTGTGGTAACAGTCCAGCTACTGTCAGGAGTGTCCGTGTCTGTGAATGTGATTGTAGTGCCTTCCAAGCCGCTTAATTTTGACTTTATTCTGGGCATGAACGGTGTTGAAGCCCTGCAGGGAGTGACAGTGCATTCACCGGACAAAGTGCGATTTGGTATTGAGGAAGTGCAGGCTTCAGCCGTGACAGTACCTACCATACAACGAAATATTGTCGAGAGGGATTTTGAAGTAACATATGACAGTGCAGCTAAAAAGTGGACAGTGTTGTGGAACTGGCGTGATAACTCAGAGCCTCCACGACTACTGAATACTGTCTCTGAATACAGGGTGCCGAATGAAGCTCGAAAAGAATATGAAAATGAACTGTGTGAATGGATTAAGGACGGATGGCTGGTTCCATACAACGAGAGTATACATGGCCCTGTGAAAGGAACTATCCCTCTGATGGCTGTCGTGCAGCAAAACAAGAAAAAAGTACGCCCTGTCCTTGATTTTCGTGAGTTGAATGCCCATCTTAATTTGCACACAGCTGAAGCGGACGTCTGCACTGAGAAGATACGGGAGTGGCGCAGGCGTGGACAGAGGGTCGCTCTCATTGACTTGCGCAAGGCTTACCTACAGATACACGTTCACAGATCGCTATGGTCGTCCCAGACAGTGGTGTTCCGTGGGAGACGTTACTGTTTAACTAGACTGGGCTTTGGACTGAACATTGCACCACTAGTATTGAAGGAGGTCCTGAGTCGTGTGTTGAGCATGGACGAGAAGATAAACCGCGCCACTTCACCATACCTGGACGATATTCTGGTGGACGAAAGTGTGGCGAGTGCAGCAGAAGTGGAATGGCACCTTAGTCGTCACGGCCTGCTCTGCAAACCTCCCGAGATTGTGTCTGAAGGAGCTCGTGTGCTGGGCATTAGAGTCTGGGGGGAGCACGATCGTCTCGTCTGGAAGCGTGATAACGGCGTTGGCAAGCTACCTGAAAAGCTGACTAGGCGGACAGTGTTTTCACTCTGCGGGCAGCTAACGAGTCACCTTCCTGTTTGTGGCTGGTTGCGAGTGGCGGTGTCGTACATTAAAAGATGGGCCAATGAGGTCACGACTACGTGGGATGACGAGATTAATGACCTCAGTTTGCTCTCGATGCTTGCGGACACGTTGGAGCGGGTGAAGAACTCAGACCCGGCCCGAGGACGATGGGATGTGGCGGGAGACGAAGCTATACTATGGGTAGATGCAAGTTCACTCTCATTGGGAGCTGTGTTGGAGGTGAAAGGTGAAGTTATTGAAGACTCGTGTTGGTTACGACGGGACGAGTGCTCTCACATTAATCTTGCGGAGCTGGACGCTGTTATTAAGGGGATAAATCTTGCAATCTCCTGGAAGATGAAACAGCTGACTCTTATGACTGACTCAAGAACTGTGTTCCAGTGGATCGCGGATGCTCTCTCAGGAAAATCTCGTTTGAAGACTAGAGCTTCCAGTGAAATGTTGATCTGTAGGCGCCTAGTGACTTTTAAATCTATCATCGTCGAGTATAATCTGTGCCTGGAAGTAAAGTTTGTGTCTTCTACTGAAAACAAAGCAGATGTGCTAACACGAGTACCGAAGAGGTGGATGACACTAGCAAACGGGCAGACAAGCTGTGCAGCTGTTGCCAGTGTTTCAGACAGGGACATCGTTAACATTCATGAAACCAGCGAGCATCCCGGCATCAAGCGTACACTGTACTTCTGCAGAAGGCTCTATCCTACGGTTCAGAGGCAGCAGGTTCGCAGTGTTCTTCAGCGTTGTCAAGAATGTCAATCCTTTGATCCGGCACCAGAGAAGTGGAAGAAAGGGGAGTTGGGGGTTTCAGAGATCTGGAGCAGAGTTAGCATGGACGTCTGTCATGTCAGAAACCAGCACTATCTGACGCTCATCAACTGTGGGCCAACACGTTATGCCATCTGGAAAAGACTCAGGCGGCAAGATGTCATCAGTGTTGTTGAACAGCTAGAGTCTGTGTTTTATGAACGTGGAGCACCTAAGGAGCTATTAACTGACAATGCTGCCAGCTTCCGTAGCTCAACGATCAAAGAGTTCGCCAGGCGTTGGGGTATGGTCATCAGGTATCGGTGTGCCAACGCTCCATCTGGTAATGGAATATCAGAGAGAAATCATCGAACCGTGAAAACTATACTGGCACGGAAAGGCTGTTCCATAGCTGAAGCAGTGTACTGCTACAACGTTATGCCACGAGGTGATGATGCCTCATCTGCCCCTGCCAACCAGATATTTAGATACGAGGTCAGACTGCTGGGTATCGACGGAGTAACTCTGCAAGATCAGCCGGTGGAAGAACAACATCGCTTCAGCGTCGGTGATCGTGTATGGATCCGGCATCCCAGCAGACTCTGCGATTCTCGAAGCACAGAGGGCACAGTAACGCGAGTTGTATCTGCCCAGAACGTCGAGGTGGATGGTATGTCTCGTCATGTGCGTGACCTAAGGCTGGCAACATCGCTGTCTACTGCCCCAGAGGATTCACTAGCTGAAGAAAGCCCTGAATCAGAAACAGAAGATGATTTGCTAATCGATGTGAGAGGTCCTTCGAATGAGTCTACGTCAAGTGATACGTCAAGTGAAGACGAAGTAGATAGTCCAGGGAGACCACTGCCCCGTCGAGGTTCTAGGGAGCGCCGTCCAGTATGGCCGTTCCAATATAGTGATCTTTAGAAGATCAGGGGGGAGTGTTATGTCATGTCATTCTATGTCTGTCATGCTGTGTCTATGTCATGCTGTGTCTATGTCATGCTGTGTCTGTCATGCTGTGTCTGTCATGCTATGTCTATGTCATGCTATGTCTATGTCATGCTATGTCTATGTCATGCTATGTCTGTTAAGTTGGTGCTGATCTTAGAGGTGGTAATAATGCCATTTGCCCTTTTTCCCATTTTATGTATATTTAAGAAAAGAATTCATCCTGTGTCGAACTTTGTGTTCGAATCTGTCAGTTATCAAACCGACCTGATGAAAGGGTTGGCTGTTTATTGACGAGTTAGTGAGAATAAAACCAGCAGTCGAAGAGGTTGTCTTCCTCCTTCCCTTGCCTGTGCCCAGACTTTATTACAACAATACCGTACAGTAGCTTAATGTGAATTGATGAGAATTTATTTTTATGAGTGGTATAGGACCCACTTCGAAACACGTAACTAATGAAGAATCATTTCGAAACACGTTACTGAAGAATCTCTCTCTCTCTCCATTAATATTTTCCTCTACCCTTGTTATTTTACCTCCCGCCCATCCTTCTGCTTTCACCCTCTCCTCAGTTCTTCATCCCCATTTGTCGTTATTCTCTCCTCATTCCCCCTCCCCCCATCCCTCCTTGATGCCCTATTACCCCCTCTGTCTTCTCTCTTCCCCCTCCCCCCATCCCTCCTTGATGCCCTATTACCCCCTCTGTCTTCTCTTCCCCCTCCCCCCGGCCCTCTTATCAGCGCTTCCCCTTGTTGTCTGCCCATTCCAATCCTTCCCCTCGTGCTCATTCTCCCATCCTTTCTCTCCTCTCCCCTTCCCCACCCCTGTTGTCTCCCCTTCCCCACCCCTGTTGACTCCCCTTCCCCACCCCTGTTGACTCCCCTTCCCCACCCCTGTTGACTCCCCTTCCCCACCCCTGTTGACTCCCCTTCCCCACCCCTGTTGACTCCCCTTCCCCACCCCTGTTGACTCCCCTTCCCCACCCCTGTTGACTCCCCTTCCCCACCCCTGTTGACTCCCCTTCCCCACCCCTGTTGTCTCCCCTTCCCCACCCCTGTTGTCTCCCCTTCCCCATCCCTGTTTTTTCCCCTTCCCCACCCCTGTTCTTTCCCCTTCCCCACCCCTGTTCTTTCCCCTTCTCCACCCCTGTTCTTTCCCCTTCTCCACCCCTGTTCTTTCCCCTTCCCCACCCCTGTTCTTTCCCCTTCCCCACCCCTGTTTTTTCCCCTTCCCCACCCCTGTTTTTTCCCCTTCCCCTGTTTTTTCCCCTTCCCCACCCCTGTTCTTTCCCCTTCCCCACCCCTGTTCCCTCCCCTTCTCCACCCCTGTTCCCTCCCCTTCTCCACCCCTGTTCCCTCCCCTTCTCCACCCCTGTTCCCTCCCCTTCTCCACCCCTGTTCCCTCCCCTTTCGCACCCCCTGTTCTCTCCCCTTCCCCATCCTTTTTTGTCCTTCCATCATCACCCTTCCAGTATTCTCTCCTCCTCCCACTCCCCTACTTTCTCTTCCCTGCTCTCTGCCGTCTCCCCACACCTCTCTCCGTTTTCCCATCCTGCTTGTTCCTCCTTCCTCTCCTCTGGTCTCTCCCTCTTCCCATTCTCCCCTTCCTGCATTCCTCCAACATTGTAGCATCATTCTTCTGCCCCTCCCTCTTATTGCTTTCCGTTTCCCTCCTCGCTGTACCTCCCTTCCTTTGCTTCCCACCCACCCCTCCTCTTGCTCCCCCCTCCTTCCTCCCTCCCCCCCGCCCCCAGCATCTCTCCCCTTCCCTCACCTCCGTCCCCAGCCTGGCTTCCTGACAAGTTAGGAATTCAGTGGCCAAGTTTCTTTAATTGGGGATAAGGGTTTGTTCCTGCCTGCATCGCTGTTGCAGTATAAGTTGGATTACTTTGGGTCAGGTCAGGTCAGGTCAGGTTAGGTTAAGTTGGGTTAGGTTAGGTCAGATCAACTCAGGTTTTGGGGTGTTAGTTTGAGTTGGTTAGGTTGTGGATGTTAGTTTGGATTAGATAAGGTGGTTAGTTCTGTGTCATTTGAGTTGTTTTACTTTAGATCAGATTGGAATAGGTTAGGTAGGTATCTTAGGTAGTTTAGTCAGGTAGTTACCTTAGGTTATTGTACGTCAGTTTAGTTTTCATCAGTCAGTAATTTTCCTGTCACATCAGCGATACAGATCTTAAGTAATGTAAATCTCTTAGCCTATTTCTGTAAGGAGTTTTCGCCATACCTACAGATTCGTTAAACATTATAAGCTCCTTTAGCTTGATGACGTCTTTGTGTGTGTGTGTGTGTGTGTGTGTGTGTGTGTGTGTGTGTTGGGGAAGACAAGGGGATGTTAACTATTGGGAGAGGGGTAAGAGTGAAGGACAGACGGTCACATGTGATGCTGGATATTACAAAGGTACAAACTGATCAAAACACGTACAAGTAAAGAGAGGAATTTTCTTTGAAACTCAATTTGACCACTAAAGAATTATTCGGGATGTTTCGAGGGCAACTTTGTTCGTGTTCAGCATTACAAAGTACTACAAGAGTACTACCACCATTATTAGTGTTAGAATGTATAAACAGTGTACGAGTCACTTCCATAGCACACACACACACACACACACACACACACACACACACACACACACACACACACACACACACACACACACACACACACACACACACACACACACACACACACACACACACACACACACACACACACACACACAATCATCATCATCATAGTAAAATGTATAAAGTGTACGAGTCACTTCCATAGCACACACACACACACACACACACACACACACACACACACACACACACACACACACACACACACACACACACCTTCATTTGCATTGCACCCACGTGAATCCCATAATTATCTCACCTAATTGGTCTGACATAGTTAAGTTAATGAACAGGAAAAAATCAATCTTTCTCTAGCATTACTGTCTTGAGCGCCGTTACGGTGTTACATACGTGTTTGTGTTGCAGTGTTATGTGTGTTTGTGTGTTTTTAGCCAACGCAACACCACTAATGTCTTGATGTGATGTGTGGTGTATATTAGAATCCTTGTTTATTATTGTCATTTTGAACCCAGTTACCGTCACCCTCTTTTGTCAGTGATGTGTTCAAAACATCACAGGTTTGTTCATGCGTTTGCTACAGTACCTTGGGGCTGCTGACAACATTCTTTCCAGGGCGACTTCTTTCCAAAATTTCAGTAAAGACTTTATAGGCTATACATTTTGACAATATATGTATCCATACATTAGCTGCCTACTTATGTAATCATATATATATATATATATATATATATATATATATATATATATATATATATATATATATATATATATATATATATATACACACACACACACAGGTATGCATACCGACAACCAGACACATACATGCAGACATGCTTACATATCTGAGATCAAAAGACGTGGATGGACAGAAAACTTGATTGGTTGACAAACAGTTACGCATTTTAGATAAATAGCTGTGGATGGTTAGATAGATCGATAGATATAGATGGATAAACAGGGATGGAGGTAGATAAAGTTTTCTGGTAGACAGAAGTATGGGAAGAACGAAAAAGTTTTGTACGAGTATACAGCAGCTGGCGGTGGAGTGGCCTAAGAGAGAGAGAGAGAGAATGGAATATATAATAGATAAGTAGAGACACTGAGAAACGACACAAGCCAATCTGGCAGACAAGACCATAATATGAATATATTGATACTATATAGATCCAAACACACACACACACACACACACACACACACACACACACACACACACACACACACACACACACACACACACACACAGGGAGAGACTCATCACACAGTAATCCTTAAAACAGTGTATCCTCGATTCATGAGCGCTGATCTCTGCCACAATGGCCTTGTGTGTGTGTGTGTGTGTGTGTGTGTGTGTGTGTGTGTGTGTGTGTGTGAGTGCATGTAACTGGGTCAGGATATTGATAACAACTAAGTATAATCTTCCGGTGGTAACAGCAGTGTGTAAAAATTAGTATGAAGAAAACACTGTAAGTATAGATCGTCCAGTCCTGTATTGCACCATCAGGAACGTAGGAACCCTGGGATAGGCTACATAGTGTCGGCATTTATAGTGAGAGTGACCATTCGTTCATCTCTGAGTGGCATTGTGTGAGTAATAAACCCCAGCCATACTTCAAATGTAAACCCATATGAGCCACATCCCTTGGGAGCGCCTTAATCCACTACACCACACGGCGTCCATTTGATGATGTGATTATCACCCAGTGAAGTAAATGGTTTCTTGGGCTACAACAAAGCATTTCCCTTGTCACTTAGTGTAGAATCACCTGAAAGTAGGGAGTACATCAAGTGAGATGGTATTGGCCGCCCACACTTACTACTTCCCTACCTTGTATCTCGACGGTCTTTTCTCACCAGCAACTTTCCAAGGATATTAAGGAAAACATCTCCACTTTTTCTTGTCAGTATCCAGGTGTGCCTTGTGACAGCCACAAAACTTCCAGTAGATAAAAGTTTGCCCTACACTCAGAAAAGAAGGACGTTGTTGTCCTGTTGTTATACTTTTCTATTTACCCGAAGTCTTATATGAGTAACTTTTTACCTTTTTTTATATTCTTGATGTTTGCAGGCGATTTTATTTCAGATTTTTTTCAGCTAATAGATTTCTTACAAAGATAAATAAAATCTTTTGGTGATAGATAACCATACAAGGCGTCATCGATGTGGGGAGAAATGACGGGGGGAGGGAGCGGGAGGGGATTAACATATAGAGACGGAGGGGATGGGAGATGGCTTGAATTGAGGGTAATTATAATAAATGAGCGAGTGGGAGGGGAAGGAGAGAGAGAGAGAGAGAGAGAGAGGGGTGCAGAAAGGAACATGGAAGAGGGACTGCTAACAATAGGGACAGGCCCAAAAAGTGAGTGAGAATAAAGGAAGTGTGGAGTTGAGTGACTGACATAGAATAGACGATTCTTTTCTTTCTTCGCCCTCTCTCCTTTTATCCTCTGATCTATTTTCTCTTCCATATTCCTCCATCCACTCCTCTGTTTCCATGCATCCGTCCCTCCCTCTCATAGTGTGTAGTGGTGTAGGTGGGTAGGTGGATGGTCCTTGCGTGTAGTAGGGTCGATTACGTCCCGTCTTCCCATCCATTTTCATCCTTCACTTCCTCCATTTCTCCTTCCCTCCCAACCTTCCTTCCCTCTCATCCCTCTCCTTTCCTGTTCTTCCTTTCTCCCACATTCTCTCCCCCCCCCCCCGCAAAGTGTATAGTGGTATATGTGGGCGTTTTGCGACTCAGGTAAAAATATCCCACTCGCCAACTACAGCAGTCTTCCTTTTACGTGTCTGTAAGCGCTTGTCAGTGTAAATAATTCCTAAGGCTTGTGATTGCCTTGCTCAGTGCCCCGTTGGAGGGAGACACTGGTAACTGGATCGTAAAATAGAGTTGGATAGATCCGGCCACGGGAAGGAAGGTGTTGTTGTCTACAGTGTCCTTTTGGTGGCACTGTCTCGACCTGGCTGGTGGTGGCAGTGTAAATTGCTTTGCTTTGAAGGTCTGTGTGTGTTGCTTATCGTGTAGACTGTTCCCTTCTGTGTTCCGTCTTGTATTTCTTTACAGTAACGATAAAGTTGCAGCTTTTGTGATAGTTGATTTCTACATTTGTGTATAACTATTAGTATTTATGTAGGTTAATAAAATTACTTAAAGGCGGCTGATGAGATTTGGGTCAAAATTTGCACATACATCGTGTGCTGGTACGGTAAGATGTGATTCGATTGTGGAGCAGAGCGGTGTAAGGTCAAGGTCACGGGTCAAGTCTTTATGCTCTGTGAGCACCTTTGATTCTCTCTCTCTCTCTCTCTCTCATCATCATCATCATTATTTTCCTCTCCTTTCTAAATTATCATATCTTTATATACCCTTTCCTTGTGCTCCCTCTTTTCTTTCTTCAACCCCTCCCCACCTTTACTTCCATCTCTGCCAAATCATCATCTTTCTCTCTCACACTGTTCACCTGTTTCTTCTTCATACCCTTCTCCCAATTTTCTCTCTCCTCCCACTGCACCTTGCCTTTTCTCTCCCTCTCACGTGTCTTCTCTCCTTTCATCTAGGTTTCCCTCCCTTCCAGTCATTCTTCTCACCTTTCACATGTTTCCGTCGTACCAGTCTTTTCTCTCTCCTCAAACCTCTTCATTCCCCCTTTACGGAGTCTTTCTTACATGCTGTGTCATAATTATTACTCAGAGGGAAAAAAAATTTCATGTGCGATATTCTTAATTTTCGAGTATTTAAATCTCTCTCTCTCTCTCTCTCTCTCTGCCACCTCATTTCTCATCTCTGTGCTATGTATTTCTTTGTCCCCTTCCCTTCCAGTTATCCTCCTTTCGTTTCTTCGATTAAAAATAAATTCTCTTTCACTTCCGTCTTTCCTTTCCATCTCTATCTTTACGATAAATCCCTGATCCCTTCCTCCCTCCTTCTCCCCTCCGTTCTTCCGTGTATCCTCCTCCTCTTCCTCCTCACCTTTTCCTCTTGTTAAACTAACATTGCATCTCCTTACTGTATCCTTATATCATTTCTTCTTCCTTCCTTCTGCCCTCGTTTCTTTCTTCCCCCTTTCATTCTCCCCTCCTCCGTCCCTTTTCATCCCACTTGTTTTTACCATCTTTTGCTTTTCCTTTACCATTTCTACCCTTCCTTCACCACTTCACTCCCTCCATATTTATCTCCAGTATTTTCCTCCCTTCCTTCTCCTCCTTTTCTTCTCTCTCTCTCTCACACACACACACACACACACACACACACACACACACACACACACACACACACACACACACACACACACACACACACACACACACACACACACACACACACACACACACACACACACACACACACACACACACACACACACACACACACACACACACACACACACACACACACACACACACACACCTGCCAGTAATTCCCACACCATCACTTGGAGTTCTATTAAAGCTCCATTTTATAAGACGGTCCCGATTTGCACTTTATGCCTCCTTTCATTTGCCACTGAAGAGAGTCCAGGTCAGAGGAGACGGGGCCTGGGCCAGGGTCTTTCTTTGTCCCTGTCTGTCTGTCCCTCACTATCACGTGTGTTTGTCTTTCTGTCCCTGGCCGTGTCTCCATTTGTTTTTCTCTGTCTGGCCGTTTGTTTTGTTTGTCTTTTTTTTTTTTTCTGTTATTTCGGCCGTTGTCCTTTTCCCTGTCCGTCGTTCTGTCTGTACCTGCCCTTGACTGTCTCTCTGTCTGTCACTGCCTGTTTCTCTCTGCCTTTTTCTGTCCCTGTCTTTGGTTGTCCATGTGTTTGCTTCTGTCCCTGTCCGTATCCCTGTCTGTGCCTCTTTTTCTCTAAGCTTCATGGGTCTTGTTCTTTCCAGTCCTGTATTTTCCCTTTCCCTGTTCCTACCCTTGTCCCTGTCCCTGTCTCGTCCCAGTCCCTGTCCCTGTCCCTATCCCTGTCTCTGTCCCTGTCCCTGTCAGTGCACGTGTTTTTCTCTGTGTTCTTGTTCCCTGTTCATGCACCTGGCCCTGCCTTTGTCTGTCCCTGTCCCTGCCTTTGCATGTTACGTGTCTACTGCTGTCGCTGTCCGCGTTCCTTTCTATGCGTCTGTCTCTTCCTGTCTCAGTGTGTTATTGTTCCCTGTCCCCCGTCTGTGTTTCTCCCTGTCTCCATTTGTGTTTTGCCCTGCCCCTGTCTTCCTCCCCCTGTCCTTATCCCTGTTGCTGTCACTGTATTCATGTTCATATATTTTCAGACACATGGTTCTTGTTGTGATGCTCAGTGTGGCCTGTTAAGCCTCTCACAGCACAAAGTGGCGGGAAGCTGCTGACCGTCTCTGGTGGTGTCCAGGTGGGTGAATACACATTTACTAATTGATGTTGATTTATTTACTTAATTATATTTATTTTAGCCCTCCAGCCTGAAGGTTCTCTCCTAAACTGAATACACTCATTTGATGTTAACAAGCGATGCTAAATTAAATGACGGTGATGCTGTTAAGGTAGTAATGGACGCTGCAACGTCGCCAACCCAAGAAGATTTTTTTTTTTTTTAAATCTCAGTGTAACTCATTTTACCCGCGCGTCCTCGGGCGGAAGGGGTAAGTTTCTCATTATACTAATGAGATACATTTGCCTTTACTCTGGAAATAAGTAGATGCTCCCCCCCCCCCGCCTCATTAATTCGAGGGATTGTGCTGTGAACTTTGTAAATTGGTGATGAACTGGTCATGTTTATTGTTGTTGTGGCTCACTTCAAGACAGTGTTGTCAGTATCCACACTGTGTCCAGTACGTGGTTTATCTGACCATTTTGTGTAATATATGGCAACACAGAAAACATTTTCCCATTACACAAGTACAGCTACAGTACAATACGCCACACCACACCACACCGCACTGCGACTTACCACACCACACTACACCGCACCGCATCTCACTTCACAACGCAACACTGTACCTCACCGCACCGTACCACACTACAGTCACACACTACACAACACACCAACTACACACTACACTACAGAAACGCTTTTGAAGTAAAACAATCATCCAGTCATCCAGCCCAGCACAAAAAGACCTTTCAGAAAAATAATAAAAGCCCCTGGGCCTAAAAATACACAAATTTGGGTATTTCCTCATCTTTACCTTTTTTTTTTTTTCGATATCAAAACCACTTTTTTTTTCATTTTTTCTGTTATTTATAGGATTATTTTTTATTGTGAGGCGATAAACGTTACATGTGGCTATCTCTTCGAGAGAGAGAGAGAGAGAGAGAGAGACTGCATATGAAGTAAGGGAGAGAGAGAATGAAGTAAAGCAGGAGGGGATAATGAAGAGAGTGGGAGGAGACATGAAGGGAGAAGAGAGTGGGAGGAGACATGAAGGGAGAAGAGAGTGGGAGGAGACATAAAGGGAGAAGAGAGTGGGAGGAGACATGAAGGGAGAAGAGAGTGGGAGGAGACATTAAGGGAGAAGAGAGTGGGAGGAGACATAAAGGGAGAAGAGAGTGGGAGGAGACATGAAGGGAGAAGAGAGTGGAAGGAGACATTAAGGGAGAAGAGAGTGGGAGGAGACATGAAGGGAGAAGAGAGTGGGAGGAGACATAGAGGGAGAAGAGAGTGGGAGGAGACGTAAAGAGAGAAGAGATTATGAGGAGACATATAAAGGGAGAACAGAATAGGAGGACACATATAAAGGGAGAAAGGAGGAAGAGAAGGAATGGAGATAAGTGTAAAGAGAAAAGGGAGAGAGGAAGGAGGAATGGAAAGAACGATGGAGAAAAATGTAAGAGGGGAGGAGGAAGAAATGAGGATGGAAAGTACTGTAGTAGAAAAAAGGTGGATGGGAAAGAAAAATTGAGGGAAAGAAACGGGAAGAAATGAGAATGGGAAATAAAGATGGAGGGAAAAGGAAGAAGGGGGAAAGGGGAAGCTTGAAAGAAGAGTAAGAGATCGAGAGAAAGGAAGAGAAAGATCGTGAAGAGGAGAAAGACAGAGAAGGAAGAGAAGACTGAGAGATAAAATTAAGGGGAAGAGTAAGAAGAAACAAGGCGAAGAAGAGATAACGAAGATGAATGAGATGAAGTAGGGGGCGAAAGAGAGATGTAAAAGAGGGAAAGATCGTGAAACGAGAGAGAGAGAGAGAGAGAGAGGGCGTAATGGAAGGATATAAAATAAATGAATGAAGTAATGAGGGAGGGAGGAAAGAGGTGAAGATGGTAGGTTGGGACGCCTACCCTCCACTCACTTGACGTAGTGCTAGTTTTAGATGACTGCACTGGGTGACGTAACAAATGGTTTCCCGTAACTCATGAAGCACTTACCATGCAACGTGATGACTATATAGCTAACCATTGGACTCCTGGTGGTGTAGTGGGTTAAGACGCTTCAGTCAGATACTGCCCTTATGGGTATAAAGTCAGGGGGTAGTAGGGGTTTATTGGTCATAATGCCACTCAGGAGTGACTGAGTGGTAACTGTGGTCTTATATATTTGGACTGCTTATTTTAGCCCCATGTTCCTACGCCCTTGTTGGGTCAATACAGTATAAAACAGTAAAAAAAGGAAGAAAGGATGGAAAGAAGGAAGGAAGAAATGCAGGTGAGAGACTAATATATATATATATATATATATATATATATATATATATATATATATATATAATAATGACACACTCCACGACCCCCAGACTGACACCCCCATACCCCCATTCTGCCCAATCGCCCTTCCACCTTCCCCTCCCCTCCCCTTTCTCTTTTTCTCCTCCTTTCCATTTTCCTTCCCTTCTCATCCTTCCCCTTTACTTTTCCCCTTCTCTCTTCTGTCTTTCCGTCACCCCCCTTCCCCTCCTGATCCCCTTGCCCCCTCCCACACCCTCACCCTCCCTTACCGTCTTCTCTTCCTCTGTTCTTTCCCCTCCCCCCCCACACACACTCCTCATGTCCCATCGTTTTTCTTTTTTTCAATATCGGTCCTGTCATGTATTTGCGAGAGAGAGAGAGAGAGAGAGAGAGAGAGAGAGAGAGAGAGAGAGAATATCCCCATTTGGAAGCCCAAGAACACACACCTCTCTAAACCATTATTGAAACTCGGTATCAGCCATTAGCATAAACACAGACACACACATATACACCAGCAGTATTAACAGGCTAAGCGCGCCTGTCCTATTGCATTAAACCCAGGTTGTATTAGGGTTGGGGTCAGGCTGCACTGGACCCAATATTTCCCTTGGCGTATATTGCGGGCAGTGAAATACCCAGCCAGCGTGAAGGAGGATATTGGAGAGTTGTATTGTAATAACTATGAATTAAGTCTTACTCCAATACCATTATATACTCCAAATTGACCCACCTTTGCCTGTGTGTACCTCGGATAGCGTTTACATTTATCTCCTTAATATCACTTCATTCTCCATGCCGTTATGAATGTTTACAACACTGCGTAAATATTTGAACACCCAAACATTCACCAACTCATCCCCACACGCCTACACACAACACCGGAAAATACAGCACCAAGAAAGAAAAGGCAGCGAAAAATGGAAACTCATAATAACAGATAATTACAAAGACTATCTTCATATAACTGTTTGACTCGGGGTGGGAGGGGGTGGACCCAGTCTGTTTTGCTCGTTACTAACTTGAGACGGTTTATTGACGACTTGTACATCTCTCGGGGTGCGACAGTTAAAGAACACAACACAACACATGGCCAGAAACACAAAATACAACACAGGCACAACGTAACACAGAGGCACAAGAAACAAGGAAAATAAAACCATTAAATATAACGCAACATAAAGTTAACACTCCAGATAAAAAAAAAGAAAAGGAACCAGAGGCAAAAAGATGAGATAAAACAAACATAACGCTGGAAATTAAAACACTGGGCATAAAATAACAGACACCAAAACACTACAGACAGACACAGAAACACTACGGCCAAATGAAACACGCTTCTCACAACACAGACAGAGACTATACACCTTAGGGCCAGACAAGCAAGATAAATGAAAAATGCAACGAAAAATATACCAAAGAAGACAAACAGAGAGAAGGCGAGAGCCAGGCACAAAAAAGGTTAAAAAAAAAGCAAACACAGAATTACAGGATATTCTCTTAGAACCAAAAGTACAAAACCAAAATATATCACAAACAACACTACACAAAGTTTAAACACAAGGCGAACACACACACACACACACACACACACACACACACACACACACACACACACACACACACACACACACACACACACACACACACACACACACACACACACACACACACCCACACACACACACACACACACACACACACACACACACACACACACACACACACACACACACACACACACACACACACACACACACACACACACACACACACACACACACACACACACACACACACACACACACACACACACACACACACACACACACACACACACACACACACACACACACACACACACACACACACACACACACACACACACACACACACACACACACACACACACACACACACACACACACACACACACACACACACACACACACACACACACTTGCTGGATGAATGGTGTGGGGAGGGGCAGCTGAAATTTAAACTGACGCTATTTTGTTTTTCATTATCGTTTGTGGTCAGTACAGAAAGTACTGTTTTATGTTCATGATTTCGTAATCATTCTGCTATTACTTTCTGGAAAAGTTTTCGTTTTATATACCCCTAGTACAATATACAGTAGCTCACCTGATGAGAAAGAAAATGTAGTGCTGAATGGTGCTATTTCTTGACTCACAGTGTACAGCAGTTTAATGTGTATATTTGTTGTTACCTTGCAGGTGTGAAAGACAATGCTGAGTGCAGATTGAGGCCCCAAAAGGTGTACCTATTAATAACACGCCTGTGAAGGTAAGTGTTGTGCCAAGTGTTTTTTTTTTTTTTCTTGTGTTTGTATTGATATGTGCAGCATGTGATGTGGAGTGTGGGAGGAAGAGAAGACGGAGGGGGGGAGGGGGGTGCAAGGAACAGCGTCCTTCTGCCTACGGGTGACTTTACACTCCCTCTTCTGTAAGTCTTTCCTTCATTCCTTCCTCTTCCTTCTGCCTGTGGGTAACTACACTGAGTGACAAGCCAAATGGTTACCTGTACATCAGGAAACCATTTACAACGCTGGGTGGTGACCATATAACCAGATATTGCCGACAGGTTGTTTAGTGGGTAATTACGGCTCTCCAATCGGATTGAGCCGGTGAAGGTTTATATCCAAGGGGTGGTTGGGGTTTATTGCTCACGTAATGCCACTCAGGGATGAGTGAGGCTGGTAACTCTCGTCTTAAATGTCAGGACCAACTTGCCCAGCCCCGGGCTCCTACGCTCCTCATGGGGCAACGTAGGATTGGATGCTGAATGAATGAATGAATTATTATTATTTTTATATTACTGCAAGTAAGAGTGGTACAGTAGTTGTTGTGTGATTATAAGTTATCATTCTCTCTCTCTCTCTCTCTCTCTCTCTCTCTCCAGTAAAGCCATGGCAACCATAAGGAATAGAAGAGAGAATGTAAGGATCTTGTTACATAAAAACGTAATCCAGGGAATAAATCTTGGCAGCAGATAGTTACATGTTAAAGAGAGAGAGAGAGAGAGAGAGAGAGAGAGAGAGAGAGAGAATCATGGACCTAATGTTGAGTTCTTGGAAGTGAAGAAGACAGGGACGAAGAGAGGGAAAAACAGATGAGTAATATTGTTTGGAGAGAGAGAGAGAGAGAGAGAGAGAGAGAGAGAGAGCGAGAGAGAATGGAAAGATATAGAATAAATGAATGACGTATGAGGGAGGGAG
Organism: Coenobita brevimanus; assembly: GCF_032717465.1. Classification (NCBI taxonomy): domain Eukaryota; kingdom Metazoa; phylum Arthropoda; class Malacostraca; order Decapoda; family Coenobitidae; genus Coenobita; species Coenobita brevimanus. The sequence goes on from NC_137068.1 coordinate 20,930,103, forward strand.
GGAGGAAACAGATGGAGAAAGGAGCCAAAGAGGGGAGGAGTGAAGATGGTACAGTAGGTTGGGACGCCTGCCATCCACTCACTTGACGTAGTGCCAGTTTTAGATGGCTGCACTGGGTGACGTAACAAATGGTTTCCCGTAACTCATGAAGCACTTACCATGCAACGTGATGACTATATAGCTAACCATTGGACTCCTGGTGGTGTAGTGGGTTAAGACTCCTGTCAGATATAGTGCGTATGGGTAAAGTCAAGGGGTAGTAGGGGTTTATTGCTCACATGCCACTCAGGGATGACTGCCTGGTCACTCTGATCTTAATTATCTGGACTGAATAGCCTAGCCCCAGGTCCCTACGCCATTGATGGGACAATACAGTGTAAAGTAATAAAAAAGCAAGAAAGGATAAGTGAGTGGAGAGAAGGAAGGAAGGAGGGAAGGAAGGAAGGAAGGCAGGAAGGAAGGAAGGAGGGAAGGCAGGTGAGAGACTAATAGAGATCTGGACTGGTATTAATGACACAATCCATGGACTCCACCTTGACACCCCCTTTCCATCACCCTTCCGCCTTACCCTCCCGTTTCTCTTCCTCCTCCATGCCATCCCATCCCGATTCCATTTTCCTTCCCTTGTTTCTTATCCTTCCCCTTTACATTCCCCTTCTCTCTTCTGCCTTCCCGTCACGCCCTTCCTTCTGCCGTTCCCCCTCCTTTCTCCCATATTCTCACTCTCCTTTACCGTCTCTCTCTTCCTCCCCTCCCCCTCACACATCCCCATCACATCCTTTCTTGCTCCTCCCCCTTCCTTTTTCTCTTCTACGACTCTTAGAAAGTATATCCTAGCCATAGTTTTCTAACAGACAGCCTCGAAATGAACATGATTTCGTGTGTGTGTGTGTGTGTGTGTGTGTGTGTGTGTGTTTCACTCATTTGGGCTGATGAGTTGTGACTAGCTTAACCCCAATGACCATCAGTCCCTCGTCGTCGTCTCTCTACCTCTATTCTCTCCTCCTCTTTCATTTTCCTTGCCTCTCTTTTTAAATTCTCTCTCGTATTTATACTTTCCCTCTGCTCCCTCTTTTCTCATTCTTCCACCTTACCCTCCTTTACTTTCACCACCAATATCATTCCCACCTGTTTCTTACCTTTCATTATTTTACGCCTTTTCTCTACCAGACCATTCTCCCAATTTTCTTTCCTTCCATCGTATTCTCTCTTGTCTCTCCTGCTCATTCTTCTCTCCTCTCGTCTCTGTTTTCCCTTCCTCCCATTCATTCTTCTCTCCTTTCCTCCCGGTTTTCCCTCTCCCACACTTTTCCTCTCCACTCGCCTCTTCACTTCCCCATTATGCATCCTTTCTCACCCGTAGTGTCATATTACTCAGTGGAAAAAATCCTGTTTTCTGTGATTTTTCTTGTATTCTCCGTAATTTTAATTTTTGTACTCTCTCTCTCTCTCTCTCTCTCTAAATAGGGTATAATGGTAGGTAATTAGGTCACTGATATCCGAGAGGAAATTAATGATCTTTTGTGCTACCGCAGCAAATCTTGCCATTCATTACCTGCACACACACACACACACACACACACACACACACACACACACACACACACACACACACACACACACACACACACACACACACACACACACACACACACACTCTCTCTCTCTCTCTCTCTCTCATTTTCCCACGTCTTCTGACATTTTTGCCATACTTATGTAGTGCTTAAAATAGTGATTCTTCTTATGGGCTGATAAGGTTGGTGATGTGGTGTCATAGGTGGGTTGGTTGGTTGGTAGGATGGTTGGTTGGCTTTACCCCAGGCTCACCTGTATGTATTGTAAACCCAGTGGACTGCAGGAAAGCGGCCACTTAACCGCGGTCTTGCAAAGATCTTATTTTGAAGTCATGTAGAAGGATTGTGTCTCAGGTTTGTCTCTCTCACTCGGTCGCTAATTTTCTTCAGTCCCCCCCTTCTCTCGTTTTCTCTACCCATCTCGCCCCATCCCGTCCCATCCCATTCCATCCCATTCCATCCCATCCCATCCTAACCCATCCCTTCTCTTTTCCTCTCTCTTTTTTTTTCTCTCAGGAATAGATACAAGAGGGACAGATCTGGTCACATTACATAAAGGTGAAGGTAAGGGCGGCCCCAGTGCACTATAGAATACTTATGCCTGAGAGAGAGAGAGAGAGAGAGAGAGAGAGAGAGAGAGAGAGAGAGAAAAACGAGCTCCCTTGAATACTTATGGTTGTTTCTTTGTGTGTGTGTGTGTGTGTGTGTGTGTGTGTGTGTGTGTGTGTGTGTGTGTGTGTGTGTACCCCGGAAATGTCACCGTAACTGTGTCAAGGAAACCATTGTTGTTTTAGTGGTAGGGTTGATGCTGTGTGTATTTGTGGTAATTGTGTTGTGGTGCTGATGGTGGTGGTCGTAGGGGTTGTGGTGCTGATGGTGGTGGTCGTAGGGGTTGTGGTGCTGATGGTGGTGGTCGTAGGCGTTGTGGTGCTGATGGTGTTGTGGTGCTGATGGTGGTGGTCGTAGGGGTTGTGGTGCTGATGGTTGTGGTCGTAGGGGTTGTGGTGCTGATGGTGGTGGTCGTAGGGGTTGTGGTGCTGATGGTGGTGGTCGTAGGGGTTGTGGTGCTGATGGTGGTGGTCGTAGGGGTTGTGGTGCTGATGGTGGTGGTCGTAGGGGTTGTGGTGCTGATTGTGGTGGTCGTTGGGGTGATGGCCGTAGGGGTTGTGGTGCTGATGGTGTTGTGGTGCTGATGGTGGTGGTCGTAGGGGTTGTGGTGCTGATGGTGGTAGTCGTAGGGGTTGTGGTCCTGATGGTGTTGTGGTGCTGATGGTGGTGGTCGTAGGGGTGGTCCTTGTTGTGGTGGAGTCCAGGATGTTTGTGGATTTTGTGTTGTTGTTGTGGTGGGAAGGTTCTTGCTGTCTGGGTGTGTGGTAATTGTGTGGTGATGGTGGCTTTTGTTATTTTTGTTCATGTTGGCCTTTGGTTTGTGGTAATTGGTTGTTGTTGCTGTTGCCGTGGTGGTGGTGGTGGTGGTGGATGACATATTGGTATGATGATAAGAATGATAAATATATGTGAATATATGTGTAGGTTATACTAGATATAGAATGGGAAGTTGTTAGGTCAGGATAAGGATAAGTAGGGTAATGTGGGTAAGGATAAAAATGGAGGCAAACGATTAGACATGAAAAAATAGAAGCATTATAGACAGTTAAATAGTTTGCTTTAATTCTGATCTCTTACGAACAGTGTGGGAGTGATCATAGATAGGTGATTATAACTACAAAGAACAACAGGTCGTTATGATAGTGCTGATAGATAGCTCAGAGAGAGAGAGAGAGAGAGAGAATGGGGACAGTATGGTGGCAGGTAAGAGTCTAGTGGTGGAAACAGTTTTTAGATAGTTTAGAGGCAGTCGAGGCACCTTGCAGATAGAGGCAGTGTTGTAGAGTTGAATACAGTTCAGGAACACTATAGAGACAGTTTAGAGACAGAATAAGCTGTTCAGAGGCGATATGATGGCTAGGATCTTGAGTGCCGGTGTAATTATAAGTTATATTAATTCTCTGACAGTATTCATATGGATACACAAAAATAAGAGTAAAATTACGAGCAAAAATTTGCCTAATATTTCACCACCTATGCATCTGTTCTTCTGCTCGCTAATCATCCTGAAGTGAGAGAGGACTGGTAAGTTCACTGCCCACAGATTATTCTTTTCAGTATGATGTATCAAGGACTGAAGTGATGGACTAACGCTAATTGTGAAGGAAACCGTGGAATTGTAGGCGAATTTTTGTCCTCGATTGTACAGTATTGAATTAACTTTACGGATCTGGGAACCCACGTTTCAATGTCTGCATCTTGACTATCACTCCCATGACGTATTATTTCACTCTGTGCTTGCTACAAACATTCGCTTTTATTAGTGTAAGGTAGTACGTTAGTAGTAGTGGAGAGGGGTTAGTGAAGCAGTTTCCGGCTTATCCAGATATCCAATAAAAAAAGCCCTCCTAAGCCATAAACAATCATGTGAGTGTAGCAAGTCACCGAATTGTGGGGAATAAACTGCGTTCAAGGTTATTTTCTTACGGAGTTACGAATGTGATGATAAGGAAAGGTTGCACACACACACACACACACACACACACACACACACACACACACACACACACACACACACACACACACACAACGTCTAGATAAGCACAGCGGTCTAGATTAACACACCAGCACAGAGACAAGCACAGGATATGAGAGGAAGAGATAAGCAGGTACACAGATTCCACACTTTCCCTTCCACCATGCTTTTTATCTCCTCATTCTCTTCTACTTTCCCTCTCTCATATACCTTTCTCTTGACCTCCCTGGCCTCTTCTCATCCTCCTCCTTTCTCTTTTGTCCTCCCTGGATTCCTTCCCCCCCCCCCCCGTCTCATTCTCCCTGCCTCTTGCCAACCGTGGACTTTCTCTTTTTCCATTCATTCTCCTCATTCTCAGTAGGAGGTCGGAGGCAAGGAGCTCTCTAGCCATCATATCATCAGTTGTATTTCTCTTAGAGTATTTTATAACTTGTTCTTCCCTGTTCGTGTGCTTTCTCTCCTCTTTAATTTCACATTTTAACGTTTCTCTCATTCTGTCGTTTTCCTTTCATTTCCTGTCCATTTCCTAATCTCTTCCCTCCTCTCTTGCCTTCTCTCATTGTTTCTTATCTTCATTTTCATCTTTTCTTCGTCTCTAATATTTTCGTCTCCTTGTTTTCTTTTCTCTTCGCTTATATTGTTGCCTCTTCCCTTCTTCTCCCCTCTTTTCTCTCTCACTCTCTCTCTCTCTCTCTCTCTCTCTCTCTCTCTCTCTCTCTCTCTCTCTCTCTCTCTCGTTACTTCCCCTTCACCCCTTCGATCTTTTCCCCTCTTCCACAGGCCACCATTAATTAGCCCCATCCCCAACGGCACCTTCGTTTTATTTCATTCTAAATACGAACTGACCTTTGTATTTAATTTAATGCAGACTTACGAGTTTCTGTTTACCTGGGTAGTTTATCGTCAAGTTTTTATCATATTCAATTTTTGCGTTTTATTATCAAGACAATTTATTTTTCATTTTACTATTTCCTCCATTCTTCCTCCACACCGCTTCCCATGAACATTTTCAACCGTTTTCTTTATCTTTCGTTTCTTTTCCGTTCTTTTCATTTTCTTTCTTTTCTTTTCTTTTCTTTTTAGTTCCTTACGTAATAATGTTTTTTTTTCCGTCTTTTCATCCATCTTTTCATCATTTCCCAAATATATTTGCAACTCGTAACTGTTGTATTATATTTTTTCCACCTAATAATGGTTCTGGTTATATTTCTTTCATTATTACAATTTAATAAGGTTTCTTTTGTACTTCCTTCACGATTTTCTCTTCGTAATTCTTATCACTCCTGCTTTCTTTCTGCTCCCCTTCCTCTTACTTATTTTTATCACTTACTGCAAAGCTCCTTAATCTTTTTTGTAGTCCTTCATGTGTTTTGTTTTCGAATAATGCTGCCCATCTTTTTACCCCTCTCCCCTGCTACTTTTTCCCTTTAATTTTTCATTTCTAGGAGTTACTGTGAGCATTTTCTTGCCATGCATCACTTTCGTTGCCTTAATGATTATTTGATGTTTTCCCATTTGCTTTCTTCCCTCATTCTGTATTTCCCTCTGATCATTATAATCCCATCTGTTACCACTTCTTTTCGACAGCTCATTAATTTTTTTTGTCCATATTATCCATTTTCTTAATTTTCCTTTTTACTGCATCTTAGTCGGCCCTCATTTCTCCGTTTGCCAATACTAATTACCCTTTCTTTACGTCTCCCTCTCCCATTTTTTCTTTTCTATTTCTCCTTTCTGCCCGTATGTCTTTGTTTGCGATTACTCATTATTTTTTTCATTGCCTTTTCCACCCCTGCATCACTCTTTCTCCCCACATTCACTCTCCCCTTTCATCATAATTATCTCTGTTTGATGTAATACGTTTTCTGGTTTCCCGTTCATCACCTCCCTCTATTATGTCTATCTCACTCCCTCACTTTTTTTTTTCTCTTCCTCTCCCATGCCGTCGTCCTTCCCCTAATCCTTTCTGTCTCCTTCTTTTATTTCTATCTTTTTGCCTTATTCCCTTCTATTCTCTTCTGCAATGTTCTCTTGCCATCTATGCGTCTCTTCCTTCTCATCTCATCTCTTCCCTTCCCTTCCCTTCTTGTATTTGCCTCCTCTCTCTCTTCTTTTTTCACCTTAGTGTTTACCTTTTCCTTAATGGATCTCTTCCCCTTTCTTTTTTGTTTTCTCTATTCTTTCTCTCTTTCCCTTCTCCATTGTTTCCTCCTGCTCTCGCGTCGTCTCCTTTTGTCTCCTCTTTCCTTCTCTCTCCTTTCATTGTCATGGACATGTTTTACGTTGCCTCTCTTCCTGTTCATCACCTTCTCCCTCACTCTCCCTCTGTTATGTGTCCCACACGCACCACATTTATGCACCACTCTCTTACTCACTCACTCACTTTCAGACATTCACTTTATTATCGTAATCCTGTCCATTTCTCTCACCTTCCTTCGTGTTCTGTGTACTTTCGTTCCGTGTTTGTTCTCTCGTTTTATCTCACCTCTGTTCTTTTTCCTCTCATCTCCTCAGCCTTCTCTCAGTGCTTTCTCTTAATTTCCTGTTCATCTTCTCCCCCATTCTCCTTCTGTTACGTTTATGTGTTCTCCATGCACCTTGTCTTTGGAACATTTTCTCACTTTCTCACTCGCTCACGCTATCTTTTCTCGCACTAACTTATTTTCCTATGTTCTCCCCTCATACCGTACCCTTCCCTTCCCTTCCCTTCCCTTCCCTTCCCTTTCTCATTTTCTCTCTCTCTCTTCTCTACTCTCTCTCTCTCTCTCTCTCTCTCTCTCTCTCTCTCTCTCTCGATATTCATGAGATGCAAGAGGGACAGATCTGATCACATCACATAAAGGTGAAGGTAAGAACGGCCTCAGTTCACCATTGAATACCTATGCCTGAGAGAGAGAGAGAGAGAGAGAGAGAGACAGACAGACAGATAGACAGAGACAGAGACATTGAATTGCCAATAATACTTACTATTATTTCTTGTGTGTGTGTGTGTGTGTGTGTGTGTGTGTGTGTGTGTGTGTGTGTGTGTGTGTGAATGGACAGCCTTTTGCTAGGCCACCTCATAGGATGCTTGCAATATAGAGATAGATAGATAGATGGACAGAAGAACGACAGCCAGATGAATGGACAGTCATAGATAGACAGGCAGACAGACAAATACACCGATACAGAGGCCCAGATAGATAACCAGTATTTTTTTTTTTTTTTTGAGGGGGGGGTTCATCCATACGAAAAATGAACTTAGATTCCCCAGTTAGAAGAACGCCAACCCCTGTCATCGTGAATAAATCAGGCCGCGTGAAAATAAAATTAGTCGCCCCTTATAATCTGATAACACCCGTAGAAGAAAACGTTCATCAGTTTGTTTTTATGGAGTCATTAATCCCAGACAGTCGTTAAGGCTAGGAAAAAATAGAGGGGAGAGTTGAGACATGGTGAGAGAGAGAGAGAGAGAGAGAGAGAGAGAGAATCAGACTGAAAAAGAGTAATGAAAGTGTGTGGAAATTGGGAACGCCTTAAGGAAGATGGAGGGAGAGAGAAAGTGAGATAGATGAAGGAGAAGGGGATGAGATTTTGAACGAGAGAGAGAGAGAGAGAGAGAGAGAGAGAGAGAGAGAGAGAGCGCGCGAGGAAACATAGTCAACTCTGTCAACTCTCATTCCATAATTTCGGCTGCTTTGTAATTACTTCACCACGATGACTTTTTCTAATGTTATTCTTTATACCTCCACACGATTTGAGTCAGTGTAGGGAAGCTGTTTGTACTGGAGGGATTATATATATCCAAGAAATAACCTATATTGAATAAGATTGTTAGTTGGCAGCAAGAATAAAAAGTGAAAGTACGTGATCGAATTGGAGGGGGTTTGCTTTTAACTTGTGGGACTTCTCTCGTGTATAAAATTGTTAGTCTGAATTAAATTTTTAGGTTTACAAATAGCAGAGATGGAGTTTACTGTCTTGGGTCCGGTCATGTCATATTCACTTTATTCTTGGTATTGCAGACGATTTTATTCAGCGTAGCAGATGCTTCTCCAACAGTAGTAGTCAGGTACGGCCTTCATTAACTCTGGAGCTGAATGAAATCGCCTGGAGGCATCAAGAGTACTATTGAAACAATATGAGAGGAGGGTTACATCCATTGACAGGATTGGTCTTGGTGTAAACACAGTGTTACGGTGCTGGCCTGACTAAAATGCCCCAGGCCACCAACCGCTGGGAAAGGCCGTGTTTTAGCACAGTACAATCATTTTTTACTTAATCCTTCAATCCGGTGACCTATTTTGTACACTGTTCTTGTTATCTCCTGACGATTTTACTCACCTCGAGGATGGGAGTTTACAAATGGGCAGGTTCGATAAAGCTCATTAAACTCTCTCTACTGTAGCGTTCCCCCTAAGCTAAATGTAATGGTCTGGGAGATTGCATGTATAAAACAAGAAGCGGTGCCAAGGCACAGCAAACCCGTTCCCGGCAATCATTTTAGTGCTGACGTATAAACACAACAGGATATCAAGTCAAAGATGTCACATATTAAAATTGGAGTAAATCGATTGAAAATTGATGATTTTATGCCCATTTGAAATTGTAGGCCCGACCCACCTGACATTGACCCCCTACCGCTAAGTGGGGGGTGACCCCCCTGATGTAATTGGGCATGTTATAGGATGCAGATTTGAAAGACGATTTGATTCCGCTCAGGGGAGAGATTTTTAACTGGAGGAGTTATATCAATTACTGATCCCTTCACCAACAGAGGTCTACCCAAAGTTTAATAAAATCGTGTGGAAACAGCAATAAAAGCCATCCCGAAAGAAAACAATCCAGTTGGTAATGACGCGAGGTGACTATATTGGTGTGGTGTGGGGTTGGGGACGGCCGTGGGTTAATGAGCTATGGTTGGAACCCAAGTGACGGGCAATTTCCAGTGAAGTAATGGGCCAGGGACGTAGTGTGGCGTCCTGTGGGTTAAATGATCACAACTGTGGTAGTCAAGCCTGGGGCCATCCTGAACACGAAAGGCTGGGCTTCTGTACCGTTTGACTACCATCACGGTCTTATTCAGCCACGGGGAGACCTAACGGTGTGGGTTTAAGTTGTAAACTTTAGAAAGAAAGAGAATATTTAGAATGCAATAGGCAAAATAAATCGTTAAGAAAAAAGTGTTAGGGAGCATTTTCCACACAAGCATGCAGGTCAAACGTGTAGTGATAAGTAAACCAGAGCGTAAAAAAGTTCCCCCGAAGACAAATAGAAACACAGTGCGAAGGAATGACAAGGGAGTTGAAGAGAACAGAGAAGGTAAGAGAGGAGGAGGAAGAAAAGAGTAACTAACAAAACTAAAGACTACCAATAAGTGGAAAGGAGAGAGATGATGAAGCAAAGGCAGGGAGAGGAGGCAAAACGATGTGAAGGAAAGAAACTGAAGAGGGAGGGAAGAAGTCGTGGAGAAAAGGCCACTTTGGAGGAAGTTTTAAGAGGATGAGGTTGAAGGAGAGGAAAGGAAGAGGAGGCAGGTGAAAAACAAAGAAGGTGAGGTGATGGTAGAAATAGGAAAAGGGGAGGAGACGAAGAGAGAGGAGGAGAGGGCAGAAGGATGACCAAGTAGGGGAGGAGAGCTAGAGAGAGAGAGAGCAACGTAAGAATCTACCAAAAGCTGTTGTAAGGGAAAATATTGTATTCATAGTGGCGGCGTAAAAAAGTGATATTCCAACCTGGAAAAAACAGAGTGGAATGAGAATATATGAGTTGGTTAGGAATATGATTATTGTTGTGTTTTAAGATGTGGTAGGTGGGGGCGCTCACCATCCACTCACTCAATGTAATGCTGCTCTCGGGTGTCTGCCCTGTCCTCTCCTCCATCCGTCTTTCCTTCCATCTTCTTCTATCTTTCTTTCCTTCATTCGTTCCTCGTCCTTCTGCCAACGGGTGACTTTACACTCCCTCTTCTGTCTTTCATTCCTTCATTCTTTCCTCTTCCTTCTGCCTAAGGTGACTCTGCACTGAGTGACAAGCCAAATGGTTTTCTGTACACCAGGAAACTATTTACTACGCTGGGTGGTAACCATATAACCAAATTTTGGCGCCTGGTGGTTTAGTGGGTAATTAATGTGTTCCAATCGGATTGAGCCGGTGAAGGTTTATATCCAAGGGATGGTTGGGGTTTATTGCTCACGTAATGCCACTCAGGGATGAGTGAGGTTGGTCACTCTCATCTTAAATGTCAGGACCAACTGCCTAGCCCCGGGCTCCTACGCTCCTCATGGGGCAACGCAGGATTGGATGATTATGATGATGATTTTAAGAAGAGGAGAAAGGTGGTGGTGTTTGTGTTACTGAGTTATTACTTTTAAGAAAAAATGAATGTGAAGTGAGTTGCTCAAAATATTTGTAAATAAACTGGAAGCAAAATTCAAATCGCTCGTTGAGTTTAGATATAGCACATTTAGTGTGCTTTAAGAAGAGATGATGTTACTGAATTTTGACCGAGAAAAAAACGTTGTGAAAAGGTTGAGATGTATTGTTGTGACTAATTAATGGTTATTTTATTCATAAACTCTTTGCATTCACACTCAGATTTAAGAATCGGAGCATTGTTAAAGTTGGTAAAAATATTTTTTAAAATAATCATTATTATTATTTTTTTTTGTTACAAACCCTACTCGGACAAAGCTTTAAGCACCGTGTCATGGATGTTATTAAATGGAGGTCAACCACTGACGATAAAATCCACAAACGCCACGCAGTCAGGGAATGACACTAGGAGACAGTTAATCCTGTCTCTCCTTTAGACTCATAATAAAAAATGAAGAATATTATCACATCAATTCCCAACAGTCACAGCAGCCACGATAAAAGAATTAACCTTGTCTCAGTGGGAAGTAACTTGTACTTTGTGTGGCGAAAATAATTAAATTGTTACTCCTTTTTAGTTTATTATTTTACATTTCTTTATATTTTTTGTTATACCTCTCTCTCTCTCTCTCTCTCTCTCTCTCTCTCTTTCTCTCTCCCAAAATACGACGACATCATCCATAATGAGTGAGAAATATGGTCACATTGAGAAAGCTAATAATGTTATAGCGAGCTGGACAAAATCTCAGTGCCATTGTTAAGTGGCAAGCTGAACAGTATCAGTGCATCATCATCATCATCATCATCATCATCATCATCGTCGTCGTCGTCAACAGTCGCAGAATCGTCATAATTTTTAACATAAACATTATTATTATTATTATTATTATTATTATTATTATTATTATTATTTTATTATTATTATTATTTTTATTATTATTTTTATTATTATTATTATTATTATTGATGTTGTTGTGTTGTTGTTACCTTCACAGTCAGTCTATTCATCATTACCATTATTATTACCATTACCCATGTTATCTTCATCGTTGCCTTCACCCTTAGCACTAAAAAACTTTTCTTAGCATAGAGAGTCAGGGCACTGCCATCAAATAAAATGGACATGAAGCTAGACATATAAGGTAGTTAAGCCAATTCGTTTTTCATTGACCTTAACCTGACTTGCGCCGCACTTTCTGTTGATAAGTGTACATTGGTAATATGGGTGGCAGGGTGTATGATAGGGGAAAGGGGATTCGGAGAGAGAGAGAGAGAGAGAGAGAGAGAGAGAGAGAGAGAATGATATATCAGGTCTTTCAGTACTGGGTGGGGTGAGTGGAAATTGGTGAGTGGGATGGTGGTGGTTGGTGGGGCATGGCGGGGTAAGTATACCCTGTGATTTTTTAATTTGTATAGTGACTGGTAGTTGAGGCAGTAAATATTATTGATATTCACCACATTGGAGTAGAAGTGGGATGCGGTGGGTGGAGAGGATGGGTTGGATGGGGAGGTGTGTAGGTGGGTGATGAGTGTATTGTGGGTGGTCTGGTCGGGTGGGTGGAGAGGAGTGGGTGGAAAGAGTCAACATGATAGTGGTTGGCGATAGTTTCATGTAAAAGTAGTAGTAGACGAAGAAGTCGTTTCAGTTCTCTAAAATAGCATTGAAATTCGATATCAGCCATCAGCATACACACTGACACACAGTTACATACACCCACCAGTATTAACAGACTAAGCGTGCCTGTCCTATTGCATTAAACCCGGGTGGTATTAGGTTTGGGGTCAGGCTGCACTGGACCCAATATTTCCCTTGGCGTATATTGCGGGCAGTGAAATACCCAGCCAGCGTGAAGGAGGATATTGGAGAGTTGTAATAACTATAAATTAAGTCTTACTCCACTACGGTTATATACTCCAAATTGCTCCACCTTTGCCTCTCTGTGCTTCGGATAGCGTTTACATTTTTCACCTTAATATCACTTCATTCTCCATGCCATTACGTGTCCATTACGAATGTTCACAACACTACGTAAATCCCCACACACCTACACACAACATAGGCAATTACAGCACCAAGAAAGAAAAGACATCGAAAAATGGAAACTCATAAAAACATATAAATAAAAAGACAATCTTCAATTTAACTCTTTGACTCGGGGGGAGGGGGTGGACCCGGTCTGTTTTACTCATTACTAACTTGAGACGACTTGTAAATCTATCGGGGTGTGAACGTTAAAGAACACAACACAAAACAGCACAACACACGGCCAGAAACACAAAAAGAAACACAGGTACAACGTAACACACCACAAAGACAGGGGGAAATATAAGCATTAAATATAACGCAACGTAAAGTTAACACAGGTGAACCAGAAATACAAAGGTGAAATTTAACACGAACATAACACAGGAAGTTAAAACGCTGGACCTAAAATAGCAGAAACAAAAACACTACAGAGGTGAAATAAACACAAACATAACACAGGAGGTTAAAACGCTGGACCTAAAATAGCAGACACAAAAACACTACAGACTGACACAGAAACGCTACGGCAAAATGAAACACACTGACCACAACACAGACCCAGAGACTATACACCGTAGGGCCAGACAAGCAAGATAACTTCACAAATGAAAAATGCAACGAAGAAGATACAAAAAAAAAAAAAAAAAAAAGACAAATAGAGAGAAGGCAAGAGCCAAGCACAAAAAGATAAAAGAACCCACGCAGAATTACAGGAATCTTAACACAGAACCAAAAATATATCACAAACAACACTGCACAAGGTTTAAACACAAAGCGAACACACACACACACACACACACACACACACACAGGTGCGTGGACTGTATGTTTATTTGTCTGCACTGTATATATGTATGTGAATATATGTATGTAGGCTAGTGTATTTATGTGCATGAGTGTGTGTGGGTGGGTGGGCGGGTGGGCGGGTGGGTGTTGATGCTTGTGTATATATGTATCATGCTTTTCATATCCTCTTTTTTCGTGTGATTGTGTGTGTACATATGTGTGTGTAACTTCTAATATCCTGCTTCTTTTGAGGAAGAAATTGGTGAAATCTTACCTGAATATCTGTTTCTTTTTGCGGGGGTGTACCTATATTTCTCTCTTCTGTCAAGTGTTATATCTAATGCTAATAATTTTCCCTTCGTTGCTCTACTTCACGCCAGTTCGATTCCTCTCTCTAGTAAAAAACTAGTAAGTAGACCTTAGAGGATAAGAAGAGTATCCAGTGAGACTTCTTTTCCTTCTTTACGTCATTACCTTTAAGGATTGAGTATCTGAATGGTACGGTACCCTAATGTATGAAGTGAGTTTCTCTGTCTCTCTCTCTCTCTCTCTGGTCTAGAGTTGTTTGCGTAATGCGTGTTTATGAATTCCAGACTAATGCAGTCAGGGTTGTGTGGAAATGCCAGAGAGAGAGAGAGAGAGAGAGAGAGAGAGAGAGTGTGTGTGTGTGTGTGTGTGTGTGTGTGTGTGTGTGTGTGTGTGTGTGTGTGTGTGTGTGTGTTCACAAGGTAGTGCAGGGTGGAGTCCTTGGTTGGCAGTTCTCCACGCACTTTATGACCGAACCCTTCCGCAGGAGAGAGAGAGAGAGAGAGAGAGAGAGAGAGAGAGAGAGAGAGAGAGAGAGAGAGAGAGGGGGTAGTTCGAGAAATGTAAGTAAATATAATAGAGGTCTTGGGAGGGAATATCCTCTCGTCTGCGAACCAGTGTCTGTCTGTCTGTCTGTCTCGACAGAGGTCAGATGTCTTAACTCAGGGGTCCCACCGACCCCATCCTGCCTTATCCTTCCTCACCCTGGCTTATCGCTGCCTCACTATGACTTATCCCCGCCTCACCTCGCCTCATCCCTATCCCATCCTGCCTCACCCTGGCGTATCACTGCCTCACCCTGCCTAATCCCTATCCCATCATGCCTAATCCCTATCCCATCCTGCCTCACCCTACCTCACTCGTGCCTCACCGTGAGTTGTGTCCTTTAATATTTTTACCGTTCCACTTTAATCCATATATGTCTTTTCGCTTTGCCTTTCTCCTTTCTTCATTTCTTCCATCATTCTTCTCCCTTTGTCTTTTCTTCTTTTCCCATTTCCTCTTTCCATCGTACTGTCCATCACCATTTTCTCTTCGGCTTTCCTTTCCTCCTGCCATTTTCTCTCTCCCTCTCCCACCATTCCTTCTCAGTCATATCCCCCGATACACTAACAAACCTTATTGACTCCATTATCCTCTCTTCTCGTCTCCTTTCGTCTTCTCTCCTCTCCTCTCCTCGTCTCCTCTCGTCTCCTCTCCTCTCCTCTCCTCTCCTCTCCTCTCCTCTCCTCTCCTCTCCTCACCTCTCGTCTCCTCTCCTTTCCTCTTTCCTCTCTACTCCTTTCTCCATTACCACTCCTCTCTCCTCCTTTTGGTTCTTGCATTCTGTTCTCTTACCTATTCATCTTTCCCCTTCGTCTTCCTCTCCTCCCTTCCTTTCTTTCTAATCTCTTCTTTACATATTACTCTTCCCTTCTTTCCTCATCCTTTCACTCCCTTCCTCTCCTCTCCATTTTTCTTTCCCCCCCCCCCTTCCATTTCTTGTGAATCATATTTCTTGAAGAACTTAACAAATCTTATCGACTCCTGATTTTGTGTATCATATGTTTTTCCTTTATTTTCCCTGTTTTCTGTTTCTTGGAGAACCACTCACTCACTCACTCACTTTCTCTCTCTCTCTCTCTCTCTCTCTCTCTCTCACACACACACACACACACACACACACACACACACACACACACACACACACACACACACACACACACACACACACACACACACACACACACACACACACACA
The DNA here is from genome assembly GCF_032717465.1 of Coenobita brevimanus. Classification (NCBI taxonomy): domain Eukaryota; kingdom Metazoa; phylum Arthropoda; class Malacostraca; order Decapoda; family Coenobitidae; genus Coenobita; species Coenobita brevimanus. The sequence goes on from NC_137068.1 coordinate 20,945,474, forward strand.
CACACACACACACACACACACACACACACACACACACACACTGACCCTTGACTTGACCTGCGACTCAGAATAGCCAAAGGAGAGGTCGATCGGTGCTGGAAGACCGTTCATTAGGGAAGGAAAAGGAAGGATATGGAAAGTGATGAGGGTGGTGGTGGTTGTATGTAAATGAGGAGAGAGAGAGAGAGAGAGAGAGAGAGAGAGGGGGGGGGCTTTTAGTAGAAAGGAAGAAATTTTATAAAATGGAATATTAGGTGACATAATATTAACAGAAGAGGGAAAGGCAATATTTGGAGAAAGGAAAGAACAGAAAAACAGAATATTCAAACCTTCTGGAGTCTTGGGTCCACCACACACTTTGCCATAATGCCGGTAAAATAGGCGCCATACCGTAAACTCTTAAGGTAAAGTAAACGCTTTCATCGACCGTGTGACCTGCGTCGCCGTATGAAACGCTCAGGAGGAGGGTTAAGGAACTAAGCATGGTGTGGAGAGGAAAAGGTGAGATTTGCTGGAATGTTGATGGACGATGGGGCTGGGGCGGGGAAGTGTACTCAGTAAAAATTGTTGTAGGATTAGTGGTTGGAGTTCACTGAAGATTGATTTCAAAATATTATCCAAGAATGAAAGTGTCGAGGTGGGGTAGGGTGGGATGGGGTGGGGAGTTAAAATGGTTGTGGTGGGCAGAAGTGGGCGGGATGGGCTGCAGCTGAGCTGTTGGGTGGGAAGGAACTTTTAAGAATATTGGATTTACTCATTAGAGTGCTGTAAGGGTTCATTAAAAAAAAAAAAAAATGCTTCAACACGAACAAGAAAGACAAGGTAAGCTGATGTTGCTGTCATATGCCAGGTGTCTTGAGACACAGGTAAACAGAGATACACCTGTCACGTGCATCGCTTTGAAATACGTTTATAAATACTGGCATCTTAGTCTTCTTCATGAAATGAAGCAAACAGTTTGAACCCAGTTTGATGGCGGCAGTTTACAGACGTGAATCAGTCTTGGGAAGGGAAAGGATGGGAAGGAGGTGAAGGGGAAACTGGTGCAGGATGGTAGGAAATGAGACTCTCTTGGGCGGAGATGAGGGTAAGAGCATCGGCATTACGCTAAATTTATCAGCCATCAGTCCAGCACACAAGGAACCGTTCACCTCCACAACACCATTCAGATTCTGCCCTTTTCGTTGGCGTGTACTCACGTTAAGGGAAATTCACACCACCACCAGACACTTTTGTTATAATTAGATAATCCTAGTTTTCAGTGTCTAACTTACCTTGGTTAAGCCATTCTGTATTATGAAAGCACCTTATTATATTACTCAGATTAAGCCAAGACGATTTTACTTAGAGAAATCTTAGTAAAAAGATCAATAATTTGTGTGTTTTGTGTGTACTTCCACAGTTGATGGTACCCCCTGCCTGACAGAGGTAATTATACAACCATCTGTGTGGAGTAACCATCGCGGTTAACCCTCTATAGAACAGGACGAATTTTGGTTATATGACTAATTATCGCCAGATGGTTTTACTCAGGTGAGTGAGATCCATGAACAGCAAAATAATAAACATTATTTTCCTAATGGGTGTTGGAGTTTGTGTGTGTGTGTGTGTGTGTGTGTGAGAGAGAGAGAGAGAGAGAGAGAGAGAGAGAGAGAGAGAGAGAGAGAGAATAATAAGGAAAAAACAACAGAATATAAGCATAGGTCAGACTCATATTCCCTTACCCTGTCTACTTCAGAACTACCCTGTACCGTCTGTTATACCCATTTCCATAACGATGCTCTCTCTCTCTCTCTCTCTCTCTCTCATTTTCCCTCCATCAAGTCATATGCAGTATTTTTCTCCTTTTCCTACAAACGTCTTTTCCTTCTGATAAACTTCCTCTCTCTTTCTCTTCTTCTTTTATCCTATTATCCATGTCGTCTTATTCTCCTCACTCTCTCCTCACCATTCCATTCCTCTACTAACGACTCTTTACTTTCACCCTCTTCTCTTTCTCTTAATTTTTTTCTCCTTCCATTTTACTCCATCTCACATTTCCTTCCTTTTCCACCAAACATCTCTTTCCTTCCATACATCTCCCATCTGTCTCCTTCCCCTCCTCTCCCCTCCTCTTCACGGCCTTCCTGTACCCCTGCTTCCCCCCTCCCCAAACCCCCTGCTATCTTCCCTGCTTATTCCACCCCCTTCTTTCTACCTTGCTCTTCTTCCCGTCCTTCCCTTCTCTCCACCTCCCACTCTTCTATCATCCTTCTTCCCGTATCTCCACCTTCCCCCTTTTCTTTCCCCCTTCCTCTCTTTTCTCCCTCCGCCAGTTCTCTCCCCATTTTCTCCCCACCCCTCCCCTCCCCAATTCTCCCCCTCACTCTTTTCTCGCCTCTCCTTTCCCCATACATTCGTCCTATCTCCTCCCTTCCCCCACCCCTTTCGTCTTCCCCTTCCTCTACTCTGTTCTGTCCTCCATTCCCATCCCATCCTTACCTTTCCATCCCCACCGTCAGACTGGCTCCCACTGCTTCTCAACCCCCCTCCCCCCCTCCCCCCGCAAGCCTGGCATCCTGGCAAGTGTGTGATTCAGTGGCCAAGTTGCCTGAATGGAGGATAAGGGTCTGCTGCAGGCTGCATCGCTGGTGCTGAGGATGTGATTAGGGTAGGGAAGGGTGGGTTAGGTTAGGGTAGGGAAGGATGGGTTAGGTTAGGGTAGGGAAGGGTGGGTTAGGTTAGGTTAGGGTAGGGAAGGCTGGGTTAGATTAGGTTAGGGTAGGGAAGGCTGGGTTAGGTTAGGGTAGGGAAGGCTGGGTTAGGTTAGGGTAGGGAAGGGTGCGTTACAATAGGTTAGGGTATTGAAGGGTGGGTTAGGTTAGGGAAGGGTAGGTAAGGTTAAACTAGCTTTGGGTAGACCAGGCTGGGTTTTGTTATGTTACTTGGGTTAGACTAGGCTGGGTTAGGTTAAGTTAAAGAAAGCGAGGTCATACATACATAAATACATATATACATACAATCACTTACACATACATTAACGTACACAGCTACAATAGTTATGGTTTGGGGCCTCAGTAACTACAGAATGACATCACAGGACTAAATTCTCGTTACCATCAGACAACTGTATTAACAGCCCTTCCTTGCCGTTATTATTTACAGCAAAAACATATACCTGTACCTCCAAAGGCCTGTACAATAATTACAGGTTCCTCCTCCACCTCTCACCAGACCTCAATTGTATTCTGCTGTGGCACTTTTTTTTTTTTTTTTTTTTTTTTTTTTTTTTTATGTGACCGACTCTGGGCATAGGCTTCAAAGCCTGCTTTCAAGGCCCAGTAGTCCTCCTACGTACCGCACACCTCTACATGTCACCACTTCGGCGCTAACACCCACCGTCCATACTGAATACATGCTAGGGCTATCTCATACAGGGCTGGTGTATTGGTATTAGCGGGGGTATTTTTACGACATGTCGGCGGGCCTTCTGGTAGATCAGTAAAGTCTGATTTTTCTGAAATTCAAATCCTTAAACTGTTCCCTGCCTCAGCGGGATTTGAACCCGAGTCCGTCAGGACTGCAGGCCAACTCTCTACCGATTGAGCTACAGCAGCCTTCCTTCTTTCCTTCCTTTCCTTTCCTTTCCTTTCCTTGCCTTCAGTCTCTCCTACTTAGAGTCAAAAAATGTCACTCACAAAATTCGCTTTTAATGCGTTAGCTGAGAAATATTTTTGTGGTGGCGTGACACTGGGTAATTAATGTATATAATAAACCAGCGCGTCTCTTGTGCCTCAAGAACTGGGCCTCACCAGTTTTGTATAATTTTGTTGATGGCTTTTGTTGGTGGCCTTGTAGAGGAGAGGTGTTGGTGGTGGAGAGAGACTGGTAGTTGTAGTGGAGGTTTTGGTGGTGGTGAGGGATTGCAGTGGTTATGGTAGCTTTGATAGTGGTGATGAAGGTGGTTGAGTGAGGATGGTGGTGGTGTGAATTGTGGTGAAGGGTTACATGATGATGATTGGAATTGTGGTGACTGGCTATGTGATGATGATGATGATGCAAATAATAATGACAGTTTCATCACGCAGGTATAATATTTTTTCCACCCAAAACATTCTTCCTGCCCGTGACTGTGGTTGTACCTGCAGGTGCCTATTTGTACCAAGGTGTAAGGCTTTGTACTTGTAGATAAGGAAGGGACTGAGGTAAAGGCTTGTGTAAAGGTGGTAGTCGGCCCGGAAAGATAAGACCACCGCCCACCTGCCACTAACATAGCACTATCAAAGCCCTTTATATATCTAAACATTTATTTGTGTTACCTGTTTGCGGCTTGAAGGAAAGGATTAAGTAGAGTGAGAAGCATAGAGCAGTAAGGTGTGTCATTAATAAGTACTGTACAGTAGTTTACCAGATTTAACACCGTGTTGTGAAGTTGTCAAATAGCAACAGAGTGGTATGTAGCTGTGGTGGAGGAATTAACCCACACTGCAATGGACCACCGGCCTGGTTTGCCCTACAAGAAAGTTGACAATGTCCACGTTGATATCTTGAGATGGATTAATGCATATCATGTTTGAAATTGATACATAGTGTGGAAACTTTGACATCATATTAAGTTCTTGGTTAATAGTGTTATGATATCCATTTTGCGGTAAATAAGGACAATACGGTATCGAAGACCCTCCGTCTTTTTTCAATTTTTGAGAAATTTTGCATTACTTATTAACGGCAAGATCGATGCATAACATTGTTCAGCAGGTATCTGATATTATGCCAAAGCTGTTTTCACACGATCCTGATACCAGGAACCTAACCAGCCGGAAAATCTATCTCGGGTTCTTCCAGTTGTGATCTGGACATGCTAACCATCGCTGCCTCTGAATATGGCAGTGCTCATTACCCCTTTTGGTGTCCCCAAGTTGCCGGAGGGGGTTTTTCTTGTTGACTCAGCTGCGTCAGATTACACAAGTTTCCCCTCAGAGAGAGAGAGTGAGAGAGAGTGTGTGTGTGTGTGTGTTTGTGTGTGTGTGTGTGTGTGTGTGTGTGTGTGTGTGTGTGTGTGTGTGTGTGTGTGTGTGTGTGTGTCACCCCCAAGGATTTTCACACGGAAGGTGTTTCACTTTAGCGAAGGTCCATATGGTCCCGCATCTATCTAGTATTTCTGTACTTCGTGTCCTTTCTTCCCAGTTACGTCCCATTTTCCTTCCCTTCCCTCTTCTCTCTCTTCCCCATCATTCCCTCCCATATCCCTTCCTTTTGCACTCTCCTTCGACTTTTCTCTTCTTCCTCTCTGTTCTCTCCCCCTTCCTCACCTCTCGCTTAACCTTAACCCCCCCTCCCCCTCCCCCCTCTTGAACTCGTCACGGTCACTGCACTAACCACCACGACGCCTGAGCCCATTTTCTAGAAAACTTCTCAGAGTTCATCCTTACCCTCTCATCTCACGTGTCTTCCCCACCCTATCATCCTATTGCCACCACTTTCCATCCCTCTCTTCTTCCAGCCTCCTCTCTGCATCTTATCCTTTCTCCTCTCGCCTTTACTCTCCCCGCCTTCTCTTCCATCCTCTCCATCCCATGCAATCTTCTCCCATGCTCCTCTTCCATCGCCTCCCTCTCCCCTCACACTCCCATCATACGTACTTTCTCTTTGTCTTCCCTCTCGTTCTCTTCCTTCTCCCTCTGCTTACCATTCTCTTTCCATTTACTCCATCATCGTCCCTGTTCTCTCTCATTTTCCCCCTTCCCCTCTTCTTTCACTATGTCTTTCTCTCTTTACATCTCCCTTCCTCTTCTCTCTCTCTTCCGGGCTTCATTTTCCTTTCTTTTCCTCTACTTTCTCTCTCCCCTCCTTGACTTGTCTTCTCTCTTCTTTCTATTTTTTCTTCTTTGTCTCTTGTCTTTCACGCCCCCCTCCCCTTTCTTCTCAGTAATCATCTTCTGATCGGATCTCTCTCTCTCTCTCTCTCTCTCTCTCTCTCTCTCTCTCTCTCTCTCTCTCTCTTTGTGTGTGTGTGTTCTCTTCCTTTCTCTTTTATATTTCTCGTGCTTTCCTCTTCTCTCTCTTTTTCTCATTCCTTCTTTCCTCACGTCCTGTTTTTCCCTTTCCCATTTCTTTGTCTCTTCCTTCTCTCCTCGATCTTCCTTTTCCTCCTCCTTTGGTCCCCCTTTTCTCCTTCTCTCTCCCTTCTCCTCTCCTCCCCAACACTTACATCCCTCCTCTCCCCTGTCCTCATATCCCTCTCCCCTCCTACCCCACACTCTGAGTTACCACATACTGACTGCCTCCTTCATTACCTCGCTGACCTCCTCTTCTCTCCTCTCTCTGCCTTCCTTCTTACGTCTCCCCAGTTGTATTCTTACCTCATTTCCTCTACTCTACCTTACCCTACTTTCCTCTCCTCTCCTCTCCTTGTCCTCTTTTCCGTCTTCTCTTCCTTTCCTTTCCCCCTCCGCGTCTCTCTCTACCTCCCTGACCTGACCTAACCTCTTTTAACCTAATTTGTGCGGGGTCACGACCTTTGTCTCCTTGACCTGACATGTACTGTAAGTGATTGTCGGGGATGCTGTAGAATTGTTTACTATTTTTTGCTCTTTTATTAATTAGTGTGTGCTGTTATTGTGTTTGGAAATTTGAAGCATAGTTTTAGGTACTGTGTGTGTGTGTGTGTGTGTGTGTGTGTAACCAAACAGGCTTTCCTTCTCAGAGCTTGACACGAATTTAATTTTTCATTTCCATCTGTATTCACGCCGTTATTTCTTTTTGTGCAGAACTTTTTGTGATCATCCTCTCTCTCTCTCTCCACATAAATCACCGTCACCACAAATTTCAACCAGTGGCTCCTTTTTATGTGGGTAGGAAAACTTGGAACAAATGGTGCGGTGCGTGTCATAAGATGACTTAGAGAGAGAGAGAGAGAGAGAGAGAGGGAGGGAGAATATACAGTAGACAGACATAATAATCACAACGAGATGGTCCGGTCTTATAGTCAAAATCCAGTTGTATCCTGTTTTATATGTCAGAATTTTTCGATTCTTTCAATGCAAAATGAAAAGATCCAGTGGTTGGAAGCCTGCAAAATTTTTCCTTCAAGAAAAACAGGAGCCTTATTCAAGATCCATTAATTTTGAAATGCCAGTACACACTGCGTTTAAAAGACTGGAGGTCATAGGCAGTAGGAAATACAAATAGAGGAAGATAATTCCAGAGTTGACCTTTTGCATACATGAAGGACTGGGAGTAACGGTTAACTCTTGCTTTAGAGCGTTGGACAGAAATCGGGTGAGAGTTTGCAGTAGGAAATACAAATAGAGGAAGATAGTTCCAGAGTTGACCTGTTGCATACATGAAGGACTGGGAGTAACGGTTAACTCTTGCTTTAGAGCGTTGGACAGAAATCGGGTGAGAGTTTGCTGCAAAACAGGTGCTACGCACCCGCAGTAGCGATGGTGGGATGCAAGCAGACAGTTCAGAGTAGCAGTGACCATTGAAATACCGGTAGAAAAAAGTGCGGCGGGAAAACAGAGGTTGACTGAGTCAGTAAGAGGAGGAGAATCAATGAGTCGAAAAGCTTTTGACACCACCTTGTTGAGAAGAGCTGTATGTGGGGAGCCTCCCTACACATGAGTATTGTACTCTACACAGGGGCTAATAAAACTCCTATATAAAGACAACGGCTGTACTGGGATAAAGAAGGCACAAAATTGGCTTTGCATACCTAATCTGTTGCAAGCAGGTATTAAAAGATAGGTAATATGATCTTTCCATGATAAATCCCGAGAGAATGGAAGGCCAAGTATATTGACAGATGATGAAGGACTGAATTCAAGATTGTTAAATATTAATTATCGTACCAATAATAGTGAGCAGCCATTCGTTTGTTTTTTGTGTATATTTTAAAATAATTTCCCGTAGTGAGAGATTCAAACGGATTTTTTATGAACATTGTATATCTGTTTTTCAATAAAATTTTCATACTGACATTGGAAAGTGATACCGTATATACAGTATTTCGTTTCTGTTTCAACACATCCACACCGTATTGTAAAAACTAATGAACGTGCATGATTGCTGGAGTGTTTGCATTAGTTTGCATATAGATTTGGTAATTGTGTTGTGTTTATTCTTGCACCGATGCCATTAATATCTCGGCGAACACACACACACACACACACACACACACACACACACACACACACACACACACACACACACACACACACACACACACACACACACACACACACACACACACACACACACACACACACACACACACACACACACACACACACACACACACACACACACACACACACACACACAACTCCTTTGTACTATTTTCACATTAAATTTCTGTCTGAATATTCGCCCATAAACATTCCCTGGTTATGAAAGCTAGTACCACATGTAGTCTCTCTCTCTCTCTCTCTCTCTCTCTCTCTCTCAAGAAGAATGGTTTGGGTGGGGGAGGGTGGAGTCATGCAGGGAGGGGTCAACCAACCAGCGTCATGCAAGCGTGAATTCAGTCACGCAAAACGCCTCCCAAATCACTGCATCTGCAAGTCTGGGTTGCACAGTGATTGCACGACTGTTGTATCTATATGGGAGGAAGGGCGGGTTTTATATGTGTTGGTTTTATATGTGTAGGGTTTTCATTTGATTTTGATTATAGGAATAATTTTGAGACATCAATGGAGAGAGAGAGAGAGAGAGAGAGAGAGAGAGAGAGTTTTTAACATAAAGACATCATTACGATGTTATAACGTAAAGACATCATTATAATTATAAGGACGCATTAATGAAGGCATTCAGGCAGGGACGTCTTTATCGTGTTGTTGTTGTTGTCTCCCTGACGATTTTATTCAGCTTAGGAATGATTTGTTGAGCTGGCGGGATAAATACCACCTAAATATACCACCTTTGTAATACCAGGCTGTTGATAAGTGGAATATAATGAACTGTTGGGATAAAGACAGCCTTTATAATACCAGGCTGTTGATGAGTGGAATATAATGAACTGTAGGGATAAAGACAACCTTTATAATACCAGGCTGTTGATGACTGGAATATAATGAACTGTAGGGATAAAGACAGCCTTTATAATACCAGGCTGTTGAGAAGTGGAATATAATCATTTGTTAGCAGGAAGAATATTCTACAAAAGCCTTATTACCTCCACCAAGGAGGTTATGTTTTACCCCGCGTTGGTTTGATTGCCTGTTTGTTTGTCGGCTTATCTACTAGCAGGATTACCATGTTATGAACGGATTTTGATGGAATTTTGTGGATGGGTGGGCCAGGGGCCAAGGAAGAAACGATTTTATTTTGGGCTGGATCCGGATCCGGATGATCTCGCACAGTATCTCCAAAAGTTCTCTTCTCTTTCCTTCGCGTTCTCCTCCAGCATTCACGCACTTCTCTCCCTCCCTCGAGCTCATCATTTCCCTCTCTTATCTGCTTCCATTCCATGCCTCCCCTGCCCTTCTTGCTCTTCCCCTCCCCTGGGTCTGCCCCGTCCCCCTCTTCACCCTAAGCCTGGCTTCCTGACAAGTTTGTGATTCAGTGGCCAAGTTGTCGGAATGGAGGATTAGGGTCTGCTTCTGCATGCATCGGTGGTGCTGTGTAGGTTAGGTTGGATTAAATTAGATTAGGTCAGGTCAGGGAATGGAAGGGAAGGGAAGGGAAGGGAAGGGAAGGTCAGGGCAGGGTAGGTTATGTTATGTTAGGTTAGGTTAGACTAGTGTAGTTTAGCTTGCTGGTCAGTGTTTTTTGACACCATAGAAGATACTTGATCCTTACATGAATGCGATCAATTCCTTGAACATGTTAATTCCTTCAGCCCGAGGACGTTTTTTTGTGTGTGTTATTTTACTATATACGGACGATTTTGTTCAGATTATAAGAGATTTTGAAGGGGTGGTTTCTCCAAAAGTGAATAAAATCAACAGTTCAGTAAAAGTTGTATCCTTGAACTGAAGGGATTAAAATACTACGGTATATACTCTATTTTTCATTGCCAGTAAATCTTATATATTTTTACAAACGGTTGTTTTGGGTTACCAGGGCGGAACACGGAAGGTGGGAAAAAAAAAAAAACAAAAAAAACAGCCCGCCGTTCCTTGAGGTCTGCCACAGGCTATCCTTATTGTGTATTTCATTAATGCAGAGGAAAAAGTAGTGTGACCAGGTTTGGCAGATTGGAAAAAGGAGGGGAAATAAGGTGAAGAAAGGCGTATCGACTAGGGAATATGTTTGTACTGAATGTATCGCAGGTTGTAGAACAATTTTTAAAACCCCTTTACTCTATGAATTGCTGGATGTATACAGGATGGAAGGCCCGTGTATAACGTTTCAGTTCTAATTCGCTTGTAAGTTTGTATTGTAGGGCTGTTTATGAGGCACACTATATACCTTACACAGCCGCAGTGGGGTCTGAGTAAAAACCAGAGTGGCGGCAAAATACTTAACATAAAATCATATCAGCTCAGGACTTTTTCAATCAACTCAGGACTTTTTCAAAAAATGTTGCCTAAGTTATATACGGTAAAAATATACAGATATATGTAGACCATTAATGGACATTAGTGATATTAGTGTAAGTGGGCCTGGTACGTTGTGAGTAATGTGAAAATTTGATAAAGGATATGAAGTAACCACGAGTCTGTTGTTACTGGAGTTCGTTTGTAAAAAATATACCGTACAGTTTTATAATTGTGTACTCTTTAATGAACGTAAAAATACCTTGAGCAACCTTAACAAGTTCACTCACACAGTAAAGGGAAAACAGGAGGCTGCTTTACTATGGTTACTGTGAGAGGTGTGTCCAAAGTGAAATAAAATTATGTGCTGGCATTAAGAGTTAAATATAAACACGTCACCGTACTGAAAGGTTAATGAGTGGTTGAAAGAATAATAAATGTTGTAAATGAATGCTTCACAATACGAAGTATCTATTATTAAAAATGAATAAGCTGTGGAAGAGTTTGTGAAGGACTTTGTAATTCTGGAAACCTTTCGTACAACTTACGTAGTTATACCTCACCTTCGTTTCCCATTCTCGTTATGGATGTGTGTATCTCTATTTTTAACTCTTCTTTTGACCTTTTCAGTACAATGTTGTGTATTTTATTTAATTTGCCCCACCTTCACACTGTTAGATAAAGGGATACGTCTTGTTGTGAAGAGTTCGTTATAAAGGCATTTCAGTCTTCTACATCTCGACTTCGTAGCTAATGTACAGTTACATTTCACTCTTTTGCTTATTATTATTCCTCATATGCTCTTCCTCATTACTCTTGCGGCAACTCCCCCTCCCCCACACCCACACACACCGTGAAGTTGAATCTGTTTGTTAGAGAGAGAGAGAGAGAGAGAGAGAGAGAGAGAGAGAGAGAGAGAGAGAGAGAGAATCCGAGGGAAGAGTGATGCATGGATGTTGGAAGTTTGGGGGGATACAAAGGAGAATGTGTATGGAAAACTGATGGATAGAAAAGAGAATAGCATTTAGATGATGGGTGTTGGTGGTGGTGTGTGGAGCATTGAAGAGATTGTTACTGAGTAGGACATATAACTGGGTCCTTTTTTGTCGTTGCCGCCTCACAGGATGCGGTGTTTGATAACAGATAGATGGATAAACAGGTACGAAGGTAGATAGATAGACACGCACAGATATAGTCTGATAGACAAACAGACTGATAGACCCAGAGAGACAGACAGACAGACAAGTTGGCATGGCAGATGCAGCCTATGTCTATAGGTAGACAAACTGATAAATGTCAACTCCAGACTTTGTGTTGGATCCCAGCTCTGGCCATTGACTTAACAACCCTTTCCCTGAGGCTCAGCAGTCCTCCTTGCTACACATCGTAAGTCCATATTGAATACATGTTTGTACTGTCTCATTCAGGACTGATCTGATGGTATTGCTTTCCGGGGGAGAGGGGGTTGAAACAGGCTAAGTGGGTCTTGTGAAAGATCGGTAAAATCTATTTTAACGATATTCAGATAATCAAACTGTTTCCTGCAGCAGCTTGGGACCGAACTTGCGAACTCTCACGTAACAGACCATCTCTGTAATTACAGATTGTTATAGAATGTTGGTCATTTTGGTATACGTAAGAGAAGCATGCTGGTGCAGGTAATAGCCGTGAGTGTATGTTGTCCAGTCTCTGGAACATCTTTGCCAGCCTCTTACAGAATCCTCCAATCTGCCATTATCACACCAGTATTGCAGTACCATTAGTTCCTTAACGCCTGCACCTTGACATTACAGCCATCGCCACAACCTCAAACACCTTGGCAACCCTCTTACAAAAGCCACCTATATGCCGTTATCACAGCTTTATGGCGGTATCATTTTTTCCATAACACAAGCACCTTGACATTACAACCCTGTGCATATTTACCCAGGCCTTAGCAGCACAGCAAACCAGTATCTGATCACACCGATACCACCACACAGATATTTACAGCATGGAAGGCACAGTGATACCCACGTGTGGAAATGTTTTGACTGACAAAATACAACAATTTTGACTCGATTTGGGCGCTTAAGGTGTGACTGGAGATGGATTATATGCGTGTATATACAGTATAGGCAGGACAGAGAGAGAGAGAGAGAGAGAGAGAGAGATAAGTAGGGTAAGATGTAAGAATGATGAGGGAGGGATGAGAGAGGAGGAAACAGAGGCAAATTGTCAGAGAGGGAGGGGGGGAGGTAAGGAGGGAGCAAAGCAACGGGGTTAGGTGTGGGGAAAGCGGAGAGGATATTATTACAGGGCCCATCAAATACTGTGGATAATTTAAATTATAAATATATACATGAATCAAAGAAGTAAATGTGGTCTAGTGGGTTACAAGACTGTAACTGAATGTGGTCCGTAGGGGTTTATATTAAGAAATGAGAGGGATTTATTGCTCTCAAAGTGCCACTCGGGAGTGCGAGACTGGTCACCCTTGCCTTAATTTCAGGACTGATAGCCTATCCCTGGGCTCCAGCGATGCTGATGGAGAAAAAGGATTGTATGATACATAGAATAACTAATGAATTATTAAACACGAAAAAAACTGCTGTTGATGTTGGGTGTTCCTACTTCTGAAGATGATGATGTTGAGACCATATAGATTTTTATATCTGTATCCAGTAATGTGTTTTATTGATATATTCTTACTGCCCTCACCTGACTTACTCACCTCTGGCCACACCTGGTGTAGTGAGGGTGTAAATAAAGGCTATATCGAACATATGCAGTTCTGAAAGCTTACCCGAAGCTGAATAAAATTGTCGAAAGGTAACAAAATAAAAATAATAATAAGGCTGTATCTAACACCTGCAGTTCTGAAAGTTTGTCCATAGCTGAATAAAACTGTCTAAAGGTAGCAATATTACGATAAGAATTACGTCATGGGATTGAAGGGGTTCCCCGGTTCCCTAAGGGTAACGCAGGAATATATGTTGTGGGTGTGAGAGTCGCTGGAAATGTTGCTGCCAAAGTTTTCCCCGACATGGAATGAAAAAAATCATGTAATAAAATATGGTGATCATGATGTAAGAAAAATGTTAAATAAATTATTAAGAACCAAAGGCTTAGTGAATTGAATTACACAAGATGTGGTGGAATAAACTGCAGGAAAATACAATTTATGCGTATATTTGTCGTGTGCAAACACACACACCGACTAATACTGGCAGTGTACTGTGGATACACACACACCGACTAATACTGCCAGTGTACTGTGGATACACACACACCGACTAATACTGCCAGTGTACTGTGGATACACACACACCGACTAATACTGCCAGTGTACTGTGGATACACACACACCGACTAATACTGGCAGTGTACTGTGGATACACACACACCGACTAATACTGCCAGTGTACTGTGGATACACACACACCGACTAATACTGCCAGTGTACTGTGGATACACACACACCGACTAATACTGCCAGTGTACTGTGGATACACACACACCGACTAATACTGCCAGTGTACTGTGGATACACACACACCGACTAATACTGCCAGTGTACTGTGGATACACACACACCGACTAATACTGCCAGTGTACTGTGGATACACACACACCGACTAATACTGCCAGTGTACTGTGGATACACACTCACCGACTAATACTGCCAGTGTACTGTGGATACACACACACCGACTAATACTGCCAGTGTACTGTGGATACACACACACCGACTAATACTGCCAGTGTACTGTGGATACACACACACCGACTAATACTGCCAGTGTACTGTGGATACACACACACCGACTAATACTGCCAGTGTACTGTGGATACACACACACCGACTAATACTGCCAGTGTACTGTGGATACACACACACCGACTAATACTGCCAGTGTACTGTGGATACACACACACCGACTAATACTGCCAGTGTAGTCAGTTTTCCATACAAAATACCAGTGTTCAGGTGGTGGTGTAAGTGGCTGTGGACATTTGGTGACGCCTCTGCCATTTATTCAGCACATTACACCTCACTAGCCTCTTGTAGGTTTATCATGCAAACTATGTCCATATTAAAGCCTTATAAAGAACTTACAAGACAATGTTAAGACTTATAATGCAAAATAAACCGCTAAGGAAGAGGTGATACGAAGCCCCTGTGCCACCCAGAATATCAGCCTCAGACACAGGCCAGCCACAGTTACTCTTAAATGTGCAGGTAATAACTGGTAATACAGAACTGCAAATATACACAAATTCAATTATCATCTATTGTAAATAAGCATTTGTTATTAATTATTATCAGTAGATGAGGAATATTGATTGGTTTATATTAGAGTAAGGACACAAAATCAGTTTCCAGATTTAGTTAGACTATGAGTTATTTATATGCAATTTACAAGCCGAGTTTCATAATAAGTACAACACAAGACGTACTGTTGAAAAACTGTGAATAAATGATAATGATATTAATTTTCCTATCAGATAATTAGTAGTCATCAAGTAACATACACAGAGTAGTAAGGTGCAATGTGCAAAATATTTTTGTTAACTGTTGCAAAGCCTCCCGTGCCCAGCTATGCAACACGCGGGCCAAATCCAGTGTTATTATACCACTGTCTTCCCCACAACGAGCCCCAGACCCAAGAAACACGTGGCAGTGGTTTTAGGGTCAAAATACCATTATTGTTAGCCTATTTCTAACCCTAACTGCCATGTAGAGTTAGCATGCTCTCTCCCTCCACCTTGCAACCCCCCCCCTTTCCTCCAAGTTTCCTCCACCTTTCTCTGCCCTGCCTCTGCCCCTCAGACAACAGCCAGTGAGAGCGCTTGTTATGGAGGCAGGTCAGCCAGTCAGCCAATTACAGCGCTGGTCACAACCCTTGCCACCAATCGTAAGATACCCCATCCTTCCCTTTAACTCGTGAGCAGCAGTGTTTTTGTGGCTGGGATCGGGGTGTGGTTAGACGGATAATTACCCGATTTTTGACGTAATTACGGTGTTCTGTGCTACTGTTACGTTTTTTTTTTAAGTATTTTAAAGAATATTGTTCCGTGAGTGACTTGAAGATAATAGCTTACCTTGTGGATTCAAAATGGCCAGGAATGTGTTTGCATGGAAGAAGCACGTGGGGGACTGACTGAGAGTTGAGTCACTTAAAAGGACAAGAGAGATAATAGTGATGCCTGTGTAAGCAAGGTGTTCAAACAACCAGCAGCTGCTTGTGTTGTTGGAACCCTGTGTTGTAATGGCTGCTTCCACAAAATTAATTTTGTGCTAAGGAATGGAATGATGGTGTATGTTCATAAACTACCACCAGCCAACACACACCACGCCTGCATTCCCCTCACACTCCACAGTCCTGACTTGCACCTGCCACTGCACCACCTGCCTTATCGCGGTGAGTGTTGTTGAATGAATGACATTACGGGCTGTATAGTAATTCTGTTGTTGCTTTATGAATTAAGGCAGAATTTAGCTGGCATCATATCTCACTACCATCCTATTCTCCGTGTTCGGACAAACAAGTGACTAGCTAAATGAACTCTTCATACTCTGTTAGGTGGGAAAGGTCGCACGCGGGCGCCTGTGACAGCCACAGTACGCACAGTGCTTACCTAGTAATAAGATATTTAAAAGCTAAAGAGACGTAGGATCTCGTGAGAGCACAGCGGATGCTTATAAGTTAAAGGCACCGCGGTAACACATTTGCCTCCTCCACCCCTGTTATTATACACGCTTACCATCATTACCAGTTTTATTAAGATTTTACCAACACATATTGACTGAATTAATGAAGGATTATTCATAAATCTGTTGCTGATAAGAATCATGACATGACATTAAGGTGTGGAAACGATGGGAGGCTACAGTAGATTCTCCCTCCCTCTGCTGCTGCCCCCTACCTCACTCTCTCCTCTTCCTCCCTCCCTCGTTCCCTCCATCTTCTCTTCCTCTCTTCCTCCCTCCCTCCCTTCCTCATTCCCCTCTTACCTCCCTCCTTCCTCCTCCCGTACTGTCCCCCCCCCATTGCTCTTCCTCTTTAAACTTCTTTAAAGAACAGGTGAATGAGGAATTAAAATCGCGTTCTTACCTGTCACTCCCAAACGTGGTTTGTATAAAACCCAAAATTATATTTTTCATTCAGATATCTTACATACCCGACATAATTAACCAATTATCCATATTGTTGATTTACCTTCATTTTATCTTCATTGTTGGACCTTCTTGCTCATTAAATCCGTTAAGCCTGTCGTTACACATGAGTATTCCGTGATGGAGAGATTGAAGAATGAGAGATTGACTAGGAGAGGGCATGTGAGTGAAGTGGAGGGAAGAGGGGGAAGGGGAGACCGAGGATGTGGTAGAGACGGTATGGGGAGGTTAATGAATGGGTGTGGTAAAAGTTGGAAGTTGGGCAGCCTGATGGCGGAGATAGGGTGGCATAGAGGCGATTCTTGCAAGGCAACTCCCTCCAGGATTGAGTCATGCAACTGTTGATAGACAGGTAGATAAATAGATACGAGGACTCGATAGAGGTAGGTGGACAGGGAGGTAGGATGATAGTTACATTGGTATATAAGGCTGATTAACGGCGTTATAGTTCCCTTCAGGTCACACGTATGGAGGTGTATCCTAAAAACTAGTCCTGTCGATATAGATAGATTGATAGTCTGATAGATACAGTAAATAGGTGGATAGATGGTGGATAGTAAGGTATATAGGTAGGTGGATGAATGACGCCATAGCCTTAAAGAGCCGTAACGCTTCGCAAGACCAGCATCCATAGACTTTGATAATGTAACCATTATTAATTAGACTTACATCTTCATAGCCAGAGGTAGACAAGCAGATAGATAGATAGATAAGGTATTCTTAAGCCAGGGTAGTGACAAGACCATCCTTGTGCACCTCCAATCAGGACGCCATAAATCTAAGTCTTGACCCGGGATTTCGATGACCAATATTGGAGTTGTTGAATGTCTGCCTGATATATCGCACAGTGCACCCGCTGAGAGAGAGAGAGAGAGAGAAAGAGAGAGAGAGAGAGGGAGAGAGAGAGAGAGACACCTGCCGATATCTCCAAACACCTTGTACACTCGCACCAAAAAGTATCGGTGCACACTTGCGGCAAAGCAATTTGAGACACGGACGATGGCTACTGTCAACTGAACAACGATTTTGTCCCCATGCTGATAAACTTGCTCTCTCAAGGATGCAATATATGGCTTGTTTATGACATTGTCTAGTCCGTATTGTTGTTATATGTATAGCAAAGTAGTTACCAATACACCTTACCGAGAATTCATGAGCTATAATGGTCATTTGGGATATCATCGAGCCTTACCTGCGCGATACTGTTTGGTGTGACTACATTAGGAACATACACACCCATACCCATTTATACAGATATTCCAATATACAGTACACATTCCCACCACAGAGTATGTATAGACTTGTTTATTCAGAAGGGTAGACTGATCTTCAGAAAGACTGACTACTGTGCAAATGTTATGTACCATTACTATGCACACTGCTGATTGTGTGTGTGTGTGTGTGTGTGTGTGTGTGTGTGTGTGTGTCGCTCGTTTGGACTGATGAGTTGGGACTGTCTAAAGCTGTCTGTCTATTTCATCCCCCCCCCCTCTCTTTCTCTCTCTCTCTCTCACATGGTGCAGGTGTGTCTTGTATTCAAGCTGTATTACATTATACAGGTTTTATTTCCAAGCATATTCTTACACATCCCGTAACATACACAGGTCTTTACATACTCTTAGCAGCGTACACATACCCACACTCATGTACACCCAGAAAGTACACACAGCTTCACATACTGTACACCCAATCATGTTCAGTAAACGTGTCAGGGAAGTTGGCATTACAGTGTGAACTTTGTGTAATATTAGGAGTTACAAGGTTGTAGGTGCCTCAGGCTTGATTGTGCTGCCTGGCTGGCTTTGTGCAGGCAGTGTGGTGGTGGCTGTGGTGGTTGAGTGGTTGTGGTGGTTTGGATTGTGGTAGTTGTGGTTGTGATGGATGTGTAGTTGTTGTGGTTTTGTGGTAATGATTGTTGTGTGGTGGTGGTGGTGGTGGTGATTGTAGCAGTCGTGAGTTTTATAACTGGAGTGGAGAGAGTGATGAATGTAGTGATAACGGACGTTAATGTAAATTTTTTTTAATGTAGCTGTATAGGTATTCAAAGGTAAACAGAAACTTCAGAAGTATTGACTACTGCAGTTAAGTATTCTACACACACACACACACACACACACACACACACACACACACACACACACACACACACACACACACACACACACACACACACACACACACAGGGTGCCCTATTTTCTGCTTTGTCATTCAAATATACCTAAGTACCTCAATTGTGAAAGTGTTTCCCCATAAAGGCAATTGTGAAACTGTTTCCCCATAAAGGCAGTTGTAGAAATGTTTCCCCATATAGGCTTACGGTATTCCAGCCCCGTCATGTAGATGTATTTTTACGTGTTTGCTACGTCTACATGATTTTATTCTGCCTATACATGTCCTGTAGGGGTTAGACATACCCTCCTTCCACACTTTCATTACCATGTTTTACAGTTTTATTCTTGCTGCCACCACACGATTTTGTTCAGCTGGAGGGATGAGATATCGCATTCTTCAACCCATTCACTATAAACAATCTTTCATAAATTGA
This sequence comes from Coenobita brevimanus, assembly GCF_032717465.1. Classification (NCBI taxonomy): domain Eukaryota; kingdom Metazoa; phylum Arthropoda; class Malacostraca; order Decapoda; family Coenobitidae; genus Coenobita; species Coenobita brevimanus. Next base: position 20,964,639 of record NC_137068.1, read on the forward strand.
ATATTGTCACCAGGAGACAGTAATAATAAACCAAAAAGCAGTCATCGTAGTTATCAGGATACAGTAAGGAGTCCATAATTAGACATTCATTTTTACTTTTTTTTTTCATTTGGCTTTCACGAGATTCTTTTATCCCATAATTTAACTTCTTGTAGTTTTTTACGCGCTCATTCATTTTTCATTTTTTTACTTTATTTTCTGCCTTTCACTTCTCACTTTGTTCACTTATTTCTCTTATTTTCTTACCCTTTGGCTTTTTTTGCACCTTTTCTCATTTTCACACGTCTTACTTTCTTCTCACATTTTTGCCAGACGCCTTGGGGTTATTAAAGTTGTGATCTTTCCCTGTGGGCTGATGAGGTTGGTGATGTGGTAGGTGGGTTGGTTGGTGATGTGGTAGGTGGGTTGGTTGGTGATGTGGTAGGTGGGTTGGTTGGTGATGTGGTAGGTGGGTTGGTTGGTGATGTGGTAGGTGGGTTGGTTGGTGATGTGGTAGGTGGGTTGGTTGGTGGTGTGGTAGGTGGGTTGGTTGGTGATGGGGTAGGTGGGTTGGTTGGTGATGTGGTAGGTGGGTTGGTTGGTGATGTGGTAGGTGGGTTGGTTGGTGATGGGGTAGGTGGGTTGGTTGGTGATGTGGTAGTTGGGTTGGTTGGTGATGGGGTAGGTGGGTGGGTTGGTGATGTGGTAGGTGGGTTGGTGGTGATGTGGTAGGTGGGTTGGTTGGTTTTACCCCAGGCTCATATGGATGTGCACCCTGTGGACTGCAGGACACCGGCCACTTCAACCGGGGTCTCGCGTGGATGTTATGTTGGAGTCAGGCTGATGGATTGCCAGTGTTGTGATAGTGAGATGAATGAAGTGAGTGAGTGTGTTGTGGTGTGGGGGGATGCATTGCAGTCTGGCCATAGTGGATTGTTTGGGATGAAATTGATGAAATAATTGTAAGATAACGATACGTAGAAGAGCCAGAAACAAATATTTTGCAATTTTCATAAATAATCTGATTGTGCCTCTCCCCCCTCTGTCTGTCTGTCTCTCTCTCTCTCTCTCTCTCTCTCTCTCTCTCTCTCTCTCTCTCTCTCTCCAGTTACCCATTAGTCTCAATCCCCACTCCTTTTCCCGCCTCCCTTCTTTCCTCTCTTCTCACTCCACCAGTCTCTTTCCCCTTTCTTCCTCCTAACCTCCCCATCTTTCCCTTTCCTCTCTCCCGTCTTATCTCCCTCTCCATTGCCCGTCTAAGTGGATGCACTGTATGTTAGGTGGGGTATGTTGTGGGTAAAATGTTGTAAGTAAAATACAAAACGTGTACTAACGATATCGTAAAGTTAGATAAAGAATGATATTATCCATCCATCCATCATCCAATCCTACATTGCACCATGAGGAGCGTAGGAACCCGGGGCTAGGCAGTTGGTCTCGACATTTAAGATGAGAGTGACCGGCCTCACTCATCCCTCAGTGGCATTACATGAGCAGTCAACCCCAACCACCCCTTGGATATAAACCTTCACCGGCTCAATCCGACTGGAGGGCAATAATTACCCACTAAACCACCAGGTGCCAAAATTTGGTTATATGGTTACCACCCAGCGTAGTAAATAATTTCCTGGTGTACAGGAAACCATTTGGCTTGTCACTCAGTGTAGAGTCACCCACAGGCAGAAGGAAAAGGAAAGAATGAAGGAAAGAAAGACAGAAGAGGGAGTGTAAAGTCACCCGTAGGCAGATGGACAAGTGAAGAATGAAAGAAAGACAGAAGAGGATGGAAGGAAAGAAGGATGGAAGAGAGGAAAGAGCAGACACCCGAGAGCAGCACTACATCGAGTGAGTGGATGGTGACTGCCCTCACCTACCACAAAGAATGATATTGTGTATATAATTGTTTGGTAGAGAGACTCCTGTGATAGTGTCTAAGACGGCCTACCTGGCAATCAATACATTCTCTCTCTCTCTCTCTCTCTCTCTCTCTCTCTCTCTCTCTCTCTCTCTCCTGTTGTGTATATTCTCTGTATTTTTTTTTCCTTCGCCTTTACCGTGTTCTTTCAGTTCTTTTCTTTTATCATCTCACTTCGTCCCTCCCATCAGTTCCTTTCAGCTGTTCTCCTCTTGTCTTCCTCCTCCTGTTCCTGTTTCTCTCCCTCTACCATCACTCATATTCAGTTCTCTCCACCTTAACACCTTCTTCAGCGCATTATCCTCCTCCCAGTATTTTCTGTTCCTTCTTTATTCTCCTCTTATTTCTCCTCCTCTTTCTCTTATGGTGGCTCCTTCCTTTATATGAACTTTTACTCTTTCTGCATATTGTCGTGTGTGTGTGTGTGTGTGTGTGTGTGTGTGTGTTTTAGAATCTATGTTCACATCATTTTTCCTTAAATATAATCTTTCTCCCTTCGTTAGTTCTTTTCTCGTATTCTTTAAATTTCATCCTTTCTCCCTTAAGCATCTTTCATTGTACCTAGTCTCCAGTGATTCTTACTCCTCCTATTTTTGTGTTTGTAAAGCTCTGTCCATTTATTTGTGCCTCAAATTTTATTTCTCTCTCTGCTTATTCCCTTGTGATTAATGCTGTATTTTTTTATATCTTTCTGTGTGTAAGGCCGTTCATTTATTTTTGTCCAGTTAAAATGATCAGTTCTTTTCCTGTGTGTCTGAAACAGTTTGCCTTATCCTTATTTAGTTCCCTTTTTTGTTACTTGTCATCCTCTTTCTTGGGAGTGTTTCTTGAACGTTGCCCCAGATTCATTCTCCATCCTCTTCTTTTCTTTTTCTGCCAAAGGCTTTCCGTTTCATCTTATTTTACCTCTCATAGCAAAGCTTCCTTCGAATTTCCACTGAACTACGACAGTATTTGATCGTAAAATATAACCTAAACATCCCCTGGTAAGACGGTGAGAGTCACGTCGTAGCGTCTCTAAGCTTTTTATTTTCTTTTTCTGTCACGGGAAAGAATATATATGGCGCCTGGAGGAAGGGTCTTACACATGGAGGAAGTGGAGAGAGAGAGAGAGAGAGAGAGAGAGAGAACAGAGGGAAACCGAGGAAGAGATGAAAAGATAAAAGCCTTCTAGAAGAGGGGTGCAGTTTAGGCGAGAGATAAGGAGAGGGGAAAGATACGAGAGAGAGAGAGAGAGAGAGGGGGGGGGAGGCGATAAAGGGAGAAGATTTGTGTTGGAGAGAGAGAGAGAAAAAAAAAAAACGATTTACTCTCGCTCCTGACCTTGTTTACCACACGCTCGCTCTCTTCCATTTCTTCCTTTTCCAAGTTCTCCGTCTCCAATTCCTATCTTCCCTCTTCCCTGTTCTTCATCCATTCCACCTGTTTCTTAATCCTATCCACCCTTTTCTTCATCCTTCCCACCCCCCACTCCTTCCTCCTCTTCATCACTTTCGCTTTTCTTGCTCTGTCACTTCTCTGTTTTATTTTCCTTCTCCCCCACTGTTCCTTTCCTCCTCTTCCTCCCTTTTGTCAGTCCTTCTTCTTCCTGTCCTTCTCTTGTGTTACCTACGTCCCTCCTTCCTCAGTATCAGCATCCTTTCTCTCCCCTGTTCCCTCCTTCCGTCCGGCCTCTCTCCCTCCTCCTTCCTCACCCGACCCCCATCATCCCCCTCACCCTAATGAGGGCTTATCCGTCTAACACACACACACACACACACACACACACACACACACACACACACACACACACACACACACACACACACACACACACACACACACACACACACACACACACACACACACACACACACACACACACACACACACACACACACACACACACACACACACACACACACACTGCCAGAACGGGATCGTGTGAACACAGCTTAACCCAACATCCGATTAAATAGTAAAAGTAACGGGAAAATCAAAACCTGCCATAGATATCTGATATTGTTAGGAAAATTAAGATATCTAAATAGTGATGAAGATGACAATAATTGATCGAGGATCCAAGGAGAAACTGGAACCCTGATTCCGTGGTAGGTATTTGATAGTGTGAAATGGAGATGATAAGCAGGTAGAGGGAGTGATGGTAGTTACAGGAAAAATATCAGGAAAGAAAGAACCTGTAGGTAGTAACAGAAATGATAAGCTTACTATTGAACACTAATTTATATCACAAGAAGTAAAATTAAAGCATAAACACGTGGTAAATAAAACTCGCTAAAATAATATACTCCAATCACAATGGAAAAAAAAAAAAAAGGCAAAATAATAAACAGGCAGTGGAAAAGTGACAGATCTTAGAAACGTCTCGTAGAAAAACGAAAAGCTAATTACCTTATATATATTGGACATTATTAGGAAGAACGGTGAAGTGTTAGAAAAAGGCCAATAAATATACAGTATACGGTAATTTTGACATACTGGCAGTTTGACGGACATGATGGAAGGCTACTTAGAAATGGAATGTTTATTGTAAATGTTTGATAATGATTAGGGACGAAAGAGTGATGTAGAGGATAAGATCTGTCAAAGATATTAAAAAAGCTGACAGAAGGACAGAACTCTAATTACTTATAAAAGAAATGGTAAATATTAAACGGTTCCTGTGTGAGGGACTCTGCTGGAAGTGTACTAAACGTACTGCCCTCCGCCTATCGGCTTGTACTCGTGAAGCTCATAGGTCCGTACCCTGGGGTTCCTGCCTTTATTAGCTTCTGAAAATACCTAGTTCCATCCTCTATTTAGGACACTGGGAACAAATGGATTAAGAGATTGGTACAGCACTGAACTAAGATGGAAAAAGGGAAATTATATGTATTAGAACTTCATTAATACATGATATTTGGACTACAGTCAGTTTTGTGACAGTAAAGCCTCAGATGGTAGTAAAAGTACGTTATAATCAAGAATGAAAGTGAGAGAGAGCGATATGATGATGATAACGATGATCATAGACTTTTTTTTTGAAGTTTTACATAATCTTAAGGTTTATCATTCATATAGTATCAAGTATTTGTTTTTTTATATTACAAGCAATGGGGTATTGTAACAATAAGAAATAAACAAATGGCAGTCTCAGAGGGAACACAAGTCACGAAAAACAGGTTGTTAAGTGTAATTCCCAGCCAACTAAAAGACAACAGTGGAGCACAGCATATGGCCTCGTAATGGTGTTTTTTCTTTCCTTTATGGGGGTCGTAATTTAAGGACTGTCTGGAGATCTAAACTGTCATGTACTGTTCATTTTATAGCTCATTACAACGTTATATATCACGTTGATATACAAACCGTCCAACCCCTTTCCCAACGATGCCTTTGAATGTGTTTTTGCCTCTGACAGACAATTTTACACAGCTTATGAGAGACAGATCTAATGGAGGAGGTAGATATGACCTTTATTGACTCATTCACTGCTAGGACGTCCATCATGCTGAATGTAATCGTCTGGTGACAGCAAAAACAGAAACAAAAACATCGTCATGTTGTGAAGTAGGTGATCTAAACTCTGGTGTTCTGCTCAATTTATAGCTCATGACAAAGGTCTGTGTTGCTTCCATATTAAAAAGCTTAACTGTAAGGGAAGAGAAGCCCTTACAATACTCCATGAATTCGTTTGATGGTGACAGGAGTAAAATGCACTATTTATCACATTCTGAATACATTATTGGAGACAGTTTTTATCCCTAAACACTTTCAGTATCGTGGATGTATTTTGCATTGTAATCTTGCTGTCACCAGATTATTTTACCCAGCTTAAGGCAGACTTTTCTAGATGATGAAGATATATATATATTATCTTTATTAAACCCTCCAGTAATAAACATCCCTCCATAGTTGAATGTCATCAGGAGGTAGCAAGATTAATTACAAAAGAAAAAGACACAGGACTGAAGAGAAAAAGATTGGGAGACAACTCCTTGGCTGAGTAAGGTCGTCTGGTTATGCCCAAAATAAAATACACAAGAGATTTCACTTCCTGTAAAGTTTGAAAATTACTTCACAACTGTGCAGTTATTTTTAGGTAATCTATTCATTGCCACCATGAAGACAATTGTCAGAAGGCTGTCCATTTCTGTATAGATTTGTGCCGAGTTCAAACAGTTAGTAAACCTAAACCAATACGTACAGTTTTGTCGGTCTCAAGTAATTTGCATGACATTTTGTTAAGTTCGCATTGAGTATACTACGGAAAAGATTAAACTCATTTTTATGACAAAAGATAGGCATCAGGATTCCAGTGATTTTGTACATAGTGTAGTTCTCAGTTCTCTGTAAGATAACATCCAGTTTATGTTGGTAATTGAACCGGCATGGGACAAGATGTGGACAGAAGTCTCTCTAAGCTTTACAAAACAATTCAAGCAGCAGTGCAGCTGCAGGTACGCTGGGGCGATAGACAGTCGGGAACTCGGAAACCCTTCCTGAAAGTTTGTGGGTCTTCTGCAGGGTGAGGTGTAGGGGGGGGGGGTGACGGATTGATTGACAGACAGACCTAAACAGGGAGTCTTTGTACTTTATATTGGCTACTCACAGACGTTTTTATGTCGAGGATACATCTTGTGAAAGATTTAATGTACACCATACCGTATCGATCCTCACTTGTGCTATATTGTCTCCTGTCGTCGTTTGTACAGAGTAAAAAAAAAGTGTAAGTTGACTTCGTTGGGAAGGAATAGTTTGCTGTTCAAATTATAGCCTCCCCTTTTTTCGGCAACGAGAATTTTGCTATTATATAAAGAAAATTATGTAATCAGAAATAGAATCTAATGACGCCATTGAAGTGAAGGAAATAATTTGCTATAAAGTGTGGTGTAGCCTGATTAGTTCCCGAAGGAGGTGACCTGGGTGATAGTCTTCTATTACCGTGTTTGATTACCAGAGAGAGAGAGAGGATGTAGATGTTTTTCGTGTGTGTGTGTGTGTGTGTGTGTGGCAGTATGGTAAGGTATAAAGAAATGTAATTTCCGGTATATTTGAAGCGTATGATGGATTTTAACCCAAACTGAATAAAATATATGCTGGGTCATGGCCTGCACTACACACACACACACACACACACACACACACACACACACACACACACACACACACACACACACACACACACACACACACACACACACACACACACACACACACACACACACACACACACACACACACACACACACACACACACACACACTCTGATAATGTTGGGTTGAGTCCTTAGTTGGCAGGTTGTGTGTGTATGTGTGTGTGTGTGTGTGTGTGTGTGTGTTCACAAGGTAATGCAGGATGGAGTCCTCGGTTGGCAGCTTTCCACGCACTTTAGGACCAAACCATTTCACTGGGCAGGGGGACTTAGAGAGAGAGAGAGAGAGAGAGAGAGAGAGAGAGAGATGGAAAATGGAAAAATAGCTGGCATTGCTTCTTCCCCCTAACAAGCAAGCAAACAGAAATGGATCACACACACACACACACACACACACACAGGCATATATGGGGGAGAGAGAGAGAGGGTGATGGGCACAAGCAGGGCTGAGAAGGCAGCTGGCTACGGCTTTCTTCCCTCTAACAAGTCTCTCAGGGCCATAGCAGCGGAGGGAGGGGGAAGAAGAGAATGAGAGATGGAGGCGATGGAGAGATGAGAGGGAATGATGGATGGGAGGAAAAAGGAGAGGTGAATAGAGGGAAAAGGGGGTGTAGCAGTTGAAGGATGAGTTGAGGAGGAAGTTTGAAGGGAGGGATGACAATCATTGGAGAGAAGAAAAGGGGGATGTAGTGAGGAAAGGATGGGAGGGAGAAAGGAGAGAAGAAGAGGATGTTGAAAGATAAGAGGAGAAGGTTTGGGTACAGTGAGAAATGATGGATAGAGGGGAGGAGGCAGGTAAGAAGGGAGGGAGTGAGAGGGGAGGAGGGACAATGAGGAAAGGAGGGTGGGAGATGAGAATAACAGATTAGTGTAACTGGGGAGGGAGGCAGAGAGAGAGAGAGAGAGAGAGAGAGAGAGAGACGTACCTTAAAGAGGGAAGACAAGAGAGTGGCCCCATTTTCAACGAGGGTGAAGTTGAAACTTTCCTTAAATTGCTCCCCATGAGAAAGCCCCGTCTCTCTCTCTCTCTCTCTCTCTCTCTCTCTCTCTCTCTCTCTCTCTCTCTCTCTCTCTCTCTCCTGCCCACATTTTTACCCACGCACGCTTGGAGCAAAATGACGTATTGTTTCGGATACTTTATGTTTGTGTTTGTCAGTCTGTTTATGTGATTGTTGGTGTTTGTCGATAAGTTTGGTAGCTTTGTTTCTCTTCGTCTATTTGTCTGTCTTTTATGGCTGTTTTCAGTAACATTCGTGTCTGTATTTTCATTCATCTGTATATCTGCCTGTTAGTCTGTGCCTCTCTGTCTACCAGTGTAAGTCTGTCTGCCCGTGTCTGGCAGTATTTTTTTATTGCCTGTGTTTTTGCTTTTGTGTTTTTCAGCTTGTGCGTTTATATTTATTTTTGCATGTATCTGTGCTTGTGGTCTTTATTCATCGGTTTGTTTGTTTCCCTGTGTACCATTGAATCCCACAAAATGTGAAAAAATAAAAAGGTAACTCCATTCATGTTTCTAAGTTTCTATATTGAGAGAGAGAGAGAGAGAGAGAGAGAGAGAGAGAGAGAGAGAAGAGCATTAGGAGGTATGGATGGCATGTCACATCAATACCACCTTAACCACTATGCTGCGGGGCCTTGTCTTTCTGCCCTGCATCTCACTTGTCTTCATTTTTCTGGCGTCTTACTCTGTTTCTGTCGTCATTTCTTTTTCTGTCTGTCTGCCTGTCTCCCTTATGTGATTTGCCTGTCTCACTCCATTCAGTCTGTGTGTGTTCTTACCTTATCTTACCTAATTGTATCTTTACAGGAATGAGTCAAGCTCGTACTGTCCCGTGTCTTAAACCATATTTATCGTACATATCCTTAAATTTGTGAATTGTTTTGGCACACACTGTTTCATTCGGTAGTGCATTCCATTGATCAATTGCTCTGTTTGGGAAACTGAATTTCCTTACGTCTTTATCACCTCTCTTCTTATGCAGTTTTTTGCAGTGTCCTCTTGCTGATGCTTCTCCATATGTTAAGTAATCATTTATGTCTATTTTCTTCTTCCCTGATATGCACTTATATAGCATTATCATGTCACCTCTTTTCCTTCTCTCCTGTAGTGTTGGTAGATTCAGTTTATTTAGTCTTTCTTCGTAGCTTAGGTCCCTTAAGCTTGGTATCCATCTTGTAGCGGCCCCTTGAACTTTTTCAATCTTGTCTATGTGCTTTTTTGAGTTGAGGACTCAAGACTACTGATGCATATTCCAGGGTTGGTCTAATGAATGATGTTATTATCCTTCTTAGCATGTCTTCATTTATGTATGTTAATGCTATTCTCATATTTGCAAGCAGTGTATACATGTTCCGTACCTTCTCGCTGATGTGGTCAGCCGGAGATAGTCTGTTATTGATAATCACACCTAGGTCTTTCTCTCTTTCTGATGTGAATAGGGTTTTATTTCCTAACTTATTATCCCAGTCAGGTCTTTTTCCACTTTTACCAAACTTGATTACATGACACTTGTCCACATTGAATTCCATTTGCCATGTACTACTCCATTCATGAAGTTTATTTAATTCTTCGTGTAGCTCTTTACAAGAGTCTGTGTTAGTAATTCTCCTTTGTATTTTTGCATCATCTGCAAACATATTCAGATAGCTCTCATTTCCTTTGTCATATGCTATCCTGAAGTTATAATTTAGTACTGCATGATCGCTTTTGCCGAGTGGAGGGTGATATATTAAACTGTCAATATCATTTTCTTGCCCAGTGAATATTAGATCTAGCTCTGAAGGTACATCAAGTCCTCTTTTTCTGGTGGTTTCCCTCACATGTTGCGTTAGGAAGAACTCTTGTACGAGATCCAGGAGCTTTTGGTCCTAACAGCTTTCTTGGCTAATTATATCTAGAGTAATCCAGTTTATATTTGTATTGAAATCCCCAGTTAGTATAATTCTTTCTGATTTCTCTTCCATTTTATGTAGTAATGATCTTAAACTCTGAATTGTACTCTCTGCCAGGTCCTCATATTCATCTCTTTCCCATGTGTTTGATCTGGGTGGCATGTACAAATTGGCTACAATTACTTTACCTTCATATGTGTGTGTGTGTGTGTGTGTGTGTGTGTGTGTGTGTGTGTGTGTGTGTGTATGTCTGTGTGTGTGTGTGTGTGTGTGTGTGTGTGTGTGTGTGTGTGTGGTAGTAGTAGTAGTCAAGGTAGTAACTAAATCTTCAGGTAACCCTCTATCCAATTTGTGTGTGTGTGTGTGTGTGTGTGTGTGTGTGTGTGTGTGTGTGTGTGTGTGTGTGTGTTAGTAGTACTCAAAGTAGTAACTAAATCTTCAGGTAACTCTCTATCCAGTTGTGTCCGTGTGTGTGTGTGTGTGTGTGTGTGTGTGTGTGTGTTAGTAGTACTGAAAGTAGTAACTTAATCTTCAGGTAACCCTCTATCCAGTTGTGTGTGTGTGTGTGTGTAGTGGTGGTAATCAAGGTCAGTAACTAAGTCTTCAGGTAAGCCTCTATCCAGTTGTGTGTGTGTGTGTGTGTGTGTAGTGGTAGTAATCAAGGTCAGTAACTAAGTCTTCAGGTAAGCCTCTATCCAGGTGTAAAAGTGTGTGGTAAGTCAAGTAAACGAAGGGTAAGTCAGATAAGATACAAGGCCATCATGGTAGTGAAAGAGGCTGAGTGTGTTACTGCGCAGTGTTTTGTAGTCAGTGTGAGAGTATTTGTAGTATTTCCAATGCCTACACCAACTGATACACAATTAACTGATAACTGACACACACGGACCACCTGACGACACATTTTACCTTTGATGCTCTGAGAGAGAGAGAGAGAGAGAGAGAGAGAGAGTTTGTGTACTTGTTTCTTCCTACTCACCAGACGTGAAGCAAACAGTGTAAGTGCAATTTGATGCAGCAGTTTATCCACGTAAGTCACTGTCTAGGGAGGGTTAAGGAGAGGAAGGAGAGGAGAGGAAAGAGAATGAGCAGGTGTGAAGAAACAAGTGGAAGGAAAGAAGAGGAAGAAGGGGGAGTTGAAGAAAAAGGAGGAGAGGGAAATGGAGGTGAATGGGAGGGAAAGAAAGAGGAAGGAGAGAGGAGGGAAAGAAAAGACGATAGGTGAAGGGAAAGATAGGAAAGAATGACGATGAAATGGAGAAGGACGTGAAGGGAAGAGGAAGCAGGTGAATGGAAGAAAAGCAAAGTAAAGAAGTTAGAGAAAGGAGAGGGAAAGACGAAGGGTAGGGAAAGGAGGGGAAGGGAAGGGAGAGTTCGGTAGGTGAAGGGTGGGGAACGTAGATGGAAATGGAGAGGAAGGGAAGGGACGGAGAAAGAGGCAAAAGAGACGGGGAGGGAATAAAGGGAGATGAAGAGGAAGGCGGTAAAGGGAAAGGGAGGGACGTGGAAGGAAGGGGGTGAGATAGTAGGTGAAGAGGAGGGAATGAAGCTGAAGATGAGAGGAAGGGGACTGAAAGGAGGCAAAGGGGTCGGGAAGGGAGTAGACGGCTATGAGGAGGAAGGAGATGACGGGGTGTGGTGCAGGGATGGAGGAGATGAGTGTGTTGGGCGGAGATGAGAGTAGGAGCATCGGCATTGCAATGAAAATCACTTCCATCAGTCCAGCACACAAGGCAACGCTGATTGAGATGGTTCAATGTATGTTTGAGGAAAACCGAGATGGCCAATTAGTTTATCACACACACACACACACACACACACACACACACACACACACACACACACACACACACACACACACACACACACACACACACACACACACACACACACACACACACACACACACACACACACACACACACACACACACACACACACACACACACACACACACACACACACACACACACACACACACACACACAGTCAAGGTTCGGGGAGGGGCTGTTGTTGTTATAAGGAGGCGTAGTAGTGAGTTAGGACCCCCAGCCCCGCCCCCTTCATCACCAGGCACTGTGTTTACTCAGGAGTGACGACCTGCAGATACAGCAGGATTCCCCACCTTCACACTCACCTTAGCATATATGTTCACCTGTATTGTAGCGTCAGTCTCACCATTACACTCTTCACGCTTATTTTCTCGCTCACTTGTATATCACTTTCATTTTTTTAACACCTTCACCACTTTGTTCATCTAGCTTCTATCTTGTCTTCACCTTTTTACTTTTTTTTTTTTTTTCGTTTTCTCCATACTTCCATATCCATTTTTGGTTATTTTTATATGATAATTTGCCATTTCTCATTCTTTCTTTTATTTACTCCACTTCACCCCGTGATCTGGTTATATGGTTACCACCCAGCGTTGTAAATAGTTTCCTGGGGTACAGGAAACCATTAGGCATGTCACTGAGTGTAGAACCATCGGAAGTGCAAAGAAGTATTAAAAAGTGACACGAGGGAAAGGGAGAAGTAGAAAACGGCAGACATAGAAATAGAATAATAAAGGTGAAGGAAGAAGTAGGCAGCACTGCGTCAAGTGAGTTGCTGATGTTCCCCCCCATCAACCACTAAATTCCATATTGTAATTTTTCCATAGTCTTGCTAACAGGCAGACAGACAAAGACGGATAAGCCGGACCTAATAAATACACTCTAGCATTGGCGCGAGGATGAAATAGGTTCAGAAATATTTTTCACTTCATTCCCCCACTCGTCCTTGGCCTGCCTCATCATGTCACTCCCTCTGCTTCTTATTGGTATATTCCATCCTCTTTGGCCTTCTTCGTCTCACTGCTTGTGCTTCTTATTGGTCTATTCCCTTTACCAATATTCAGTCAGCATCAAGCCATTCCCTCCATCTGGCCCTACCACTTTAACACAGCCTTGTCTGCCCTACCGTCATACTGCGTCTGTTTCCACAGCTCTCTTATTTTGTCACGATCACTCTATTAAACCATCTGACTCCAGAGGTGGTTCTCAAGCACTTGATGTACTCTTTCACTACAGTGACTTTTTTTTTTTAGTTTATTGTTGATTTTACCACATGCTTTTATTAACTTTGGGGTGATTGCTGGAACAGAAGTGGTTATACCTTCATTGGCCCCTTCACAAGTAAGAAATCTTCCCTGAACTGGGCCAGATTTTCTGGTGGTAGTCTCAGTAAATAATTATTTGGTCATCGGATTGAAGGGGTTAACACTTAGTCGTAAATATTAACTCCTTCAATATGGTGTCTTTAATTTATCCTTGATGCCTCCAGACAACCTTGTTTAACTTACGGTAGGCTTCAGAAACAGTATTGGTTAGATACAGCTTTGTTACATCACTACAAGGAAACTGTCTTGAGCTGGATAAAATTCTCTCTCTCTCTCTCTCTCTCTCTCTCTCTCTCTCTCTCTCTCTCTCTCTCTCTCTCTCTCTCTCTCTCTCAAGCCAAAAACCCCGTGCTTGAATAAATGTCTGTCTCCACTGATATGGGAAACAAAAAAATGTTGTTGTGTTGAAAGTATTTTGTGATCAGGATTCGAAGGAGAGGAGCATAAGCCTTTGCTCGTTAGTGCTGGTGAGGGATTAGGGGAGGCAGTGAGGAATCGGGGCAGAGTTTGAGGAAGAATGGGGGTTGGGAGAAGAATGGGTGGGGATTGGTAGAGGAAGGGGTGAGGGTGGAGGAGGGGATGGGGTGGATGTGGGAGGGGGGATGAAGTTGGGGGGAGGGGAATGATTGATGGGAGATAAGAGAGAAGGTAAAGGATGTGTGAGGAAGGAGGAGATGGTTAGAGGAATGGAGGAGTATGATGGAGGGAGTTGGGTGATGGGGAGGGGAGGGGAGGATGTTGGTGCTACAGAGGGTGAAGGATGGGGTGAGTGTTGGAGTGAATGTGATGGTGGTGGAGGAACTTGCTGGGAGGGGATGAATGGTGTGGGGAGGGGCAGGTGAAGTTTAAAGTGACCCTGTTTTGTTTTTTATTATTGTTTGTGGTCGTCAATACAAGAAGTCCTATTTTGTGTTTATAATTTCGTAGTCGTTCGCCTGTTACTTTCAGGAAGAGTTTTCGTTTTATATACTCTTAGTAAAATGTAGCTCACCCATTAAAAAAAAAAAAAGTTTAATAGTGAATGGTATCTCTTGATGCACAGTGTATAATAGTTTAATATGTATATTTGTTGTTGCCTTGCAGATGTGAAAAACGATGCTGAATGCAGGCTGAGGCCCCGGAAAGGTGCACTTACTGATAACACGCCTGTGAAGGTAAGTGTTGTGCCAAGCGGTTTTTTTTTTTTTTTCCTTACATATGTGTGTGTCTGTGAACAAAATATGCTGTATACGTCATTTTCGTAAAGAGTATTGTGTTAGGGATGAGGATACTTGTGTAACTGTTGACCATAGTTGGCCATAATAAGATGCATTACACGACCGAACTTCGTCAGAAAAGGAATGATAGCCATAAATAACACTTTCTCATGTTGGTGGAGTACGAACGAACAAGAGGTGTCCGCAGTGGGTGTGTTCGTGTGTGTGTGTGTGTGTGTGTGTGTGTGTGTGTGTGTGTTAACCCAAATGATATAAAAAGAAATGCTTCTGGCATCCACATTAAATGTCATTACCATAGACTCGGGATAAACTTAGATTGCGAGAAGAACACGCAGCCACCGAACCTCCGCTAGGCTACACGTTATGCTTATATGTGTAATGAATACTAGTGGCGAATATTCCTAAGCTGAGAGAGGATTGGTATGCTTTTGTGCCCATCGATAATTACCTTTGATATGATGTGTCAGCGAGGAAAGTGAGGGATCTGCTTTAAGTTTGTAGTAGACACAGTGGAGTATTAGACCAACTTTTCTGGCCAACCGTTTGTCTTTTACCCAAGAAGTTGTATGGGATAAGTACAGAATGTAGGAAAGTATTATAAGTCATTTGTCCAGGAAGTTGGCTACAAGAGATCCATACTTGGCCAACTATACTCTCACAACTTACCACTCTCTTACACCTACCCTACTTTTTACTTTTGTAATAATTGTGTCGCCAAAGTTTCTCTCTCTCTCTCTCTCTCTCTCTCTCTCTCTCTCTCTCTCTCTCTCTCTCTCTCTCAAACACACACACACACACACACACACACACACACACACACACACACACACACACACACACACACACAACTGATATACTGTTAGTAATTTCGCTTTTGCTGTCTGGGTTTGCCAATTGCAGTAGCCTCGGACCCACCCAGCTTGCTCTCTCTTGCTCTGTTTTGCTTTTATTTTATCATTCTTTTTCATATCTCTCTCTTATTCCTTAGTTCTCTCTCGATTTTTCTTTTTTTGGTGAAGTATTTTTTGCTGTTTTGCGAAATGGCTTTTTGTTCTTTGTGTTTTTCTCGTATGTTCTCTTCCTCAGTATCTTTCTTCTGTTTTATCTTTATCTTTCACTATTTTCGCTTTTCTTAGTATGTAACTAATCCTCTGTCTTTCCCTCACTTGCACTGTGATGTTCATCTTCCCATTGTCATCTTTTGTTCTGTTATACTTCGTCTCTGTCATTCTCTCCTTTTCTCAGTATCTTTTTTCTTTCTTTAATTCCGTCGCTCTGTTCTTCCTTGCTTCGCTCTATTTTATCTTATTATTTCTTTCTCTGCCCTTTCTGTTTTCCTGTATTGTATGATTATAGGAGAGAGAGAGAGAGAGAGAGAGAGAGAGAGAGAGATGTGAGAAGGGGAAGAGCCTGAGGAGGGGAGCAGTCAGAAAGAGAGAGATATGGAGTGATGACGGCGGGTGGAGAGATTAATGTGAGGGAAAGATCGAGGGAAGAAGAATGATGGGTGGAGGATGTAGCACGAGAGAGAGAGAGGGGGGGGGAAGGGAGGGTGGTTAGACAGAAAGGGCAGACGGAGAGGTTTGATGGTGATCATGATGATGACAGGAGCAGGGAAAAATGATATAAACTGTCAAATACCAGTTAATGCAATTAACGCTCAGAAGAGGTGCACGAAGAACTCACAGTGCGCATACCTCTGTCAGTACCAGTACATATTACAGTTTACTATTTTAATTCTCCTTTCCTACGAGACGAACACTTATGGTTTCACATAGACAGTTATTCATTCGGGCTTTGTCTTGCCTGCTGCACGGTCTCGCGGAGCGCATGCCTTCAACACAAAATTTTTCCTTATCCGGATCCAGATTCAGCTTAAAATCTAATCAACTCTTTCTTGACCCACTGCCCACCTATCCACCAGATTTTATTGATATCCAGGAACAGCTTTTTTTTTTTTTTTTTTTTTTTTTTTTTTTTTAGATATCTTGTACAAACCGACATACACAGGTGAATACATAACCTCCGTCCAGCTTCGTTGACGGAGGTAGGAATAGAAACATTTCATAAACGCATTATTTTCACCTTTACTGATAACCACGTGAAATTTTCCAAAAATGACCTAAGGTGAATGATGCAATATGAGGCGTTACGATGATCACTGGTATGGTTGAAGGGGCCAGGCTCTGTCTTGTGTTCCGTACCATTGAGTGTTTGACAAGTGAATCTTATTTTACGCAACCATCACTCGCCTTTATCACGCTTCTCGCTCTTGAAGAATTGGATGACATTGTTCAGATTCTCTCTCTCTCTCTCTCTCTCTCTCTCTCTCTCTCTCTCTCTCTCTCTCTCTCAAGTAAAGGCACCAGCATATATTCAAGGAGGCGACGTACGAGTATTTCAGGGTGGTTTAAGATTTTACGCTATGCAAGGTGTGGAGAGAGAGAGAGAGAGAGAGAGAGAGAGAGAGGATGGATCGAGTGGAAAAATATAGTGGGGTGTGGGTGAGTGGGGGGAGAAAGAGATGTGACAGGGAGGAGGAAAGAGATAGAGGGGGAGGAAAGGGAGAGGTTTTAGGAAGGACGATCGAGAAAAAGAGTTGAGTTGGAGGGAATGGATAGGGTGAGAAACTTGGAGAGAGGAGGGAGGGGGGAGGAGAGAAATATAGCCCAGAACAGGAGAGGCAAAAGGAAAAAAAAAGTGGAAACTACTTACGGTACATCTCGTCACATGAACATTGGAACTGCAAAGGCAATCCAAAATTATTATATCCCTAAGGGTATTGAATCCTAGTTTAAGAAAAGAACAAATAAGATAACATACAAGTATAAGCACAAGCAAACAGCTCGTTATTTATTCACCTGACCCTCCGATTACAGTATATAATAAGATTTAGAAGAAAAATATACTAGACAATTTTGTAAGTGAGCGTTGTGTAATAAACTTGTTTGCGAAGGTTGGTGACAGGCTTGTGGTACCTACTTCTTTTTTTTTTTTTTTTTTTAATCTGCTTGTGTAATTTTGTACTTACCTGCTTACCTATGGACCTGCCAACCTTTCTGTCTGTCGTCGTACGTGCCTACCCGCTACCGATCTTTCTCTCCGCATACCTGCCTACTCACCTGTCAGTCTACTTACCTGTCTGTCTTTTCCTGTTATTAAAATCTTTGATGTATGAGTTTAATGTGTTCATCATTAAAACATCATTCTCCTGACCCTCTTTCCCTTCTAAAAGTGGATTGAGGTTGGATTCAAACACAAGTACAAAGTGTAAGAGCTGTTAACAACATAACTGGCCACATAAATAATTATTCACACACGATTCAACCCACCGATACTCTACCTCCATCTCACAGGCCTAACCCTCTCCATTCCCTTTTTCATACAATCTTTTCGTTGATTTTCGTGGTATGAACAGGTGTGCCAAACCTGTATCATGTGCTTCTTCCTATACACTTCATGTAATCTACTGTATACCCTGTCATTTCCCCAGCCTCATCATCCCGCCATACCCCTCCTTCATATACAGTCACTTACCATATCCATCCACCTTCTTGGTTTACCACACCTGCTCCCATCCTTATACTCACTGACAGACCTGTCTCATTTCCTTTCCTCAACCATTCTATCCCAATCACACACACTCTTCTGCCCTATTATCAGCACAATTATTTACTTCACTTTATTTAACAATCACTCTTATGAAAGTCCTTTCAGCTTATCTAATTCATCATTCAGTTCCATTAGTCTGTCTTTCATCCCCCCCCCCCACACACACACATACACACACATCAGAATACATTTGTGAGTCAAAGGTCGTCTATGTACAGTGGCCACACCAGTCTTACTAATATAGCCTACTGACTTTAACTTGGCCTCGGCCTAAAACTTCCATGTCTCCATCTTGAACAATAGTATACATGGAAGATAAATTATAATGCTAGTCACAAAGAAGTGCTATAGAAAAGATGCTGAGCAGTATTTTTAGTCACAAAGAAGTGCTGTAGAAAAGATGTTGAGCAGTATTTTTGTGTTTTTCAGTCACTGAGTTACATCATCCAAGCAGCTAAAGGATAAAATCTGGTAAATACTGGTATAAGGTAATTAATTCAACCATCCATCTACTACTGTCAGATACGCAGACTAACGGGTAATAACGAGTAATAAATAACGGTGTAAGTAATAAGGGTGTCAGTGTTAATGATGCTTCCATCATTAGCCTCGTTACTGGCTAAATGACCCGTTATGTAGCATTACCTAGGAGGCATGGTGTGGAGAGTGAGAGAGAGAGAGAGAGAGAGAGAGAGAGAGAGAGAGAGTGTGTGTGTGTGTGTGTGTGTTTGTGTGTGTGTGTGTGCAGCTAGTGAAATGTCTGTACACTGTGTGTGTGTGTGTGTGTGTGTGTGTGTGTGTGTGTGTGTGTGTGTGTGTGTGTGTGTGTGTGTGTGTGTGTGTACGGTACCAGACAATATTATCGCTACTCTTTGTAGTTTAATAATATGAATCTCTTATTCAGTAAGCCGAAAAAATTTTCCACGTCCAAGGATTGCATTACTTTGTTTAAAAAGTTAGTGTTCACTCTTGTTTTTTTCCGTAAGGAAGTGTTTGGATATAATCTCCCCAACTGTACCGTTGCTTTTTTGTGTCATGGGTAATTACCGCAAATAATGCATTATTAGTAGTATTGTTTTCTGTTGTTTCAGGTAAGCAGTTCTGCAGTACCAGGTTTACGTATTTGTAACATCTATATCCAATTTCTCTCTCTCTCTCTCTCTCTCTCTCTCTCTCAGACTGAGGAAGACAGCTACACACTGTACCCATTATGCTGCCTTGCTCCGGCCCGTATCTTTCACTCTTATCCATTTAGACCTTCCTTGGCCCCCAGGGGAAGAAACCCCCTTCCCTCGCCGCCGTTCTTCGTTGCCCGAGTCATGCCCTTCCGCCACTCAGTTCTCCAGTGGTTCTTCGATACCCACTATCCTTACTCAAAGGTAGCCTCTTCAACAACAAACATAGTCCAGTAGAAAGTCTTCATGCGGAGTCAGGTTATCCTTCGCTGTATAGACGTCGCGCATTACTTTTCCTTCGCTATTTCTTGAGAACATCAGTTTCAGTCTTCTTCGGTGCTCAAAATACATTCCTTTATTTTCCTCCTGTACCATAATTTCCCTTATTTTCCTCCTTTACCATAATTTCCCTTATTTTCCTCCTTTACCATAATTTCCCTTATTTTCCTCCTTTACCATAATTTCCCTTATTTTCCTCCTTTACCATAATTTCCCTTATTTTCCTCCTTTACCATAATTTCCCTTATATTCCTCCTTTACCATAATTTCCTTTATATTCCTCCTTTACCATAATTTCCCTTATATTCCTCCTTTACCATAATTTCCCTTATTTTCCTCCTTTACCATAATTTCCCTTATATTCCTCCTTTACCATAATTTCCCTTATTTTCCTCCTTTACCATAATTTCCCTTATTTTCCTCCTTTACCATAATTTCCCTTATTTTCCTCCTTTACCATAATTTCCCTTATTTTCCTTCCTAACCATATTTTCACTCTGTGATGCGACTTAGTGCCATATGGTCTTTGTTACCTGGTGCTACCTTTTCATTTCATTTCACCCTTATCCATCCTGTATGTTTTTCACCATTTAGTATCTACCCATTCACACACAGTTATTATTCTTCCCCAAGTACCACTTGACCCCTTCCGCCTCGCTGTCTCCCTCTCGTCCCTTTTCTTCTCCAACCACCCAAACCCCCTACCTTCACACTTAACCTCTCCCCTATTACCCCTCTCCTTTTCCCCCTCCCCTGTTCCCCCTCCCCTGTTCCCCCTCTCTTGTCCCTCTCCCCTGTTTCCCCTCTCTTGTCCCCCTCCCCTGTTTCCCCTCTCCTTGTCGCCTTCACTTGTTCCACCTCTCCTTGTCCCCCTCCCCTGCTACCTCTCTCCTTGTCCCCCTCCCCCCCCCTCCTTAATCACAGTGCTGGCCCAATACAGTCCTGCAGTTATAGGGTCTACTGTCTACCTCCTCTGCGTCGATCCTTTCTCTCCATGTCCCTTTATCTCTCCCCTCTCTCTCTCAGTCTCTCTCTCTCCCTGCCTCCCTCTCTCCCTAACCCCACCTTCGTTAATCAGCATTATGATGCCCTCTACCGGCAACATGCCACATCAACTCAGCCAGGGTCCCCGCTGTGGCCTAATACACACTTACAGTTTACCACCACACCCAGCCCCCTCTCCCTGCCTCTCTCTATCTTTCTCTTCTCTATCCCTCCCTCCCTCATCCATATCTTCCTGTCTCCATCTTCCTCTCTCTCCTCTTGTATTTCCCTTGTATCTGTCTCTTCGTTGTTTCTGTGTCTGTCCTTTATGTTCATATCTTTTGTTTCTTTCTGAAGGCCTTAAACACACTTGCAGTATAGGGTCTTCTCTCGTCCACACTGCTTCTTCATTCTTTCTGGCCTCTTCTTTGCCTCTCTTCTTATTCTTTGTTGCTCTTCCCAATCTCTCTCGTATTACTCTTGCTTGTGCTTACCACCCCCTCAGCACTTCGCAGTATTGACAGTGGGTGTTAGTGCCCTTTGAGTGATGTGAGAGGGTGTGTGTGTAGCCCTCTGTTGGTGGTTGATTGAATTACTGATGCTTGAGTGACCCTTCTAGCTTGTTTACAGTGTTGTACACACACACACACACACACACACACACACACACACACACACACACACACACACACACACTTGTTGTACACACACACACACACACACACACACACACACACACACACACACACACACACACACACACACACACACACACACACACACACACACACGTAACCCTCTTTGCCTCATACACAAACACGCTTCACCAGTATCAGTAATATTATCTTTACCTACAAGACTTTGGAATGGCTTGGTGACAATAACAAACAGATCAGGAACTGGATTCTCTGAGTCTTTAGCGAACAATAACTATGTCGTATTTTAGTGTTGGCTCTTCCTCTGTGTGTGTGTGTGTGTGTGTGTGAGAGAGAGAGAGAGAGAAATCTGCCAGCTGTGAGAGGTAGGTGAATTATATATACTACGTGGGACGGACTGAGTTACAACGTGTGAAATATTGAGGGAGGAAATAGGTGGCCTGAGAGAGGGAGGGATGTGGGGAGGGAGGAGGCGGGTCCGAGGTGGGGGTGAAGGAAACGCTGAGGTGAAAATAATTGGCTAAGGTTTGACTGATATTTAGACTATAAAGAACTACGAACTTGAGAGAGAGAGAGAGAGAGAGAGAGAGAGAGAGAGAGAGAGAAATACTGAACAGATATTGTATTAAAGGAAGAGGTGAAGAAAACATGCAAAGGAGAGGGAATGAGTCAGGGAGGGCATGGAAGAGAGGGAGAGAAGGAGAGGAGAGAAGTAGAGATTGAACTTGAGTGAGGAGGTGATGAAAGTGTAGGAGGAGGGAGACGAGGAGGAAAGGGAGGGAGGAAAGGAAGATGTTTAGGAAAGAAGGAGATGGGGGAGAAGGGGAAATCCTTGACTGTGTAGTGAGATGTTGTGGTGGGAGATGAGGATTGTACTTTAGGATTGTACTTCATAAGGAAGAGGAAAAGATGGGGTGAGGGAGGTTAAGAAGGAGACGGAGACAGGTGGAGAGGAGAGTGAGAGTTGGAGAAGTAGAGGGAGAAGGATGGAGAAGAAATAGATGTGTGTGTGTGAAGGCGGATAAGAAGGTTGAGAGGAAAGTGGAAGAGGAGAGAGATGGAGAAGGAATCGAAGTGTGTGTGAAGGTGAAAAGGAAGGATGAGAGAGAGAGAGAGAGAGAGAGAGGAATATACTGTAAGTTCGTGTGTGAAGAGAAATAGGTAGATAAATACAGTACGTAGATATTGACTCATGTATAGACGGGTCAGATAAAGATATTTAGGCTACGGATGTTTTTATCGTTTGGTTGCCAGAGTTTATGAGAAGCACTAACTGCCAGTTTTTTGTCTTTCTCTCCTTATATACGTTCATTCTTTCTGTGTCTTTCCTTATATACGTTCATTCTCTGTCTTTCCTTATATACGTTCATTCTCTGCTTTTCTCTCCTTATATATGTTCATTTTCTGCCTTTCTCTCCTTATATACGTTCATTCTCTCTCTCTCTCTCTCTCTAACCATTTTTTATTCTTTTCAGTTCCCTTGAAGTCGTTCCTTCCATTTTCTTTATTGTTGCCACTCACATTGTCATCCTCTCAAATATTCTCTCCATTTTCATGCCTCCCTCCTCTCCCTTTTTCTTTTTTGCAGTTACCACTTCCTGTATTTTTTCATATTTTCTCCTTTTCTTCTCTTCCCCTATTTTTATCTAAACCTTTTTCATAAGTTTTGCATATTTATCAGTGCCGTTGGTTGGGATGCCTACCATCCGCTCACTCCATGTAGTTCTGCCGTTAGGCGACTCTGCACATTACACCTTCCTCCAGACTCATTTTGCCCACCTCACCACCATCTTGTCACTTGATGTACAGTAATATTGCCATCAGGTAACAGTACACTTTACACACCATTGCACTCCTCTCCAAACTCCCCTTTCCCACCCCACCCCATCCCATCCTGCCTAAACTCCGCCCCACTCTGTACCACCCCATTCAAACCCACTTCTTCCCAAAACCAGTCCAAACCCCACACCATCCTTTTGTGCCCCTTTTTATTATTCATCAGTCTCCCTTTGCTCCACTCTTTTCCTCTCCCAAACCAACTCCACTCCTTCCATATCCCCCCACCCCCCCTGGATCTCTCTCCAAACTCATTTTTACCTCACCCCACTCCACCCCACACCATTCCAGACTCCACCCTGTATATTGCACTTTGTTCTGCCCCTTTTCATACTTAATCCAGCTCCACCTCACCCACGTTTTCCCTCTCCCAGTCTCTCCAAACTTCCACTTCCCTCATTTCCCATCTCACTCCAGTGCCCTTCTTACCTCACTTTACCTCTCCCCAGCCCACCCTCACTCCACCTCAGATGTGCCAAAGTATCCATTTGGCCTTTAGCTCCCTTTCTTCCACCAGCTCCCATTTCTAACAGTTTAACTACTGTCACCATCACTGCCACACCTATAACCACCACCACAACCACACCATCACCACTACCTACACCACAGCTACCACCACCATCATTGCTCCTCTCTTGTCAGTTAAAGGTCGTCAGGGTAAGGTTGTCAGTCAGTTCTGTTATTGTTGGCAGTACACACACACACACACACACACACACACACACACACACACACACACACACACACACACACACACACACACACACACACACACACACACACACACACACACACACACACACACACACACACACACACACACACACACACACACACACACACACACACACACACACACACACACACACACACACACACACACACACACACACACACACACACACACACACACACACACACACACACACACACACACACACACACACACACACACACACACACACACACAATCAACTGAAGGGTCTCTGAAGCTCATAAGCAAGAAAGTGAACAAATAAAACTACAATACATAAATATAAAAGTCTTGTTGACGGTCAGCTGTTTTACACGAGTAACAAAACAGTAAAACCGAATAATCCAAAGTGTTGTTTGTCAGCATGTAAACACGGGAGGGCCCGAGGCCAGGATGCTGTAGTTCAGATCATTTTTGTCCCGGGAGCCCACCCAACGTCCATGACATTGTTTTTATTTATTAACTGTAGATCATATCACTTGGGTGAGATTTAAGGTTAGTATGATGCGGTGGATGGTGATGATATTGTTGAGTGTCATGATTTTCTTGATGCAGTTATGCACATTTCCTGGCCTTTACGAGCTGTATGGACCTAAAATATGCTGACGACTGATAGATTTAAAGCAGTTGTAAAGGTATGAGAACTGTTGTTGAGGTATGAGAGAGAGAGAGAGAGACGTGCAGGTCCCTTTGTGTAGACAGTACTCTTATCCACTCCACTTTCTCTTCTTTCTTTCTCCTCCTGTCCCTTACCTTTCCTTCATTTCTGTTCCTTCTCTTTCATTCCGTCTTTTCTTCCTCTTGCCCCACCTTTATCTCCTGCTCTTCTACTCCTCCCTGCGTCACCTCAAACCCCACCTTTCTTATTATTATTTTCTGCTTCTCCATCCATTTTTCATTTCTGCATTCCGTTCTTCACCCCTTTTCTAACTCTTCTCTTTCCTCCTTCCCTCACTCGCCCCCGTCAATTCACTCTTCTGTTTCCTTAACTTTTTTCCCTTTTATCCTCTCATGTACTTCCGTACCACCTCTTTTTTGTTTCTATTTTTGCTAGTATGTGCTTCCTTCTGTCTCCTTCCCTTCTATATTATTATTTTTCTCTATTTAGCCCTCACCTTTCCCTCCTCTTTATTCTCTTCTACTTTGTCTTCCTCCCTCCCCCTATCATTTTTTCCAACCCATGCCGCCCTTACAACCCCCCCCCCCACACACACACACAGCTTCCGTCCCTACCACCAGCCCAAAAACGCCACATCAAAGCCCAACTAAGCCCGGCGTAATTTTGGGAAAGCATTATATACTGTATTTACCTGCCCAAACTTACCCAGGTGAGTCAAGGGTCCCTCCACTCTCTCAGGGGAGGGGAGCCAAACTTCATATTCTTTAATGGAAGATGGACGTGTGCCCAGATTTGTGTGGGGGGGAGATTTTAGAGATTTTTTTTTTTCTTTTTCATATCATGGTACTACAGAGTTTGGTCGTGTGATATTCCTATTTCTTAACGTGTGCATCCTGTTACTTCATAAAACAAATCTTTTCTATTGTTTTCTCTGTGTATATTTAATCCTATGACTTTGAACCTGTTGAGTAAAAAACTATCTTTACTTCTTCGCTGCGTTGTGGAAGGTCAATATTTGTGGATTGTTTCCCAGTGGTTTAGGTCACAGGTTGTTTAATGTCAGTTTCCTGAGTTTTGCAGATTTTATTACATCTTTTTCGGAGTTATTTTTAATGCCTGTTATAAAGAAGTAAATTGTTATGGAAGGTAAATTGTGCGGTTAATATAATACGGTTTTAATATGAACTGATTTTTATTAAACAGTATTATATGGTATTTGATTTTGTTTTTATTATTTTTTCTTGGTCCGTTTTTAATGTTTAATATTTTGGTACAATTTAAATTTTGTTTCTCTTCGGATTTGTGTGTTTATCATGCCGTTTATATCACGGGTGTATATAATAAAGGCTTTAGTTTTTACCTGTGTTCATACTCTTCAAAAGCCGACACTCAGGTGTCTCACTTATCCCTGTGAGCTCTCTTGGCTTTCCTTGTTTGCATTCTCTCTCTCTCTCTCTCTCTCTCTCTCTCTCTCTCTCTCTCTCTCTCTCTCTCTCTCTCTCTCTCTCTCTCTCTCTCACACACACACACACACACACACACACACACACACAGGCATGTATATTAGAGTGCCTTACATAGCTGCTCCCAAATGTATGGATCCTGTTGTGATCAAGTAACTGTCACATCCACCACCGAACCACCGGGATTCACAAACACTAACCATCAGGTCTGCTGGGACTCAGGCAACGGACTGTATAATTTATGTCCAAAGTTGGAAAAAATATCGTACAGGAAAATGTGTGTAGTTTGTTCCTGTAATGTTGTTATTGGTAAAGCAGACCTTATTTACGATAGGGGACTGAGCATACCATTATGAATTTAGTCTTAGTTACGACAGGAAATTGAGCGTACCTTTATGAATTTAGTCTTAGTTACGACAGGGAACTGAACGTACCTTTATGAATTTAGCCTTAGTTACGACAGGGAACTGAACGTACCTTTATGAAGTTAGTCCTAGTTACGACAAGAATATGACACAAGTAAGTGAATCTTGCCTCATTGTCGACAAAAATCGTTGGTAAGCGTGTTTGTGAATGTCACCTGTGGAAGGGGTCGTCATCTTAAGACTGTTAATAAATCAGGATCCAGCAGGTTAGCTTCACTGAAATAGCATCCGATCCAGACCTGGTTATGTCCTTAAAGGAACGCGCGTGCGTGCGTGCGTGTGTGTGTGTGTGTGTGTGTGTGTGTGTGTGTGTGTGTGTGTGTGTGTGTGTGTGTGTGTGTGTGTGTTTCCGCCTGTGTCAGTCTATACGTCTATCTGTCCATCTATCAATCAGTCTATCTCTCCTGCTACTGCTGCTTCGATTCTTTTACAGTGGTTTTGTAGGACCGATTTTATTCTCCTACGGGATTCACACAACTTTTCCAATTTCTCCGGATTGGTGTGGTAACCAGAGAGAGAGAGAGGGAGAGAGAGAGAATTTATTTCATCCATTCAAGGTGGCGTTGTCTTGAAATACGAGTATACAAAAGATCTGCAAAAGTAATGACATAAGCTGAAAAGTTACAAAAGTTTAAGAACAGTACAGCATAAGACTCTCTCTCTCTCTCTCTCTCTCTCTCCCTCTCCAAATTTATCACAAACATCAGGATTGTCGAGGATGATACACAATATGGACCGGGAAAGTGACGTTTGGTTTTATACTTTTTCTTGTCGCTTTTATTTTCTTTCCTTCTCTTCTTCATCTTTCTTTCTTCCGGTTTTATGTCAGCATTTTTTTTTCTCCCGTTTGCCTTCCATCCTCTAGTCCTCTTTTCTTCTTTTTACTTCGCTGTTTTTTTTTTCTTTCATCTCTGTTGGTTCTTTACTTGCTTATCCATTCCTCCTTCCATATTGCTTTGTTTAATATCTTCTCAGATCTTTTATTATTATTCCGTTTTTTCATTTCTTCCGTCAAAGGAAAAAAGTTTAGCTGTATTCTTTTGTTATCTATTTCCCTTATTTCTTTCATTCTCTTTCCTCTCTTCTTTTCTCTTCTTTTTCTTTATTTCTTGTTTCATCCATTGCTTCCTCCTCCTTCCTTTGATATCCCTTGATATTTTTTTTCTAGGTAAGCAATATTTTTTGCCTTTCATTCTTCCTCCTTTCCTTTCTTCGTTTTCATCCCCACCTTCTTAATTATCATCTTCCATCACCTGTTCATCTCCTACACTTTTATTCATTTCCTCCTGATTGTATAGAAAAAGATTTTTATTTTCTCCCCCGTCTTCCCCCCCTCTCCTCTTTCTCTCTCATTGATATTCACGCTCTCCTGACTGCAAAAGTCATTCTCATTTCTTCTTCCTCCTCCTCCTCCTCCTCCTCCTCCTTTATTTTCCTCTTATTTATTCCTCAGTCTGTCACTCCTTCCCCTCCAAATTAAATTCATATCTAAATTTTCTTCTCTCCGCCGTTCTGTTTTCCGCGCGTTGCTTCTCTTAGTTCTCGTACTTTTTTGTATATGTACTTCGGATTTGTTTAGTTTATTCTTACTGCCGGACGATTTTATTCAGTACCTCTTAATGAATGGTAAAGCAAGGCTGAATCCAACCCATAGGGTATGAAAGGCTAATCCTAGGCTAAATAAAAACATTGGAAGTAGCTGTAACTTAAAGTAGTAGTAGTAGTAAAAAGGGGTGAATTTTTACTTTAGGGAAAACCGAGTTTCGTGGATTAGGTAATTCTTTTTACGTTTTATTTTATTTCTTCCCTTCTCGCATAAATGTATCGTTTCTCTGTTATCCCCCCCCCCCCTCGACCGCCTGGCCTACCGACAGTGGTACCCGTGGTTTGGGGGTGTTGCTGGGGTAACTGTAGGGGAAACAAACATTTACCCTGGAAAATGATTAAAATCGAAGGAATCGCATACAAGGACGTCTGAAAAACTTTATATAAACCTAACCACATCTGTTGTAACTGCAGGGTTTCGTCGCCCAGACCCTCCTAAAACATTACTATATCATCATCTAACCAAAACAGACCACATGTGAACAAATGGAGACAACTAAACCAGCGATATGAAGCTTAAATCTAACCTCATCTAACCAAACCAGATCACAACTCGCCTCATTTAGCATAACTAGCTGGAAGACTTCGACCCCCAGACCCTCTTCAAGTGATTTTGGAGGGATGTAAAGCACGTACCTTATTGATAAGAATGTCGGTTTTAAAGTTCATTGTCGGTCAACATCACCAGTCCGACATTTTTACCCCTCCCCGCTCCCCCCTCCCCTTTTTTTTTGGGGGGGGGGTCAACGCCCGTATCCTGTTTTTGTTAATTTTCAAAGGAAGTGATGTGGGAAAAATCTATTGCTGTTCATGTGAGGAGGCCATACTATAAAACACGAACCAGCCTACCCAGTGTTTGCCCCTAAGTAAAAAAAACATCCTAAAAAGGTTTAAAAATCATGGTAAGGGAGTTCCAGTGGGAGTGGTGAATGGTGTAGAAGGGGAAACTATTACTAAAAAGCTTACTTTCAACATTCTTTATCCCCTTCTCTTTGTCTTTCTGTGAGTGAGACATTGGTTTCTGTTGAGTCGCACCTGTCTACCTTCTCACACCTTTCCTTCATTCCCTGTCAGTTTTTCTCACTTTCTTTCCCTTTCTTGTTCCATACCTTTCATCACCTTACACACCCCTTGCTTTTCCCCTCTCATTCTCTCCCTCCTTACCCTATTGTTTCCCTTTCTCATTTTTCATTGTTTTTATCATGTCATTTTCTCCCTCTCGCACTCCTCTCTACTAATCACTTTGTCACCCTCTCGTCTTATTACTCCCTCATTGTTTTCCTGTCTCTCTTTTTACCCTTCTCCCTTTTCTTCTTCTTTGTTACTCGTATTCTCTCTCTCTCTCTCTCTCTCTCTCTCTCTCTCTCTCTCTCTCTCTCTGCCAGTTACGGTGTGGGTCATATTCTGTTACTCTGTTATTAATGAAGTTGTCGTCTATAAACTTCATATAGTCATTAATTACCACCAAAAACACAATTTATCCTCTTACTTTTTATTAGCTACACCAAGAGGGTCATGTTAAAGGCCACCGTGCTCTCATATACTGTGTGCTGGGCGACGCAGTGGATATGTTGCGATGGCGTAGGTATGATGAGGTGTGGTGTGATGTGATGTGGTGTACTGGGGCACGGTGTGGTGTTATGATGGGGAGAGTTTAGTTTTGTAGTGTGATGATGGGTGGAAGTGTGTGTGTGTGGTGTGGTGTGATGGTGGGACGGGGAATATTTGGTTCTGTGATGTGGCATAGTGTGGTGTGGTTTACTCTCTCTCTCTCTCTCTCTCTCTCTCTCTCAGATTAAATGAACCTCCTTTTCTTTCTCCACCTCCTCCCCTCTTCCCACTCCCATTCCCTCCTCTCCTCCCCTCTCTGTCCCCCTCCTACCATTTTCATCATTGTTGTCATTCACATCGTCATCCTCAAAAATATTCTTTCCATTTTCACAGCTTCCTCCTCACCACTTCCTATACTTTTTTCTCTCAAATCTCGTCCTTTTTCCCTTCTTCCTTTATTTATTTATTTATTTTCCCTGTTCTTAAAGTTTGGCAATTTTTACCAGTGTGGTAGATCGGGGAGCCGAACATTCATTCACTCGATGTAGTACTACCTTGAGGGGACTCTACTTTGTTCACAATTTCACTCTCATTTAGAATCCCCTTTCCCCATCCCATCTTTGCCCCACCCAAGCTCACTTTCCAAGCTCTGTCCAGCCCAGTCTCATCTCTGTCTGCCCCCCTTTTTCCCCTGTCAAAATCCACTTTTAGTCCACTGCTTTCCAAATCCAAGCCAACTCCGCTCCATCCACGTTCACCGCCTTCCATCCTTCATCAGACTCATGCCTACCCTACTCCACACCATTGCCACTCCATCCTACCCTGTTCCCTTATATTCTACCCCTTTTCCTATTAACCAGCAGCATCTGACCCACGTACTCCCTCTTCCACTCATATAGCCACTTCCCACTTTTCCATCTTTCTCTCTCTCACACACACACAGCTTTTCTTCTCCCTTTTTTTCAACTCTGCTTCTCCGATTCACCTTTTCTTCCCTCTCTTTTCCTTTTCCTTCCCACCCTCCCTCCCTCTTTTCTCGCATTCATTCTCCCTCCCTCCCTTTCCAATGATCTCTTCATTGCATCCATCCTCCCTCTTTCCCCTGTCACCTCCTCTCTTCCCCACTTTCCTTTCATCTCATCTCTTCTCTCTCTCTTCTCTCATCTTCCCTCTCTCTACCCATCTCTCCATCCATCCGCTCATCGCTT
The DNA here is from genome assembly GCF_032717465.1 of Coenobita brevimanus. Taxonomy (NCBI): domain Eukaryota; kingdom Metazoa; phylum Arthropoda; class Malacostraca; order Decapoda; family Coenobitidae; genus Coenobita; species Coenobita brevimanus. The sequence continues at coordinate 20,995,094 of NC_137068.1, forward strand.
CATATCTTATCCACTTCCCTCCCTTTTCCCTCTCTCATCCCGTTCCATATTGCCCTCCTTCTGTACTCCCTCAATTTCTCGCCTCCACTTCTTCCCCCTCCCTTCCCCTTCACTTCTTCCCCCTCCCTTCCCCTTCACTTCTTCCCCCTCCCTTCCCCTTCACTTCTCCCCCCTCCCTTCCCCTTCACTTCTCCCCCCTCCCTTCCCCTTCACTTCTTTCCCCCTCCCTCCCCCTTCACCTCCACACCAGAACAACACTGACACCAGTTTCACAAACTGCCTGATTTGATTGTTTCCTGCATCCTCTTGTCGCCCTCCTTCAATCTTTTCTCCATCTTCACTCCAATCTTTTCTCCATCTTCACTCTCGCTTTCTCTTTTCTCCCTCTCCCTTGCCCCTTTACACTCATCCACTACTCTTTATCCGTCACTCGCTCACTCTCCCCTCTGCACTTTCTTCTTCCAGCTCTCCATGCATTCTTCCGTCCTCTCTCTCACCCTTTCACTCCCCCCACTGTCCATCCGTCCTTTCATCACCTTTCTCCCTCCCTCCTCTCCCCCTCCCTCCTCTCCCCCTCCCTCCCTCTCCCGCCCCCACCTCATCCCACCACACCTCCACACCACACAGTTTCACACACTACTCGATTTGATGCTGTGGCCTTAATCCCAAATGAATCCTTACCTCAATACACGTGTTACCGCACCACCCCCCTCACTCCCCAACCCTTCTGCCCTTCCCCATCACCCTCCCTGCTTCCCCCCTCCTTGCTCGTTTCAACAAAGCCTGGTCGTGTTATTAATCCTGCAGTCCGATGACGTGTTTATCAGGTTCTGGACACCAATAGACGATTGTGTTCAGTTTTGGATGGACTTTTGGAACTGAAGGAAATTGATACAGCCTTGATTACCCCTTCACCACTAGAGGGTTTTACCAAGCTGAATAAAATCGTGTGGCAGGAGCAGGATCAAAACGGACTAATATGTCATTGGATTGAAAGGGTTAATTTCTTGCAGCAGTGAAGCGGGTAATGACACTATCACCAGACGATTTTATTCAGCGATTATATTCACCTTTATTAGGGAAAGAGTTGATTCAGCTGGTGATGTATTTTTCATTATATTTTTTACTTCCAGACGATTGTACTTAACTCAGAAGCTTTTCAGACTAGAGGGATCAAGATACACCACAACTTATATAACGTGTGTGCTAAATAATATAGTCTGGGAAAAAAAGAAAATCTGGTAAGCTTCATCATTCTAAAAAGTGTACATAAAGACAGTATATTAGTCTTGAAACTTACGCACCATAACTCATCCCATGTGACGCTAACAACTTACATTCATCAATGCCGTGATCGACGAGAATAGTTGGCATAAATCATCATCATCATCATCTGTACACACGAGTTGAGTAGGGCAGCAATCACTTGTTATCCTGGTGATGTATAACTGGTGTAAATTATCATATATGGTAATGAGCAAGGCTGTGGAGTCGGTACGCAAAACACGCCACTCCGACACCGACTCCTTGATTTTTTGTGTGTCCGACTCCTACTACGTCTGTATCTGTCAGTCTGTCTGTCTTTGTATGTAAATGTCTATGTATGTATGTGTTTATCTGTGTATCTGTCTCTCATTGTCTTCCGTGCCAGTTGCCATTTTCTCTCGCCTCTCCCATTCTTTCTCGCTTCATCAAGCCTCCTTTCTTTACCTTCTTCGGCAGTTTCTTTCTCTCCCTTTCTCACTTATCGCTTCTTTCCTCTTTTGTCTTTATATTCTTTCAGTTTTTACCTCCTGTGTGTCTCTTGCAGCACCTTGACCTCTTACTCATTTACTTTGCAATTTTCTTGTTCTCATTTTACTGTTCCATTGTTTGTTCTCATGACTTCATTCTCTCTCTCTCTCTCTCTCTCTCTCTCTCTCTCTCTCCCTCAATGCTGGTGGACTCCTTAGTTGGAAGGTGTTCGTGTGTGTGTGTGTGTGTGTGTGTGTGTGTGTGTGTGTGTGTGTGTGTGTGTGTGTGTTCACAAGGTAATGCAGGATGGAGTCCTCGGTTGGCAGCTCTCCACGCACTATAGGGCCAAGCCCTTTCACGGGGGTGGGGGGCATAGAGAGAGAGAGGGGGGGGGGACTGATGGAGAAACGAGTAATGGAGATGTAAAAGGCAGAAAATTATAGAATAAAAAAGGGGGGCCTTGAGAATGGCTTACCCGGGTACAGAAACTGCAGAGGAAATATATATCGGGGAGAGAGAGAGAGAGAGAGAGAGCGAGCGAGCTTTCTGTGGAAGTATAGATGGTATACTGAGTGGTTTTGCGTCATAGATGGACAGATTTGGGGATCAGTCTTTGGTTTGGGTTCAGTTGAGCTTATTTGTATACATTACCCTTACACACACACACACACACACACACACACACACACACACACACACACACACACACACACACACACACACAGTAAAACTCCACTTTGTAAGACGGTCACGATTTGTACTTTATCCCACCTTTTTATTTACCGATAAAAAGAGGCCAGGTGAGAGAAGGGGTACCTGGCCCTGCTGCTGTCCCTGTCTGTTCCTGGCTCTGTCTTCCTCTGTCCCTGCCCCTGTACGTCTGTCCTTGATTCTGTTTGTCCCTTGTCCTTTGTCCATGCCTGTCCCTGCCCCTATCTGTTGTTGATTGTCCTTTTTTTTTTCTCTCTCTCTCTCTGTCTCCGGCCTTTTTCTTTCCTTGTTTCTGTCCGTCCTTTATCTTTATTCCTCTGAATACGAGTATTCACGTCCAAGTCTTTGTTCCTGTACCATGTTTGTGTTTTTCTGTTCCTGTCCTTGTTCTTGCCCTGGTCTTTGTTCCCCTGTATATTTTTGTCGATATATGTACATGTTCTCCTTGTTCCTCTCTCTACGTTTCCGTCCCCGTCCCCGCCCTTGTCTGTGTTTTGCTTTATCCGTGTCTCCCTTTGTACCTGTCCATTTCTCTGTTAATGTACTTGGTTCTTCCGTCTGTTTCTCTCACTGTCTGCCCCTGTCTCTGTCCATGTTCCTGTCACTATAATTATTTTCTTTTCTTTTCAGATGCACGTTTCTTGTGGTGATCCTCAGAAGAACCTGTTAAGCCTGTCACGCTACAAAGTAATTTGGTGAGGGAAGGAAGCAGCTCAGAGGCCCATGTGACTGCAAGGTGGGTGAGTATAAAGTTTTTATTTATGTTACCTATTCAGCTTGACGGGTGTGTTGTAGGCAAAATAAGATCCTTTGGCGTTAATATAAGATAAATACGTGCACAGGTGAAGGTGTTAATGTATAGTGTTTGTAAGTGGTTCAGTGCGGTGGGTGTTTGTTAACAGGAGTATAATGGTGTGAAGTTTGCCACACGTCCTCGGCCACATCACCTGACCTGGATATTTACTGACATAGTACAGTTGACATGTACTATTTGCCTTAACACTGGATGATATACATTATTATTATTAAATTATTATTATTATTATTATTATTATTATTTGCAATGTCCACACTTTGTATTCAGTTTCGGGCGACATTTTGAACAGGTGTTAGATACAGCGTTAATTAACCTTTTCACTACTACAGGTGCCTTCTAGGGTTGAATAATCGCGTCAGGTAATGGCTGGATTACAGTGAAAAATACGTCAGTGGATTTAAGGGGTTAATGGGACACACTCAGGCAATACACTAAACACTGACCAACAAATGTATTTCACTTTAAAAAAAAAAAAAAAAAAAAAATCCTGTTTCTCAATATTTATCTTCCTCGAGGTCATCTCAGAGTCACTTTATATTTTATGTGTAAATTTTTTCTCTATTAATGGGACAATGAATTTCAATGTTGATGATGAGCGTTATCTGTGGATGCCTATATGAGAGAGAGAGAGAGAGAGAGAGAGAGTAAATTAAAGAAGTACATGAAACAGGAGGAGGGAGGGATTGCAGCAGAGAGGAGAGGATAATGAAGGAAAGACAGAAAAGAAGAATGGAGGAAGAGTAGGAGGGGAGATAGGCAGAGAAAAAAGAGAGGGACGAATGAAGGAAGAGGGAGGAAACAGAGGTTGAAAGATAGATGTAGAAGAGATAGAGAGTAAATAAGAAGAAGCGAGAGGGGAGAAAAAAGAAAGCAACTGATGAAGAGAAAATTAAAAGAGAGCGAGAAAAGGTGGATTGAGAGATGCAGAAGAGAAAGAATGTAAAAAGTGAAGAGGAAAAAGAGGAGGACGAGTAAGAAAGGAAGGAATAATGGAGAGAAAAGCAATAGAATAGAACGAGAGGAAAGGAAAGAATGGAGAGAGGGAGAAAGAAGGGGCTGAGAGAGAGAGAGAGGGAGAGAGAGAGAGAGAGAGAGAGAGAGAGAGAGAGATGCAGAAAAGATACACAGTGTAAAGGGAAACGACAAAGGAGAAAGAGAAGAAAGGGATATAACGATTGAGAGAAGAACAATAGGGAAGAGGAGGAGGAAGAGGAAAATATAACGAAGAAGAATCGGAAGAAGGAGGAGGCGAGAGAGAGGTAAAAGAAGGAAGGTTTGCGCAACAGTAACATCAGAGAGAAAAAAAAAAAAGGAAATAATGGACCTTAGGTTGAGTTCTTGGAAGTGAGAAAGACATATCTCTCCTCTTCCTGTTTCTCATTACCTCTGCTTCCCATTTCCCCATGTGTACATTCTTCTTTCCACTGTTCATAATTTCTCGTTTCTTTTATCCATCCTCATTGTTTTCCTCCCTTCATTTCCCTTCCACGTTCTCCCTTCCTCCCCCTCAAACACACACCCACGGCCACTACACTAACCACCATGCCGCATTCACCTATTTGAAGCCCTCTCTTCCCCTCTCCCTCAGTAGACTCTTTTTCACCTCACTCCCCTCTCCCTCCTCTATTCTCTCCTGTCCCTTTCCCTCATTCTTTCCTCCTTTCCCTTCCCTTCATACTTTCCTCTCCCTCCGATCATTTTCTTTCTCTCCCCTCTCCAATTTTCTCCCTGGTCTCTCCCCTCCCCTCCCTGTTTTTCCCTTCCTCCCTCACCCCCTTTACCTCCCTTTCCCATCTCTCCTCTTCCATTTGCCCCTTCCTCTCCCCTTCCTTTTGCATTCTTTCTTTCTCTTCTCTCTCTTCTCTCTCTCCCCTCATTGTCCTTCTCATCTTTCTTTTCCTCGCCCTACCTCCTTCCCTTCCTCCCTCCCTCCCCCATACCTCACCTCCCCACGGTCACTATGTCGCTTTAGCCCAGTTTTGAAGCTTCTCTTTCTCTCTCCCTCCCCGTATCCTCTTGTCTCCACACACACTTTTCTCTCACCGTCTCCTCCCTCTTAAGTTGCCTCCCCATGCCTCTCTCTCCTTGCCTTCCCTCCCTGTGTCATCCCTCCTTCCTTTCTCCCCCCCCCCACCTTTCTCCTCCCTTCTGTCTTTCTTGCTTCTTTTCTTTCTGTACCGTCCTTCGCTTCTTTCCTCCGTTCTTTGTCTTTCCTTTTCCCTATCCATTCCTTGACTCCCTTCTCCCCTTCCTTCTCCTATCTCTTCCTTCGATCACCCTTCTTGCCATTGACCCTTCCTTTCCCCTCTCACTTCCTATCCTTTCTCCCCTCTCCTCTCTTCTCCCCTTCATGCTCAAGCCATTTCTTTATTGTCGTCTTTCCCCTTTCTGCCAACTTTTTCCCTCGTCCCGTCACCATTGTCCCTCCAAACCCCCTCACGACAGTCGTACCAGAACAGCCTCTTTCTCTTTGCCCATCCCTTCCTTGCTCTTAGTCTTCCATTTCTTCTCCTCTCTCCTTCTCGTCGAATCTCCCTCTCTTCTTCCTTTTCTTCATTCGTATCATACCACTTTTTTTTTTCCCCTTTAATCTTCTCTTCCGTCACAGTCTCTTGCTTCTCTCTTCCCACGTTCCACCTCTCTCCCTTTTCCTATCTCTCTTCCTTTTTCTCCTCTTTGATCCTTTTCGTTCCTGTTTTCTCTTTCCACCCCTTTTCTCCCTCTCTCTACCTCCATCCCTCCCCCATCCCTTCTCGCCGTGCCTCCCCTCTGCTTCTCTTCCTCCTCCCTCTCCCCCCCCCCCTCATCTCACCACACACTTCTCGTCCTCTCATGCTTTCCTCTCCCCTGATACTCCCATCCTTCTTCCATCCCTCCTTACTTATTTTCCCTTCTCCTCCCTTCTGCTTTTCTTTCTCTTCCCTTGCCCTCAACCCTAACCCTTGTTTCACCGTCTTAGTCCTCCCAAACCTCTATCTTTCCCCTTACCTGGCTTCCTGTCAGTCCCTCTTCCCCATTATTTTCCCGTGATTTTTGTTCATTTTCACATAATATTTCCAGTCAGTTGGTGTAGTACACTTTCGGGTGCTGAGTGGAAATTGTGTATAGTATATGGATAGAAAGAACACTGTGCAGTCGGCCACAAAAGTGATGTCATTTGTCCTGATTACCTCATTAATTGGTGGCGACCTACACAGATGCCAGTGTGTCAGTAGATCAGTGTCATCAGTGTCGCTTGATGGGGTTCACCACCCTGGTTATCACGGTCCCTGGACACATGTGTAAGAAGGTGACGGCACTTGTTGCCGGTAGGACAGTTGCCGTCAGCAGTTGTTTGACTTGTTGCTGGTAGGACAGTTGCCGTTAGCAATTGTTTGACTTGTCGGTAGGACAGTTGCCGTCAGCAGCTATTTGACTTGTTTCCGGTAGGACAGTTGCCGTCAGCAGCTATTTGACTTGTTGCCGGTAGGACAGTTGCCGTCAGCAGCTATTTGACTTGTTGCCGGTAGGACAGTTGCCGTCAGCAGCTATTTGACTTGTTGCTGGTAGGACAGTTGCCGTCAGCAGCTATTTGACTTGTTGCTGGTAGGACAGTTGCCGTCAGCAGCTATTTTACTTGTTGCTGGTAGGACAGTTGCCGTCAGCAGTTGTTTTACTTGTTGCTGGTAGGACAGTTGCCGTCAGCAGTTGTTTTACTTGTTGCTTGTAGGACAGTTGCCGTCAGCAGTTATTTTACTTGTTGCCGGTAGGACAGTTGCCGTCAGCAGTTATTTTACTTGTTGCTGGTAGGACAGTTGCCGTCAGCAGTTATTTTACTTGTTGCCGGTAGGACAGTTGCCGTCAGCAGTTATTTTACTTTGTTTCAGAATTGTGGCCAAACTTACTGAGGTCTTGGTAAATTAACCAGTAATACTGAAGCGGGGTGGAGGAGTTAGCATCTGGCTTCATTCTAACGGGTTTAGCCAAACAAAGATCCTAACGTCATTTAGGTCACATGATCACCAGGTGTAATTTGATTGCAGGTGTGATCTGACCAGTAACCAAGGAGATTCATTTCCTGCCTCGTGACTAATGCAAATTTAATTTCATGTAGCCACCACTTAGTAAGCCAGTTGTGGGAGTGGGCCGGTTCCATCAGGTGAAAACAAACCGACTATAGTCTTATTAGTCTGGCAACTGTCACAACCTAGTAAGATGTTAAATTACCATTTATAACCAAGCGGGTTGGCAGAGGCTCATCAGTGAATATAATATCAGTGTGAACATACCAGCATCTGTGAGAGGCCATTCTCCCAGATATTGTTCAGAAATTGTTCAGAGATTTGAACGAATTTTGTCAGTAAACTTGAGTGAAGACGTCACCAAACTGATGTATTGTGAGTGGGATAGGTGACTTGGTAGCACTGCCTTGTTAGCAGTTTTACACACACACACACACACACACACACACACACACACACACACAAGTATGTATGTATATTGAGAGAGAGAGAGAGAGAGAGAGAGTGCTAGGGAGTCTGCTAGGCCTACGGGAATATGGTTCCTGGTGGTTCTCTATCCACTACTAAATATTTCAGACTATTAAAAGCTGCCCACCTGACCTATACCCTACTGTTGGCTTAACTTTGAAAACAGATAGATAGATAGATAGGTAGTTAGATAGATAATTAGACAGATAAAGATACATAGTTAGAAATATCGATGGATGGGTGAATTGATATGTAAGGAGGTAGACGGATGGTTAGGTAGATAGATAGCGTGGACGTTTGATTGATTTAATTGATTGATTGATACAACAGAAATCGTAAACGGTAATGGTAACAACAAAAAAAAACTTAGTGCCATGTACCCCCCATGGAGGTGTAGGGTGGCGAGGCTAGGCCAGCGTAGTGCAGTACATGTAAGGGTGGATGACCAGCCTTTGATGGCATTACCAGATATAACCTGCAGTCACGTGTTACGGCTGGACCCTATGGAAGGTGGTGCCTGGCACTGGGTCGTTATAACCACTATACCACCAGGCGGCCAGTACTGTACATTGGCCTATTATACCACATGCCTTTTACAACCCAGCCAACGCCACCACTAACACCACTATACCACCAGGCGGCCAGTACTGTACATTGGCCTATTATACCACATGCCTTTTACAACCCAGCCAACGCCACCACTAACACCACTATACCACCAGGCGGCCAGTACTGTACATTGGCCTATTATACCACATGCCTTTTACAACCCAGCCAACGCCACCACTAACACCACTATACCACCAGGCGGCCAGTACTGTACATTGGCCTATTATACCACATGCCTTTTACAACCCAGCCAACGCCACCACTAACACTGCCGTCGTAACCCTTTAGGCAAGAGTAAAGCCAGCCCCGATACAAACATTTGTTATATTTCTCAGACGTTTTGGATCGTCATTTCTCCATCAACAGTTCTAAGATTAAATGATCTTTTTCTCTTCTCACATCTTCCACCTTTGTCTGCCCCCCCTCCCCTCTTCCCACAGTTCATCATCTGGCTTTGTGCTGACCACCAGCTTTTGATCGTGATTGTTCATTCCCACTGCAAAAACTGAAAGTAAGAAACTTTTCATCATTACGAATATAATATTACCGGTATATTGTGGTAATTTATATTTATAGCTACCATGAGCCCTCTTTTAATGAGCTGAAGCAAAAAATATGTTTAACATTGTTTTGATGAAACGTTTGTCGTCACGCACACAGCAACCAGACACTTCGCAGTAAAAGTTGGGGGAGTAATAAAGTAATACAGTATTAAGAAAAACAAAGCAATTTATTATAGCAGTTATCGGTAATAGAGACCAGTTTATCGTCAAATTTGGTTCGGATGTTTGATAAATATAACCCCTGAGCATCGCATGTCAGCAATATCCAATGATTAGACAAGGCTGTGATCGCTTTATAATAAGCGGTCAGAGGAAATTTTATTCGAAATCATATTTATTTTAGCGTATTCACTCACTGAGGCAGAACTGAGTGGAGGATAAAAATATTTACGTAAAAATGCGTTTCATTATACTGTGTGTACTGGCAACGATTTTGCTGATTTAGGAAAAAATCATATCAAAGATTTTACTGGTCTTGCCTAATCACGGGGTCTTATCTGGTAGGGAGAGAGAGAGAGAGAGAGAGAGAGAGAGAGTTGGAGAGTTTGTGTGACTGTTGTGGAGGGAGAGAATGGAGGCAGAGGATAAGATGGAGGGATGCGATGGAGAAGTACTTAAATTATGAGGATAATGTGAGGTCAAGGCAGGGAAGTCTATTAATGCAGGACAAGGTGACATGGACGCAAATTATTTCAATATTATCCATTCCTGGGTTATGGCATGTAGTTACTGACAATAGATAAATTATTTTTGGTGGGCTTGATGACTCCTTCAGTGCTGAGTGTAGGGAAAAAGACGATACATAAATATCTGCATAAGGTTTGTTTAAGCATACATGACACTGACTCCGACTCCGTCATACCAGGACTTCAGATTTGAATCTCAACGCTGTTCTGAATATTTTGAAATTAATATTCAGCACTGGAATTACCTGTGTATGGTGTAGTGAGTGATGCATGGGATGTAATTGTGCCCCTGTGCAAAGATAAAGGTGAATGAAGAGAGTGCAAATACCATCGTGGGATAAGTTTCCTGAGAATCATAAAGAGAATATATTGAAGAACAACAATAGGGAAGGTAAGGAGTACATATGTCAGTATGTGTGGTGGGTGATGGACATGGTCATTGTAGGAGTGGTAGGGATGTGTGGGTCATTTATTTGTAGTGAGACATAGAAAAAAATATGTCAGAAGGAATCGTGTGTGTGTGTGTGTGTGTGTGTGTGTGTGTGCGTGTGTGTGTGTGTGTGTGTGTGTGTGTGTGTGTGTGTGTGTGTGTGTGTGTGTGTGTGTGTGTGTGTGTGTGTTTTTACCAGCATGCCTAGTGAAATCAGCCACACAATTTGATATACATCTTTAAACGAAAAGAACGTTTGAAAAAGACATAGTATTTGTGGCAAAGAAAGGAGAAAAAGATAAATTAAGTAATGAAGAGAGCATTAAGAGAAGAAATGGGGAGAGCAGGGAAAAGGTGGATTACATTAGGACAGCGAGAGAGAGAGAGAGAGAGAGAGATTGGTCGGTACCTAATTGAAATTATAAGTAGAAAGGCTGATAGATATGGTAACTGAAAGATGGATAGATGTATACCGTATATAGCTATATATCACACACACACACACACACACACACACACACACACACACACATTAGATCTGTCTCTTAATACCTGTACTGGTATCTATGTATGTGTCAGTCTGCCTCACCCATTGAGCCAGCAGACATACCCAAACTAACATACACTATCAGTTTTCTGTAATAACCCGCCTCTCAGCTTAACAAGGAGTTGGAGTTGTGGAGTGCGGTACTTTCGAACTATATATCTATGTCAGTGTCTCTTCGTCTGTCAGTCACTCAGGTTTTTATCAACTATCAATACCACCTATCTATCTGTTTATCTTTCTAACATCTATCTGCAGCATACCTGTCAGACCACCAAAGGTTTCTTTGACTTTCACGTCACGTCACCACAACCACGCTAGGCTAACAGCCAAACTTTTAGCTCAGCAAAGACTAGGGGGGACGGGAAAGTACTGTAAGGTTTTTTATTCTCATTGTTCCAAGACAGACATCAGAAATTCTCTTTCTTCTCTCGCCAGATCTTCCCATCCCCCTGATTAACTCATCCTCTGAAGGTACCATTAAGACGTGTTAACATCCGCTAATCCCTCAACTTGGAACACTATCTGTCTATGTACATACCTGGGGAAAGCAGCCCAGGTATATAGATATATAGGTATAGTTACAAGTTTGTTGGGGATTAGTGGATGTTAACACTTCTTAATGGTACTTTCCCAGGTTGAGATAATCAGGGGAGTGGGGAGAGAACGGGGAGAATTTTCGGTGTCTGAGGATGCTTAAGGAAATTTGGTTGATCGAAAAGCAACAGGAAGTTGGTGGTTGTAGGATATGCACGAAGAGAAAGTGTTATTTTGGGGGAGAGGAGGGTTGGAGATACGTGGCGGAATACGGGAAACCTTAAAGTGTTTGGCGAAGTTTAGGGCGAATAATGACCGAGGAAAAGACAAGAGTGTTTTCTTTATTTTTTTAAAGAATACAGTGAGGCTTATGGTTCCCTGAGGAAAATGTCGGGGAAAAAAAGTGTGACGGATTTTGGGTTTTAAAAGGGGTAATAGTTTTAATCCAATGCAACAATTGACTGGTTCTTAGTCTTTATACAGGTTCTTAGAACTTTGCCTCTTCTGGAACTGTGTTTCTTAATCCCTGTGCACTGCCTACGGTGCTACGACCTCCACTTACGTGACATACATTTGGTCGGCGATTTGCCTTTTTCCGTGGAGGGCCTTAATATCACGATTCATCTGATAAGATACCTGTCTCTCCTTTTCCCACTCCACCCCATCTCTCCCCCTCCCCACCCCATGCCTTATCCCCATTCTCTTTCCCCCCAGTCTCCTTATCTCCCCACCCCTCTTTGTCCTCCTTTCTCCTTTTTTCTCTCCCCTACACCCTTTCCTCCTCCTCCTCCATCCCCTCTCCCTCCCAGTTCCCCATCAATCCCCCCTCTCCCCTTTCCATCTCTCCCTCTCCCCTTTCCATCTCTCCCTCTCCCCTCCCGCTCCATCCCTCCCCACCCCCTCCCATCTCCCTCATCCCTCCTCTCCAAAATTGATGGCAGGCTTCTCCCCCACGTGAAGGCGAAATAGAAATAAGAATGGGTCTGAAAGAAATGGGTTTATGGGATCGGAAAGAAAAATGGGCTATGAATTGATGAGTAATGAAATTGTGTGTGTGTGTGTGTGTGTGTGTGTGTGTGTGTGTGTGTGTGTGTGTGTGTGTGTGTGTGTGTGTGTGTAAAATTTGAGTAAGTCAGGCTTACTTATACTTACAGTGGTGGGACTGGTGACTAAAAGCTGAAAATGTGGCGTATTACAGATTATCACCAAGCGTTTTAGATGAATGAACAATGAATCAGGTGCCTGAAGGATATTTTGGTGACCCGAGGATGTTTGTAAGGATAAAGTGGTTGTCTTAAAGATATTTCAACTGGTGAATACACTGTTTGGAGAGAGTATCTAAAAAATGTCAGTCGTATATTTGTGCATTATTGGGTGAGATGAGAGGGTAGAAATGTGGCAAGTGGGTATTGTTAGGGATTATAACCAGTTGTGTCTGGTGTGTGAAGGTAGTGTGGGGGAGTACATGAAAAATTTCCCTTCACTAGTTCTCTCTCTCTCTCTCTCTCTCTCTCTCTCTCTCTCTAACCCTGTCTCCCCCCGTCTCACAAGCTATGACACTTATCACTCTGCCTCTCTTCACACCCACGTGTGTCACGTGTCATTCACTTTCCTCCTCCTCCTCGTCCCCGGTTATATATTTCATATCTGTATTTTCTTCTCATTTCCTCAACACACTGTCTCTTGTCTTTTTGTTGCAGGTCTGTGATTTTCCTTTACTTCTTTGAATAGGGTAAGATCATTTAATAATAACATAGAAAACACTCAAGAGCGCATACCTCCGACCACGCCAATAAATTTATGAATTACTGTTGTAATTCCTGATTCCCTCCAAACGAATATTATTACGGTCTCACATAATTAAGTCTGCGGTCTTAGTCTGCCCTGTTACAGTGTCACAGCGCATACCTCTTTCAACATCAGTAAAATATGTTATTTATTCCTGCTTGTGAATTCCGTTCCACCCTCATTGTAATCAACTCTTCCTTGATTCAGTGCCCACCTGTCCACCAGATTTCATTGAAATACTATAACTGTATTTTGATATTTTGTACTCAGACAGACAAATACACGGAGGAAAACATAACCCGTCCAACTTCCTTGGGGGGAGGTAATAATAAGGCCTAATAACCACATTTTAGACATTATTTTGTTAGCTTTGTGTATCTCTCTCTCTCTCTCTCTCTCTCTCTCTCTCTCTCTCTCTCTCTCTCTCTCTCTCTCCAGGTAGGGTATAAAGATAGGTAATTAGGTCTCTGAGAGTAGCAAGGTTGGCAGTAGTAGGGTGATCAAAGGCACATCAGGAACAGGTTCAACTCCCAATTGACTTAAGACAGAGTTGGATTATCTGTGTGTCGGGTTTAATCCCCCTTGCTGGTTTAATCCTCCTTGCTGGTTTAATCCTCCTTGCTGGTTTAATCCCCCATGCCGTTTTAATCCTCCTTGTCGTTTGATCCTCGTTGATTATGTAATCCCCCTTGCTGGTTTAGTCCCCTTTGCTGGTTGAATCCCCCTTGCACGTTTTATCCTCCTTTCAGGTTTAATCCCCCTTGCTGGTTTAATCTTCCTTGCTGTTTTAATCCTCCTTACTGGGTTAGTCCTCCATGCTGGGCTGGTCCCCTTTTGCTGGGTTAATCCTCCTTGCTGGTTTAATTCTTGCTGGCCACCACCACCACCACCATTACCACCACAACGTAAATGCAGTCAGCCCCATCATTACGCATACATCATATAATTTTCATTCCTAGCACCCCCAGACGATGTTGTTCCTCTTAGGACTGACTTTATGAACTTAGGAATAAACGGTCATAATGTAAGTGATTTGGGGCATTTCGTAACCCCTCATCCTTAGCGATTTCTTCCTCACATTACACCTTAATATCCTCTTGTATGTTACTGATGCAAACATTGTCGATATTGAAGCGATATAAACAGTGTACGGGAATGTGTTAAGGGGCAGTGGACAAAATAAATCGCTAAGGGATAGGTGTTTTGGTGCCTCCTGTGTCACCTCGAACAGTGAAGTAAAGAATGATGGAGTGTGATACGAGTATGTAACAATTTGATTATTATGGATGCATGTTGGTTACCGCTGCCTCTGTAATTGGATTGGGGTTGTGTAAATTGAGAGAATATTCTCTCTCTCTCTCCAACTATTTTGTTTCTGTTTTTAGTTCTTTTCAGCTCCCCATAAATATTTCCTTCCATTGTCTTTGTTGTTGACACCCAAATTGTCATTCAACCAAATATTCCCTACATTTTCTTTGCTTCCTCGCCTCACATCTGTTTTACTGTTTCCCACGTTCCATAGTTAGATCTATTTTTTCCCAGTTTTCTCTCTTTATTTATCTATTCTCTTTCGTTAATTTTGCATTTTTAGCAGTGTGGTAGGTTGGGGCGCGCAACATCCACTCACTCTGATATAGTGGTAGCTACAGGTGATTCCACACTGTTCATTATTACACCCTTCTATAAAATCCCTTTTCTCCACCCCAACTCCGCTCCAGCCCAACTCACCTCTTGCAAACCCACTTCTTTCCAAGCTTAGGCTAACCCTACCTCATCCTCTTGTTCCTCTTTTCAATCTTCTCCAAACCCACTTTTGTTTCACTCCATTTCAAACCCAATCCACCTCCATCCACCTTTACCCCCTTCCACCCATCTCGAAACTCATTTCTACCTCTGTACCACACTACCTCATTCACTTTTGTTCTGCCCCTCCTCAAGTTCAATCCAACTCCACTTCATCCACGCTTTCCCTCTTTCACTGCTTCCAAATCTCCGTTTCTCCGTTTTCCACGTCTTTTCAGTACGTTTGGTACCTTACCCAACCTAACCTCACTCCAGCCTCGCTAATGACATCCCGTGCCAAAGCCTCGATTAGAAGCGTGACCTCCCTATCTTCCAGCGGCTCCCATTTCAGACACATCACACTCGCACGACTGTCACCACCACTTTCACTCCCACAACAGCCACCACAATATCACCATTACCACCACCGCAGCTACCGCCACATACACTACCACTTCCAGCACCGCCACTTACACCACCACTAATAGCACCATCACAGTTATTTTCCATCACCACCGCAGATGCTACCTCCACCACTACCACCACATTCACCACTACCACCATTACAATCTCCGCACACACTACCGCTTCCACCATCACCGCTACTACCATAGTTCGTTCACCTTTACTTGGCCCAAGTTGTTCTTTTGCAGCATATATCATCTATTAGCTCGGTGACAGATAAAGCCACTGCTCTGGTTCTACCTTAATGCCTTAGGATTTCATCGTGATTAGCTTCATACTCGTATTCTAATTTAGTCCTAAAAGGGCGATTGGGTAGAAGGGGGTTAAGGGTGTGTCAGTGTGGGGTCCATGGAATGTGTCATTAATACCTGTCCAGCTCTCTCTATTAGTCTCTCACCTGCCCTCCTTCCTTCCTTCTTTCATTCATGCATGCATTCTTCTCTTCCACTCATTCATCCTTTCTTGCTTTGTTTATTACAGTTTTGGTTTGTACTATTCCAGCAGAAGCGTAGAAGCCTGGGCTCAGGGTAATCAGTCTTGATGTTTAAGACCAGAGTAACCAGTCAGTCATCCCTGAGTGGCATTATGTGAGCAATACACCCCTACTACCCCTTGACTTTATACCCATACGGGCCATATCTGACTGAAGCGTCTTAATCCACTACACCACCAGGAGTCCAATGGTTAGCTATATAGTCATCACGCAGTATAGTAAGTGTTTCCTGAGTTACAGGAAAGTATGTCAGTCACTGCAGTCATCTAAAACAAGCACTACATCGAGTGAGTGGATGGCAGGCATTCCCACCTACTGCCTTCACTCCTTTCCTCTTCCTCCTTCTCCCTCCTGTTTCCTCCCATCCCCCTCCCTTTCTCATTCCTTCATTCATATATTCTATACCATTCCGATACCGGTCTCTCTCTCTCTCTCTCTCTCTCTCTCTCTCTCTCTCTCTCTCTCTCTCTCTCTCTCTCTCTCTCTCTCTCTCTCTCTCACACACACACACACACACACACACACAACCATATCCAGCATCTCCATAAGGGTGATAAATGTTGGCGAATAGTTATTAACATCACCTTTATGTCCTCCTACCTCAAGTATGGGATTGGTGGTGGTGGTGTTAGGGTAATGAGGTCAGAGATAACGATGGCAGGGGTGACCTGGGTGGGTTGATAGGGTATAATTGATTTGATAGGCAGGTTATAATGATATGATTGCAGTTGGTGGCCTGTGTGTGGTTAGGGTGTGAAGGGTATGCGTGAATTAGTCTGCTTGTTTTCACCTGAGGGAACTGAATCACTCGCAGTTTGAATGCCAAATCGTTGATGCGTGATATTCAGTGGGTCTTAGTTATGGGAGTAGGCGTGAGTCTCCTTGGTTACTATAGTGGTTTGTTTTCATTTTAACCCAGTTGATTACCAAGTCGTTTCTTGCATGAAAGTAAGAGTTTGTTATGAGGAAGCACTGAGTCTTTGGTTACTCTTCATATCAACCCTGTAATCTGACCACACCTGACCATCAGCTAAAATTAGTGAAGGAATTAGGAATCTCCCTCAGATTAGGATTATCGTTCTTTAATCGTTTATATCATTGCTGACACATCTCAGCGAATAATTATTCACTCAGAAATTATTAATTTAATTGTGTAACAGTCCATATTAGGTCCACTGCAGGACCGGACCCTGTGTGTGTGCTTTATACGTTTGTTTTTCTCTGTGGCTAAAGAAGAGAGAACAAACTTTGCCCAACAGTGTGACCGGCTCTGGGTTATCATGGATGATTCACTGTTGGTCAGTGTGATGAAGTCTTTTTTCTTAACATGCATGTCGAAAATTATTGTACCACTGGGTGAAAAGGAACAAAGGGTAACATAATTTTACCAACATTATGACAGTCCCGATAATTAAACTGGAGGTCTTCTAGTTGTAAGCCAGATATGATGCCACAGAACACCCCTCCTTCACAGAACCACCCCCTTCCCCCGCAGTGAAGGGGGTAGGGAGATAATGGTGAGCCAAGAATGGAGAGAAGGGACAGGGGTGAAACAGACTGACCCTGCTAGTCTGACCGGCCCTGCGTTATGGTGGACGTGTGGCTGTTGGTCATATGTTTGCAGCTTATTTCCTGGTGGTGTGGCAGGCAACAGGGGTTGTGGTTGACGTCATGTGCCCCTCCCCCCACACACACACTGTTTCTGCATATATACAGTACATACCGCACATGCATACACTCATACATGCATAAACACAGTGTATAAATGCATATGGGCATACATACCCACGTGCAGTACATGGATAAAAGCATGCATACATACAGCCCTGCTGAGAGAGAGAGAGAGTACTATGGGGAACAGGGTGCACACAATGGCCCTGTGCTGTGTACATCATAGTCAGCTGCTGTGTGTGTTTGGGATGGGGCTGATTAAATGTCAACATTACAGGCCATTGATAAAGGTCTGACAAATTATTGTGCTTACCTTCCTCTTTAATTATATAGTTCATTGGTCTGTGTGATAAATGGCCGTATTCTGGGTGGCATAGATGACTTTCGTAACACCTGTTCCTTGGCGATTTATTTGGCTTGTTGTACTTTGTTTTTGTCTGTTAATTATATCGTTTTAATATTGACGTAGTTTGCCTCGATGATGTAAAAGAGGATGTTGAGGTATAATGAGTAGAATACGTCGCTAAGGAGGAAGTGTTAGGAAATATCCAGTGTCAGTTACCATAAATGCCCTGAACTGCTCAGTGAAGTTGAGGGTTCACGTAAGAACACTGACTCCCTTCCCAATACCTGGTGTATTGGTGTGGTCACACGCAAAATTGTGTGTATCTAATGCTACTACACACCCCAACACCACAGCTGCTTGTATGGCGGTCACTGCCCCTTTCTTACCTTAGAGAGAGAGAGAGAGAGAGAGAGAGAGAGAGAGAGAGAGAGAGAGAGAGTTGGGTACAGTTAGATAAGAGAGGAGTAAGGAGGAATGATTTAATATTTAATTTTTTGTAAAGGAAAAGGAAGATTGTGAAGGAAGGAACAGGATGAGGGAGGAGTTAAAATGGGAGGGAAGGAATAAGAGAGAGATGTGGAGAGGATTTGTTGGGTGAGATGAGGGAGGGAGAGTATAGGGAAGGAGGAGATGAGGGGGGTGAAGGATGGAGTACAAAGGAATATAAGGAAGACAAAAAACGAGTCTATTGCTCACGTTTACTGCTCAGGGATGGGTGACTGGTAACTGTAACCTAAATTGTTGGATTGAGTAACCTAGCCCCGGACCCCTAAACTCCTAATGGGACAGCAAAGGATGAAAGAACAAACAGAATGCTGGAATTACATTTCCTGAGTTAAGCAATAATGATCAGTGCCAGTCCTTCGTGATATGTTGACACGTTAGCTTAAAGGCTTTACTTCTTTACTTCTCTAAGGTAACTAGGGAAAGAACGTATAAAGAAAAAAAACGAGAAAGAGGGGAGTAAAGGAATGCAAAGAGAATGAACAAAATCGAAAAGAAAGAAGGAGAGGGGAGAGGAAAAGAGAAGATGAAAGGAATAGAAAGTATTGGATACGAAAACAGGGAAAGAAATAGATAAGAAAGGAAGGAACAGGTATTGAGAAAAGAAAAGAAAGGAAAGGCTAGAGAAGAGATAACATTTTCTTAGTCCAGGGTTCAGTGAAATTGTTGAGACGAAGTGAGTTAAATTGTGTTGGATTTGTCAAGGGGATAGAGAGGTACAAAGAGAGACTGTTTGACCCTTCAGTACGAGAGACTGCTTCAGAGTTCAGTCTTCTGGCACTGGCAACATTAATAATAAAAAAAAAATGTCGTCGTACTTAACAATCTGACTGTGGTGATTTATTCAGTAGCGGTTAAAGACTTGGATACATAATAACAGTGTTTAAACCAGGAAAAGGGCAAATTCTTTTAGCGTTCCTGTGATGTTCGAAGATTGTCTCGTAGCTGATGATGACACCTTGATGTTCCCGAAAATGTATTTGAAATATAATATAATGCAGCAGAGAGAGAGAGAGAGAGAGAGAGAGAGAGAGAGAGAATGCAGAGAAGAGCAAACAGCAGGGATATGAGGGCTAGGAGGATGAAAGGAAATGACTGATGGCAGAGGGACGCGGCCACAACTATACTGCTTTTACTTTAACCTGGCCTAAAATTTCTCTCAACCTTTGATGGTGAGTTGTAACAGAAGATTTAACGCTAGAAGATGATGCTAGTCAAGAAAGCATGTAGATCTGTAGTCTTGGTCTTTCTGCCAATGAGCTATGTGAAAAAAGCAGCAAAAGGACGAAAATGTGTCAAGTTAGAGTAAAAAGAGTATAGTTACCAAATCCAGGGTAGGGCGGTGGTTGGTGTGGCTGAGTGAACTGCATAAACCAGTATGTTATCTGTTGTCATTTTGGCAACCCCTTTGCAAATTTGGATATACAGACACATGATTTATGCTCACACACACACACACACACACACACACACACACACACACACACACACACACACACACACACACACACACACACACACACACACACACACACACACACACACACACACACACACACACAGTCTCTCTCTTTATATCTGTTTTACCTCCTCTCTAATCTTCTACCTTTCCATTCCAGCATCTCCCGTTTGCATTTTTCCCTCATTCCTACTACTTTTGCCTCTTCCCCTTTTGCTCTTTTCCTTTTTTTTTTTTTTTTCCAGTCATCCGTTTGTTTTCTGCCTTCTTCCTCCTCTATGCTTCCCCCTCTCTCATCTTCTCCTTTCCCCCTCCCCTCCTTCTCGGTCTTCTTTCCTCCATCACTTCATCCTTCCCTCCCTCCTCCACCATCACCAGACCCACAAACTTATCTAACCAATGGGGCGAATACAGTTTGTGAAGTGAGGGGTGTAGCTATATAGCCTTACCACCCCCCTCCCTCTATCTGTGTGTGTGTGTGTGTGTGTGTGTGTGTGTGTGTGGAATACGTACAGCGGGGTGTGTAAGCATTAGTAATCATCAAAGTAGCCAGACAAATAACCACAAGTTTAGGGCAGAGACAAAGCGAGGTGCAGACTTAGGAACATGGAGTAGAGTCAGCTGGTGTGGAGGGACAGGGCAGTGAAAAAGGGAGCTGGCAATGAGAGAGAGAGAGAGAGAGAGAGAGAGAGAGAGAAATACCTGTCAGAAATGAAAGAAGGATGACTTCATCATTAATTTTGTTTCCCCCATTACTTTCCCCTTCCTCCAAGCGCTCTCTCTCTCTCTCTCTCTCTCTCTCTCTCTCATATTTGTACTCGTACCTTCCTCCTTTCAGCTCCTCCTCTCTCATTTTTAGCCACCCTCCTTTCTCCCTCCATCCCTCTTTCCTTCTTTCCTTTATTGTTTTATCTCTTTGCAAGCCGTGTACGTCCAGTTATCTCCCTCGATTTATCTGTTTATTTTCCTCATATCCAGGAGTTTTTTGTCTTATATTTGTTTCAGTTTTTTCTTCCTCTTGCTATTTTGCATCCCCATACCGCTTTTCATACACCTTCCTTCCTTCTTGCTTCCTTCCTTCTGGTTATAATTTTCCTTAGTATTCATTTTTCTCCCACTTCACTTCGTACCAGTTTTTCTTTTGTTATTTTTTCCTTTCTTGCTCACAGTTATCCTGTCTTCCTGCTCCTCCCTTTCAATCTCCTCCCCACCATTTTTCAAGCTCCCTCCTTCCTTCCTCTGTCGCTTCCTCTTTCATCGATATTTCCTCCATGTCATTTATGTTTTTTGTTTTTAGTTTTGAAAGTTGTGTTATTGATCTTTACTTTGTTTACTTCCTGCTCCTCCTGATAACCTCTGTCTCTATCCATTTTGCCTCTTGACCATCTCTCTCTTCTACATATTTTTTCTCCTTTTCCTATTCACATCATCTTTCCCATTATCATTATCATTCTCTTCTTGTTTATCCTCCTTCCTACTCTTTCTTTCAGCCATTTCCTCGCACCATTTTTCTTTTTTTCAGCAGTATTGTCAGTTTTTCCATTCTTACATTTATCTTCATCCTGCTCCTCCATTCAATCTCCTTCCTCTATCGCTGCCTCCCACGCCATCATTCCTCTCGCTCAAGCCTGCCTTTTCACGGCCTACATACAATTCAGATCAGACTTTAGTATTTTATCTTCATAACATTTTACTGGTCTGAGAGAGAGAGAGAGAGAGAGAGAGAGAGAGAGAGGTCTCTCTCTCTCTCTCTCTCTCTCTCTCTCTCTCTCTCTCTCTCTCTCTCTCTCTCTCTCTCTCTCTCTCTCTCTCTCTCTCTCTCTCTCTCTCTCTCTCTCTCTCACACACACACACACACACACACACACACACACACACACACACACACACATTTCTTTCTTCACGTTCCACTTTCTTCCTTTCTCTCCTCTTGTCTCTCACCCTCTCTCTTCTTCCTCCCTTCCCTCGTTTTCTGTCGTCTTCCTCTCCCCCTTCCCCTCCGTTTCCTTCTCTTTCCCTTCTGCTCGCTTCGTTCACCCTTTGTCTCTTTTTTTTTTTTTTCCCTAATCTTCGCTCGTTTTTCCCTTCTCCCTCCTCTCTTCCTCTCCCCTTCCCTTCTCTCCTCTCTCCCCTTCCGTGCTATCCCCTTTCCCCTCCCTTGTTCCTCCATACCCAACCCTCACTCTGAGTTACACATCCTGAAAGTCTCCTTCATGACCTCTCTGACCTGACCTGACATCTCCTCTCTGTATCTTCTCTCTCCTTATTTCCTTCCGGTTTTTCTTCCTCCTTTACCTTGCTCATTCTCCTCTCCTTTTCTTCCCTTCCCTCATTTTCCGTCTTCCCCTCCCCTCGTTCCCCATATCTGTCCCATTCATTACCTTCTTGACCTCACCTAACCTGGCCTGGCGTCTTCTGACTTACTCTTTGCGGGGTTATGGCCTCGCTTCACCTTGGGCGTGACCTGCACATCATTGTGTGTGTGTGTGTGTGTGTGTGTGTGTGTGTGTGTGTGTGTCCTAACTAGACACTTGTCCTCAAAGCGTGACAGGAATTCAGTTCCGGTAATATCTTATCGTCATCAGTATTCACCTCGCGTTGTTTGGCACGTAGTGCTTTATTTACTTCAATGTTTTTGTTGCTGTTCCTGCTCCTCCTGCTCCTGCTCCTGCTCCTCCTGCTCCTGCTCCTCCTCCTCCTCCTCCTCCTCCTTCTCCTCCTCCTCCTCCTCCTCCTCCCCCTCCTCCTCCCCCTCCCCCTCTCCTTCTTTTTCTTCTTCATCTTTCTTCATCTTTTTCTTTCTTCTTCTTCCTCTTATCTTCAAAATATTGGTGCCACCACTGAAAGACGTCCGTTTATGGCACGCAGTAAAGAGAGAAAAAATCTTTTTATACTTTCATCATTTCCTCCCAGTGCATCTTATTATGGATTTTTACACCCGGATGTTTCCAGTTACTGGGCCGGAACAAGTATAAAAAAAAAAAAAAAAAAAAAGCCGTGCCTTCATTTAGTTGGTGCAGCAGGATACGCTTCTTGTGCATTCCATTATTACTGTGGAAAAAATAGCGTGAGGAGGTTGAGCAGGTAAAAAAAAAAAAAAAAAAAAAAAACGATATAACAATTACGAAAAAAAACCGACGGTGGAATTTTTGAAGAGCGCATCACAGGTTATGTACAAACAAAAAAATTTTTTATTTGCATTAAATTAAAAAAAAAGAAAGCATGAAAACGAAAATGAGGCAGAATAATGTGCATGAAAGCTTATCTAATTCAGAATTTAAGACTGCAGAACAGGTTATACAAATCTGGCAATACGTGTATGTCATTAATGCAGAGGAAAAAAGGTTTAGGCCAGATACAGCTGGCGTCAGACGAGCACATTTCACCCTATTCTGGTTCAGTGGACTATTTGCCTTGTTAAGTGTAAAACACACACACACACACACACACACACACACACACACACACACACACACACACACACACACACACACACAGACAAAGGGTTCCTGTAAAACCACTTTGTAAGACGGTCACGATTATTTTGGACTTTATCCCACCTTTTTATTTACCGATAAAAAGAGGCCAGGTGAGAGAAGGGGTACCTGGCCCTGCTGCTGTACCTGTCTGTTCCTGGCGCTGTCTTCTCAGTATTCGTCTGTCCTTGTTTCTGTTTGTCCCTGTCCTTGTCCCTCCCAGTTCCCGTCCCTGGCTGTTGATGATTCGGTACTTATTTTTGTCTTTCCTTGTTTTTGTCCCTGACCCTTTTTTCCTTCTTCCTGTCAGTCCCTGTCTTTACTTGTTCCTTTAAATATTCCGGTCCCTGTCTGTGTCTTTCTCTGTCTGTGTTTGTCTGTTCCTGTCCCTGTCCCTGTCCTTGTCTGTTCCTGTGTATATTCTTGTCCATACATGTGCCTGTTCACTCTGGTCCTCTCCCTGTCTGCTTATATTCCTGTCCCCGTCCTTGTCAGTGTTATGGTTTCTCCCTGTCTCTATCTCTATCTGCCCCACTCTCTTTGTATATGTTCTTGTTTGTTATGCCAGTTTCTTTCACTGTCTGTCCCTTTCTCTATCCATGTTCCTGTCGTTGTAATTATTTTCTTTTCAGATGCACGCTTCTTTTGGTGATCCTCAGAAGAACCGGTTAAGCCTGTCACCCTAACAAGTTATATGGTAAAGGAAGAAAACGGCTCAGACGCCCAGGTGACTACAAGGTGGGTAAGTACTGATTTTTATTTTTCATCTCTTTAGCTTGAAGGGTCTGTGCTAAGCTGTATGATCATTTTGTGTTAATTAAAATATGATATAAAAGGGCTGTCCACGTGCTGAAGGGGTTCATGTATAAGGTTTATCAGTGCTTTAGTTGGGTGGGTGTTTAATATGTTGCAATGGTGTGAAGTTTGCCACACGTTCTCAGCCACATGACCTGACCTGGATACCTGCTGACATTGTAATGGCACAGGTGACAGGTTTTATTGGCCGCAGCACTGGCTGCTATACATTATTATTATTATTATTATTATTGTTATTTATTACTTATTGTTAATAATAATAATAATAATATTATTGTTATTATTATTAATTATTATTATTATTATTATTATTATTAATTATTAGTTATTTATTATTGTGATCTCCAGACTTTTCATTCAGTTTCGGGAGACATTTCGAACAGGAGTTAGGTGCAGCGTCAGTTAACTCGTTCACTACTACAGGTGCCTCTTAGGGTTGACTAAACACGTATGTAATGGCTTGATTATGATGAAAAATACGTCATTGGATTTAAGGGGTTAATGGACTCTCTGGGAGTACAAACTGACCAACAAAAGTATTAGAGAGAGAGAGAGAGAGAGAGAGAGAGAGAGAGAGAGAGATAGAAATTTTCCCTGAGTTCATAATAGAATCACATATTTTTTGTGTACATTTTTTTGTGTATTATTTATGGAACAATAAATTTTACTATGTAGGTGATAAGCGTTACCTGTGGATGTCAGCATGAGAGAGAGAGAGAGAGAGAGAGAGAGAGAGAGAGAGAGAGAGAGAGAGAATAATGGACCTGACTTTGAGTTCTTGGAAGTGAGAAAGAGGAATGAAGAGAAGGAGAATGGATGGATGAGAAGGTTTGGTGAGAAAATGGGACCCTTGGGAGAGAGAAAAGGGGAGGGAGGGGGAGTAGGTGGACCAGTAATGGAAGGGTATAGAATATATGAATGAAGGATGAGGGAGGGGGGAAAGATTTGAGGGTGGAGGGAGTTCGAGAGGAACCTACGGAAGATGATAGGTTAGGGCGCCTACCATCCACCCACTCGATGTAGTATTGGCTTTAGATGATTGTAGTGAGTGACAGGACAGTTGGTTTCTGGTTATTGCTGACCATATATCTAAGCATTGGACGCCTGATTGCTTAGTGGGTTAGGACACTAAAGACGGATGTGGCGTATATGGTATATATCCACGGAATAGTTGGGTTTTACTGCGCACATGATGTCACTCAAGGATAACAAATTGGTCACACATCATAAATGTCTGGACTGAGTAGCCTAGCCTTAGGTCCCTACGCTCTTTGTGGGGCAGTACAGGATAGACAAATTAAAAGTAGAATAAAGGATGAATGAGTAGAAGGAAGGAAGGAAGGTGGGAAGGAATAGTACAGAGAGTTTGACAGGTATTAATGAACCAATTCACAGTCCCCCCACACTGATAACCCCTTCTCCCCATCTTCCTCTCTCTCCCTCATCCCCGTCCCCTTCACTAACCCATCCTACTCATTCTTCCTCCTCGTCCTTCTCCCCCTCCCCCTCCCCCTGTTCTTCCTGTCTGCTTCTCTTCACCCTTCCCCTTTCCTCTTCTATTCACCCTGTCCACCTTATTGTTTTCCCCGTTATCTTTCATCCTTCCCCTTCTCGCTTACCCTACCCGTCCCTCTTCCACTTCACCCGTTGCCTCACCCCTCCCTTCCCCTTCCCCCTCCTCCATCCTATTCTCCATGACAAGTTTATCTGTCGGGGAAACGCAGTTCTACTTAAGTCACGTCTACTGAGTGTTTACATTGGATTTCTCTCTCTCTGTCTGTCTGTCTGTCTCTCTCTCTCTCTCTCTCTCTCTCTCTCTCTCTCTCTCTCAGCACCCCATCAAATAGAATCAGTAGTGTCATTTTCATTTATTCCCTCTAAACCTTCCATTTGTCAGCAATCATTCCCCCCTACCCTCATCTCTGTCGTTTGTATATATCTTTGTTTAGCTTTTATGTTAGTGAGTCAGTCACCGTGTCAGTCCATAGATCAGTTTTCAGTATTTGTCTTTCTGTATGACTGTCTTTCTATATATCTATTTATCTAATTGTTTGCCAACCTATCTGTGTCTGTGTCTTTGTCTGTCTCATTTACCTCTGTCGGTGTGTCTGTATTTATCTATGTCTGTCTGTCGGTATGTATGTATGTGTCTTCATCAGTCTACTTCTGTATCTATTTGTCTGTCTGTCTGTCTTGCTAGTTTCAGATGTTATCTGTTCATCCAAGGAGAAACTTTGCGAACTGGAGAAGTTAAGATACAGCCTTCATTAACCTATTCTGCAAGAGGCTGTTGCTGTGTTAAATACACTCGTCTGGAAATAGTTAACACAAGGTCAGGTCAGAGGTTCGGCCTTGTGATTCCAGTTAGTTATGATTCGATTTTCATCACACTGGGTGGAGGTGTTGAAGGGTTAGCCACGGATGAAGTAATTATTTTAAAAGCGGTTGGTCATTGTTCAGTGTCAACTTTAACAATATTTTTTATAACGTTTGGGTGTAACGGTAGGTGTATAGGGAAGAATGGAGTCATTCAGAATTTGAAGACAATTGGTTTGAAGATGTATAGGCCACAAAATAAGGCCAAAGAGTTACGGTTTAGTGTAAATGCAGTGGGCACAGGGGGTGTTGTGCTTCTTATTAGTGTTTCTTTGTTTTTTTTTAATTAGATATTGCTTCCCGCTGCCCTGCTTGGTTCATGGGAGGTGAACATGTGTGGCACGTACCAGGACTGCGTGGCATCAGGGAACCGACTGTCCCCGTCTGTACGCAGAGGCATGAACCATTAAACAGGAAAAATGGGACATTGAGATAGTATGGATCATGTACAGCCTTTAGGCCTGTGTGTGTTGGAGTACTGTAGCCTAGCCTTGGGACCTTACGCTTCCACAGATGTTGATGTGAGGAATGGTTTGCACGGTATATTTCTCTCTCTCTCTCTCTCTCTCTCTCTCTCTCTCATATCTCTCTCTCTCTCTCTCTCTCTCTCTCTCTCTCTCTCTCTCTCCAGTTGGGTACTAAAGTCGTAAATCCCCTGAGCCAAGTTTTACTCTTCATTGATATTATTTTTACCTTTGTTCTCTCTCTCTCTCTCTCTCTCTCTCTCTCTCTCTCTCTCTCTCTCTCTCTCAGTCGTAAATCCCCAAAAGCCAAGTTTTACTGTCTCCATCATTATTTTTCCTTTGTGGTTTCTGCCTGAGATAGATAGTTAGATACAGAGAGAGAGAGAGAGAGAGAAGAAGACTATAGAGAAGCTAGTAATCCAGCCTATATCATCCAGAATCTCATGTTTACATCCATAATAAAAAAAGTTCCATATGTATCACCGCCATTTGAAATTCAAAAGGATTTTGTCATTTACATCAAAAAGCTTTACCCCTTCTTGACGAGGTCGTATTTCCAGGACGATTTTTATAAGTTTATGAAAGGATTTATGAAAGGATAGTTGATGGGATTAATACGAGCTGTAATATAAATCCCTTCATCATTGGAAACGTTAATCTCATACTGAATAGAATCCTTTGAAGAGAGCAAGAATTAGATTTTTTTAAAAGCTTTCTTGTCGATGGAGTTAAAAGGAAAGAACGGCTAAGATGAAAAAAGACGTCCTCGTGTTGAATTGGTTAAAAAAGAAAAAATACGAAGTAAGGCAAGAATAACATTAAAAAAAAAAAAAAAAAAGGTCCGAATGTTGAATGAATAAAAAAATAATAAAATTATGGGGAGGAAGCCAGAATCATCTCACAAAAGATATTTTGCAAAAGTTTGAAGTTTTTACTGTCAGACTTTGCGAACTCTCTCAATATACAGGTTCCTGATGACGATGGTAGACCCACCTTAAACAAGCTTCTTCACCTCACACTACATTTTTAACAGCGTGGATGAAAGCGAGGCAGTCCAACCGGACCCAGGTTCAAATCCCCGCTGGGGCAGGGAACAGTTTAAGGATTTTAAATTGATAAAAGCAGACTTTACTGATCTACCAGAAGACCCGCCGACATGTCGTAAAAATACCCCCGCTAATACCAATACACCAGTCCTGTATGAGACAGCCCTAGCATGTATTCAATATGGACAGTGGGTGTAAGCGCCGAAGTGGTGACATGTAGAGGTGTATTGTATGAAGGAAGACTACTGGGCCCTTGAGAGCAGGCTGTGAAGCCTATGCCAAAAAGTCTCACACACACACACACACACACACACACACACACACACACACACACACACACACACACATGGTGCAGTGGTAACGTTCCCGCTTGCCAACTGGTGGACGGGAGTTCGCGCCTCGCTCAGGTTGCGAAAAGTTTCACTGACAGAGTGGGTGGTCACTCCCCCCTTGAGCAAGGGGACGGGTGTGTGCGTGTGTGAAGGTCACAACCTTGCCCTTAGATCGGACTATATGAGCTCTCAGCTCCCTTCCGGGGGGAGGAGTAAAAGCTGACGATCACCACCATCAAGTGAAGTCACAATGACCGACCCGGTGAATTACACACACACACACACACACACACACACACACACACACACACACACACCGGCAGAATTCTTAAATACTGCACTTCATATGACATGCACCAGTAAATTTGTGGGATAAACCAAGAAGCTTCTCACTTCCTCTTTCCTGACAACAAAAGCCAGTGTTTTAGGCTTTTGTTATGCAGTATTTTATTCCTGTCTTGTTGTCACCCTCCTTGTTCTGGCCGCTCTTTTCTTCCAGTTCTTTCTCCCTCTCTGTATCTCTCTCTGTCGCTCCTTTATTGGTTTCATCTGAGAGGTAGTTTTTTTTTTTTTTTTTTGTGATGCCACTCAGGGGCCAGTGAGGCAAGGTCACCGTTGCCTTAAATAGTGGGGCAGATTAGCCTAGCCCTGGGCCCAGTACGCTCCTGTTTATATGGAGATAAAATGGTAATGCATTTTGTTGTTGTTATAGCCTCACTATTTTCTCTGTTCCTCCATTTAGTTATAGGCAGTTCTTCAGGTAAAATTTCACAATACTCGCTATTCACTGTGTTGTCTCTTATTTCTTGTAGTAT
>NC_137068.1:21024126-21086626 GCF_032717465.1 Coenobita brevimanus
TCACTTCATCCTTCCCTCCCTCCTCCACCATCACCAGACCCACAAACTTATCTAACCACTGGGGTGAATATAGTTTGTGAAGTGAGGGGTGTAGCTATATAGCCTTACCACCCCCTCCCTCTATCTGTGTGTGTGTGTGTGTGTGTGTGTGTGTGTGTGTGTGTGTGTGTGGAATACGTACAGCGGGGTGTGTAAGCATTAGTAATCATCAAAAGTAGCCAGACAAATAACCACAAGCTAGGGCAGAGACAAAGCGAGGTGCAGACTTAGGAACATGGAGTAGAGTCAGCTGGTGTGGGAGGGACAGGGCAGTGGGAAAAAGGGAGCTGAGTAATGAGAGAGAGAGAGAGAGAGAGAGAGAGAGAGAGAGAAATACCTGTCAGAAATGAAAGAAGGATGACTTCATCATTAATTTTGTTTCCCCCATTACTTCCCCCTTCCTCCAAGCGCTCTCTCTCTCTCTCTCTCTCTCTCTCATATTTGGACTCGTACCTTCCTCCTTTCAGCTCCTCCTCTCTCATTTTTAGCCACCCTCCTTTCTCCCTCTCCATCCCTCTTTCCTTCTTTCCTTTATTGTTTTATCTCTTTTGCAAGCCGTGTACGTCCAGTTATCTCCCTCGATTTATCTGTTTATTTTCCTCATATCCAGGAGTTTTTTGTCTTATATTTGTTTCTTCAGTTTTTTCTTCCTCTTGCTATTTTGCATCCCCATACCGCTTTTCATACACCTTTCCTTCCTTCTTGCTTCCTTCCTTCTGGTTATAATTTTCCTCTAGTATTTCATTTTTCTTCCCCACTTCACTTTCCTGTACCAGTTTTTCTTTTGTTATTTTTTCTCCCTTTTCTTGCTCACAGTTATCCTGGCTCTTCCTGCCTCCTCCCTTTTCAATCTCCTCCCCACCATTTTTTTTCAAGCTCCCCCTCCTTCCTTCCTCTGTCGCTTCCTCTTTCATCGATATTTCCTCCATGTCATTTATGTTTTTTGTTTTTAGTTTTTGAAAGTTTGTGTTATTGATCTTTACTTTGTTTACTTCCTGCTCCTCCTGATAACCTCTGTCTCTATCCATTTTGCCTCTTGACCATCTCTCTCTTCTACATATTTTTTCTCCTTTTCCTATTCATACATCATCTTTCCCATTATCATTACTTCATTCTCTTCTTGTTTATCCTCCTTCCTCACTCTTTTCTTTCAGCCATTTCCTCGCACCACTTTTTCTTTTTTTCAGCAGTATTGTCAGTTTTTCCCATTCTTAGCATTTATCTTCATCCTGCTCCCTCCATTCAATCTCCTTCCTCTATCGCTGCCTCCCCACGCCATCATTCCTCTCTGCTCAAGCCTGCCTTTTTTCACTGTGGCCTACATACAATTCAGATCAGACTTTAGTATATTTATCTTCATAACATTTTACTGGTCTGAGAGAGAGAGAGAGAGAGAGAGAGAGTGGTCTCTCTCTCTCTCTCTCTCTCTCTCTCTCTCTCTCTCTCTCTCTCTCTCTCTCTCTCTCTCTCTCTCTCTCTCTCTCACACACACACACACACACACACACACACACACACACACACACACACACACATTTCTTTCTTCACGTTCCACTTTCTTCCTTTCTCTTCCTCTTTGTCTCTCAATCCCTCTCTCTTCTTCCTTCCCTTCCCTCGTTTTCTGTCGTCTTCCTCTCCTTCCCCTCCGTTTTCCTTCTCTTCTCCCTTCTGCATCGCTTTCTGTTCACTCCTCTTTGTCTCTTTTTTTTTTTTTTTTTTTTCCCTAATTCTTCGCTCGTTTTTCCCTCTCTCCCTCCTCCCTCTTCCTCTCCCCCCTTCCCTTCTCTCCTCCTCTCTCCCTTCCGTGCTATCCCCTTTCCCCTCCCTTGTTCCCTCCTCCATACCCAACCCTCACTCTGAGTTACACATCCTGGAAAGTCTCCTTCATGACCTCTCTGACCTGACCTGGACATCTCCTCTCTGTATCTTCTCTCTCCTTATTTCCTTCCTGGTTTTTCTTCTTCCTCCTTTAACCTTGCTCTTCATTCTCCTCTCCTTTTTCTTCCCTTCCCTTCATTTTCCGTCTTCCCCTCCCCTCGTTCCCCCATATATCTGTCCCATTCATTACCTTCTGACCTCACCTAACTCTGGGTCCTGGCGTTCCTTCTGACTCTACTCTCTTTGCGGGGTTATGGCCTCGCTTCACCTTTTGGGCGTGACCTGCACATCATTGTGTGTGTGTGTGTGTGTGTGTGTGTGTGTGTGTGTGTGTCCTAACTAGACACTTGTCCTCAAAGCGTGACAGGGAATTCAGTTCCGGTAATATCTTATCGTCATCAGTATTCACCTCGCGTTGTTTGGCACGTAGTGCTTTCATTTTACTTCAATGTTTTTGTTGCTGTTCCTGCTCCTCCTGCTCCTGCTCCTGCTCCTCCTGCTCCTGCTCCTCCCTCCTCCTCCTCCTCCTCCTTCTCCTCCTCCTCCTCCCTCCTCCTCCCTCCTCCTCCCCCTCCCCCTCTCCTTCTTTTTCTTCTTCATCTTTCTTCATCTTTTTCTTTCTTCTTCTTCCCTCTTATCTCTCAAAAAATATTGGTGCCAGCCACTGAAAGACGTCCGTTTATGGCACCCAGTAAAGAGAGAAAAAATCTTTTTATACTTTCATCATTTCCTCCCCTAGTGCATCTTATTATGGATTTTTACACCCGGATGTTTCCAGTTACTGGGCCAAACAGGAACATAGGATAAAAAAAAAAAAAAAAAAAAAAAAAAAAAAAAAGCCGTGCCTTCATTTAGTTGGTGCAGGTAAGGATACGCTTCTTGGTGCATCTTGACATTATTACTCGTGGAAAAAATAGCGTGAGGGAGGTTGAGCAGGTAAAAAACAAAAACACAAAAAAAAAAAAAAAAAAAAACGATATAACAATTACGAAAACAAACCGACTGTGGAATTTGTGAAGAGCGCATCACAGGTTATGTACAAACATAAACATTGTGTATTTGCATTAACTTAAAAAAAAGAAAACATGAAAACAGAAAATGAGGCAGAATAATGTGCATGAAAGCTTATCTAATTCAGGAATTTAAGACTGCAGAACAGGTTATACAAATCTGGCAATACGTGTATGTCATTAATGCAGAGGAAAAAGGTTTAGGCCAGATACAGCTGGCGTCAGACGAGCACATTTCACCCCTATTCTGGTTCAGTGGACTTTATTTGCCTTGTTAAGTGTAAAACACACACACACACACACACACACACACACACACACACACACACACACACACACACACACACACACACAGACAAAGGGTTCCTGTAAAAACCACTTTGTAAGACGGTCACGATTATTTTGGACTTTATCCCACCTTTTTATTTACCGGGATAAAAAGAGGCCAGGTGAGGAGAAGGGGTACCTCCGGCCCTGCTGCTGTACCTGTCTGTTCCTGGCGCTGTCTTCTCAGTATTCGTCTGTCCTTGTTTCTGTTTGTCCCTGTCCTTGTCCCTCCCAGTTCCCTGGGTCCCTGGCTGTTGATGATTCGGTACTTATTTTTGTCTTTTCCTTGTTTTTGTCCCTGACCCTTTTTCTCTTCTTCTTCCTGTCAGTCCCTGTCTTTACTTGTTCCTTTAAATATTCCGGTCCCTGTCTGTGTCTTTTCTTCTGTCTGTGTTTGTCTGTTCCTTGTCCCTGTCCCTGTCCTTGTCTGTTCCTGTGTATATTCTTGTCCATACATGTGCCTGTTCACTCTGGTCCTCTCCCCTGTCTGCTTATATTCCTGTCCCCGTCCTTGTCAGTGTTATGGTTTCTCCCTCGTCTCTATCTCTATCTGCCCCACTCTCTTTGTATATGTTCTTGTTTGTTATGCCAGTTTCTTTCACTGTCTGTCCCTTTCTCTATCCATGTTCCTGTCGTTGTAATTATTTTCTTTTCAGATGCACGCTTCTTTTGGTGATCCTCAGAAGAACCGGTTAAGCCTGTCACCCTAACAAGTTATATGGTAAAGGAAGAAAACGGCTCAGACGCCCAGGTGACTACAAGGTGGGTAAGTACTGATTTTTATTTTTCATCTCTTTAGCTTGAAGGGTCTGTGCTAAGCTGTATGATCATTTTGTGTTAATTAAAATATGATATAAAAGGGCTGTCCACGTGCTGAAGGGGTTCATGTATAAGGTTTATCAGTGCTTTAGTTGGGTGGGTGTTTAATATGTTGCAATGGTGTGAAGTTTGCCACACGTTCTCAGCCACATGACCTGACCTGGATACCTGCTGACATTGTAATGGCACAGGTGACAGGTTTTATTGGCCGCAGCACTGGCTGCTATACATTATTATTATTATTATTATTATTGTTATTTATTACTTATTGTTAATAATAATAATAATAATATTATTGTTATTATTATTAATTATTATTATTATTATTATTATTATTAATTATTAGTTATTTATTATTGTGATCTCCAGACTTTTCATTCAGGTTTCGGGAGACATTTCGAACAGGAGTTAGGTGCAGCGTCAGTTAACTCGTTCACTACTACAGGTGCCTCTTAGGGTTGACTAAACACGTATGTAATGGCTTGATTATGATGAAAAATACGTCATTGGATTTAAGGGGTTAATGGACTCTCTGGGAGTACAAACTGACCAACAAAAGTATTAGAGAGAGAGAGAGAGAGAGAGAGAGAGAGAGAGAGAGAGAGAGAGAAATTTTCCCCGAGTTCATAATAGAATCACATATTTTTTGTGTACATTTTTTTGTGTATTATTTATGGAACAATAAATTTTACTATGTAGGTGATAAGCGTTACCTGTGGATGTCAGCATGAGAGAGAGAGAGAGAGAGAGAGAGAGAGAGAGAGAGAGAGAGAGAGAGAGAATAATGGACCTGACTTTGAGTTCTTGGAAGTGAGAAAGAGGAATGAAGAGAAGGAGAATGGATGGATGAGAAGGTTTGGTTAGAAACTGGGACCCTTGGGAGAGATAATTGGGGTGGGAGGGGGAGTAGGTGGACCAGTAATGGAAGGGTATAGAATATATGAATGAAGGATGAGGGAGGGGGGAAAGATTTGAGGGTGGAGGGAGTTCGAGAGGAACCTACGGAAGATGATAGGTTAGGGCGCCTACCATCCACCCACTCGATGTAGTATTGGCTTTAGATGATTGTAGTGAGTGACAGGACAGTTGGTTTCTGGTTATTGCTGACCATATATCTAAGCATTGGACGCCTGATTGCTTAGTGGGTTAGGACACTAAAGACGGATGTGGCGTATATGGTATATATCCACGGAATAGTTGGGTTTTACTGCGCACATGATGTCACTCAAGGATAACAAATTGGTCACACATCATAAATGTCTGGACTGAGTAGCCTAGCCTTAGGTCCCTACGCTCTTTGTGGGGCAGTACAGATAGACAAATTAAAAGTAGAATAAAGGATGAATGAGTAGAAGGAAGGAAGGAAGGTGGGAAGGAATAGTACAGAGAGTTTGACAGGTATTAATGAACCAATTCACAGTCCCCCCACACTGATAACCCCGTCTCCCCATCTTCCTCTCTCTCCTCATCCCCGTCCCCTTCACTAACCCATCCTACTCATTCTTCCTCCTCGTCCTTCTCCCCCTCCCCCTCCCCCTGTTCTTCCTGTCTGCTTCTCTTCACCCTTCCCCTTTCCTCTTCTATTCACCCTGTCCACCTTATTGTTTTCCCCGTTATCTTTCATCCTTCCCCTTCTCGCTTACCCTACCTGTCCCTCTTCCAATTCACCCGTTGCCTCACCCCTCCCTTCCCCTTCCCCTCCTCCATCCTATTCTCCATGACAAGTTTATCTGTCGGGGAAACGCAGTTCTACTTAAGTCACGTCTACTGAGTGTTTACATTGGATTTCTCTCTCTCTGTCTGTCTGTCTGTCTCTCTCTCTCTCTCTCTCTCTCTCTCTCTCTCTCTCTCTCTCTCAGCACCCCATCAAATAGAATCAGTAGTGTCATTTTCATTTATTCCCTCTAAACCTTCCATTTGTCAGCAATCATTCCCCCTACCCTCATCTCTGTCGTTTGTATATATCTTTGTTTAGCTTTTATGTTATTGAGTCAGTCACCGTGTCAGTCCATAGATCAGTTTTCAGTATTTGTCTTTCTGTATGACTGTCTTTCTATATATCTATTTATCTAATTGTTTGCCAACCTATCTGTGTCTGTGTCTTTGTCTGTCTCATTTACCTCTGTCGGTGTGTCTGTATTTATCTATGTCTGTCTGTCGGTATGTATGTATGTGTCTTCATCAGTCTTCTTCTGTATCTATTTGTCTGTCTGTCTGTCTTGCTAGTTTCAGATGTTATCTGTTCATCCAAGGAGAAACTTTGCGAACTGGGAGAAGTTAAGATACAGCCTTCATTAACCTATTCTGCAAGAGGCTGTTGCTGTGTTAAATACACTCGTCTGGAAATAGTTAACACAAGGTCAGGTCAGAGGTTCGGCCTTGTGATTCCAGTTAGTTATGATTCGATTTTCATCACACTGGGTGGAGGTGTTGAAGGTTAAAGCCACGGATGAAGTAATTATTTTAAAAGCGGTTGGTCATTGTTCAGTGTCAACTTTAACAATATTTTTATAACGTTTGGTGTAACGGTAGGTGTATAGGGAAGAATGGAGTCATTCGAATTTGAAGACAATTGGTTGAAGATGTATAGGCCACAAAATAAGGCCAGAGTTACGGTTTAGTGTAAATGCAGGGCAGGGGTGTTGTGCTTTATTAGTGTTTCTTTGTTTTTAATTAGATATTGCTTCCCGCTGCCCTGCTTGGTTCATGGGAGGTGAACATGTGTGGCACGTACCAGGACTGCGTGGCATCAGGGAACCGACTGTCCCGTCTGTACGCAGAGGCATGAAAGACATTAAACGGGAAAAATGGACTGAGATAGTATGGATCATGTACAGCCTTTAGGCCTGTGTGTGTTGGAGTACTGTAGCCTAGCCTTGGGACCTTACGCTTCACAGATGTTGATGTGGGAATGGTTGCACGGTATATTCTCTCTCTCTCTCTCTCTCTCTCTCTCTCTCTCTCTCTCTCTCTCTCTCTCTCTCTCTCTCACTTGGGTACAAAAGACTAAAAACCCCTGAGCCAAGTTTTAATCTACATTATTATTTTTACATTTGTTCTCTCTATCTCTCTCTCTCTCTCTCTCTCTCTCTCTCTCTCTCTCTCTCTCAGTCGTAAATCCCCAAAGCCAAGTTTTACTCTCCATCATTATTTTTTCCTTTGTGGTTTCTGCCTGAGATAGATAGTTAGATACAGAGAGAGAGAGAGAGAGAGAGAGAGAGACTATAAACCCTTAGTAATCCAATATATCATCCAGAATCTCATGTTTACATCCATAATAAAAAAAAAGTTCCATATTATCACCGCCATTTGAAATTCAAAAGTTTTGTCATTTACATCAAAAAGCTTTACCCCTTCTTGACGAGGTCGTATTTCCGGACGATTTTATAAGTTTATGAAAGGATTTATGAAAGGATAGTTGATGGGATTAATACGAGCTGTAATATAAATCCCTTCATCATTGGAAACGTTAATCTCATACTGAATAGAATCCTTTGAAGAGAGCAAGAATTAGATTTTTTTAAAAGCTTTCTTGTCGATGGAGTTAAAAGGAAAGAACGGCTAAGATGAAAAAGACGTCCTCGTGTTGAATTGGTTAAAAAATAAAAAATACGAAGTAATTCAATAATAACATTAAAAAAAAAAAAAAAAAAGGTCCGAATGTTGAATGAATAAAAAAATAATAAAATTATGGGGAGGAAGCCAGAATCATCTCACAAAAGATATTTTGCAAAA
Source organism: Coenobita brevimanus (assembly GCF_032717465.1). NCBI lineage: Eukaryota > Metazoa > Arthropoda > Malacostraca > Decapoda > Coenobitidae > Coenobita > Coenobita brevimanus. The sequence goes on from NC_137068.1 coordinate 21,031,935, forward strand.
GTTTGAAGTTTTTACTGTCAGACTTTGCGAACTCTCTCAATATACAGGTTCCTGATGACGATGGTAGACCCACCTTAAAACAAGCTTCTTCACCTCACACTACATTTTTAACAGCGTGGATGAAAGCGAGGCAGTCCAACCGGACCCAGGTTCAAATCCCCGCTGGGGCAGGGAACAGTTTAAGGATTTTAAATTGATAAAAGCAGACTTTACTGATCTACCAGAAGACCCGCCGACATGTCGTAAAAATACCCCCGCTAATACCAATACACCAGTCCTGTATGAGACAGCCCTAGCATGTATTCAATATGGACAGTGGGTGTAAGCGCCGAAGTGGTGACATGTAGAGGTGTATTGTATGAAGGAGGACTACTGGGCCTTGAGAGCAGGCTGTGAAGCCTATGCCAAGAGTCTCACACACACACACACACACACACACACACACACACACACACACACACACACACACTGGTGCAGTGGTAACGTTCCCGCTTGCCAACTGGTGGACGGGAGTTCGCGCCTCGCTCAGGTTGTGAAAAGTTTCACTGACGAAGTGGGTGGTCACTGTCCCCCTTGAGCAAGGGGACGGGTGTGTGCGTGTGTGAAGGTCACAGCCTTGCCCTTAGATCGGACTATATGAGCTCTCAGCTCCCTTCCGGGAGGGTAAAAGCTGACGATCACCACCATCAAGTGATCCTGACCGACCCGGTGAATTACACACACACACACACACACACACACACACACACACACACACACACACCGGCAGAATTCTTAAATACTGCACTTCATATGACATGCACCAGTAAATTTGTGGGATAAACCAAAGCTTCTCACTTCCTCTTTCCTGACAACAAAAGCCAGTGTTTAGGCTTTTGTTATGCAGTATTTTATTCCTGTCTTGTTGTCACACTCCTTGTTCTGGCCGCTCTTTTCTTCCAGTTCTCTCTCTCTCTCTGTCTCTCTCTCTGTCTCTCCTGTATGGGTTTCATCTGAGAGGTAGTTTTTTTTTTTTGTGATGCCACTCAGGGGCCAGTGAGGCAGGTCACCGTTGCCTTAAATAGTGGGGCAGATTAGCCTAGCCCTGGGCCCGTACGCTCCTGTTTATATGGAGTAAAATGGTAATGCATTTTGTTGTTGTTATAGCCTCACTATTTTCTCTGTTCCTCCATTTAGTTATAGGCAGTTCTTCAGGTAAAATTTCACAATACTCGCTATTCACTGTGTTGTCTTATTTCTTGTAGTATTGACGATTTTGCTTCATCTTGTGTTAAGTCCAGAAAAATCTATTGCAACATTACCTTGCTAATTTTTGGATAAACTTTCACTTAAGTCTTGTGTATGCCATTTAGTTGTCAGTTCCTCTTGCAAGGTGCCATTTCATTCTCTCAATTTCCTTCAATTCTGTTTCTTACTTTCACGTAGAATAGACTTATTAGGATACTCACCAGACACCCACCTATCTGTCTGTCTGCCTATCTCTGTGTATCTGTTTTTCTGTATTTGTCCATGTATCAGTCTGTGTGTGTCTGTCTCCACCAGATCTCATTCTCTCCCTTTCACTTCACCAGACATCAGACCACCAGCACTTTTGGCTAATAACTTTCAGTATAGCAGTGTGTGTGTGTTTGTGGGGTGGGGGGAGTATGAGTCGAGTCCAACAATCAAACTGTTCATCTCCCCATCTACTGTACATCTTTGTCTTCTACCCAAACTCTCATTTTCTTTCGCTCTAAACTCTTACATGTTTAGATAGCTGTAGGAGTCTTCTCTCGCTGTTTATTTGTCGCCCTCTCTGTCCCTGTCTAAATCAGTCAGTTGGTTCTAGCTATCTGTTTGTCTGTATGTCTCTGTATGTTTATTTCCATCCATCTCTCTGTTTCCCCAAATCTCCCATTCTTTCACTCCCTCACCACAACAATTTTTGGTTAATGACTTTCAGCTTAGCAAAGAGGCTGGAAATGGGGTGTAGGGTATGGGGTGGGGTACAGTGTAAACTTTTAATATTCCCGGTGTTCCAAGTTGTGGCATTAGTGTATGTCAGCACGTGTTAGTGGTACCCTTGCTGGGTGAGTCGGTGGAGGGATGGTATTGAGAGCAGACGGGGATTGTGGGATTTTGTGGATAGGGAGGAGGAGAAATTGACACCCAGCAGCCTAAGGACTTTCTTTGACGATATTATCTACACTTTCATTAACCCTAGTGTCGATTTTTCTGAACTGGAGGAGTTAGATACAGCCTTTCGTAACTCGTAACTACCAGGAGCCTCTCCAAACCTGAACAGTATCAAGTAGCGCCTGACAGCCCGTTCCCTGGCAGTCCTCGTACGTGACATGCACCTCCACATGCCACCATTTCGGCGCTAACACCCACCGTCCGTATTGAATACATGCTGGGGTTGCCTCATACAGAAGTGGTATTAGCGGAGGTGTTTTACATGTCACTGGGTCTTATGGTAGATCATTTAAGTCTTTTCATGAAATTCACATTCGTTGACTCATTCCCTGCCCCAGTTAGGAATCGAACCTTTTTCCATTAGGGATACTAGAACAACTACACCATCGACTCCCCCCTCCCCCCCACCATCTTTTGACTGACGAAAACAGATTCACCATCGTAGGTATAAGGATCGTTGCCGCATTATAACAACATCCTCACACAGTCCACCCCCAGTCATGAAATAACAAAATGCAGCAGTTCCATTAAGGCCAGCCCTAAGCCAGACGTTGGTGCAGAGTTTGTCATCCTGTGTGTGTTGGCTGGTAATTGCTGGCTGTGAAAATATCTGAATGGTAGAGCTTGGCTAATTTAGACCAGTGCCCCCTCTTACCCCTCACACGATTTCTTTTAAGTTTCTCATTTCTTTCTCACCTCTCCTCTCCTCTCCTCTCCTTTCTTCTCTTGTCACCCTTCATTTCTTCCATTCTGTCACCCACCCTCGCTTTACATCCTGCTTTCACCCTTTCTCTTCGATGTTCCAGGGACCTGGGTTCTGATCCCACCTTGTGCTGCACTTGGTGTGTCCTTGTACTGCACCTGGTATGTCCTTGTACTGTACTTGGTATGTCCTTGTACTGAACCTGGTATGTCCTTGTACTGTACTTGGTGTGTCCTTGTACTGGCACCCGCGGACAGACATCTAAGAGTGTGTCCTTGTACTGCACCTGGTATGTCCTTGTACTGGCACCCGCGGACAGACATCTAAGAGTGTGTCCTTGTACTGCACCTGGTGTGTCCTTGTGCTGCATCTGGTGCGTCCTTGTACTGCACCTGGTATGTTCTTTGTACTGTACTTGGTGTGTCCTTGTACTGCACCTGGTATGTCCTTGTGCTGCATCTGGTGTGTCCTTGTACTGCACCTGGTATGTTCTTGTACTGTACTTGGTGTGTCCTTGTACTGCACCTGGTATGTCCTTGTGCTGCATCTGGTGTGTCCTTGTACTGCACCTGGTATGTCCTTGTACTGTACTTGGTGTGTCCTTGTACTGGACCTGGCACCTGGTATGTCCTTTCATTTACTTTCAAAAGAATATTCGCATCAGTCGGGGTTTTCCTGTATGAGATAGACAGACTGTCTTGGTCATAAACACAGGCGATCCAACACCCTACACCTTCCTCCAAAAGCCTTCCACACCAGTACCCATCCGTGAAGTGACATAGTGGAGGCCCTTGGCCCTACTGATCAGTTTCCCCTCACCACCTGCGGAACATAATTATGAGCTTGTTATGCCAGATCTGCCCGCTAATGACAGGCATGTACAAGCTGGTTGATAAAATAAATATGAATAAATACATAACTACATACATACATACATAGCCTCTCCCCCATACCACCCTCCATTTCTTTTCCTCACACCCTCCCATCCCCAGCGGAATAGCACAGTGGTGAAGGATATTAACTTTATTAATTTTCATCAGTTTTCACCCCCCTGCTCTGGTTTATTAATTTTCATCAGTTTTCACCCCCTGCTCTGGGTAGTTTGCGCTCCATGCTTTTGTTCCCCTGTCTCTTCCATCTCTTCCTTTCTCCTAATATTACCCTTTCATTACCTCCCTCCCTTTTCCCCCACCTTCCTTCTGTTCCCTCACGTCTCTCCTTACCTTCTTGCCCCTTCCCTTCACTCTCATCTTTATATCATTTTGCTTCTCCCCCTTCTTCACCCCATCTTTCTTCCCTCTTCCATCTTCCCTTCAACCAGGTGCTATTTTCTCACTCCCCCGTCCTTCTCTTCCCTTGCTTATGCTCTCTCTCTCTCTCTCTCTCTCTCTCTCTCTCTCTCTCTCTCTCTCTCTCTTTTCCCCAAATGTGTTCTTGTGATAGTTTTCTCCACCCAACGTTACCATATCCTTTCTCACCTCACTATTTTCCCATATTTGTCTCTTTCGTTCTCTTTATACATATCTTCTTTATCTTTTACATCCTTTTGTATTTTTCTTTTGCTTGTGGCACCGAAGGGGTTAACTCTTTGCAGAGGAAGAGTTTGCCGCATTAAATACAAGTGTGTAGTTGCAGCCACAATGTTATAACGTAAATGGGACAACGTGTTGGCAAAGGCTATCCAGAGTGTGTATAACCCATTCTAGTGCAGGGGTTTCCCTTGCCTGAATAACATAATCTGGCGGAAACCAAAATTAGTTACATAAATGAGGCCTTCGCCCAGTACTGGCTTGAAACGTTGCACAGTTTATCCACCAGTAGTAAACACACAGACATCACCTTTGGTAGTGTTATCAGCTGGCCTTGTACAACCTCACGTGTCATGCTTCACACACAGATATCAACAGTTAATCCCTATACCCGGATGACAGTTGTTATATTTACTCTCGCTAGCCTCAGTCTGATTCATCGTACATGGGGTAGGCTTTTCAGACTGAAGTGGTTGGATACAGCCTTCACCACCTCAGCTGTACAAGATGGCTCTCCTAGACTGAATAAAATCCTCTGGCAGCCTCTGCCGATAAACTACAAAAATAAATCACTGGACTGACAGGGTTACACAAATATTCTCTGGCACAGTTATTAAGCTTTATGCAGTTGAGATGACACTTTGTGTGACTAATATTATTCCACTCTGAAAATATTGGTTTGAAAATGTTGTAATGACCAACATGTACTCATTTAAAAGTGGAATAAACTTTCAAATAATATTGCTTTGTAAATGAAATACAAAACAGACACTCTGTATATCTCTTAAAAGGTAATACTACGTAATGGATAGATAGATAGGTAGATATACAGATAGAGATCAGTTTCTATACTAACATCCAGAGTCGCCGACCCTCAGTATTTTTCCTGACATCTGACCTCCATCACATTTCCTTCTGAATTTTGTTCAGTATTTTCCCTTATGACCTGTGTTATATTTTGTGCCCCTTACCTTCCCATCTGCCATTCTGTTATTCCTCACACCTAGTCTACCTACCTGTCTTTCCTCACACCTAGTCTACCTACCTGTCTTTCCCCACACCAGGTCTACCTACCTGCCTTTCCTCACACCTAGTCTACCTACCTGTCTTGCCTCACACCTAGTCTACCTACCTGTCTTGCCTCACACCTAGTCTACCTACCTGTCTTGCCTCACACCTAGTCTACCTACCTGTCTTGCCTCACACCTGGTCTACATACCTGTCTTGCCTCACACCTGGTCTACCTACCTGTCTTTCCCCACACCTGGTCTACCTACCTGTCTTTCCTCACACCTAGTCTACCTACCTGTCTTTCCTCACACCTAGTCTACCTATCTGTCTTTCCTCACACCCGGTCTACCTACCTGTCTTTCCTCATTATCACACTCATGTGCATCTTCCCATTGACGAGTATTCTCCACACTGGTTCAGTACACACACACACACACACACACACACACACACACACACACACACACACACACACACACACACACACACACACACACACACACACACCCATATGTATATCTATGTATCTATCTATCTCTCTCTCTATATATAGATATATATACATACAGTATATATATATATTTTGGCGAGACACATTACAAAGTTCAAAGTTCAAATAATTTATTTCCATAAAATATGGTTATTCTTACAAATCGGTATACAAAGTCACAGACAAAAATAGTCTTGTCATATTCGATACATGATAATATCAACTACAAATCACTTTAAATTATCTCCCTAAGTTTAGATTTAAAAACATGTATGCTTCCGGAATGAGTGATATCAGTAGGTAAATTATTCCACAGTTTGGGTCCTAGTATGGTGATGGCTCTGGCACCAGAGTTTGTTCTGGCTCTAGGCACAAAAAGGTTATTTCGCTGTCTTGTTGTACTAGCTGTGTTTTCACTGACAGTGGACAACTTTAGATACCACTCAGGATAAAAACCATGGTGCATCTGTCAAAAATATGTTTATCTTTAATCTCTAACCACTTTAATTCCTTTATGATGGGGGTTACATGGTCATACTTCCTTGCTCTCCCAATAGCTACTTTAGCTGCAAAATTTTGTAATTTCTGAACTTGGTGAAGTAAGGTATCATTTGTCGTACCCCATATACCTATACAGTAATTTATTATGCTAAGAACTAGAGATTGTACAACAATTTTTCGAGTTGACTTATCAAAGTTTTCACTTATTTGATTTATGAACATAAGTGTTCCCATGACTTTCTTACTTAATTAATTAATGTGCATATCAAAAAGCATATATCTGTCGATGTAGGCACCTAGATTTTTTACATTAGTGCTTGGGTAAATGTGTTCGCCAGAACAACTTATGACAGTGTTAGAAGGAATATGTGATAGAAGTCGTCTATTACCTATGAAGATACATTGTGTTTTTCTTGGATATAGCATAAGTCCATTTCTAAGAAAATAATGTTTTGCAGTCCGTAAGGTTCCTTCTATTTTGGAGATAAGAGCCTCGAGATTATTTATAGTGTCAGCCTGGAGAAATTGGGTATCATCAGCATATTGCACCAAAGAACATCCATTTATACTCTCAGCAAGGTCATTAACATAGATGGTAAACAAGACACGACCAAGGATTGAGCCTTGAGGGACCCCGTAAGATACATTCAGTTTATCAGATATAGTGTTGCTCAGGCGGACAGACTGAGTCCTATTTTCTAGGTAACTTTTGAACCAGAAGCAGTCGATATTAAGCTTTAGCACATTTACTTAAAAAGAATGTCGTGACTAATACTATCGAAAGCTTTGGAGAGGTATGTACAAATGTTTTTTACGCTCCTGGCCGGGGAATCGAACCCTCAGACCTCTAGATAGAAGTCAGGCACTGATGCCACTGCACCACGACGTAATAAAAGCTGAGACACGTGAATTTTTTGAAGAGTCAGGTAAATCCGTTATAGTAGGATATATTTCAGTCACAACACATTAGGATTATTTCTCAGCCCCACGCAACTCGGCAAGTGACAGAGCAGTTTTATTCCAGACACAACACGAGCGTCTTTATATGTTGGAGAGACACACATTACACGCGTGTGTACAAATGTTTTTTACGCTCCTGGCCGGGAATCGAACCCCAGACCTCTAGATAGAAGTCAGGCACTGATGCCACTACACCACGACGTCTCTCCTACATATAAAGACGCTCGTGTTGTGTCTGGGATAGATTAAATCTGCTCTGTCACTTGCCGAGTTGCGTGGGGCTGTGATATGATCCTAATGTGTTGTGACTGAAATATATCCTCCCACAATGGATTATCTGGTTCGTCAAAAAGTCACGTGTCTCAGCCTTTATCACGTCGTGGTGTAGTGGCATGAATGCCTGATTTCTATCTAGAGGTCTAGGGTTCCATTCCCGGTCAAGAGCGTAAAAATATATATATATATATATATATATATATATATATATATATATATATATATATATATATATATATATATATTTTGTGTGAGGAAGAAGGAACCAGAGGCAACGAGCCAGCAAAACTATTCCCTTCCAAGAGAAAAACAAAATATAAGAGAGCCAAATTCAAGATCCGATCATTTCCAGATGCCTGGACACATTGCGTTTGAAAAACTGGAGATCATAGGAAGTAGGATATATAGACAGAGGGAGACAGTTCCAGAGTTGACCTGTTGCACAAATGAAGGACTGGGAGTAACGGTTAACTCTTTCATTAGAGAGTTGGACAGAAAAGGTATGAGAGTTTGCTGCTAGACGGGTGCTACGCGTCTGCCGTAAGGGTGGAGGAATGCATGCAGACAGTTCGGAGGAGCAGTGACCATTAAAGTAGCGATAGAAAAGAGATAAAGATGCAACAGTGCGGCGAAGAGACAAAGGTTGAAGGGAGTCAGTAAGAGGAGGAGAGTTAATGAGGCGAAAAGCCTTTGACTCCACCCTATTGAGAAGAGCTGTATGTGGGGAGCCTCCCCACACATGAAAGTTGTACTCTACACAGGGGCGGATAAAACCCCTGTATAGAGTCGACAATTGTGCAGGGGTAAAGAAAGAGCGGGGTCGGCTTAGCACACCCAATCTCTTGGAAGCAGATTTTACAAGAGATGTAATATGATCTTGCCAAGACAAGTCCCGAGTAAATGAAATCCCAAGCATGTTCAAGGATGATGCAGGATTAAGCTGAATATTATCAACCATTAGTGGGTATACCTGTGGAAGATTTTGTCGGGTTGATTGGTGCAAAAACTGAGTCTTTGATGCATTAAAAACAAGAAGATTATTTTTACCCCAGTTAGAGATATGAGCCAAGTCAGACATTAGGTGTCCCATAGCCTCATCCCTTGTTTGTTGAAGTAACTGCTGAGATGGACGTCGCGGGAATCGAATGGAAAGGTGAAGGGTGGAGTCATCAGCGTATGAGTGGATAGGGTTAGATGTACAGCTTAGAAGGTCATTGATGAATAAAAGGAAGAGAGTTGGTGATAGGACAGAGCCCTGAGGAACACCACTGTTAATAGATCTAGGAGAAGAACGATGGCCGTCTACAACAGCGGCTATAGAACGACCAGAAAGGAAGCTAGAGATGAAGGCACAGATAGAAAGATAGAAACCGTAGGAGGGCAGTTTGGAAATTAAAGATTTATGCCAGACTCGATCGAAAGCCTTAGAGATGTCAAGTGCAATGGCAAAGCTTTCACCAAAGTCCCGAAAGGAGGATGACCAGGAGTCTGAAAGGTAGGTGAGAAGATCGCAGGTGGAGCGTCCCTGACGGAACCCATACTGACGATCAGAAAGAAGGTTGTGATAGGAAAGATGATTTAAAATTTTTCTATTAAGAACAGACTCGAAAACTTTTGAGATACAGGATGTTAGTGCAATTGGACGATAGTTAGAGGGTTGGGAATGGTCACCCTTCTTTGGGACTGGCTGAATGAGAGCAAACTTCCAGCAAGAAGGAAAGGTACAAGTTGACAGACAAAGGCGAAAGAGTTTGCCTAGGCAGGGTGTAAGCACAGAAGCACAGTTCTTGAGAACAACAGGAGGGAGTCCATCAGGCCCATATGCCTTATTAGTATTGAGGCCTGAGACAGCAGAAAATACATCAGCTGAAGAAATTTTAATGTCAGCCATGAAGAAGTCAGAGGGGGGAAGTGATGGAGGAACAGCACCGGAATCGTCTAAAGTGGAATTGGAGGAGAGAGTCTGAGCGAAGAGATCTGCTTTATCAGTAGAAGAAATAGCTACAGAGCCATCAGAGTAGAAAAGAGGAGGGAAGGATGATGAGGTAAAGTTGTTAGAAAGGTTTTTGGCAAGGTGCCAGAAGGAGCGGGAAGAATTCGAGTTAGAGAGTTGAGAGCACTTAGTACGGATGAAATTATTTTTAGCAGAACGAAGAACAGACTTAGTACGATTCCAGGCAGAAACGTATAAAAGATGTGATTCAGGGGTGGGTTGGCTCCGGTATCTTATATATATATATATATATATATATATATATATATATATATATATATATATATATATGTGTGTGTGTGTGTGTGTGTGTGTGTGTGTGTGTGTGTGTGTGTGTGTGAAGGCATAAAACAAGAAATATACGGTGAACAAAAAGTGAGAGAAGGTCATATGTACTTAAGTGTGTGAGTATGTGTATGTGCGTGCGTGAGTTTTGTGCGCGCATGTGAGAGACAGGAACACCTGGAGATAAGAAGAGATTGTGCGCATATGAGGGACAGGAATCAAGAGATAAGAAATACTGGAATAGCTATACAAAGAGAATAAGGGAGAGGGAGAGGGTGTGTGACTGAGAGAGGGAGAGAAGAGGGGGGACGGAGAGAGAGGAGGGTTCAGGAAAGGGGAAAAGATCAAAGGTTGAGAGAGAGAGAGAGAGAGAGAGAGAATGGGCGATTTCAAGAAGTAGGGTAAAATAAACTGAAGAATAAATATAAACAGAACATGTAAACAGGTAATGATAAACAGAGGCAATACAGGCAATACTAGCGGTGTGTGTTAAAGCTGGGATGGTTATCTTTATTGCAGTAAATACCGGTGGTCCTCGTTTATCCAATTATCCTTTATTTATTGTTTACGTCTTTAGCCAAGGATATTTTGTCTTTGTTGTTGTTGATAATTTCAGACAATTTTTATTATGCTCAGCAGACTTTTACCCCTTCAGTAGGTGGCAGCTGTCCTAAGAATTACCTGTCTGATTGTCTGTCTGTGCCTGTCTGTTTATACCCAGACGTATTAATCCCCCCGTCAGTAGGCTGCCCTCCCTCCAACTCACATCGTCCTCTCATTAATTAAATATAAATAAATAAAAGCGGCGTCCTCGGGTTGAGAGGTTAAACGGGTAGTAGGTCAAAACGCCTGGTGGTTTAGTGGGTTTAGGTGCTGATCTGAGGCAGGGTCTGTACACTCCGATTCGAATCATTGGCCAAGTGGTAGCGAAGTGGTCTGCTGTGTGGAAAGACCCAAGTTCCATCGCAGGCTGGGGCAAGGAAGCATTTTTAGCGGATTTGCCTACAAATAAAATAGATTTTACTGATCTTCCACAACAGCCACCGATATACCATAAAAACACCACCGCTAATACCATCACACCAGTCGTGAATGGGCGGTGGGTATTAGTGCTGCAGTGGTGACATGTGAAGGTGTGTGGCGCCGTCTGCTGCGAGTAAAATGCTAAGCCTCAGGGAGTGGACTACATTGCTTATGGCCAGAGTCCGATGCATAAAACAAAGGGGGGGAAAATGAAGTCGACTGAATTTTTTGTTTATTTATTTTTTACTTATTTGTTGTGGGGGATCCGAGTCGTGTAAAACCTTTAGGTCTGTGTTGTACAAGGGTAGGTCAGCCTCTGGCCCCTGTACGTCTGAGGAGAGGAGAGGGAACTGGCTTACTGTTTACACACACACACACACACACGTGCGTGCGAATGTACGTCTAGATAAGCACGGTGCATTAACACACTAACACACAGACAAGCACAGGGGATATGAGAGGAAGAGATAAGCAGGTACACATATTTCACTCCTCCGTGCTTTCTATCTCGCCCATCTCTTCTTCCTCTTTCCTCACTATATCTTTCTTGTGCCCTCCCTGGCCCCTTCTCTTTCTCCTTCTCTTTCCTTTCTTCCCTAGATTCTCTTTTTCTCATTTTTTCACCGTCTCTTCCCCTCTCTGGACTTTATCTTTTTTTTTTTTTCTTTTCATCATATCTTTCTCAATAAAAGAGCGGAGACAAGTAATTCTCTAACCTTCTTATCATGTTGTTTTTCTTTTTCAGTAATTCTTCACATTTCTTCTTTCCTCTTCCTGTGATTTCTTTCCCTTTCCTCTTCAGTTTCCTGTTACTAACACTTCTTTCATTCTGTCGTTTTCCTTGCTTTCATTTCCTGTGCATCTCCTAATCTTTCCTCTCCTCTCCTGCCTTCTTTGATTGTTTCTTATCTTCCCTCATTTCCTTCTCTTTTTCTCTTTTATCAGCTTTTCATCTCTTCTGTTTTCTTATTCTCTCTTCTGTTTCTTCGTTTCTCTTCACTTCTCTCTTCTTTTCTGCAGCCCTCTTACCTTCTCATCCCCGTTCGTCGTCGTGGTCGCCTCTCTCTCTCTCTCTCTCTCTCTCTCTCTCTCTCTCTCTCTCACATAAAACCTTCAGCAGCATCGTCAACACCCTGGCCAGCATTATAAAACCTTCTCTGATGTGTATAAATTTCCTTCGGTTTATTGTATGTGACGTGACAAACTGCTTCTCTCCACCTTCCAGTGTTGTCCAGTATTATGAGAGTTTATGATCACGATGATAAAACTTGACAAGAAAACTCCCAAATGTGCTAAAATTTAAGGGTGTGGTGTGGTGTGGCGTGGCAATGGTAGTGTAGTGTGGTGGTGTGGTGTGGTGTGGTGTGGTGCGGTGTAGAGCCAGGAAAGCAGATGGGAAACAGTAATAGCACGCGAATTAGAGAAAAAAAAAAAACTAGAAAAACAACCCCGACGCAGAAACACCACAGCACAAAGTAAAAGAAACACACACACACACACACACACACACACACACACACACACACACACACACACACACACACACACACACACGGGTGTGAGGCAGAGATAAGCAGCCACACAGATTTCACTCCTCCGTGCTTTCTATCCCATCAATCTCTTCTGCCTCTTTCTCACATTTATCTTTCTTGTGCCATCTCTAACCCCTTCTCTTTCTCCTTCTCATTCCTTTCTTCCCTAGATTCTCTTTTTCTCTCTCTTCCTGGCTATTGCCCTCCCTGGACTTTTTTTTTTCACCACCTCTTTCTCAGTAAAAGGTCGGAGACAAGTAACTCTATAACCTTCATATCATATATTGTATTTCTTTATCGCCAATTCTTCTCATTTCTTCTTCTTCTTGTGCTGTCTGTCTCTCCTTTATTCAGTTTCATTTTTTAACGTTTCTCTCATTCTGTTGTTTTCCTTGCTTTCATTTCCTGTGCATCTCCTAATCTTTCCCCTCCTCTTCTTCCTGCCTCCTTTGGTTGTTTCTTATCTTCCCTTATTTCCTTCTCTTTTCTTTTCTTCTATATATTTCTCTCTCTCTCTCTCTCTCTCTCTCTCTCTCTCTCTCGTGAAGGCAACAGTAAATATTCGGAGATGCGAGATGCGAGGTATTTTAGGATGGTTTAAGATTTTACGCCCTGCAAGGTGTTGGAGAGAGAGAGAGAGAGAGAGAGAGAGAGAGAGAGAGAGAGAGAGAGAATCTGAGGCATGGAGGATGAGAGGAAGAGGAGGTAAGAGAGGACAGATCAAGCGGAAAAGGAAAGTGGCGAGCAAGTAAGGGGAGAGATGTGATAGGGAGGAGGAAAGAGGTAGAGAGGAGGAAAGGGGCAGGTTTCAGGAAGGACGACAGACAAAAAGAGAGTGAGTTGGAGGGAATGGATAGGGTAAAAAAAAATTGAGAGAGAGAGGAGAGAGGGGGGAGGAGAGAAATATAGCTCCGAACAAGAGAAGCAAAAGGGAAAAGAGTAAAAAATTGAGTAAGTATATATTTCCAATAGAAAGTTACATACGGTACTCACAGGAACCACAAAGGCAATCCTAATTTATTATAACCGAAAGTGTATTGAGTCTTAGTTTATTCAAAGAGCAAATAAGAAAACATTTAAATACCAACAAACAGTTGTCCATATTCATCTTACCCTCCGGTTAAATTATTTAATACAAAATATTAAGAAAAAGTATACTAGAATAGTATGTATTAAACCTGCACGGTATGTGAGAGTTACTCTTTTTTTTTTTTTATCTGCCGATGTAATTAAGTACTTATCCATCTAACGACCTGCCAATATTCTTGTTTTTCTTTCGTCATACCTACCTACCTATCTGCCGATCTTTCAGTCCACCTACCTATATACCTAGCTATCCACCAATCTACTTACCTGTCTGTCGTTTATACGAGTACTCGTATATGTCAGTTAAATCTCCGATGAATGAATCATAATAAGTGTATTCATCATTAACCATCATTATCCTGACCCTCCTTCCATCTTAAATGTGGAATGAGGTTGGATTCAAACACAAGGCAAGAGAAAGACCATAGTGTAAGAACTGTCAACAGCATAACTGGCCACATAATTATTCATTCACTATGCAACTCTCGAAACTCTACCTCCATCTCACAGGCCTAAGTCTATGCACTCCTTTTTAAAATGAAATTTATTAAATTGGTTTTCATGTTCTAAACAGATGTGGCAAAGCTATATCATGTGCTTCTTCGTATATACTCTACCTCACCTAATCATCCGAGTCTCTTGTCACTTTCCTAGCCCCATCATCCGTCCATGTCTGCCTTTCTTGCACACTTATCATAGTCATCCACCTTCTCTTGGCCCACCACACCTGCTCCCATCCTTATACTCACTGACACAGACCTGCTTCACTCCTTTCCTCATCCATTCTCTCCCAGTAACACATCTTTACACATACTATCTTCTGCCCTGTTACCGCCACACTTATTTGCTCCACTTCATTTGAGAATCACACTTTTGAAAATTCCATCAGCTTATTTATCATTCAGTTTTGTTAGTCTGTAATTGCCTAAAACACACACACACACACACACACACACACACACACACACACACACACACACACACACACACACACACACACACACACACACACACACACACACACACACACACACACACACACACACACACACACACACACACACACACACACACACACACACACACACACACACACACACACACACACACACACACACACACACACACACACACACACACACACACACACACACACACACACACACACACACACACACACACACACACACACACACACACACACACACACACACACACACTTATTTTGCGTAATTATCAGTCTCTGATACAGTTAACCCTTTCATCGCGAGGACACACCGTATTTTTTTCTTAGTCGTCACAGTGGATGTTATTAATGTAGTGTCAGACGTGTGGTAAGGAAGGGGTAAACGGAGGCTGTGTGCCTCCTGCAGCACCAAAGACTCCGCCGCAGTGAATACAATGGTCTGCCGTTAGCCATAATATTATAAACAATACCTCCTGGGCCACCCCATTTTATCGAGGACACCCCTTACAGGATGTGGCGTCGGGCAATAGATAGATAGATAGATAGATAAACAAGAGCCGTTGGTGTGTTGTTGTGTCGTTGATTGCACAAGTTTGACCATAACGGTATGATAAGTGTGTTTATGACCACACACACACACACACACACACACACACACACACACACACACACACACACACACACACACACACACACACTCTCTCTCTCTCTCTCTCAGCAGGAGCGATTTAGGAAGGGGTGGAAAAAAGGAGAAAAGACCCCACCAGACTGAGCACATAACCTTGTAAAACCCTTGGATGAAGACTCTTATGCGATTGAGAGAGAGAGAGAGAGAGAGAGAGAGAGAGAGAGAGGGGGGAGGACATTTGGAAATGAACGATTCTTGATTTTCTCTCTGTTTTCGGTTTTGTTTTCTCCTGGGAAGAGTAACTTTTTTCAGGCATCAAGCCTTTGCCTCTTATGGGTGAAGGTAAATCTTCGTGTTGTACCAAAATGGCGGCCTACATGTGCCGCTAATAGACCATTATCCTTAATGTCTCCGCCGGTACACGCCAAACTACTTGAAAATAAACCCATTAGCACAGGTTTTATGGCAGATGCCTGTTTGTTTTTTATCCACCCCCTCTCACCCACCTCTTTCCTATACCCCCCTGGGCCTCTCCCCTTCCTCTCCCGGCCTCTTTGCTCTCCCTCCTCCGTCCCTCACTTCCTTCTTCTTCCCTCCTTTCTTCCTCATTCCCTTCTCTCCCCTTTCCCCAGCCACCTCTTCCGTTTCTCACCCCTCTTTTTTTCTCCATTGCACCACCTCTTCCCCTTACTCGCTTTCCTTCTCTCTCCTTTTACCTCACCCTTTCACTCTTCTACAAAAGGCACAGGAGCCAATCCACCCCTGACACATCTTTTTTATGCTCTGAATCGTGCTAAGTCTGTTCTTCGCTGTGCTAAAAATAATTTCATTCGTACTAATGCTGTCAACTCTCCAACTTGAATTCTTCCCGCTCCTTCTGGCACCTTGCCAAAAACCTTTCTAACAACTTTACCTCATCATCCTTCCCTCCTCTTTTCTACTCTGATGGCTCTGTAGCTATTTCTTTTACTGATAAAGCAAATCTCTTCACTCAGACTTTCTCCTCCAGTTCCACCATAGACGATTCCGGTGCTGTTCCTCCATCACTTTCCCCTTCTGACTTCCTCATGGCTGGCATTAAAATTTCTTCATGTGATGTATTTTCTTCCATCATTGGCTTCAGTACTACCATGGCATATAGGCCTGATGGGGTCCCTCCTGTTGTCCCCAAGAACTGTGCTTCTGTGCTTACACCCTGCCTAGGTAAACTCTTTTGCCTTTGTCTTTCAGCTTGTACCTTTCCTTCTTACTGGAAGTTTGCTCTCATTCAGCCTGTCCCAAAGAAGGGTGACGACTCCCAACGCTCAAACAATCGCCCAATTGCTTTAACATCCTGTGTCTCAAAAGTTTTTGAGTCTGTTCTTATCAGAAAAATTTTAAAGCATCTTTCCTATCATTCTTTTTGATCGTCAGTATGGGTTCCGTCAGGGACGCTCCACTGGCGATCTTCTCACCTACCTTTCAGACTCCTGGTCATCTTCCTTTCGGGACTTCGACGAGAGCTTTGGCATTGTACTTGACATCTCAAAATCCTGTCGATCGAATCTGGCACAAATCTTTAATTTCCAAACTGCCCTCTTACAGTTTCAATCCTTCTATCTGTGCCTTCATCTATAGCTTCCTTTCTGGTCGAAGCTGCTGTTGTAGACGGCCATCATTCTTCTCCTAGATCTATCAGTAGTGGTGTTCCTCAGGGCTCTGTCCTATCACCAGCTCTCTTCCTTTTATTCATCAATGACCTTCTAAGCTGTACATCTAACCCTATCCACTCATCCGCTGATGATTCAACCGTTCACTTTTCCATTCTGTTCCCACAACTTCCATCTCAGCAGTTACTTCAAGAAACAGGGGATGAGGCTATGGCACACCTAATGTCTGACTTGGCTCGTATCTCTGACTGGGGTAAAAATAATTTTGTTGTTTTTAATGCATCAAAGACTCAGTTTTTGCACCTATCAACCCAACAAAATCTTCCACAGGAATGCCCACTAATGTTTAATAATATCCAGCTCAATCCTGCTTCATCCTTGAACATGCTTGGGGTTTCATTCACTCGGGATTTATCTTGGAAAGATCATATTACATCTCTTGTAAAATCTGCTTCCAAGAGATTAGGTGTGCTAAGCCGACTTCGTACCTTCTTTACCCCTGCACAGTTGTTGACTTTTCTAAGTTGGCCTCCCTCATTCTTTTCCTTTTCCAGTTTTTTTTTTATTTCATATATTTCTCTTTATTCTTCTGTTTGTTCGTTTATTCTGCTCTCTCTCTCTCTCTCTCTCTCTCTCTCTCTCTCTCTCTCTCTCTCTCTCTCTCTCTCTCTCTCTCTCTCCCCCATCGTCTTTCCTTTTCCCTTCCCCCTCTCCATCCCCCTCTTTCCACTCTTCTTCCTCACCTTCTTCTCGCCCCTTCCCTTCTTTTCCATCTCTACACCATGTCGTTCCTCCGCCACCTCCCAGTCTTCCCTTCTCATCCCCCATTCCTGTCTTCCCTTCACTCCAGTTCATTTTACCCTCTCTCAAAGTGGAGAGGAAAAGGAGTGGTAGCGTAGGGTAAAGTCATGCAGGGAGGTGCCAGAAAAACGTCATGCAAGCGTGAATTCAGTCATGCAAACAAGCCTCCTGTATCACTGCAACTGCAAGCCTGAGTTACACAGTGATTGCACGACTGGTTGATCAATATAGGTGGACGAACGGGTTTTATGTGTAATGTTTTTGTGTGTGTGGTTTTTATTTGGTTTAGGCTACAGGTATGGTTTGGAGAGAGAGAGAGAGAGAGAGAGAGAGAGAGAGGGCGTGGCTTTTTGTGGAGTCATGTGAGTGGGATCTCATTTGCCATGAATTTTCATGAATGAGTTTGACGGTGGGAATTTTATACCTAAAAATAAATAAATGCTCGCTCGTGTGTGTGTGTGTGTGTGTGTGTGTGTGTGTGTGTGTGTGTGTGTGTGTGTGTGTACTGGATGTGGATATTGTGGTAGAGGTTTAGTTGGATATGCAGTAGTAAATAATGGGATGATGTGAAGGGGTCCAGTTTGGTTGTGTAATTCACCGGGTCGGTCAGGATCACTTGATGGTCGTGATCGTCAGCTTTTTGCCCTCCCGAAAGGAGCTGAGAGCTCATATAGTCCGATCTAAGGGCAAGGCTGTGACCTTCACACACGCACACACCCGTCCCCTTGCTCAAGGGGGACAGTAACCACCCACTTCGTCAGTGAAACTTTTCGCAACCTGAGCGAGGCGCGAACTCCCGTCCACCAGTTGGCAAGCGAGAACGTTACCACTGCACCAGCGAGCGTTGTGTGTGTGTGTGTGTGTGTGTGTGTGTGTGTGTGTGTGTGTGTGTGTGTGTGTGTGTGTGTGTGTGTGTGTGTTGTGGTAGGGATTTTGGTAGTTATATAGTAGTAAATAAAGGTATAGGTGAAGGGGTCCAGTGGGGTTATGCAGTGGTGGTTGTATGGATTATGTGGTAGTGGGTAATAGGAGTCAGTGAGGTGGTGTTGGGGTCGTGTCATGTATAAAAGGGGGTCGTGGCTGCATCGCGTGCCTAAATTCGAGGGGGTTGGGGGTATGTTGTGTTAGGAGGAGAGATGATATTCTGTGATGCTTACTAATGCTAATAGAGGTTTTTGTGTAAGCCTTGAATATCGATTATTATTAGTATTACTGTATTATTATTATTATTATTATTATTATTATTGTTGTTGTTGTTTTGTTAAGTTGTACAT
Source organism: Coenobita brevimanus (assembly GCF_032717465.1). Lineage (NCBI taxonomy): Eukaryota > Metazoa > Arthropoda > Malacostraca > Decapoda > Coenobitidae > Coenobita > Coenobita brevimanus. The sequence continues at coordinate 21,050,818 of NC_137068.1, forward strand.
AATAACAGTAGCAGCAATAGTAGTAATAGTAGTAGTATCATCATCATCATCATCATCATCTTTACCAATATCAACAAGGGACTGGGAACACGAGTAAATTAGAGCAAATGAGGGTTCTGGGAAAATTAATGCATAAAGCACAATTATAGTGCCACATTTTAAGCGAGGGGGTAATGCGGAATGTGTGCCTGGCATTCTCATTCCATTCTGACTCCGGTGATTGTTGTTATTATTTTTTTTAGAATAATATCGGTGCCCTGGTTATGTTAACGTGCTTAAACAAGCGACGTGTCATTGAGGTTATGATTCTCTCTCTCTCTCTCTCTCTCTCTCTCTCTCTCTCACACACACACACACACACACACACACACACACACACACACTCACGTATCTTCCGTCTACCTCCCTCCCCTTATACTTTTTCTCCCTACCTTCCTGCTCCCTACCCATCTCTCCCTCCCTCCCTCCTGTCTAGAGGTCTGGGCAAACTGATATCTGAAAATCGAACCCAACTTGTGCCCTGATTACATGGACGGAGGCAGGGAGGGAAGGAGAGGGAGGGAGGGAGGGAAGAAGAGGGAGAGCAAGGGAGGGGAGAGAGCTTCAGGAAGAAAGGATATAGGAGAAGGGAAGGAGAAAGGGAGAAAAGTAGGTATAAAGAAGAGGGAATCAAAAGTGGAGAGGGAAGAGAAGGGAAAAAATATATGGGAAGAAAACAGGGAGAATGAGGATGGAGAGAAAGGTAAAGGGGGAGAAGAGAGAGAGGGGAGAGAAGGAAGAGGAAAGACCAGGAATGGGAACAAAAAAGAATGAGGAGGATGGAGGAAGGAGAAGAAAGAAAAGTGAGGTAGAGAGGAGAGGGAAGGAAGGAAGGGGAAGGAGATTTGTGAGAGAGGAAAGAAGAATATTGATGGAGGGAAAGAGATGAATTTGCCAGTCTTCATATATTTTCTACTCTTTTGGAACTTTCCATTTACTCCATCTTTTTTCTTTATCACACTCTTCTCTTTCCTCCATCATCTTGTCAGTCCCATTCATATTCTTCTCTTTCCTCCCAAGTTCTTTTTTTTCCCCTTATTTTCTTGCCTTCCATTTCATCGGATTTCTTTAGTTGTCTGTCTGTCTGTCTGTCTCTGTCTCTGACTCTCTCTCTCTCTATCTCTATCTCGTTTTTCGTTCCTTTCTTTCTCATCAGTTTTGTTTATTTATTCTTTATCGTACGCCCTTCCTTCCTTCCATCTTTCCTACTTTTATATTCTTTTCCTTTGCCTCTTTTCCTTTCTGTTTTCGTCTCCTTTCTCTTCTTTTCTTCCTCTTTCTCTCCATCTTGTCATGTCTGTCCATCCTCTGTTTCCTCTTAGCATGTCTTTATATTTGCTTTTTGTTTTTTTTTTTTCCCACGCCCATCCAATCTGTTTTGAGGTTTATTATGATTCATCGTGGTAGATACGGTAACCCTAAAACAACCATCTCTATCTGTCTTTATCTATCTACGAGTGTATCAATCTGTCTACCTATCTGCCTGTATCCCTGTGTATGTATATGTCTGTCTGCCTGTTTTTATATCTCTATGTTTGTTTATGTAGCCATCTGTCTCTGTCGTCACGATTGAGCATACCCATTCCACTCCATCTCTCCTCTTTTCCCTACCCTATGCCTTGTACCCCATTCCCTTTCACCACTACTCCCTTTAGTCCCACTTCTCTCCCTCTCCCCCAGTCTCCTTCACCCCTCCCCCTTGCTCTCTTCTCCCCCTCTTTTCTCTCCTCTACACCATTTCCTCCTCCATACACTTCTTGCTCTTCCAGTCCCTCTCCTTCTGACCCCTCTCCCTTCCCTCTTTCTCTCTCTCCCTCTCCCTCCCCTTTTCCTCCCTCTCTCCTTCTCCCTCCCCACCCTCCACCCATGACCTCTCCTTCCTCCGCGCCGCGAATTAAATTGATGGTAGGCGTCCCCCCACAAGGAGTCGAGATAAAAATATGAATGGGTCAGAAAGAAATGGGTTTATGGGGTCGGAAGGAAAATGCAATATGGATAAATGAGGGATGAAATGGTGTGTGTGTGTGTGTGTGTGTGTGTGTGTGTGTTTGTGTGTGTTTGTGTGTGTAAATCTTGGTTGAGTTAGGCTTCCTTGTACTTAGTGGTGGGATTGGTGACATCAAAGCTGAAAATGTGGTGTATTAAGGATTATCACCAAGCGTTTTAGATGACTGAACAATGAATATGGTGCCTGAAGGATATTTTGGTGACCCGAGGATGTTTGTAAGGATAAAGTGGTTGTCTTAAAGATATTTCAACTGGTGAATACACTTTATGGAGAGAGTATCTAAAAAATGTCAGTCGTATATTTGTGCATTATTGGGTGAGATGAGAGGGTAGAAATGTGTCAAGTGGGTATTGTTAGGGATTATAACCAGTTGTGTCTGGTGTGTGAAGGTAGTGTGGGGGACTACATGAAAAATTTCCTGTCACTGGTTGACTCTCTCTCTCTCTCTCTCTCTCTCTCTCTCTCTCTCTCTCCTGTAACCCTGTCTCCCCCCGTCTCACAAGCTATGACACACATCACTCTCCCTTCACACCCACGTGTGTCACGTGTCATTCACTTTCCTCCTCCTCCTCGTCCCCGTTATATATTTCATATCTGTATTTTCTTCTCTTTTCCTCAACACACTTTCTCTTGTCTCTCTTTGTTACTGTTCTATGATGTTCCTTTACTTCTAATAGGGTACGATCATTTAATAATAACAAATAGAACACACTTAGAGCGCATAGGCTACGTCCGACCACGCCAGTAAATTTATGAATCACTGCTGTAATTCCTGATTCCTGCCAAACGAATGTTTTTACGGTCTCATAAATAATTATGCGGTCATAGTCTGCCCTGTTACACAGTGTCACAGCGCGTACCTCTTTCAGCATCAGTAAAATATATTATTTATTCCTGCATGTGAATTCCGTTCAACCCTCATTGTAATCAACTCTTCCTTGATTCAGTGCCCACCTGTCCACCAGATTTCTCTCTCTCTCTCTTTCTCTCTCTCTCTCTCTCTCTCTCCAGGTAGGGTATAAAGGTAGGTAATTAGGTCTCTGAAATCCGTAAGGAAATTAATGATCTATCTACTACCACAACAAATCTTCCCTTCATTACGGTACCTTACACACACACACACACACACACTGTATTTTGATATTTTGTACTCAGACAGACAAGTACACGGAGGAAAACATAACCCGTCCAACTTCCTTGGGGGGAGGTAATAATAAGGCCTAATAACCACATTTTAGCCATGATTTTGTTAGCTTTGTGTACCTCTCTCTCTCTCTCTCTCCAGGTAGGGTATAAAGGTAGGTAATTAGGTCTCTGATATCCGTAAGGAAATTAATGATCTATCTACTACCACAACAAATCTTCCCTTCATTACGGTACCTTACACACACACACACACACAGCGGATGATGCTATCACGTCAGCATAATACTGGTATGGGTAGTATGGAATCGTGTTGATATCAGTGTGTAGGTGAAGCACTATCCAGGTGGCTCACACTAACCCGTAATGATATCTTAATACCCTGGCACCCAATGCAGTGCCAGTAATAATGTCACTGTCTGGGAATTAACAACAACACTTTCACAGGCGGTGTACCCATTGCAGTTTCTTCTTGCTACAGGAATATGGTCTTAACACCAGTACTTGCTTTTTAATTTTATTTGTTCCAGTCGTACGATTTTACTCAAATTAAGACAGACGTGTAGTAGTCTAAGGGCTAATGAAGACTACACCTTCACTCCTCCAGTTCGACAAGTGTCTCCTAAGCTGATGAAAGTCGTGTGGGTGTAGCAAGCATTAACTAAAAACAACGTCATTGGATTCAGACGGAGCATAATACACATTGCATGACAGTTATTGCGTTTTATTTTTACCAGAATGTGATGTTTATACCTTTACACCCAGTTACACCCACCAATATTGTCACTGTCTTGGAATATACAAGTTTACCTTATGGATATCGTACGTCGAATATTATTACACTTATTGCATTATATTATTGCCACCAGAATGGGATGTTCATACTCTTGCACCCCGTTCACACCCACCAATATTATCACTGTTATTATATGATATATGTAGCAGTGCTTCAGGTGTTGTAAATAAATCTGCACCAGATCTGCTTGTTCCTTATAAATTTCGTAGGAAGCGATTTTTTTTCCCTTGTGCTGGCAGGACGGTTTTATTCAACTTAGTGAAGACTCAGAGGGGATTATATCTATATATATCTAGCTATATATCTATATATCCATCTGTCTGTATATCTATATTTAATCGCTACAGTATGTCTATCTATCTATCTAAGAGAGAGAGAGAGAAAGAGAGAGAGATTAGGTAAGGATTGGGTTCATAAGATATTGGGAGGTAAGATTTGTGAAGGGGAATTTCTGCCGCAGATTACTGTAATTGAAGAGGAAAGCGTCGGAGAAGGTAAATTGATTAATTCCTAGGAGAGAGAGAGAGAGAGAGAGAGAGAGAGAGAGAGAGAGAGAGAGAGAGAGAGAGAATGTAGTGGAAATAACACAAAAAAAAAAAATAATAATAATGTTGACTAATAAATCAAGGCATATTATCAAACCCTGACTTTTGTTTATTTTCATATAATCTTACGTGCTGTATTTGCCACAAGAATTGTACATTGTGACATCTTGCAAGAAACTATTGCATATCTAAGATTCACTTCTGTTTTGATGCCCAGGATAATTTGATTCATGGGTTCGAAAAATTAATTTTATTAGCAGGTTTTTCAAATTATACCTTACGTGACTCAGCAACAGTACTGGTTAGCCAGCATGGTACATTGGTATTTTGGCAATAGTGTGTACAACGTCAGGCAATTGTAGGCAAATAGTGGTTTGTGTAGTATACTGCAGGTAAGGTATAATAGGGCAGGTGAGATGAGTTAATGTGTAGGAATGCCTAGTAAAGTGTATTAGGACAGCAAACACCAAACCATTGCATAGACACAATTCAGTTCTTATGGTAGGCCAAGATTATTTTGAATCATAGGTTTGGTGGGTTAGTTTTGTTGCACTGACCCATTCATTATATCAGTCTGGAATGTTGACATTGCAATACTTGTTAGCTTGGATGATATAGTTTGACATATAACGTTATAGTTTGGAACCTAAAGTAGACAAGCCATTAATGTGTGGGAATCAGTGTTTTTGTTGTTCGTCCATACGTCTTTGCAATTTAATTTGGGTAAAATTAGGAATAATAAGTTGGATTACAAATTTAGCAAGAATGCCTAGTAAAGTACTGTAAATAATGGCAGCTGCCACCAAACCCTTGCATTGTGTCATCACATTCCTTCCCTTCGTATTCGTCGCCTTCTCCCTCACTTTCCCTCGGCTCTGGGTCCTCCATCCACCCTCTTATGGACTCCCTTTCACTTTCTTTCACTTGTTTAGTGTATTTCTTTTCTCTGTTATTTTTGTCTTCCATCCTCTCCCTTCTCATGTTGTTTTCCCTTCCCGTTCTCTCCTCTTCCCTTCCCTTCATTTTTTTTCCCCTCTTTTCTCTAATCTCTTTTTTGTTCTGTTCTCTTTTCTCTTCGTTTCTCTTCTCTTCTCGTCTCTTCTCTTTTCTTTCCTCTCCTCTCCTTTTTACTTTTCGTTTCGTCTTCTCATAACCTTTTTCCTCTCTCTCTCTCTCTCTCTCTCTCTCTCTCTCTCTCTCAGGGCAGGATAGCCATTGCGAGACAAGATGGGAGGAGTTTGAGACAGTCAACGCACGTTGGGGATAGTGTGGGGCAGTTTGGAGCATGAGGCAGTTCAGAGAGTGAGGCAGAACAAGCTGTTTAGACGCAGTTTCAAGATTTGCTTCAAGGATGCGGGCGTAATAAGGACATTCATAATTTTCTGACAGCATATTGACACAATAAAATACGTACAGTTGCGAGGATAAGTTTGCCCAATTTTTTACCTCTTTTGTTTGTCACGTTTCTCTGTTGGCTAATAATCTTTAGCTGAGAGATTATTCGTGTGAATATGATGTGTCAGGGAATAAAGTGACGTTCGTGACATATTTGTAAAGTAAACGCTCTATAAGTGTATCCGAATTAGTCCCCTATTGTACAGTAGTGAAATAAACTCTACGAACCTGTTACCCACGTTTCAGTGTTTCTGCATCTTGACTCCATCACTCCAGTGACGTACTAGTTCGCTTTGTGCTTGCTACTAACAAACGATTTCATGTAATGTTAGGGAGCACCTCAGTAATATACGGTAGGGGTTAATGGAGCTGTATTTGACGTAACAAGTGAAAAGAGACTCCTTTCCATAAAAGATTATTTGGGTGTAGCAACCGGGGTTTAGGGAAATAAACTGCCTTATTTTAGTATATAGTTATGAATGTGATTAGGGGAGGTTTCAGAGAGAGAGAGAGAGAGAGAGAGAGAGAGAGAGAAAAGCAGACTGGCGAGTTAAAAAAGATATTCTAAAAAAAAAAAAAAATGGTGGCCGGAGTAGTCGCAACCAGGGATAAAAATGGACTAATTGATCGGAATAATAGAGAAAGGGATATTGGAATCTCTTTCTCTATTATTCCGATCAATTAGTCTTTTCAATTTTTATCCCTGGTTTCGACAACGCCGGCCACCATTTTTTTTTTTTTTTTTTTTTTTTGGAATATCGTTCTTAACTAGCCTGTCTGCTTCTCTCTCTCTCTCTCTCTCTCTCTCTCTCTCTCTCTCTCTCTCTCTCTCACACACACACACACACACACACACACACACACACACACACACCTTCAGATGATCTTACATGTCTGTTTCCTCAAACCCTGTGATGTAATTTCATTCGTTTGTTAGACCATTTCTTTTGTAGTGCCTTATTTCCTCGCTGAAATTATTGAGATATGTCAGTCAGTCCTGGGTCACGTAATGGCGGGTCTCCACGCTGCTTGATCTCTGGCATCTTCCCTGTTCAGAGCCATTTAGTAATAATGAAGGCTGTGCGTAACTCCTTCTGTTATAAAAACGTTTACTTCATTTTCTTCAATCTCCTTCACCTCTTCCTCTCTACCCACCTCTTTCACTTTCCTCTCAATCTCTCTTCCTCGTCTTCGTCCTCATCTCTTCTCACATTCACCATTTTCATTATCCTCTCTCCCCCTTCCCCAGCCAACGTCCCTTTCCTTCCCCTCCTTCCCCCAACAACAGCAGCAGCGCTGCCGCCGCCGCCGCCGCCGCCGCCGCTGCCGCCTTTTGCTCCTCTTTCTTAGCTCTTCTTCCCCCTTTCATTGTTGTTCACTCTCCATTCCACCCTCTCCCAGGATAGAGGAGCGGAAGGGAGAGATTGGAGGGCCTTCTATCTCTCCTTTCGGCTCCACCACCCTTGTCCCCCTTCTCTCTTCCCCTCTCCTTATCTTCTTCCCCCCCCCTCTGCTCTCTTCGTTCCCTCTGTTATCTTCCCATTCCTAATCTTTCGTGTCATCGCCTCTCCTTCCTCTTGTCATTTCACAGTCTTGTTATCACCCCTTCCCTCGCCATTTTATCTCCCCTTGTCCCACATTTTTCTCTCCCCCTCCCTTCCCCCACGTTCCTCTCTCTTCTTCACCTGTTTAATATCTCCCCCTTCCTGCCTATTCTTCCTGCCTATTCTCCACCCGTGACTCGGTAAAATACCAGAACTGTCCCCAACTTGAAAGAATTATTCTGACCATAAAATAAAGCTTTGAATACGTCAGGCATTGATGAATATTGTACAGTGTTAAATCCAATCACACACTTAAGCATTTGGCAAAGTGTTCCTTGATCCCCTTCTCTGTTTCTCTGGCGATTCCCATGCTAAGCGCCGACCAGTGAGCTGACTGTGTGTGTGTGTGTGTGTGTGTGTGTGTGTGTGTGTGTGTGTGTGTGTGTGTGAGTGTGTGTGTGTGTGTGTGTGAATAATTCTGTCTGCCTGAAAAGAGTACCAGAGAGAGAGAGAGAGAGGGGGGGGGGGGTGAAAGCGGGTGTGTGGAAGAATAAGGGAGTATGAAGGAACAGCATAGGAAAGTGAAAATGTGTGTGTGTGTGTGTGTGTGTGTGTGTGTGTGTGTGTGTGTGTGTGTGTGTGTGTGTGTGTGTGTGTGTGAAGACACAGCACGATTTATATATAAACAAGAAACGATAGTGGGTCAAATGTGTTTAGGTGTATGGGTATGATTGTGCGTGCGTGAGTTTGTGTGTGCGTGTGGGAGACAGGAAGGGAGGTAAGAGATAAGAACAGGATAAAGGGAGTGGGGAAGGGAAGGGAGAGGGAAAGAGTGAGAGAGAGAGAGAGAGAGAGAGAGAGAGAGAGGAGTGGGGGAGTCTAGCCTAAAAATATAATACCTTGAAAGATAAAATGCCATAATTAGAGTTAACAGTTTCAAGTGCCAGTCTAAGATGACTTAAAGAATGAATATTAACTGGAAACAGAAACTGATAAGGAGAAGACAGTTAGAGAAAATAATGGATATAATGGAGCTGTGTTTTAAAGATAGGATGGTTATCATTATTACAGTAAATACCGGTGCTGTTCCTCTATCCAGTTATCATGTATAAATAATTAACCTCTTTACCCCCAGAACATTTGTGTTGTTATTGATATTTTTAACTTGTATATTGTTTAGGACATTCTGTTTAACCCCTTCATTATTTTTCGCCTGTCTTAAAAATTTATAAATATATCTGTCTATTCAGCTCTGTCTTATCTGTCTGTATCTCTGTGTTTGAGTCAGTCTGTCCAGCTGTCTGCGTGTCTTTCTGTCTGTCTGCCTACCTGTCCGTGTGTGTATATCTGTCTGTCTGTCTATATAAAGCCAAATGTCTTAATCCCGGAAGAGTTGGCCGCAAACAAATTGCCTCAGTGTTACCCTGTCGTCCTCCATTAGGCTGCCCTCACTCCAGCTTCCACGTCCCTTTCTTGTTAATCAGATGAATAGAAATACATAAAAATGACGTTCTCAGGTTGAAAGAATTAAAGGGATACTGGGTGACAACGCCTGGTGGTCTAGTGGGTTTAGGCGTCGATCTGGGTCAGGTTCTGTGAGCTTTGGCTGCTTTCTTTAGCCAAGTGGTAGCGAAGTGGTCTGCTGTGTGGAAGGACCCAAGTTCGATCACAGTCTGGGGCAGGGAAGCATTTATAGCTGATTTGGCTGTATATAAAATAGACACTGCTGAACTTCCAAAACATTTACCCGTATACCATAAAAACACCACCGCTAATACCATCACACCAGTCAGACTTTACTGATCTTCCACAACACCCGCCGATATACCATAAAAACACCACCGCTAATACCATCACACCAGTCGTGAATGAGCGGTGGGTATTAGTGCCACAGTGGTGACATGTGAAGGTGTGTGGCGCCGTCTGCTGCCAGTAAATGCTAAGCCTCAGGGAGTGGACTATCTTGCCTGTGTTTAGAGTCGGATACATGAAACAAAGGGGGATACAGAGTCGACTGGATTATTTATTTTTATTTATTTATTATTATTATTTTCTTTTTAGGGTGTGGGTGGGTGGGCTGGATCAGAGTCATGTAAAACCTTTAGGTCTGTGTTGTACAAGGGTAGGTCAGCCTCTGGCCCCTGTACCTCTGAGGGAACTGGCTTACTGTTTACAGACTCTCTCTCTCTCTCTCTCTCTCTCTCTCTCTCTCTCTCTCTCTCTCTCTCTCTCTCTCTCAGACAAACAGGATATATTACGGAGTCCATTAATGTTGTTTACCTCTTCCAGTAAAAGCACTCGTATTAGCTCTTCATTACATACATACGTGCGTACATGCATACATATATGCATGCATGCATACATACATGCATGCATGCATACATGCATAGATACATCCATCCATCCATCCATCCATCCATACATACATACATACATGCATGCATGCATATATACATACATACATGCATGCATGCATACATACATACATACATACATACATACATGTATACTGTATATACCTGCTGGTAGATACGTACACCCTCTCAGACAAGTATCGTCACTCTTACAGCACGTATCATTCAGAAACATGGGTGAAGCATTGTGATATATGGGACATCCTGTAATTATTAGTGCAGATATTATATTTCGTAATTATCAGAACTCAAACTTGCAAAAAGTTTCACATACTGGCTGGTGTATGTTTTGAGGCAGCACATTTATAGACTCGTGTGTGTCTGCAGAAGTTGCTCATTTTCACAACTATCGCAGCCAACGGTGCCGATACTTTTTTGGGAGTGTACATATATACCCTACCTAACATATTACAATACATCCATCCGTACATCCATCTGTACTAAGGTATGTTCACACTGATACAAACATAATTACATACCGTAGTGTCTGTCCATCAGGTCATTGTAAATACAGTATATACGTATAATAACTCACAAAGGTTCACCCATAGACTACGGACTGTAAACTACCTTAACTACCTACCTACCAGCCATCACAGCATAACTACCCAGCAAATTTATTCATACATTTATGTATTCAAACCGGTACTGAATCTTAATACAGCCATTCATACATTTATGCATTTAGTAATTTTCTTTGGTAATTACTAAATGAGAAAGTGTGTTAACCCCTTCAGGCCGAGGCCATGTTATATATTCATCCCTCAGCCAGATAATGTTATTTGGCTCATGTGAGACTTTATAACTGGCTGGGATATATATATATATATATATATATATATATATATATATATATATATATATATATATATATATATATATATATAATGCCTTAAACACTTCACAACCATGATGCATTTATAGTGTTATTCTTTGCACGTTAACATGATTTTATTTACCCTAATGAACACTATTGGAACTGGAGACATTAAATGTGGTACTCCTTACCTCCATTCACTACTACACTGCCATTCTAAATTACCTAAGTTAGTCTGGAGGTAGCAAGACTAAAATATTAATGTTGTAGGAGTGAAGGAGTAATATTACGCAACGCTGCCTTAAAAGACTGGACCAAGAGGGGGTGTGAAGAAGGGTATGTCGATGTGGTGAGTGATGTAATTGGGGCGGAGAGAGAGAGAGAGAGAGAGAGAGAGAGAGAGAATTACACATGTAACATGGAAAGACGGACAGATGACGAACGGAGAAAACGTGCATGTACTGTAAACAAGAACAGTGAAAAAAAAAATGCGGGTGTTGTCTCGAAACACTGGTGTTGGTGGTACCGGCAAGATCAACCTATCTGAAAAATGGTTCTTTATTTTTTTTCTTGACATTTGCTTTCAGCGTTGGTGTGTGTGTGTGTGTGTGTGTGTGTGTGTGTGTGTGTGTGTGTGTGTGGTCTTTCAAAAATGGTAGAACTTTATTTTTAGATTTTTTTAAATATGCAAGTTTTTCCTTTTTAATATGCAAGTTTTTCCTTTTGAGAATTATTGAAGTACCCAGCATTCCTTTTTAGTATTTTATGATTCATCTTTTCAGATTATGACGATCGATCAGATACTGATATTTCAGACAAATGTTTTGCAGACTAATGTGTATCATTTTTTTGTTTTCAGTGTGATATATCTGTCAAATTTGGGGGTCTAACAAGATTTTTGGAGCGATCTTTTTTTTTCAGTCTTTCAAAAATTTTCTTATGAGTCTTAAGGTAATTGTATTTGTGGTGTTTTGTATATTTTATGCTCATACCTTTGCAGCGCAGTTTTCTTTTTTATTAACGTAAGTAGCTGGGATGATGAGAGATAAGATAGTAAAGGAATCAAGAGGTGGAGGAGAAAAGGTTTGGAGGAAGGAAGGAAATTGCAGAGAGAGGAAAAATATCGTGGAGAGGAGGCGAGTTTGGAAGAAGTTTAAAGACGAAGGACGTGAAGTAGGAGAAAGGAGAAAGAAAAAATGAAGGAAGAAAAATACAGAGGGCTGGAGTAGGTAGAGGAAGAAGAAAGACACGGAAGAAGCAGTATAGCAGTGGGGGAACTTTGCAACCCCTGTCCAGTGAAATGGTCCAAACATGTAATCACACATGGTATGCCCCACACACCAGTATGTCACATAGACCTGTTGCATCACTGCCAGGGCTGAGCATGAACCCTGACCCCATCCCATTTTTTTTTTTTCCTTTTTTTTTTTTACCATTTTCCCGAGCACAAGATAAATATAGGATTTTATATTTGGATGTCAGTTTTTCCTTGCATAGTTGTTTTACATATTGTTTGTTTTCCTGTTTGTAGTTATGTTTTATGTGTTTTATGTTTTAAAGTGCTGTGAGTTATGTTTGCTGCTTTGTATGTACTGTATCAGGCGTGCCTGATTTTGCGTGTTTCGATGCATGTTTCCGTGTGTTTGGTTTAAGGTGTTTTATTTTATATTCTGTGTTTTTTACAGGTGTGTTGTCAAAGGCTTCATGGAAGAGAAGATAGGAGAGACGGAGTAGGAAAAGGTAAGGCAAGAGAACAGTACAGCCAGGAACAAAAATTGGTCCACTATTCCGCTGCGGCTGTTTCACACAGTGGCATGTCCGTCACTTTCTCCCTGACGTATCTGTCAAAAAGAATCATCAGTGGCCAGAGAAGCCTACCATGCCTCTTACAACTAAGGAATGTTAGCCATCAGAGGAAAGTGACAAATGGAAGCGGTGAAATATTAGGCCAGTTTTTGTATCCGTCGGCACAGTATCGTTCCAAGTCTTTCGCACCTTAGGAAGGTCATGGCAATTATGAGAACTTTTAGGCAACCTTTTTTGTACTCAACTGGGCGGAAAGTTGTGTTGTTCTGAAGACCACACAGATATTACTGTCCCAAGGAGGTGGTACTACCTCGATATTTTATTTATTTATTTTATTTATTATTTGTAGGTCAGCTCTGAGCAAAAACTTGACAGTCCATAACCTGCGGCCTGGCTGTCTTCTTTCGTGTTACAAACCTTCAAATGTCACCTTTTGGGCCAAAACCCAGCCGTCCATAGTGAATGCATGCCAGGGCTGTTTCATTAAGGACTGGTGTGATGGCAGTACCGGGGGTGTTTGTATGACATATCGCAGATTGTGTAAGATCAGTACAGTCGGTAGTAATGACATTCATATAGTTATATCCTTCCATGGTTCATCCTGGGAACCCTTGTTTTTTCTGACAGCATACGTCTTCTCAAACCTTTTGATTGAACAGAGAGAGAGAGAGAGAGAGAGAGAGGCGGGAAGGGGGCTGGCGGGGGCATGAATAATAGTCTATGTGGTGATAGTGTTGATGATAGTAGTAGGGGAGGTGATAGTCACAGGGTCTCCACCACAATAGTAAACAACAGTAGATTAAAAGTATTCACAGAGCACAGCGACCTCGTGTGCAGACTTTGACCTTGACCTGTGACCTTTAGATTAAATTGATCTGCACCCAAATGGAATCAGTCCTTGCCATCCCCACACATAATGTATGCGCCAAGTTTGATCCAGATCTCATCCAGATCGCATCAGGCATTCATGAGATAACGCCGCGCCCTGAAGTTTGACTTTGACCCGTGACCCTCACCTTTGATGGACCTGCACCAAAATGGAGTCAGTCCTTTCCAGACCCACACCATAGAATTGTGTTAGTGTTATATAGATCGTACGTACCAGGCATCACTGATATATTTTGTTAACATAGACGTAGACTCGTTCGCAATAGCTACTTAAACGGCTTTACAAATTAACTTTCTTCCTTAATAGCTGTCTCATTGTAACTCCCACACCTCGGGAGAAAACTTATCTCTTTTACAGATAGCTATTCTTGCCACTGAGGGGCCTTCCGAGGTTTCAGGGTTAAATAGACACAAACAAAAGACTGGACCCTCTTCACTCACCCTTCCTTGCTCTAGCCTGCCTTCCTGTGGCCTCAGTGTGTGGGCGTAAGAGAGGGGAAATGGTCCGCTTCTACCCTTGATTTATGTGGTGAGGGGAGGGTGGTGGATAGTGGAGGAATTGGGGAAGGAGACGAGGGGAAAATAAGACTTGAGAGGGTTAAGGTGAGGATGATGTAAAGAGAGAGAGACGGGGGTGGGTGAGAGGGAGGGTTGATGAGTTTGAATGAAGAAGAGGTTGAGTTAATGAGAAGGGAGATGATGATAAGATGAGAAGAGATTAATAAAGATGATGAATAGTAAGCCTAGCGTGAGGGGAATGTGAAAATAGTGACAGGGAAAAGGAGGGAAGGAAGAGGAGTAATGGAAAAATTGAAGGGTTGAGGTTAGGGTGAGGGTATGATTAGGGTGAGAGAGAGAGAGAGAGAGAGAGAGAGAGAGAGAGAGAGAGAGAGGGGGGGGGAATGGAGAGCATCATTGATTGAGAACACAATAATTTGTAAAAAAAAAAAATAAATAAAATATGGCTCAGGGGGATGAAAGAGAATTGTATGAGGAAAGGAAGTGCAAAAACGGCTTAAGGTGCCTAGAAAAAAAAAAAAAAAAAAAAAAAGACAAAGATGGGTAAAAATGAAGAGAGAAAAATTGGGGAGAAAGTTAATAGTAAACGGGGGGGGGGGGGTATTGGAGTAAAATAAGAGACTATTGAGAAGGCTGAAGACGAGGAGGGAAGGAGGAAGGAGGAAAGGAGGATAGGAAGGGAAGAATGGGAATTGATGATGATAGTGAGGAGAGCACATCGCTTTTATACCATCTTTTAACTTTTTCACTACGATTATTATTCTTATTAACACGTCAAATTTTTATTCCGGTTAAAAAGAGAAATAATCTTGTGTAACAGGAAGACTGAAAAACATTCTCCATTAACTGAAAGAATTTATACCCACTATGATGACAACATTTGTGTGTTAGGTTTGGTGCCACCACAGGATATTATTTAGCTTAACAGCCCATTATAGTGCAGACAAAAACAGCCTCTGTGAACCCCCTTAAACTTCCCCCTTACCGGTACACTGGACGACTCTCGTACTGACCATTTGCATTATATTATTCACCTTTTCAACTTCTTTGTCCGGTGACGTCATCTTTCATTGTTTCTACATCAACACAATTTACGTCAGCATTTTGGTGGGGTTATCAAATATTAACTCATTCATCTCCATTCAACCACGGATACTGGTTTACGCGTACACGTTTTATTTATAAATATACTGTATAACTATAAAGTACTCTGCGTATGCGTTATGTTTTTTTTTTTTTTATTGGAAGGAACGGTTTGCGAGCTCCAGGCCTTTGGTTCCTTCTTCCTTGCATTGAAAAAAAAAAAAAAAAAAGATGTTTGGTGAGAAAGAACTTTTAAGGATTTTGGATTTACTCTTTCGAATGCTGTAAAAGTTTTAAAAATTCATAACACGAACAAGAAATACAGGGTAAGCTGATGTTGCTGTCATATGCCAGGTGTCTTGAGACACAGGTAAACAGAGTATTACGATCCATGGGGAGTATTTAACTGTATCTACCCTATGAAGACCCATGGAAAGCAATAAGAAAAGAGAAGGATCATGAACACTATGCAACTAGACAAACTACAGGGTAGATTGATAATGATTTGGTTGATTATTCATTTAATTTAACAAACTAAACATACAATAATTACAACCCTAAACCTAACTAAACCTAAGAAAAAAACAATATAAATACCTAAAGCCATTCACCATCAGAAGATTAATGAACTAATGCAAGGAGAAAACTGATACTCATGGTTTACAGCAAAAGAAGGCGTTGAAGATGGGTTCCCTATAACACAGGCTTCCAGGTAAAGGTCAGGAGTGGTTCACTAAGATATTCCCAGGGCAGAGGATGAGTGTGAACTGAACTTGCGCGGGAAACCAGATAATCAGGCAACCTCGCTTCACACAGAAAAAGGGAGGGAAAGTCAGGTGACATGTTGGGAAACTAGTAGTATCAAATCCAGTCAACAGATGGAGCGCTGGTAGCGTGAGGTGGACGAGTGCTTGACTTCAGTCAAAAGATGGGAGTTCACGAGGGATGAGGCGGAGGAGTAATAATTATAGCCGTAACACCTCCCCCACAAAGACCTACGCAGTGGAAGCACGAAGGAGGTAGATTACTCTGTAGCCTCGATGGGATGTCTCGACAGGGTATCCGCGAGAATGTTGTCAACACCCCTTATATGCTGAACTTGAAGATTAAATGGCTGAACAAGCAGGGCCCATCGTAGAATCCGTTGATTGGAATTCTTCATAGTCTGGAGAAATACAAGAGGATTGTGGTCCGTAAAGACAGTAGTAGGATGAGGATGGTGGCGAAGATAGCACTCGAACTTCTTGATTGCTAGCACGAGAGCTAGAGCCTCTTTCTCAATTGTGGAGTAGCCCCGTTGATGTCCTTTCAGCTTCGACGAATAGTAGGCAATAGGATGGAGAACACCACTCACTGGGTTGGTTTGCAGCAAAACAGCACCAACCCCAACTCCACTAGCATCGATATGAAGATGGAAAGGTTGCGAGTGGTCAGGAGTTCTGAGGACAGGTCTGCTGGCAAGAAAAGTTTTCAGACGTTGAAAGGCAGTCTCGCAGGCAGAGGTCCACTTGAAGAGGGTTCGAAGTGCGGTGAGATCAGTCAGTGGAGCTGCAACACTGGAGAAGTTCTTACAAAAACGACGATAGAAACCGGCCATCCCCAAAAACCTCATGACTTCCTTTCTGGTGGTTGGAGTTGGGAACGCTAGAACTGCTTCCACATTGGCCTCCTTCGGTAGAACTTGCCCCTGTCCCACAACATGTCCAAGATATGTTACTGTAGAGTCTCCAAAAGTAGATTTAGCTAAGTTGATGGTAAATCCTACTTCTTTTAGTTTGTTGAAGAGGGCATGGAGACGTGTCAGGTGTTCGTCCCACTGGTCAGCCATCACCACAAGGTCATCCAGATAAGCTGAAGTCCCAACCAAATCCTGTGTGATGAAGTTGATGATCCTCTGGAATGTGGCCGGAGCATTAGATAACCCAAATGGCATTACAGTGTACTGATATAACCCAAATGGGGTTATGAAAGCAGATATTAGTTTAGCTCTGTCTGTCATACCTATCTGGTAATAGCCTTTTTGGAGATCTATTGTGCTAATAAATTCGGAGTTTCCTATGCAATCTATTAAGTCCTCTATGAGTGGTAGGGGATAAGAGTCAGAGACAGTGACCTTATTGACTTTACGATAGTCTGTACAGAACCTGTGGCTTCCATCGGGTTTTGGAACTAAAAGGCATGGGGAAGCCCAAGGAGAAAAACTTGGTTCTGCAAGGTGATTAGCAGTTAAGAATTCAACTTCCTTTTTCATTACTTTAATTTTTAAAGGATTAAGACGATATGCTGGCTGTTTAATTGGACTAGTAGCATCGCTAACCAACCGTATGTCATGTTTTAAGAGACCACAAAACCCTGGTAAATCAGCAGTAACTTCAGGATAAGACTTCAATAACAATTCTAGGTCATCCTTTTGTATGTTGGTCAAACTTGATAGGTAATCACATAGAGATTCCATGATCATGCTGTTAGGTAGGTTACCGGACGGTTGGGGTAGGTCCAATTCTGGGTTTGTCAAGTCTGAAGTCTCTGGCTCTGGCTCTGGCTCCGTTCCCACAAACAGTACAGGGTTCATCTCATTTCTCTCTGCATAGTGCTCCTCTGGGCATCTAGTAAAATAAGGTTTCATTAAATTCACATGAACAAGTTGAGAGTCTTTACGTCTATCTGGGGTGTGTACTACATAATTCAACTTTGATAGTTTTTTGGCAACTACATATGGGCCAGTGAATTTACTCCTGAGGGGACTACCTGGAATGGGAAGAAAGAGCAAGACCTTGTCTCCTGGGGAGTAACTGTGTGCAACAGACGATGGATGTTGAAGTCTTTCCATTTTACACTGAGCCTTTAATAAGGTATCTTTAGCAATCGTTCTGACTTCTGATAATCTAGATCTTAAATTATCAATATAGTGAGATACAGATGGACTTTCTTGAGTAGTGCTGTTAAACCACTGATCTTTCAGAAGCTTCAAGGGACCCCTTATTTGTCGTCCATATAATACCTCAAATGGAGAATATCCTAAAGACTCCTGAGGACACTCCCTTATAGCAAAAAGAAGAAAGTCTATGCCTTCATCCCATTCCTTGTGGTTTTCCAAGCAATACTTTTTCAACATTGATTTAAAGGTCTGGTGGAACCTTTCTAAACAGCCCTGGGATTGTGGGTGATAAGCCGAGGAAGTGACATGTTTAACCTCTAGTTCCTCCATAACTTTTTTGAAAAGCCTACTGGTAAAATTCGTCCCTTGATCCGATTGGATTTCTTTAGGGATGCCAAATGCAGTGAACAAATGAAGCAGGGATTTCATTATAGTTTTAGAGGTGATATTTCTGAGGGGATAGACTTCAGGGTATCTTGTTGCAGTATCCATGATAGTAAATAAGTACTGGTTACCTTTCTTTGTCCTAGGTAGAGGTCCCACACAATCAATAACTACCTTTTCAAAAGGTGCTGTCACTACAGGAATTGCATGGAGTGGAGCAGACTTAAGCTGTTCATTAGGTTTACCAGCCACTTGACAAACATGACAAGTTTTTATAAAAGTAGAAACATCCTTTCTAAGACCTGACCAATAGTAATGTTGTAGGATTTTTTTGTAAGTTTTTAAGACCCCTAGGTGACCAGCTATCCCGTCATGAGCCAGTTTAAGGATGGATTGTCTGACAGATTTGGGAATCACAACTTGGTGGATTTCTGACCAGGTATCAAGATGTTTTAGTTCTGGTGGTCTATAAGCTCTCATCAAAACGCCATCATGGAAGTAAAAACAAGGCAATGTATTTAGGTCTTTACCTTCGACTGCAGCATGTCTCAGGGTAGCAAGTGATGGATCAGCCTTCTGAGCTTTAATTAGGTTTTCTTTTGAGATAGTCTGATCCAGCAGATATTCCTTGGGAGCAGGTGGTGGTAATGGATTGATTTTGTTCTTTTTAGCCTTCTGTGACCTAGTTACAACACAGGAGGGAAATAAGTGGGGAGCAACAGTATCTAGAATCTCAGTTGGGCTCTCAGTTAAAGGGTTTTCAACCACTGAAACCATAGGCACAATGAGTTCTCCTGCCAAATCATTTCCCAATAGCAGATGAGATCCCTTGACTGGCAAAGGGTCTTCTCTGACAGCTACTTTAACATTTCCAGATAAAAGGTCACACTGGAGATAAACTTCAGCTAAGGGATAGGAGGGATTAGATGAAAGGTCAGACAAAATCACCTTCTCCCCAGTGAAGGCACTAGATACACAAGGAATAGCATTTCTGACCAAAATTGATTGAGATGCTCCAGTATCTCTCAAGATAGTAATGGGAAATGACTCATCATCTTTATTCAGTGAGACTGTACCCTGAAACATAAAAGGAAGGAAGGAATTCTGATGAGGCTTATTTGAATCATAAGTCACTACTGGCTTTTCAATTTCATGAGGAGATTTTTCTTTGGGGTTAAACATGTTTTTTGAAGTTTTACAATTAGGGTGTTTGCAGGACTGGATAGAATGACCTGGCTTTTTGCAATAACTACAGGATATATTGGAGATATTTTGAGTCCAAGGCATCAAGTGTGAAGAGCTCTGCTTACCACCCACCATACCGGAGCTTACACCAGAGGAGTACTTAACACCTGAGATGGAACCACTCCTGTTATTTAGAGATCCCATCAATAAATCATAGGCGTCAGCCAACTCCGCTGCTTTCATGAGATCCTTCTGTCCTTGCTCCTCCACATGCTTCAGGATGGTGAATGGCAACTTACTCTTCCACTCTTCCAAAACCATGAGATTAACCAGGTCTGAAAATGTTGAGGTGTTAGTTGTTTCAAGCCATTTCTTAAACTGTCTTAATTTATCATTTGCAAACTCCACATAAGTATGAGAAATTGATTTTACATGTTTTCTGAACTTCTGTCGATATCCATCAGGAGAAATTGAATATGCACGAAGAATACTAGTCTTTAAACCATTATAATCATTTTTATCATCAAAACTATTATAAACTCTCTGAGCTTTTCCGATCAGCTTTGGGACCAAGACTGATATCCAGTGTTGTTCAGGCCACTCATTTTCTTGGCAATGTGCTCAAATGTGTTTAAAAATCCATCCACATCATTCTCATCAAACTGAGGCAATAAAGCAGCTTCCTTGTGTGGTTTAAACGCAGTTAATTTCTCTCTCAATTCAATTTCCTTTTCCCTAAGGTTTGAATTTGCATTTGCTTCAAGCTCTCTTATTTGTAATTCTTTCATTTTTACTCTCTCTTCTTGAGCTAATTGTTCTGTTCTCATTCTCTCTTCTTGAGCTAATTGTTCTGTTCTCATTCTTTCTTCTTGAGCTAATTGTTCTGTTCTCATTATCTTTTCTTGAGCTAATTGTTCTGTTTTCATTCTCTCTTCTTGAGCTAATTGTTCTGTTCTCATTATCTTTTCTTGAGCTAATTGTTCTGTTCTCATTATCTTTTCTTGAGCTAATTGTTCTATCTTAAGCTGATATTCTAATCTTAATCTTTCCATCTCCACTGGGTCACTGTGTCCTTGTTTAGTATGAGTTGAATAAGGATTATCAACCCTAGTAGGAAAGGAATAACTCATAGGAGTCAAAACATCAATAGCCTCTGTCCCCAGGACTTCCCTTTGAACTAAAGACTCTATAATTGTGTTTTTTAAGACCTCTTTTGTCATACGAGATTCAATTTCTATTTGGAAGTAGGTAGCAATGCTTTTCCACTCATCTTTCTTTAAGTCTTTTAATTGCTCATGGCTAGGATTTTCAACAAATTTTTGAAGGTCAAACATGATTAAAATGTATGAGAAAATTATGGTAAGTTATATTTTAGACACAGATTACAGGAAGAAAACTCTTTGAAGTCCTGGAAACTTCCAGAGCCTTGACCAAAATATTAACTTACGAAAGTCGTTGTCTATGATTAAGAGCAGAGGATGACGGCTTTTAGCATGATCCGGATTACCCCTGATTATAGGATAAGACAAAACAACTTTGATTCTTGAATAATCTGGGACTTGGAAGAGTGAGTGTATCAAACTAGCCACTTGCCCTATCGCAACTAGCAGATGTAGACCTCACTGGAGCGTGGGATACGGCATTATAAACGATCCGGATATATTCCCCACATTTGATAGAACTTATAACGACCCTGTATTTCGTTAAAAATGAAAGATAAGTTCTATGAAGACTCCTGAACCTATAAACCTATGTGCTGACAAGTTCACACAAATACCAAAATGTTTATTGCATCAAGGATTTTAAATCGAATGGAAACAAGTTTCACACTAATACCAAAATGCTAAATACATCAAGGAAAATTTAAAATCTATGGGAACAAGCAACAGCAACCCCTCAAAACACCATTACTGTAAATGTCTGTCTAGCTGAAATAGGTCCTGTCACGGTCGCCATTTATTACGATCCATGGGGAGTATTTAACTGTATCTACCCTATGAAGACCCATGGAAAGCAATAAGAAAAGAGAAGGATCATGAACACTATGCAACTAGACAAACTACAGGGTAGATTGATAATGATTTGGTTGATTATTCATTTAATTTAACAAACTAAACATACAATAATTACAACCCTAAACCTAACTAAACCTAAGAAAAAAACAATATAAATACCTAAAGCCATTCACCATCAGAAGATTAATGAACTAATGCAAGGAGAAAACTGATACTCATGGTTTACAGCAAAAGAAGGCGTTGAAGATGGGTTCCCTATAACACAGGCTTCCAGGTAAAGGTCAGGAGTGGTTCACTAAGATATTCCCAGGGCAGAGGATGAGTGTGAACTGAACTTGCGCGGGAAACCAGATAATCAGGCAACCTCGCTTCACACAGAAAAAGGGAGGGAAAGTCAGGTGACATGTTGGGAAACTAGTAGTATCAAATCCAGTCAACAGATGGAGCGCTGGTAGCGTGAGGTGGACGAGTGCTTGACTTCAGTCAAAAGATGGGAGTTCACGAGGGATGAGGCGGAGGAGTAATAATTATAGCCGTAACAAGAGATACACCTGTCACGTGCATCGCTTTGAAATACGTGTATAAATACTGGCATCTTAGTCTTCTTTATGAAATGAAGCAAACAGTCTGAGTTCAGTTTGATGGCGGCAGTTTACAGGCTTGAATCACAGTCTTGGGAAGGGAAAGGATGGGAAGGAGGTGAAGGGGAAACTGGTGCAGGATGGTAGGAAATGAGACACTCTTGGGCGGAGATGAGAGTAAGAGCATCGGCATTACGCTAAATTTATCAGCCATCAGTCCAGCACACAAGGAACCGTTCACCTCCACAACACCATTCAGATTCTGCCCTTTTCGTTGGCGTGTACTCACGTTAAGGGAAATTCACACCACCACCAGACACTGTTGAAATTAGATAATACTAGTTTCCAGTATCTAACTTACCTTCGTTAAACCTTTCTGTATTAATAACACACATTATTATATTGCTTAGGCCAAGACAATTTTACTTAGATGTGTGTTTTGTGTGTGCTTCCACAGCTGAGGAGAAACCTCTGCCTGACAGACATAATTCTACAACCATATCTGTGCAGTAACAATCGCTGTTAATCCTCTATAGAACAGGACGACTTTTGATTGTATGACTAATTATCACCAGATGGTTTTACTCAGATGAGTGAGATCCATGAACGGCAAAAGATTAAACATTATTTTCCCCAAAGATCCGACCGTTTAAGATTAAAAACCCATTAAGTGACCCAGAATGCAGAGATGTTAATGAGATTGCCTGGAAAATAAAGTGGGTGATTTGATTTAAGGAGGGGCCGTACCTGGACGTAGCAGATTTTCCACCAGTATTATTTACTTACCCCTTGTCTTCAAGGGGTTGGAGTTTGTGTGTGTGTGTGTGTGTGTGTGTGTGTGCCACCTACTTAGTTCCGCACAGTATCCATTTATTTTTTTACTCTAACAAGAAATTCACTGGTTACCCTTATTACACAGCTCCCCCAGGTCATTCAGTTTCCCGTGCTGCCAGGGTCTGTCCGCCTGGCTGTGTATGTATGTGACGCCTTATGTACCCACCAGCCCTTATGTATGTTGTGTATGTGACACCTTATGTACCCACCAGCCCTTATGTATGTTGTGTATGTGACGCCTTATGTACCCACCAGCCCTTATGTATGTTGTGTATGTGACGCCTTATGTACCCACCAGCCCTTATGTATGTTGTGTATGTGACGCCTTATGTACCCACCAGCCCTTATGTATGTTGTGTATGTGACGCCTTATGTACCCACCAGCCCTTATGTACTGTATGTTGTGTATGTGACGGCTTATGTACCCACCAGCCCTTATGTATGTTGTGTATGTGACGCCTTATGTACCCACCAGCCCTTATGTATGTTGTGTATGTGACGCCTTATGTACCCACCAGCCCTTATGTATGTTGTGTATGTGACGCCTTATGTACCCACCAGCCCTTATGTATGTTGTGTATGTGACGCCTTATGTACCCACCAGCCCTTATGTATGTTGTGTATGTGACGCCTTATGTACCCACCAGCCCTTATGTATGTTGTGTATGTGACGCCTTATGTACCCACCAGCCCTTATGTATGTTGTGTATGTGACGCCTTATGTACCCACCAGCCCTTATGTATGTCGTGTATGCGTGTGGGATGTCAGGACACAACAGGAATGGAGCTGTGGAGAGCTGAATTGAAGCTTTCTTGCAGTCTTCCCTGCTGCTGCTGAATATAAAGTAACAGTCCTGTGCACTTACCGTCAACAGGCCTTTTACGTGTCTCGTGTTTCCAGCTGATGATACATATGGATGCACTAGCGTATTTGCTCTGTCTAGTAATATTTCACGAGGTTATGACAGTTTTAATAGTTTTCAACTGAGATCCTTCCCACCTGTTTGGTTTTCACTAATTAGTTGTGCAAAATCTCTTACTTTTCTTTTCAGGTGAGGTCCTTCCGATCTGCGTGATTTTCACTAAGTAGTTTGGCAAAATGTCTCAAGTTTTATTTCCATTCGAGAGCTCTCCAACCTGCTTCGTTTTCATTCATTAGATTGGCAAAATCTAAGTTTTAACCGTCTTTATACATTTAGGATTATGAAGTAGCAAAGTGAGGTGATGTCGCACTAGTCTGCTGTTGTTTTGAATAGTTAAGTAATATCCATTTAGTTTCTGACACAGTATTAAAAGAACCTGTTGCTGCATATATACTAGCAGTGGTACACAGTCTTAAGCCTTTGCGTATGTCAGGCTTCAGACTAAAAGGCAAGATACAATTGCACCACATTGTTATTGATTTGTCGCTATTGGTTATACCGGTAAATTTTTTGGTTCTGGCAGTTTTTGAATATTTGCAGCGAGATTCCAATCAGTTTTTATTTAGTTAACTAACATCTGTCTAGGTTTTTGCGTTCTGTACACGTCTGGACTTATGAAGTATTGACGCGAGACACAAATTAGCTGTATTTTATTCATTAGTATTGTATGATTAAGAGCTCTTCTTTTTTGGTATTGATAGGTTATTTTTTTATTTTTCAATTTTAAGAGTTTTAAGACAATCTGCCGCCTGGTATCAGTTGTCGTGTTGTACTGTTACCGTCAACAGTCCTGTTACATGTCTGGGGATTCAAACTACTGAAGCCAGATACAAAAGCCCTTTATTATTATTTATTAGGAATGGCTCTAGGTTTTTAACGTTCTTTGCTTGAGAGGAAGAAGTGAGTTTTTAAACCAGGTTTTTGTTTTAATGAATAGTTTAGATCTCCATAGCCTATGACATCCTCAATAAGTCTGAGGTTTTAACTAGTGAAGCGCAGTACAAAGCAGCTTGATTATTGTTACGTAATTAGGAAAGCCTCTTAATTATGAAGTAAAATATGTGTTAATTTCAGTGACAGCTTGGTGGTAAAGTACGGCAATAAACAGTTTGGAGATGTTGTAAGAGAACAACTTTGGAGTATGATCACAACCGGGATGATTATTATAACTGATAATTAGCAAGAGCTCTTAGGTTTTGCACATCCTTTACATGTTTGGTGATTCGAAGGAATGAAATAAGAGT
The DNA here is from genome assembly GCF_032717465.1 of Coenobita brevimanus. Lineage (NCBI taxonomy): Eukaryota > Metazoa > Arthropoda > Malacostraca > Decapoda > Coenobitidae > Coenobita > Coenobita brevimanus. Next base: position 21,075,859 of record NC_137068.1, read on the forward strand.
CCAGCCGACTCTGCTTTATTTGATGGAAAGTTTCGTCATTATGTATATGTAAGAAAAAATGCTGCTTCCCGATACACAACACTTAGACACAGCAGAATGTCTTATCTTTCAACACATTCCAGCATTCCAAGGATCGTAAAATTGCCAGTTTTTGCAAGTCGCTCGCCAGGCCAGGCATGTAGCTGGGTCAAAAGAGTTGAGTTCACGTTTTTGGTGTGGGTGTGAATTCTGCCAAATGGAAATTGAGGGTATATTCATTGAGAGAGAGAGAGAGAGAGAGAGCACCTTTTTTCCGGGCTTTCAGCATTTGGCTTTTTCTGTCTCGTTTTTTTTTTCTTCTTGTTTAATATAAGTATATACCACCATCAAGAGTTACGATTGATGCAGGTGATTGTGACAGTGATGGTTGGCAGTAGTAGTGTTGCAAATGGTGATGGTAAAGATAGAAATGGTGATATTAGTTTTGTAAATGGTGGTGATAATGGTGGAAGTGGAGGGTAGTGAGAAGGACAACGAATAGGAGTGGATGCTGTGTATCAGTAGGAAAGGAGAGAGATGATGGTGCATTGTGTGATCTGCCACCAGACACTTATTGGTGATTTGCTTTGTGTTGCCTTAGACCAATTGTGTGCTGACTAATGCCTGGCCTGTGTGCCGTGAGAGAGAGAGAGAGAGAGAGAGAGAGAGAGAGAGAAACGTGCTGTTTGTCAAATTTTCATATTGTTAGTGAACAAAGAAGCACATTTGTTTATATAATACTTTATATATATCTACGTTTTTCTATCCAATTTTCTTAACTGACTGTGATTAATAAGTGTGTTTGTTCATGTATTCCTGTAAACTTTTCTGTTTTATATTCCGTTGAGTGCCGTTATTGCTGTGAGTGGGGTGTTCCTGGAAGGGTACTTAGCGTACCGCCCTCCGCTTATCGGCTCATTGTCACGAAGCTCACGGCCGAACCCCGGGGCTTCCCTCTTATTAACCCTTATATTTATTTGTGTATGTATCGTTGGGTTTTAAATTAATTGCTTTTACCAGTAATGAAGTAACGTAAACATTTTATGTTTTACACACACACACACACACACACACACACAGTATTATTGAAACTGGTGTGCGTGGAGGTTTACTCAAAAGTTTGGATTGTTTTGCATATAAATTCGGTGTTCATGCTCTGATTATTCTGGCATTAATTCCATTTACACCTCTGCGAACAGACACACACACAGGCATGGATATTTACTCGGAGGCTTGCATATATACTGTACATACACATGCAGTCATTAGCATACATACACATATAAGCGAAAACATACACACGCACACACTTGTACACAACAACATATGCACACTTACATGGGTACTCACTCTCTCTCTCTTTTCCTCTGATTTGTACATCAGAGTGATCTGTGTACTAATTAATGGGTAGGCACAGTGACACGGGCGTTTGTAAAATCAGCGCGCGCACACACACACACACACACACACACACACACACACACACACACACACACACACACACACACACACACACACACAGCGTCCTCTTGTTAGTTCGAGAAGCAACCCAGTTTACATACAGATGATACTAATGGTGGAAGGATTAGGAGAGAGAGAGAGAGAGAGACAAGTGAGGGGTGTTAGGGGAGGTAAGTAGGGAGTAAGAGGTAGCGGCAGGGTAAGGAAGGGGAGAGGATATTGGAGACAAGGAAAGGCAAACAAGGTAGGATATGGGGAGCAAAGGTGATGTAGGGAGAGAGGGAGGGTGGTGACGGGAGGAGGGGGAGAGGTTAGGATATGGGAGGGCAGACGATGGGAAGAGAGAAGGATTGAAGGATTTTAAGAGAGGAAAGGATAGAATATGGGAGGGCAGACGATGGGAAGAGGGAGAGGAAAGGAAAGATTTGGAAAGAGGAGGGGAGGGGAGGTTAGGTTGGTGTGCCCTTTGTGTCAGCAGCCCCACCCTAGGATAGATATGCCCTTTGTGTCAGCAGCCCCACCCTGGGGTTGGTATGCCCTTTGTGTCAGCAGCCATACCCTGGGGTTGGTATGCCCTTTGTGTCAGCAGCCCCATCCTGGGGTTGGTATGCCCTTTGTGTCAGCAGCCCCACCCTGGGGTTGGTATGCCCTTTGTGTCACTAGCCCCACCCTGGGGTTGGTATGCCCTTTGTGTCACTAGCCCCACCCTGGGGTTGGTATGCCCTTTGTGTCACTAGCCCCACCCTGGGGTTGGTATGCCCTTTGTGTCAGCAGCCCCACCCTGGGGTTGGTATGCCCTTTGTGTCAGCAGCCCCACCCTGGGGTTGGTATGCCCTTTGTCAGCAGCCCCACCCTGGGGTTGGTATGCCCTTTGTGTCAGCAGCCCCACCCTGGGGTTGGTATGCCCTTTGTGTCAGCAGCCCCACCCTGGGGTTGGTATGCCCTTTGTGTCAGCAGCCCCACCCTGGGGTTGGTATGCCCTTTGTTTCAGCAGCCCCACCCTGGGGTTGGTATGCCCTTTGTGTCAGCAGCCCCACCCTGGGGTTGGTATGCTATAGTAACAAACAAACAAACATAGAGAAATCGGATCATTGTAATATAGATTGTGTCGCCAGTCTCTCTCTCTCTCTCTCTCTCTCTCTCAGTCTGTAGCCATTTCCTCCATTACACCACAACCATACTTTTCCTCTCCTCCCTCGTTTCCCTCCCTCTGAATATCAGCTCCATCTCTACAAAATAATAATCTTTCCCTCCTCTTCCTTTCCTTTGTCAGACCTACCCCTTCCCCACCCTTCATTTCCTCAGAATCTCCTCTCCTTTTCTTCTTCCTTATATTTGTCTAGTAACACCCATCCCTACCTTTTTCTCTCTCCCTTCTCCGCCTTCTCCTCATTCCCCCATTCTCTCCAAATCTTCCCTCCATAGCTTTGTTCTCTTCTTATATTCTTTACGTACCCAGCTTTCTTTCCTCTCTGCTGTCCTTCCTTCTCTCCAATACTCCATCCTTCCCTCACTCTTTCAATTCTTTCCTATAATATTTCTCTTCCTAAGTTCCTCCATCGTCACGAATCTCCCTTTTCTCCCCTCTCTTTACTTCCTTCCCTCCTTCCTTTCTTCCGAATCTTCCCTCCCTCCCATCCAAATATTTTCCCCCTCTCTCTCTCCCTACCTCCCTTAAGGTGGTCCCCTCCAATTAGTGGGTAAAATACGGTTATTATTTCTGTAATTAAGAGAACCTGAGAACTCCTGATGACTTTCCTCTCTCATAGGTACTTTTTTTCTCACACGTGTTCTCTCAGGTGTTCCAGTTTTCTTTTCTTCATTTTCTGTCTGTCACTCCATCACACCCTTCCTGATACACTCTCCATTTTGTTTTTGTTTTTTCCGTGTGTGTCCATACTTTCCCATTTTTGTTCATTTCTCTCTCTCTCTCTCTCTCTCTCTGAGATGCAAAATAACTATACTAAATATTAGTAGCCTAATCTTGTCTAAGGGAATGAGAGGGTGTGAATAAAGATGAGAGAGAGAGAGAGAGAGAGAGAGAAGGGGGGGGAGGTGAGAGCCGCTGATCAGGGGGATGAGGTCACCTACCTGATTAACTTGCTGTCTCCGCCTGAGTTTCTCTCTCTCTCTCTCTCTCTCTCTCTCTCTCAAGTGCGAAGCAACTTAAATTTTGATAATCTTGTCTGAGAGAATAGGAGTGTGTTAATAAGGATGAGAGAGAGAGAGAGAGAGAGAGAGAGGTATGCAGGGAAAAAAGTTTGGCATGGAAAACAAATACTGTATATTGTAATCCCGGTGCAATGCCTTCGCGTGGCCATCAAGGCTTATGTATTGGTAAAGTTTGGTGTGGTGAGGGAGTGTGGAGGCGGGACATTCTGTGATTGTATTTGACACACTTTCTGCCTTACGGAATTACGCCTCTCAGTTTCGTGATATAGTCCTATGTAAGGTTGAGGCGTAGCTGTTGTTATCCAGTCAGTTTCTTTGTGTGTATTTATGTTTGTGTCTGTGTTAACAAAATACCTCATGAATGCGTCATCTGGTTTGGACAAAAATTGTCGCTTACACTGTGTGTGGGTCTGGGAAGAATTATTCCATCTTGGTGCAGGTCCATCAATGGTCAAGGTTAAATTCAAGGCGCAGCATCGCTGTACTCCCAGCAATTTTGATGATGCCAAGTTTTGTGTGTGTGTGTGTGTGTGTGTGTGTGTGTGTGTGACAAATCATTTGTAATTTCATAATACTGTTCACTGTCTTACGTGTTCCTCTGAATTATACCGCTTGTCAGATTACTTCTCATTTGTATCACATATGGATGAAAGTATCAGTTCAGTATTCATAGCCATTCCAATCATTTAGCAAAACATCAGTTGTTGGTTTTCGTTCGTCACTGTCAATTGAAAACTATATAATTATTGACCTGGAATATGACGTGACAGGTAGTATAGACAGATACTACACTGACAAGTGTGATATGCATGTAGATTGTTTGTCTCGGTAGGACTAGTGTGGAGGTATTAGCGGAAGTGTTTTTATGACGTGTTCGTGTACAGTAAAGTCCATTTTATGGAAAATCAAATAATTGAAAGTGTTCCCTGCCCCAGTCAGGGATACAACTTTCGTCCTTTATAGTAGCAGACAGCTTCCCTAACCACAAATAGTGTAACACCTGTAGACTGACATATAGTGGTGATTCACAGATGGTGTTGTTGCATAACCTAGACCTGTCTGGCCAAACAGACCCATCAACCACAGGTAAACAACTGGTTCTGTGGGGCTGACCTGTAGGTACAGGACAGTACATAAACCGTGTAGGGATCCCCCCCCCCCCCGGTAGTAGAAAGCACCTCACCAGGGTCGGACCAGGGTCTTTTAACACGGTGAGGTGCAGCGATGTATGAGGGGGTTTGGCTCCTGGGTGGACACCACCGCTGCACCACGCAGGGTGCACAGTGCCACCACGTGTAAGCTCCTGGTCAGCGTCTCATAGATGGAGTAAGAAAAATTAACAAAGCAGTACGTGGTTGTCAAGTGGTAACGGTTTGGACTAATGACCGAAAAACGCAAGATGGATCGCATTCTGGGGCAGTGAATAGTTTTGGAGTTTGCCTGGATTAATCCCTCATACAGTTGGAAAAGTTTCTCCAGAGCTGAATTGGACTGACTGATGATATCAGCAGAGGTAAAGGGACAGACGCCATGATGCGCTTGGCCGAGGTGCTTATCTCCGTATCTTAGGCCTTTGCGCCTGTGGTTCAGTCAGGTGTTACCCAAGGTACTCATGTTACCTGTCAACCCACAAACGGTGATAGACACCTCTTTCTTAGTAAAAGGATAATCGATTGATATAGCTAATGTTATCTCTAGTTCGAATAGCCTCCACAAAGCGGGTCAGCAACTTTTGGAGATATCAAGGATAGGATATATTAGACGTAAATGGAGTGAAGTGGGTAAAGAAAAGTATATTTAGACTTTAACTAGAAGACACTGTCCCTGTTCATGTTATTATATATATATATATATATTTTCTTTTCAGATGCACGCTTCTGGTGATGTTCAGTGTAGCCTGTTAAGCTTCTCGCCCTAAAAAGTTAAATGGTAAAGGAAGAAACGGTTCAGACGCCAAAGTAACTGCTAGGTGGGTATATACTGATTTTTGTTTTCTTTTTACCTCCTAAGCTAGAAGGGCCTGTCCCAAGCTAAATATGATAATTTTGCATTAATGAAAGTAAAATAGAAGAATGATGTCCACGTGTTAAAGGTGGTAATATATACTGTTTATAAGCCATTCAGTGCGGTGGATGTTTGTTATATTCTAATGGCGTGAAGTGTGCCACACGTCCAATGGCAAATCACCTGACCTGGATATTTACTGACACTGCATTTACTCTGTTGTCATGTTATTTATGCCTTAACTGGACAACTTTTTTTTTTTTCAATTTTGTACATAGATAATGTATTGTTGGCCATTACAGATATTTGGTGAACTGTTACTATGATATGGATCTTTTTAGCAGAAGGTTGGCATTATGAAGCCTATAATATACGTACAGGGGGTCCATAGTACGCTGGCCAATACTCACGTGTTGCGGGCACGGCTCTGTCAGCGTCACCAGTACCTACCCTGCATCATCATCTGTTTAACCAACTTATGCCCCGTAATGTCAACTTTTTTACGTCCACTGATTGCATAGTTGATTGGTAATGTGATGAGGTAGTCAAATTGTCCTTTCTCCTCCCAAAGGCAGAATGAGCCGTGCACGCAACACACAAGATTGTAGTGTGCAGTATATGTACCATCCTGTACTGTTGTGGTCAGAGTATTTGACATCAGGTAACCATAGCAACAAGTGTCTGCTTATAGTCACTCAAGAGGAGTACGACAGGGGAGAGAGAGAGAGAGAGAGAGAGATGGGCGGGGTATACAAATGTGTGAATATGTGACGCGAAAAGACTGAATTCCAATCCATAGCGTTCCTACCTTGCCTTTGATACTCTGTTAGGTCCTTTACACCACACCACACCATCTATGCCACCAACATATCACACCACACCACCAAAGCAACCAACATAATTATCACAACACACCATACTACACCACACCACCAACCATCACACCACACCACACCACCAATCCCACCAACCATCACACCACACCACACCAGACAACCAGTGCCACCAGTTATCACACCACACCACACAACAGCCATCACACCACGCACGCACACACACACACACACACACACACACACACACACACACACACACACACACACACACACACACACACACACACACACACGCACGCACGCACGCACGCACGCACGCACGCACGCACGCACGCACACACACACACACACACACACACACACACACACACACACACACACACACACACACACACACACACACAATTCACAACTCTATCGTTTTTCCTTTCCTTTCTTTTCCTTCCCATTTGACCAGCTTCCTTGCACCGATCGAGCGCTTCTTTGGCTATTCAGGAGTCACCGGTCAAAGATCAGAGAGAGAGAGAGAGAGAGAGAGATTGTCAAATAAGGAAAAAAAAAGGACTAGAAAAACAGCAAAGAATGAGCTCATAAAAATTAGCACCAAAATAGTTATATTTGGACCAAAAATGAAAGTCCTGATCAAGGCCTGTGGGTACCGTGCTAATCGTGTCGCCATGGCATTTATGGCGAGTTACAGCCGTTGACGCTAACAGTCACCCACAAAAGTTGGTGGCGCCGGAACAGCAGCGGGCAGGGATTTTTGTGTGTTTGTGCCAGTGTTTGTTTGCCTAATTAGTGTTTGGGTTGGATGTGTTGGGATATTTGGATGGGGGTGTACGACACACACACACACACACACACAAATTTAGGGTATACGTGTATGGTGACCTGGTAACATTGTCAGTAACATATTATACAGTTTCCAGTTGAGCTTTTGGTTTTGTTATTGTATATAATCGCTTGGTGGCAATAGACCAACATGCTCTCACGCCTCAAAGTTTCTGTACCCTCCCTCGGTGGAGGAAGGTGGAAGTCAGGGTTAGAGAGACGGTAAGTGAACGGACAACCGTGAGTTGTAGTTTGGTAACGGCTCCGAGGCGGATGGTTAGAAACCTAATGAACCTGGATACGAAACATTTCCATGCTGTTTACCTGCAAAACATTATGCATTCGTAACATACACAGCACATATTATAACATAGACTACTATGTTATCATGGAGTCCTGTGAAACTGGTCCAGACACTACCCATCTGTTTCAGATCCTCATCATACAAATGAAGCAACGAGCCAGTTTCACTACAGTCTGCATCACGGAGGCAAACACTGGACAAAGTGAGGTTTATATTGTTTTTTATGTTGACTGATCCTACTTGTTTTATAAAATAGAACCCAATACTGGTGTAATCAGTCCGGTTGAAAATTATGTAATGTGTTGCCATAAACTGTCATGACGCATTGCTGTTCTTCATGTCTAAGTATTATTATCATAATCTTAACATGACATTAACAACTGGGAAAAACTGTTGTCCGTTCGCCTACCCTCTCTCTACCCCTGCCTTCCACTTCCTTCCAGCGAGGTGGGTACAGAAACTTTGGTGTGTGGGTGTACCTGTCTTTTACCCAAGACGTTGTGTGATATATGTACAGAATGTAGGAAAGTAATATAAATCATTAATTGTCCAGGATGTTGGATACAAGAGATTCCAACTTGGCCAACTATACTCTTACAACTTACCACTCTTACGCGGACCCTACTTTTTATTTGTGTAATAATTGTATTGCCAAAGTCTCTCTCTCTCTCTCTCTCTCTCTCTCTGGGAAATAAAACTGATAAATTGTCAGCAATTTCGCTTTTGCTGTCTTCAATTTTGCTCTTTTCTCTCTTGCTGTATTTTCTCTGTTTTGCCCAGTTTCTCTGTTGTTCACTGCCTTTATATTACGCATACTTGTTTTCTTTTGTGTTATCTTATTTTCGATGGAGTTTGTCTTTCTCTGGCTCGCAGTCCTTTCCTCTGGATTCTTATGTTTTGCTTTTTGTGTGTGCATTATCTTTATCATTTGCTTTCAGTTGTTTCGTTAGCTTAATATTTTACTCGTCGTTCTGTTGCCCAGTTTCATTCTCTAATTTTTCTATATCTTTTATTTTCTTACTCCTTGTATATTTCATTTACTTTGTTTTTATGACACTTTTGTTTTCTTGTTTTTTATGTTTCTTACTTTTGCCTCACCTTTTCTTTTGCTCAGTATTTTTCCCTTCCACGGTATCTTTGTTTCCTTATCTGTTTTTTAGTCTTTGGTTTGCCAGTTCGTCTTTATACATTTTACTCTCCAATTGTTACTTCTCTTTCTTATGCTCTTCTGCTCTTTTCTCCATTTTTCCTCGAGAGAGAGAGAGAATGACGTGAGGAGAGGAAGGAACGGAAAGAGATGGACTGATGGAGAGGGATGGTGAGATTAATATGGGAAAAAGATAAAAGATGAATGATGATGATGATGATGATGATGATGATGAGAGAGAGAGAGACTATGGAGTGGTAAACAGTGTCAGGTAGTACATAAAGCAAGTGTATTACCTATGCATGACCACCCTTCACATTCACATTACAGACAGCAGGCAGCCAGTCAGACAGGTCGACAGACAGCCAGACAGACAGGTAGACACAGATAGATAGCGAGACAGACAGATAGACTCACAGGTAGACAGACAGACAGACAGACAAAGGCAGACATTGTTTTGATGATGATTTAGTGTTAAAATATTATTTTTATATTATTATTATTATTTTGTTGTTGTTGTTGTTTGTAGTGGTAGTTGTGATGAAAGTGGTGGTGGTGGTGATGTTTTTGTTGTAAGGGAAAACAGTAATTAAAGAAACATGATACCAATATATACCCGGTACCATTTGAACGCATAAGGGGAATAGAGACATTTCAGAAACGCATTATTTTTGCCTTTAACTCACGTACGAAATATTCCAAAAGAGATTGAAAAGATAGAGTGAAGGGAATGAATCAGTATGAAGTGTGACGATGATCATTGGTATGGGTGAAGGGGCCAGGCTCTACTGTATCATATGTTCCGTACCATTGAGTTGTTGGCAAGTGAACCATATTTTACGCAACCATCACGCACTTTTACTCTATCACTTTCCGTGTGTGTGTGTGTGTGTGTGTGTGTGTGTGTGTGTGTGTGTGTGTGTGTGTAAGAAGAGTCATTACTGGGAATTGACTGTTGCATGTCAAGTCACTTCAGGGATCTGCATCAGTCTATAGGTAGATAGATTAGATAGATTGATGGATGGATGGATGGACGGATAAACAAATATATAGACAGTCGCAGATAGACAGACAGACAGACAAATGCTGTACACTGATACGTAGACCGAGACAGATAACAAGTATTATTTATTTATCGTCAATTCAAAGAAAGTTCAATGAATTTCGATTTTTTTTTCTCCAGTGAGAAGGACGCCAACCCATGTCAACGTGAGAAATTTAGGCCTCGTGATAATAAGTTAGTCGCCCCTTGTAATGTGATAACACCCGTACAAGAAAACGTTCCCTCAATTTATTCCGTTTTTCGTATAATCATCAGTAGCGTACAGTCGTTAAGGACTGGGAAAAAATCGAGGAGAAAGCTGAGAGATGGTGATAAGTAGAGATTATTTATTTTTTTTTTTATAGTTTTACGCCGTCCCCTTTTTTCGATAAGGGCTAAGGCGCTGCCCCTGGGTGGAGGACTTAGGTTTTGGAGCGTGTAGCACTTTATGACTGGATGCCCTTGCTGATGTCTGCCAATGACCCTTGGGTGGACTCGAACCTCCGACCCTTCAGTCAGAGCGCTGTAACCCAATGAGCCACGGCTGGTATGGGGTTTATAAGGTTTATAAGGTTGTGTGATGATTGTAGTGAGTATTGTGGTAATAATTATCCTCCGTAGTGTGTGATGATGATGATGATGATGATGATATCTTCACTCAGTCTTTCAAGTATGTCTACTTTCACTTGTCATTTCAGACCTCTCTCTCCGTCCTCAGACATCTTTCTCCTTCCCCTCCACATACTTTCGGCCTCATAATCTAGCACGTCTTCGTAGGCAATTGGTTATGATGTTTATTCATTCCTATTCGAAAAGTTTATCTTGAGTTTAACAAAGTCAGGAGATAGCAAGAATGAGGGAAAAGTACTTCCTCTTTTGTTGAGTGTAAAAACGGAAGGTGAAATTTATTTACTGAAATCAAGAAAAAGACTAAAGTTTGTAATGCCCAACTT
>NC_137068.1:21091626-21241626 GCF_032717465.1 Coenobita brevimanus
CATTGTTTCCTTCTGCCTCATTTTTCTCCCTCCCTCCCTCTATTTTTTCCAACCCATGCCTCTCACACAACTCCCCTAAAAACTCCCACATCAAAGGCCAACCCAGCCCAGCGTTACTCAGGTAAAGGACTATATATTTACCTGCCCTAACTTACCCAGGTGAGTACTAGGGTCCCTCCACGCTCTCAGGTAGGGGACCCGTATGTTATATTCCCTAATGGAAGGTGGACTTTTTTTTTTTTTTTACGCGTGATTTGGGGGACTTTTTCCCTGCGTGAAATTACATGGAGAGATTATTATTATTTTGTTTTAACGTTTCCTTTACGCCATATGTCGATGACTTTCTGCTTCACATACTTTTTCTTTTTTCCCTCTTCTTTACTGAACTATTTCATTTTTTTTTTTTTTTTTACCTTTCAGTATAGAGTATTAATATTCCTTTTCCATTTCTTAACAGCTCGCCTTTTTTCGTTACCTCAGTATTTTCGGTAATTTTTGCATACATATCCTTTTACTTTTTCTTTTCTCTCTGCTTCTCTGTACATTTTAATTCCTTTGCTTTCAGTCTGTGTGTATTAATTTTAGTTTCATCTCTTTCCTTCGTTAATTGCTCGCTGTTTTAACTTTCGATTATTTGTTTAATTTCCTGTCGTTCTTCTTTTTTCTGTTATCAGTCTCTCTCTTTACCAACCTGTCTACCAGTCTGTCTGTCTATCTACACACACACACACACACACACACACACACACACACACACACACACACACACACACACACACACACACACACCTACCTGAATATTTTTCCCTCATTTTTACCTTACCTCATTGAATTTCCATTTTTATTAACTACGTGTTTTCACCTTACGATGGAGAATGTAATAAGTCTGAGTGAAAATGTGTGATGCACTGAATAGACTGACTCTCTCTCTCTCTCTCTCTCTCTCTCTCTCCTACCTACCTACCTACCAACCTACCTATCTCTACCAGCTTATCTACTTATCTCCCTACCTACCCGTGCATCCCTCCGTGTCAGCGCCTCTTAACATAGGTGAAGGTCGTAGGTGTGACATTACTAAAGCAGTTACTGAGGCCATGTGGGCACACCTGGTTACCTGTATGTTAGAGAGAGAGAGAGAGAGAGATTTATGAAGTAATTTATGGAACTATTACTGTTGAATAAATGGTTTTTACATATTGTCCATCCTGACCTAAGTGTGTATATTTTCAGTGTGCCACTATATTTACCAAAAGTATTGTACACTGTGACATCTGATAGGAAACTATTGTGTACCTAATGTTGAGTTCTAATAGTAAAGCCAAGATAATTTGATTCATAGCTTAGAGTAGTTTATTATATCTTTTGAAATTAATACTAAACATAAGCTCTGGTTAGTCTACATAATACAGATTTTTAATATATGCTGTGCCAAGGAAGCCATTATAGGGGTCAACCAGAATTTAAGTTTGTATAATTTACTTTAGGTTGGGTTGGGTATAATGCGCTGTTGTATAATTACAGCTGGAGAAAACGTAATACAGTGTAATTTAACAGCAGACACCAAACACTTGTGTAGATAAAATTCATTTCTTTTTGGTAGTCATGGGTTATTTTGAGCCATAGGTTTGTTTAGGTATTCTTGTTGGACTGACTATTCGAAGATACAGATCCTGAATGGTTAGGTTGGAATTCCTGTTAGAATTCATGATAAAACTTTGCTTTTAACGCTGTAATTTGGAACAAAGTAGCTGTGTAAAGGAAGTAATGTTAGTTACGATTCATGTGGGAGAAATGTTGTTAGTATATTGTTCTTAAAGTTTGTACAGCTTAATTCAGGTAAAGTTGTAGGTATAATAGACTGGAGTATATTACAAAATTTGCAGGAATGAATAGGAATGTATAAATGACTTAGCAATGACCTACTGCGTTGATAACTCCTGCATTGTCCCTTTAACCCTGTTGCAGCAAATCGTAGTTATATCAGGCAGTTGATCAGAAAATTAGATTTGCCCTTGCCGGAAGAACAAACACAGTAAGATTTTGAAATATGCTTTCCCTGCCCTCCCTACAAACACAGTCACAAACTCGTCAAAATATGCCGAGTGAAATGTACTATGCATTGAAACAACACAGATATGTCAAAATGGATAAATGAGGCTGAAAAAGCCATAGCCTACTTGTATTGCCTTCGATAAATGGTGCAACAATTAGCATGTTTATGAAAATATTGTTACTAGTATCACAGTGTGCTGAAATGTTCATGTCCTTATACCTCTAGAGAGAAAAAATGTATTTCATATGTAGACGAAATCCATTAAAGGTGTGATGGTGTACGAAATGTTGGCATTAAAATATTGTGGGCACCAAAGACGCCGTGTCAGTCACATGTAACTTGTCTCAGTGGGTGTGTGTTGGAGCGTCGGATCGCGTTAAATATTGTTTATAAAAGCGCTGGAGGCTGGAATATTCCCTAACAGTGATGGTGACACGATATACGAATAGCTGAATCGAAGGAAATAGTCTAATAATGAAGGTAAGTCAACATTAGTCAGTATTAAAGTTTCAAAATATTCTCGTTGGCATAGGAAGATTTTCTTAGTAGCTCTTCCTTAGCGATCTGTTTTGCATATTGCACCTTGATATTGTATTATATTCTCAGTATATCGTTTTAGTATAGATATAGAATAAATATAAGACAACATTTGTATGTATTAGCGTCGGCTTGCAAGATGTGCAGCCGTATTCTAAGTGGCATAGGAGGTTTGGCTTCACATCTTCCTTAGCGATTTGTTTTGCATTTTACACCTTGATATTTTCTTGTATACTCTGGCTATCGTTTTAATATTGATACAGTGTGCATTAGTCACATATAAGAGGATATTACGTGTGAATAGTGTAGGTTTCCTGGGACATTTAACTGACGCTGACATTGTTGTCAACAAATATAAATGGCGACGGCGGAGTGGGTGAGTCCATTCATGTGAGGCGGGGGAGGAGGTCGGAGCGGTTAGCGGTGGCGGACGTACGAGTAAGATGCCCAGGAAAGGAGTTGGCTTATTAATGTTTGCTGTCTAATACAGCACCATGTGAATGGGTATAGCCTACATTAATTAAAAGGACATCATGTTATATAGTTATATCTTGTCTCATGCTGCATCCTGTGAGGGGCTGGCCTGGGCTATATATATAACCTTCAGAACTGTAAACCTTGCACAAAGTAGGACCGTACCACCAAACCACCTTCCACCCACAGGCTCGTATCCTGAGTGGCTCTGAAGGTCTCTAACACTTCTTCCTTGGTGACGATAATTATTGCATATTGCAGCTCAATATCCTCTTGAATTTATTTATGCAAATACTGTCAATATTAAAGCATTGTAAATAACATATATACAAGAGGGTATTAAGATGCAGTAGGTCAAATGGTTTAAAGTCTGCTGCACCAGATTCTAGTCTGGCCACACGCACCACCACCAGCCTCATATAAAACCCATGCCAGGCCTGTTAACTCACCACACTTGATTTATAACCAAAGGTCACTTCCGCAAGATTTTTTCTTCCCCACCTTCCCTCCCTCAAAATTTCACACGATTTTTCTCATCAGTTCGCTTTGTGTTGTCCCTACTCAGTAACACCCTCTTCCCACAGACCCATCACCACACCTCGGCTGTGAATCCGTACAAGGGTTTACTACACAATAAGTCCTGCTGGTACACCGAAAAACAACACGCCAAGCACAGAAGACTGGAAGATGAACCGCGTACTGACAGGTAAGCTAATTAACCTTTTCAGTCCCTCGACGTCTTTCCTATTTTATTATTACTATCTCCATACCGTTTTTATTAAGCTTAGGAATAATGTTAAAGACTTATTGAATTAAGCCGTCTCATAAACGATTTTAACCCCTTCAGTGCGGTGACGTTGATTATATTTAATATTTGCTGCCTCCAGGGATTATATTTACCTGAGGAGAAACTTTGGAAGTGGATGGGTTGGATACAGCCTTGATTAACCCCTACATTACTAGACATGTATCCTAAGTTACTGGATGGGTTGGATACAGCCTTGATTAACCCCTACATTACTAGACATGTATCCTAAGTTGCTGGATGGGTTGGATACAGCCTTGATTAACCCCTACATTACTAGACATGTATCCTAAGTTACTGGATGGGTTGGATACAGCCTTGATTAACCCCTACATTACTAGACATGTATCCTAAGTTACTGGATGGGTTGGATACAGCCTTGATTAACCCCTACATTACTAGACATGTATCCTAAGTTACTGGATGGGTTGGATACAGCCTTGATTAACCCCTATATTACTAGACATCTTTGCCAGGTGGCTTAAAATGATTTCATGGTGGCCTGATTACAATGACAAATTTTTCAGCGGGTTGAATGGGTTAAATCTTGAGTGTATAAAGGATGTACACACCACCTGATTCATCACACACCACAGGTACACACCACATTATATCATCATCACACACCTGCTTCATAACACACCACAATTACCCACCACACTATATCATCATCACACACCTGCATCATCACACACCAGTTACCCACCTCTAATTTTTAACATTATCCAGCTCAGTCCTGCTTTATCTTTAAACATAATTGGGGTTTCATTCTCTCGGGGTTCATTTTGGGAAGGTCATATTACCTGTCCTGTAAAATCTGCTTCCAGGAGATTAGGTGTGCTAAGCAGACTCCGTGCCTACTTTACCCCTGCACAGTTGTTGACTATACCGGTACTTGGGTTTTGTGCTGGTTGCCAAAGTGGGTTATATGTGTTGCTGAGGGTTTATGAGAATGTGTGTGTGTGTGTGTGTGTGTGTGTGTGTACAGGAGTAACAATACGGTACAGTAGCTTCATGTGAATTGATGAGAACTTATTTTTGTTATGAGTGGTATAGGACCCATTTCGAAACACGTAACTAATGAAGAATCATTTCGAATCACGTAACTACTGAAGAATCTCTCTCTCTCTCTCTCTCTCTCTCTCTCTCTCTCCATTAATATTTTCCTCTACCCTTGTTATTTTACCTTCCGCCCATCCTTCTGCTTTCACCCTCTCCTTAGTTCTTCTTCCCCATTTGTCGTTATTCCCTCCCCATTCCCCCTCCCCCCATCCCTCCTTTATGCCCTATTACCCCCTCTGTCTTCTCCCCCCTCCCCCCATCCCTCCTTTATGCCCTATTACCCCCTCAGTCTTCTTTCTTCCCCCTCCCCCCAGCCCTCTACTCAGCTCTTCCCCTTGTTGTCTGACCATTCCAATCCTTCCCCTCGTGCTTATTCTCCCATCCTTTCTCTCCTCTCCCCTTCCCCACCCCTGTTGTCTCCCCTTCCCCACCCCTGTTGTCTCCCCTTCCCCACCCCTGTTGTCTCCCCTTCCCCACCCCTGTTGTCTCCCCTTCCCCACCCCTGTTGTCTCCTCTTTCCCCACCCTTGTTGTCTCCCCTTCCCCACCCCTGTTGTCTCCCCTTCCCCACCCCTGTTGTCTCCCCTTCCCCACCCCTGTTTTCTCCTCTTTCCCCACCCCTGTTGTCTGCCCTTCCCCACCCCTGTTTTCTCCTCTTTCCCATCCCCTGTTCTCTCCCCTTCCCCACCCTGTTCTCTCCCCTTTCCCATCCCCTGTTCTCTCCCCTTCCCCATCCTTTTTTGTCCTTTCATCATCACCCTTCCAGTATTCTCTCCTCCTCCCACTCCCCCCCCCTACTTTCTCTTCCCGGCTCTCTGCCGTCTCCCCACACCTTTCTCCGTTTTCCCATCCTGCTTGTTCCTCCTTCCTTTCCTCTGGTCTCTCCCTCTTCCCATTCTCCCCTTCCTGCATTCCTCCAACATTGTAGCATCGTTCTTCTGCCCCTCCCTCTTATTGCTTTCCGTTTCCCTCCTTGCTGTACCTCCCTTCCTTTGCTTCCCACCCACCCCTCCTCTTGCTCCCCCCGTCCTCCCTTGTGTCCTTTCTTCCCAGTTACGTCCCATGTTCCTTCCCTTCCCTCATCTCCCCTCTCTTCCCCATCATTTCCTCCCATATCCCCATAATTAGTCTTCCTTCCTTTTGCACTTTCTCCTCCATCGACTCTTCCTTACCTCTCCTCCAGTTTTCTCCGCCGTCCCTCCCTCTTTCTTTTAACCTTCACTCCCCCTCTCCCATCCTCACATTCACCCCTCCCTCCCCTCCTCATCTCCTCACGGTCACTGCACTAACCATCATGTCGCTTTAGCACGTTCTTGAAACTCTTGTTCTCCCCCAACCCCCTCCTCCCTCCTCTCTTCCCCACCCCTTGATCCTCTTGTCTCCACTTTCCTTCTTCCCCCTCCTCATCCAGCTTCTTCTGTATCTTATCCTTTTTCCTCTCCCCTTCACTCTCTGCGTCTTCTTTTCTTTCCTTTTCCTTCCATCGATCTTCTCTCTCATGCTCCTCTTCCATAACCTCCCCCTCCCTTCACTCTCTTATCCTATACTGCTCCTTTGCGTCCCCTCTTCTTTCCTTTCTCCTCCCTCCGCTTCCTTCCTTCCTTACTTCCTCATATCGCCCCTCTTCTTTCCTCTCTGCTGTCTCCCCCATTCTCTCTCCCCTTTCTTCCTCCTAACGTCTGTTATTCTTTCCCTTTCTTCTCCTGTAATCTCCCCATCCCTCTCCATTGTCCGTCCTAACCCCCACACAACATTGGTACCGGAACAAGCTTCCTCTGTTTCCCCTCCCCGTGTCTGCTTCCAGTCTCCTTCCCATTCCTACCCATTAGTTTCCTCATAGTTTAATTCATTGCCATATTATATTTTCATGAGACTTGTTGAAGTGTAATGTATTTTGAGATAGTAAGACATGAGACATGTTGTGCACTTCAGAGTTGTATTATATACCGGGTATGTAAACTAAGTGGATGCAGTGTATGTTAGGTGGGGTTTATTGTGGGTAAAACTTTGGTAAAAGATGTAAGTAAAATACAGAACGTGTACTAACGATATCGTAAAGTTTGATAAAGAATGATAATATTGTGTATATAATTGTTTGTTGGAGTCCCCTGTGATAGTGTCAAAGACGGCCCGCCTGGCAGTAACTACAATCTCTCTCTCTCTCTCTCTCTTAATGTTATTTCTTTTTTTTCCGCCACCTCATTTACCGTGTTCTTTCCGTTCTTTTATCATCTCACTTCGTCCCTCCCACCAGCTCCCTTTCACCAATTCTCTTCTTGTCTCGTGCCCCGTCCTGTTTCTGCTTCTTTTCCTCTCCCCTCTCTCAGATTTAGTCTTCACCATTTTAACACCTTCAGCGCATTATCCTCCTTTCAGTGTTTTCCTCTTCATTCCCTTCTTCTTTTCTCGTTTTCTTTCTTTTATGATGGCTCCTTCTTTTATATTAACTTTTACTTTGTGTGTGTGTGTGTGTGTGTGTGTGTGTGTATGTGTGTGTGTGTGTGTGTGTGTGTGTTTTAGATGCTATGTCGACGTCTCTTTTCTTTATGTTTAGTTCAGTATAATCTTATCTCCCTTTGTCAATGACTTCTCGTATTCTTTATTTTTTTTTTCCTGTCTCCTTTAAGCTTCTGTCATTATACCTAGTCTCCAGTAATTCTTACTCTTATCTCTATGTGTGTAAAGCTCCATCCATTATTTGTGCCGCAGATTTTATTCCTATTGCTACATATTCCTGTGTGATTATTGCTCTATTATTTATACCTCTTTTCTGTGTAAGACAGTTCATTTACTTTTGTCCAGTTAAAATGATCAGTTCTTCTCCTGTGTGTCTGGAACAGTTTCCCTCTTTCTTGTTTAATTCCCATTTTTATTAGTTGTCTTCCTCTTTCTTGGGAGTTTTTCATGAAGTTTGTCTCAGATTGATTCTCCATCTTCTTTTCTTTTTCTGCCAGAGGCTTTCCGTTTCATCTGTTTTCCGCTCCCTCAGCAAAGCTTCCTTCGAGCATCCACACAACTACGACAGTATTTGATCCTTAAATTTAACCTAACCATCCCATAGTAAGACGGTGAGAGTCACTTAATAGCGTCACTAGCTTATTATTTTCTTTGTGTCACGGGAAAGCTTAAATATGGCGCCTGGAGGAAGGATCTTAACAGGGAGGAAATGGAGGAGAGAGAGAGAGAGAGAGAGAGAGAGAGAGAGGAAAACAGAGGAAGAGATGAAGAAGATAAAAGCCTTCTAGGAGAGGGGTGCAGATTAGGACAGATAAGGAGAGAGGAAAGATACGAGAGAGAGAGAGAGGGGGGGGGGGAAGGCGATAAAGAGAGAAGGTTTGTGCAGGAGAGAAGAAAGAACAGATTTACAGTCGCTCCTGACCTTGTTTACCACACGCTCGCTCTCTTCCATGTCTTCATTTTCCTTTTCCAGGTTCACAGTCTCCTTTTCCCATCTTGCCTCTTCCCTGTTCTTCATCCATTCCACCTGTTTCTTAATCCTGTCCATCCTTTTCTTCATCCTTCCTACCCTCTCTCCTTCCTCCTTTTCATCACTTTCCCTTTTCTTGCTCTCTCACGTCACTGTTTTATTCATCTCTCACTGTTCCTTTCTTCCCCCTCCGTTTTATCAGTCCCTCTTCTCCCTGTCCTCTTGTGCTGCCCACGTCCCTCCTTCCTCCGTAACAGCAGCCTCTGTCTCCTCTGTTCCCTACTTCCCTCCGGCCTCTCTCCCTCCTCCTCCCTCGCCACCACCCCCTTCATCCCCCTCACCCTAATGAGGGCTTATCCGTCCTACACACACACACACACACACACACACACACACACACACACACACACACACACACACACACACACACACACACACACACACTGCCAGAACGGGACCATCTGAACACAGCTTAACCCAACATCCGATTAAAGAAATAAAAGTAACGGGAAAATCTAAGCGTGCCATAGCTATTTGACATTGTTAGGAAAATCAAGGCATCTTAGTGATGAAGATGACACCAATTAATAGAGGATCAAAGGAGAAACTGGAACCCTGATGCATTGTAGGTATTTGATAGTGTAAAATGGAGATGAGGCCTATCCATTTCTGTATAGATTTGTCCTATACAAACATGCAGTAAATCTTAAACTGCCTGCACCCACGTCCATGCCCTTGCTGACCCAAACTCCGCCATCACCAACTGTCTGCACCCACGGCCAGACCCATCCAGCCTACTAGCGGCACTGTTGGGTCCACCATTGCCCTTGTACAGTATATGTAATGCAGTACACTTAATGGCATTCCTTTGATTTTACTTGAAAAGGAAATTGCGGTATATCAGCGTTTTGCATTCGCTGAGAGAGAGAGAGAGAGAGGGGGGAGGCATGTTCGTATATGGGAATGTGGAAGTTGTGTGTGTGTGTGTGTGTGTGTGTGTGTGTGTGTGTACCAGAAAAAACTACGGTAAGTAAATGTCCTGTAAAATGGAGACGATGATATATGTTACATTGGGCCGTTACTGACCACATTATTTCTTGTTATTTTCTCCTTAACAAACCATTGTATAGGACATTTAAAGGCTTGGATGAAGTACCTATTTTTTTTGGGGGGAGGGGGAGGGGAGCTTTTTATCACAGCGTATCTTCTGTTCTTATATATGGCATTTGGGTCTGTCTGTCGCATATCTTTTGTCAGTCTGTTTATAACTTGAAAGCACTCGCAGAGCGCGTACTTCCGGCAGCGCCAATGTATTTTTTTTTTTTTTTTTTTTTTTTTTTTTTTAATGAATCAACCTCCTAATATTGTTGACGAAGGTAATTAATTCTACTGTCTTAGTCTGCCCTCGTAACGGTATCAAAGAAGGCATACGGTACCTTTGCCGACGCTAATAAAAATTTTTATTTATTCCTGAATCCGTATCCGGATTCTATTCAAAATCTAATCTACTCTTCCTTGACCCAGTTTTCACCTATCCACCAGAGTTCATTAAAATCCTCTTACAACTTACTGAGATCTCGTCAGCCTCCACTATTACTTGACATAGTCTTGTTGTGAGATGGATGACATGTTGCTTCCTTTAAATTCATTCAAACATTTACCCAGTCCCTTGTGCAGTTGATGACTTTGTATTGGGTTTTGTTCGTTCCACTGTGGAGTATGGTTCTCGTGTGGGGGAAGGGGGTGGGTGTTCATTCCACTGTGGAGTATTGTTCTCGTGTGGGGGAAGGGGGTGGGTGTTCATTCCACTGTGGAGTATTGTTCTCGTGTGGGGGAAGGCGGGGGTGTTCGTTCCACTGTGGAGTATTGTACTCGTGTAGAGGAGGGGGGGGGATGTTCGTTCCACTGTGGAGTATTGTTCTCATGTGGAGGAAAGGGGGGGGGTGTTCGTTCCAATGTGGAGTATTGTTCTCATGTGGAGGAAAGTGGGGGGGGGAGTGGATGTTCGTTCCAATGTGGAGTATTGTTCTCATGTGGAGGAAGGAGGGGTGGGGATGCTTATCACATACAGCTCTTATTAACGAGCTTTTCTTCACAGCTCCTTGATTGACTCTCATCTACCTCTGTCTTTGCTACATTGATGTATCTCTTTCCTTCTACTATTTCAGTGTTCATTGCTATTCTTGACAGCTTTCATCTCTCTCTTTATGGCGGGCACGCAGCAGAAATCAGTCAACGGAATCCCATCCCATTTCTATCGTGGTATCGTATTTAAGAATTAACCGATACTGTCAGTCCTTCATTTGTCTTCGTTAACTTCGGAACTGCCTTTTTTCGGTCTGCATTTCCCTTTACCTGTGACCTCCAGTCTTTGCAACACAAAGACCTCAGGCATCTCGAAATGAACCATTGTTGATTTTGGACCTTTTCAGTTTTTCTTGGGAGGAGCAACTTTTGCAAGCATCCAGCCTTGGGCTCCTCCTTTCTTTATTGTATATAATGGGTGAAGATAAGTCCTCCTGTGGCACCAAAATGGCGGCCTACATGGGCCGCGAATAGACTCCTTCCCTTAATGTGTTCGGCGATACACGCCAAACTGCTTGAAAATACAGCCATTAGCACAGGTTTTATGGCCAGTGCCTGGTGGACTTGTTTTTATTTAGTTCCCCCTCTTACCCACCCCTTTCCTCCTTCCCTCCCTTTCCTTCATCAATCCCTTCCTCCTTTTCCTCTTCTTCCTCCTTTTCCTCTTCTTCCTTCCTTTCCTCGTCTTCCTCCCTTTCCTCGTCTTCCTTCCTTTCCTCGTCTTCCTCCTTTTCCTCTTCTTCCTCCATGTCCTCTTCTTCCACCCTTTCTTGTACCCCCTCCTTCTCCTCTACCCCCTCCTTCTCCTCTACCCCCTCCTTCTCCTCTACCCCCTCCTTCTCCTCTACCCCCTCCTTCTCCTCTATCCCCTCCTTTTCCTCTACCCCCTCCTTCTCCTCTACCCCCTCCTTTTCCTCTATCCCCTCCTTCTCCTCTACCCCCTCCTTTTCCTCTTCTTCCACCCTTTCCTCTACCTCCTCCTTCTCCTCTACCCCCTCCTTCTCCTCTACCCCCTCCTTCTCCTCTACCCCCTCCTTTTCCTCTACCCCCTCCTTTTCCTCTTCCACCCTTTCTTGTACCCCCTCCTTCTCCTCTACCCCCTCCTTCTCCTCTACCCCCTCCTTCTCCTCTACCCCCTCCTTCTCCTCTACCCCCTCCTTCTCCTCTTCTTCCTCCCTTTCTTGTACCCCCTCCTTCTCCTCTACCCCCTCCTTTTCCTCTACCCCCTCCTTTTCCTCTTCTTCCTCCCTTTCTTGTACCCCCTCCTTCTCCTCTACCCCCTCCTTCTCCTCTACCCCCTCCTTCTCCTCTACCCCCTCCTTCTCCTCTTCTTCCTCCCTTTCTTGTACCCCGTCCTTCTCCTCTACCCCCTCCTTCTCCTCTTCTTCCTCCCTTTCTTGTACCCCCTCCTTCTCCTCTACCCCCTCCTTCTCCTCTTCTTCCTCCCTTTCTTGTACCCCCTCCTTTTCCTCTACCCCCTCCTTCTCCTCTACCCCCTCCTTTTCCTCTTCTTCCTCCCTTTCTTGTACCCCCTCCTTCTCCTCTACCCCCTCCTTTTCCTCTACCCCCTCCTTTTCCTCTTCTTCCTCCCTTTCTTGTACCCCCTCCTTCTCCTCTACCCCCTCCTTCTCCTCTACCCCCTCCTTCTCCTCTTCTTCCTCCCTTTCTTGTACCCCGTCCTTCTCCTCTACCCCGTCCTTTTCCTCTACCCCCTCCTTTTCCTGTACCTCCCTCTCTGCCTCTCATCCTCCCCTCTCGGGCTTTCTTCTCCCCACACTCCCTCACCCCTTCCCACACTCCCTCACCCCTTCCCACACTCCCTCACCCCTTCCCACACTCCCTCACCCCTTCCCACACTCCCTCACCCCTTCCCACACTCCCTCACCCCTTCCCACACTCCCTCACCCCCTCACCCCTTCCCACACTCCCTCACCCCTTCCCACACTCCCTCACCCCTTCCCACACTCCCTCACCCCTTCCCACACTCCCTCACCCCTTCCCACACTCCCTCCCTTCTTTTTCCCTCTCCTTTCCCCCCCTCCCTTTTCCATTTCTACCTCACCCGCATCTCTGCCTTTCTCCCAGCCTTCATCTTCCTCTTCTCTATCACCCGTTTTCCTCCTTTGTTTCACCCATCTTCACCTCTCCTTATCCTTTCCCATTCACTCCTCCATTTCTATCCCACCTCATCTCTCTCCCATTTCTCCCCCTTTCTCTCCCACCCTTCTCTTCCCCCTCGTAGTATAACCCCCGGCCAGAAGTGGATGTCTGGAAATAACCAAACCGTAACATCGAATCCCAGGTGTAGGGTTGGGTTGGGTCAGGGGTTAAGTGAAGGTGACATCTGACCTCCATCTGGAAATGCCAGTCTTAAGCTGAGTAAAACAGCAGTAACGATAACTTAAAAAGGACATCATGGTATTGGAGGGGTAATGGGTGGCCGCCATATTGAAGGGGTGATTGGTGTGGGTAGGGGTGGGGAGGGGGATGGTGGTATTGTAGGGGTAATGGGTGGCCGCCATATTGAATGGGGTGATTGGTGTGGGTTGGGGTGGGGTGGGAGGTGGTGGTATTGAATGGGTAAAGGGTGGCCGCCATATTGAAGGGGGTGATTGGTGTGGCTTGGGGTGGGGGTTGGTATTGGAGGGGTAATGGGTGGCCGCCATATTGAAGGGGTGATTGGTGTGGGTAGGGTTGGGGAGGGAGGTGGTGGTATTGTAGAGGTACTGGTTGGCCGCCATATCTAAGGGATGGTGATTGGTGTGGGTGGCGTTTGGCGAGGGATGGTAGTAGATTTGGAAACAACGAAGGAAACTCCCTAACACCTGTTCTTTGATGATTTATTTCTTCATATGACATAGCAGTAATCTCTTGTGTGTTATATGTGCAGTTTATGGCAGTATTGACACAGCATGAATGACGTTAAAGAGACTAATAAGCTGTGCTGTGTAATATAAATCGCTATGAAAGATAGTTTAGACAGCCTTCTAAGTTTATGGGAATACGGCCGGGGTGAGAAGACCCTACGTTGAGGCTATTTCTTTTATGTTTGTTTTGTACGTTCCATTTTTAAGTCCCACTCATCATCACTGCAGTAAATTGATCATTACACGTATTAGAAAAACATACATTGCATAACATAGGTAACTGAAGTGTAATATGGATAATAAACAGCCAAGAAAACCCTGCTACGTAGCCCCCAGTGCTACTTACATTGCGACCCTGTGTGTGGGGATGTGGGAAGCTGTAGACCGAGTGTGTGGTGGTGGGGAGGACTGGAAGCTTTACAAGATAAGAGGTTCAGTGAGGGTAAAAATGCAGAAGAGAAACATGAAAACAAGGTGAAGGAAAGAAGAAGAAAAAGAGAAGAAGAAAATATGATAGAAAAAAGATGGAGAAAAAAAAAAAGAAATGATGGTCGAGGAGAAGAAATAAGAAAAGGCGGAATGATGTATGTAGATGAGATTAGCGTGAGAGAGAGAGAGAGAGAGAGAACGAGAG
Source organism: Coenobita brevimanus (assembly GCF_032717465.1). Lineage (NCBI taxonomy): Eukaryota > Metazoa > Arthropoda > Malacostraca > Decapoda > Coenobitidae > Coenobita > Coenobita brevimanus. The sequence continues at coordinate 21,105,570 of NC_137068.1, forward strand.
AGAATTTATCCTTATACAGTTTAGTGTGTAATTGTACATTTCTGGTGTTACAGGTAAATCATGTGTTGTGTACCAGCAGCCTGAAGGTAACAAATCCTGGCCAGTATATTTGTCTTTGACTTTAGCAAAAATTGACTCTTGGCTGTTAACTTTTTGTCAGCTTTATCGCAGTTCAGTCTTTAGTTAGTAGTGTTGTTTAACACTGTACACAAAATATAACCTGGATATATATTTATAGATCAGGTTCTACACACTTCGAGCAGTGTTCATTATATTGCATGAGGGACGTTTGTTTTTGTTTCTCCTTGTTGGTTGTGTTTATTTTGTACAAGTTTTATTACATTATATTCAATACAAGTTTTATTAGGTGCAAGCATACATACCCCGTAACATTCACAGGTCCACACATACCCTCAGCGTATACATACCCACACTCATGTACGCTCAGAAAGTACACAGCTTCACATACTGTACACACAGTCATCTTCAGTAAACGTGTCAGGGAAGTTGGCATTACAGGGTGAACTTTGTGTAATATTAGGAGTTACAAGGTTGTAGGTGCCTCAGGCTTGATTGTGCTGGCTGGCTGGCTTTGTGGAGGGAGTGTGGTGGTTGTGTTGATGGTTATAGTGGCAGTGAATGATGATAAATGTAGTAATGGGAATGGTGAGGAATGTTGTGATAAGGGAAGTTGATGAAAAGCCATTTATATATATATATATATATATATATATATATATATATATATATATATATATATATATATATATATATATATATATATAGCTATAATGTAGTCAGAGCTAAAAGAAACTTCAAAGGTATACGCAGTTCAGTTAAGTATTTGAAACACACACACACACACACACACACACACACACACACACACACACACACACACACACACACACAGGGTACCCAATTTTTTTCTGTCATTCAAATATACTTAAGTACCTCAATTGCAAAACTATTTACCCATAAAGGCAGTTGTAGAAATGTTTCCCCATATACAGTAGGCTTACGGTATTCCAGCCACGTCATATAGATGTATTTTTACGTGTTTGCTACGTCCACATGATTTTATTTTGCCTATAAGAGACATGTCCAGCTGTAGGGGTTAGATATACCCTCCATTCACACTTTCATTACGATGTTTTACAGTTGTATTCCTGCTGCCTCCTGGTGATTTTATTCAGCTTAGGAGAGACTTACAACTGGAAGGAATTAGATAACTCTGTTCAACCCATTCACTGTGAACAGTACTTCATAAATTGAATGCTGTCACCAGGAGAGTGTAATAATAAACCAAAAAGGAGACATCGTAGTTGGCAGGTATAATAAGGAGTTCATAATTAAACACCAGTATTTTTTATTTTTTTTTTCATTTGACTTACAATTTTTCTTTTATCCCACTGTCTTTACTTTTGTAGTTTATTTACTTTCTCATTCAGTATTTAATTTTTTCTTCATTTTCTGCCTTTCACTTTCACTTTTCCCACTTATTTCTCTCGTTTTCTTACCCATTATGCCTTTTTTGTACGTTTTCTCATTTTCCCAAGTCTTACTTTCTTCTCACATTTTTGCCAGACGCCTTGGGGTTATTAAAGTTGTGATCCTTCCCTGTGGGCTGATGAGGTTGGTGATGTGGTAGGTGGGTTGGTTGGTGATGTGGTAGGTGGGTTGGTTGGTGATGTGGTAGGTGGGTTGGTTGGTGATGTGGTAGGTGGGTTGGTTGGTGATGTGGTAGGTGGGTTGGTTGGTGATGTGGTAGGTGGGTTGGTTGGTGATGTGGTAGGTGGGTTGGTTGGTGATGTGGTAGGTGGGTTGGTTGGTAAGATGGTAGGATGGTTGGCTGGTTTTACTCGGGGCTGATCTTGTTGTATTGTAAACCTATTGGACTGTTGGAAACCGGTCACTTCAACCGGGGGCTATGGTGGTACCAATCTTAAGTGGCGGTTTGGGTGGGGCACGAACCTCTGTACAGTGTTGCCACGTGTGAACGGCTCAGATATATGTAATAGGCATCACAATAAGATAAACACATGAGAATATAATGGTAACGTGTGTATTATAATATATGAAAGAACAGTAAACCGATTATGCGTAAAATATTTATACGGCAATACAGAAACGTGGCATAATTATTTTACAGTGTTGCTTTAAAAAAAAAGTAGTCACTTTTATTGGCTGTTACCGTATTTCTGGGGTTGGTAATAATGTCACAATTATGATTATAAGATAATATGCAGGATTATAAGCAAAAATATGCCAGTTTCTTAGTAAAAAAAAATATATACATTAAACCCTCGTGAGCGGCAACACTCACTCACACCCAGTCCGACCTGGTCATCTGTGAGGGATAGAGGAATAAGGCCTGTCTGGGGACACCTCTTAAAAAAAAAACGCGCCAAGACTTTAACCTCCTGGGTGGTGTGGAAATAAAGTCAAATTTACAATATGTACATTATAACGTAAAAGAAAATAACCAAAATGTATCCTAAAATACCACAGACGAGAGAGAGAGAGAGAGAGAGAGAGAGAGAGAGAGAGAGAGAGAGAGAGAGAGGGGGAAGGGGCAGTGTTGAGTGCAGCTTAGTGAGAGATGGAGGAAGGGAGGGAAGGAAGGAGGGAGAGAGTGATTGAATGAAAACAAATCATGGCGCCACAACAACGAGGTCATCTGGCGCCATATGTAAAACAATAATATTTTTAAACATAATTAGATATAATAAAGACAATAAAGAAATGAAACCACAAGTTTATAAGTCACTCATAAAAGAAACAAAATTCCCAAGGGTGACGCACATCTCCCCAAGGAGAGAGAGAGAGAGAGAGAGAGAGAAGGCAGGCAAGGGGCAGTGTTGAGTGCATTGTCAAGCTGAGGGAAAGATGAAGGGAGGGAAGGAAGGAGGGCGAGAATGACTGAATGAAAAGGCGCCGTAACACCGAGGTCATCTGGCGCCATATGTAAAACAATAATATAATAAAAAACGAAATAAAGAAATGAAAGCACAAATTTATAAGACATAAAAGAAACAAAATTCCCTAGGGTGATGCACATCCCCTGAGGAGAGAGAGAGAGAGAGAGAGAGAGAGAGAGAGAGAGAGAGGGGGGGGCATCGCGAGTATGGAAAACGTGGCACACTGTACAGAGGTTCGTGCCCCACCCAAACCGCCACTTTGGAATGGTACGACCATAGCAAAGGTGTTATGTTGAAGTCATGTTGAAGGATTGTCTGTGTTATAGTGAGGTGGGTATAAGTGTTCTTCGGTGTGGGGGGATGCATTGCAGTGTGGGCATAGTGGAATGCTTGTGATGAAAATGATGGATAAAGTGGAATGAGGATAAAATGAAGAAAGGAAAGTGGAATAAGAGAAAGGAAGGATTAAAAATTGACGATGAAGAGTTTAAGAAAAAGAAACTACCTTACGAGAAAAAAAAAAAATCGGACAGTGAAAAGAGCTAGAGGAAAAGGAACAAATGAAAGTAAAATAAGGGAAAAATGGTGTGGATAAGAAAAAATATATAACAGTAAAGTAAACATTGTGGGTGTAGAAGTAAAAGTAGAGAGGATGCTGAAGAGTGCACAGTGGCGCCATGCCTGATATTTGAACTTGACCCGTGACCCTGACCTTTGATGGAGCATCACCAAAATGGGACCACTTCTTCCAGCTCCTACACACAGTATACAGTATATGCCAACATTGGGCGAAATTGGATAAGGCATTCATGTTGTAACTTTGCACTCCGAACTCTGACCTTGACCTTTGATTGATATCCATCGAATCACACAGTGTGTGCCAATATTCGTCCAAATCGGACATAACACTGAAGAGATATTTTGTTAACATCCATTCATTCATGCACACTTACATACGTATACATATATGCATACATATATTATTACATATATGTAAGTGCATACATATACTTTCGTGCAGTATATTAATACATACCCGGTACATAGTTAGAGTCGATTACAATAGCTATGCCTCCAGCATCGCTAGATATATCTGTTGAATAAGAAAAACTAAAGACAAAATAGTAATAGCCAGATAAAACCAAACTAAAATAAAACAGTGTTTGGTAAGGAAAGAAACTCTATGCTGGAACGTGATTAAATCGATGGAACTGAGGAAGGAGAATAATACAGGGAAGCAAGGAAGATGGAGAGTGATGATGATGATGAGGAACTCGGCTGTGTATGCAAATTTATGGCAGATCCATACACTACCTTAGTGGAGAGATCCGGGGGGCTTTGGTGGGTGTAGGAGGCTTACTGACACATCTTAATCTGTAGCTCGTATCCTCATGGGCTTAGGAGGCTTGTAGCTGTTATCAAGTTATTCCTTTATACGGTACGTTAATAATTTATTGCAGGGGCTCTTAACCCTTTACCCAGTAAAGACCCCTACTGAATTGCCTACGATGTCCACACACCCCTTTCGCCATAGTGTCAAACTCATCACCAGTGCTATTATGTGCCTGTGTGACTTCAAAACATGTCAGTAGCTTGGTTTTACTTTACTGATGAATAACTAGGAACAGAACAGGTAAGAAAATCATTAAGAAATCACTTCCTCTTCTGTCCGTGCATCACTTTTTCCTCACACCCCGTCTTCCCTTTCATCATAATTATCTCGTTTCTGTGTTTTATGTTTACTCGTTTCCTGTTCATCACCTTGGCCCCCTGTTTTGTCTCTCTCACTCGCTCGCTGATTTTCTTCTTTTCAGTCCCTCTCTTCTCTCCTTTTCTCTCTTCCCTTCCCATCCCATCGCGTCTCCTCTCTTTTCTTCTCTTGTTTTCTCTTCTTAATTTTTCAGCTCCCTTTAGTACTTGTAATCTCTAACCCTTTCTCTTACCCTCTTCTCTCGTCTTCTCTCTTCTCCCACCCTCTCCTTTCTTCTCGTCTCCTCTCCTCTCGTCTCCTCCTTTCTGTTCTCTTCTCTACCTTTCTCCCGTCATCACTGTCATATCCACATTTTACGTTGCCTCGTGTCCTATTCATCTCCTCCCACCCTCACTCTCCCGCTATTATTTGCCCTTCACCCACCTCCTATACGGATCGCTCTCTTCTTACTCGCTCATTTTCCTCACTCACTCACTTTCTACACTCTTCCCATCTCTCGTCGCTTCCTTCTGCGCCTTTTCACACAAGGATGTCATAGTGTGTGAAATGGTTTGGTGATAGAAGGGTTAAGGGAAATGTATCGGTCGAGGGAGTACGTGCATCATGCTAGAATTACCCTCAGCTGTCAAACCCTCAGCCAGTATTAACCACGTAAGTTCGCTAACGTAATATTGTTTGTTCTTGCTACCCTTTGACAGTCTCGCATAGCTTAGAGAGAGAATTGAGATAAAAAATGAGTTAATGGAGACTTTCAAGCTGTGTCACTACAAGTGTTTTTCCCCAAAGTTAACTGGTTTGTTAGGAGGTAATAAGAATAAACCGAAAAAATACCATCAGCAGGCATAACTGTTTGCCACAATACGATAACTGTTGTGTCATAACCGTCAAAGCAACACATAAAATGACACTGTTGTCTTGAGTGAACTAATTTGGACCAGATTACCCCAGTGTTTAATGAAGACCAGTTCAGGTCCTTTCTTTTAGGACATTTCAGCAGTGTTTTGAACTGACCATAGCAATTCAGGACACTTTCATGTCCTTCATATCGATTATGGCCCTGTTGGTCATTACTACTTAAATGAAAAAGAAAAAACTGACTTGAAAGAAATGGAGGGAATTATGGAAGCGAAAAACAGAACGTTTTAAAAAAAAAAAAAAAAAAAAGAAAGAAGGATCTAAAGAAAATAGAGAGAACTATTGGGAAAACTAAGGTCAGACCTGGTGGAGGACGAAGACTAATGGGTGAAGTGAGAGAGGCATGGTGATGGACACGGGAATGAGGAAAGATTAGAGAGACGTTAAACGGAGAGAGAGAGAGAGAGAGAGAGAGAGAGAGAGAATTTTTTTCCTGTAACACAGGCAATAGAGGTCATCAATTGAGTGGTTTTTGGGTCACAGATGAACGGATTTGATGGCCAGTTTTTAGTTGGATCCAGTTGACTTCATATGTATACTTTAATCTTATTATTGCAACTATTGTTGCCCCCTCCCCCCCCACACACTATCATCGTATCTCAACTATATGCTATTTCGTGTGGATGTGATTTTTTTTTTTTTTTTTTTTTTTTTTTTATTCTAATGCATTCCATAACAAGCATCTTTTCATTGTCACTCTTCTCTTTGTTTCTCGACACTGAAGCATACTGGGATTGTCTTCACCCGAGGACACTTGTTATTTTTATCTTCTATCAGACCAATTTATTAAGTTTACAGGAGACATTTTGAACTAAGGGAGTTTGATACTGCTTACATTAAACCGTACATGAAGGAAGATCTTACCCAAGCTGAATGATATCGTCTGGAGGCATACTCCTCCTACCCTAACATGGCCAGAAATTGCCATCTTTCCATCTTCAGTGAGTAATTGTACCAGTAGAGTAATAATATGATGCAAGTCACGAAGAGGCGCTACGGAAAGTTTAGAGGGGGATCATTGTATTTTTCTGCCTTTGAGCACGTGAAATAAGCTGCAAAAAGAACGAAAATGTGGGCCAAGTTAATGTGAAACGAGTATAGGAAGAAGCAAACAATAAAATGCGTGGTGCATGTATACCCGAGGAAATTTCCGCTTTATACACTCGCTCAGCACTTCGAAATGGTAAATAAGACAAATGGTAGCGAAGCAGTTGCCAGCATTCATCTATCTGGTAACTGTGTGAGAAGGATGGGGCTGGAAGAGGGAGGTGTAGGAACTATTAGGTCCCCCAGCCTTCCTCCTCCCTTAACCTCTCCCCTCCCACACAGTGGTACCAGACATGTGAGTGTCTGGCTACTGCTTCACTAGTGGTTGTTTCACGCATAAAGGTTCGAACTGACAGGCAGGTGTAGGCTATAAGGCGGAACTTTCCTCGGGTGTACCTGAGGATATGAGTGGTAGTGGACGGATTATTTGGGTAAGTTTGTTACCTCCACATCCCCCCCCCCCCTCTCTCTCTCTCTCTCTCTCTCTCTCAAAGATTCCACTTTGTAAGATGGTCACGCTTTGTACTTTATACCACCTTTTTCTTGACCGATAAAAAGAGTCGAAATCAGAGAAAGGATACCTGGGCCTGTACCTGCAGTCCCTGTTCCTGTCCTTTTCCCTGTCTGTCCCTGTCCCCTGTCTGTATCTTTGTGTTCTTCTGTTTTTTTCCAGTTGTTACTTTCCCTGTCCCTGTTTGTTGTTTTGTACCTATTTCTGTCTTTGCATGTTTTTATTTGCCCCTGTCCCCGTCCCTTTCCCTTTTTCTATCCCTTTCCCCTTCCCTTATTATTTTCCCATCCCTGTCCGTGTCCCTTTCAATTTTCCTTTTCCTGTCCCTGTCTCTTTCTCTTTTCCTTTCCCTGTCCCCGTCCCTTTCTCATTTCCTATCCCTGTCCCTTTCTCTGCTTATTCCATTTTATATTCCTGACCCTCTCTGTGTCTGTTCCTGTCTCCAGTCTGTCTCTTCTTGTATCCAGTCTCCATGTTCCTGTCCCTGTCAGTCTACCCCTGGCCGTGTCTCTGCTTTGTTCCTGTGTATAGTTCAGTCCATATAATGTGTGTGTCCTTCTCCCTGCTCTTGTTCCTGTTCCTGTTACCTTTCTTGTCTGTTTTGGTTTACCCTTGTTTATCGGGGTGTCTCCCCCTCCATTTCTATGTTTACATGTGTTCTTGTTTCTCATCCCTATTTCTTTCCCTGTCTTCTCCTGTCTCTCACCAGCCCCTGTCCCTGTTCATGCTATTATATATATTTTTTTTCTTTTCAGATGCACGCTTCTGGTGATGTTCAGTGTAGCCTGTAAAGCTTCTCGCCCTAAAAAGTTAAATGGTAAAGGAAGAAACGGTTCAGACGCCAAAGTAACTGCTAGGTGGGTAAAGACTGATTTTTTTCTTTTTACCTCCTAAGCTAGAAGGGCCTGTCCGAAGCTAAATTTGATAATTTAGCATTAATGAAAGTAAAATAGAAGAATGATGTCCACGTGTTAAAGGTGTTAATGTATACTGTTTATACACGTAAGTCATTCAGTGCGGTGGGTGTTTGTTATATTCTAATGGTGTGAAGTGTGCCACACGTCTAATGCCAAATCGCCAGACCTGGATATTTACTGACACTGCATTTACTCTGTTGTCATGTTATTTATGCCTTAACTGGACAACTTTTTTTTTTTTTTTTTTTTTCAATTTTGTACATAGATAATGTATTGTTGGCCATTACAGATATTTGGTGAACTGTTACTATGATATGGATCTTTTTAGCAGAAGGTTGGCATTATGAAGCCTATAATATACGTACAGGGGGTCCATAGTACGCTGGCCAATACTCACACGTTGCGGGCACGGCTCTGTCAGCGTCACCAGTACCTACCCTGCATCATCATCTGTTTAACCAACTTATGCCCCGTAATGTCAACTTTTTTACGTCCACTGATTGCATAGTTGATTGGTAATGTGATGAGGTAGTCAAATTGTCCTTTCTCCTCCCAAAGGCAGAATGAGCCGTGCACGGAACACACAAGATTGTAGTGTGCAATATATGTACCATCCTGTACTGTTGTGGTCAGAGTATTTGACATCAGGTAACCATAGCAACAACTGTCTGCTTATAGTCACTCAAGAGGAGTACGACAGGGGAGAGAGAGGAGAGAGAGAGAGGGGGGGGGGGTATACAAGTGTGTGAATATGTGACGCGAAGAGACTGAATTCCAATCCATAGCGTTCCTACCTTGCCTTTGATACTCTGTTAGGTCCTTTACACCACACCACACCATCTGTGCCACCAACATATCACACCACACCACACCACACCACCAAAGCAACCAACATAATTATCACAACACACCATACTACACCACACCACCAACCATCACACCACACCACACCACCAATCCCACCAACCATCACACCACACCACACCAGACAACCAGTGCCACCAGTTATCACACCACACCACACAACAACCATCACACCACACACACACACACACACACACACACACACACACACACACACACACATCCAATTCACAACTCTATCGTTTTTCCTTTCCTTTCTTTTGCTTCCCATTTGACCAGCTTCCTTGCACCGATCGACCGCTTCTTTGGCTATTCAGGAGTCACCGGTCAAAGATCAGAGAGAGAGAGATTGTCAAATAAGGAAAAAAAAGGACTAGAAAAACAGCAAAGAATGAGCTCATAAAAATTAGAACCAAAATAGTTATATTTGGACCAAAAATGAAAGTCCTGATCAAGGCCTGTGGGTACCGTGCTAATCGTGTCGCCATGGCATTTATGGCGAGTTACAGCCGTTGACGCTAACAGTCACCCACAAAAGTTGGTGGCGGTGGAACAACAACGGGCAGGGATTTTTGTGTGTGTTTGTGCCTGTGTTTGTTTGCCTAATTAGTGTTTGGGTTGGATGTGTTGGGGTGTTTGGATGGGGGTGCACGACACACACACACACACACACATTTAGGGTATACGTGTGTGGTGACGGGGTAACATTGTCAGTAACATATTATAGTTTCCAGTTGTGCTTTTGGTTTTGTTATTGTATATAATCGCTTGGTGGCAATAGACCAACTTAGGTGCTCTCACGCCTCAAAGTTTCTGTACCCTCCCTCGGTGGAGGAAGGTGGAAGTCAGGGTTAGAGAGACGGTAAGGGAACAGACAACCGTGAGTTGTAGTTTGGTAACGGCTCCGAGGCGGATGGTTAGAAACCTAATGAACTTGGATACGAAACATTTCCATGCTGTTTACCTGCAAAACATTATGCATTCGTAACATACACAGCACATATTATAACATAGACTACTATGTTATCATGGAGTCCTGTGAAACTGGTCCAGACACGACCCATCTGTTTCAGATCCTCATCATACAAATGAAGCAACGAGCCAGTTTCACTACAGTCTGCATCACGGAGGCTAACACTGGACAAGGTGAGGTTTATATTGTTTTTTGTTATGTTGACTGATCCTACTTGTTTTATAAAATAGATCCCAATACTGATGTAATCAGTCCGGTTGAAAATTAGGTAATGTGTTGCCGTAAACTGTCATGACGCATTGCTGTTCTTCATGTCTACTTATTATTGTCATAATCTTAATATGACATTAACAACTGGGAAAAACGGTTGTCCGTTCGCCTACCCTCTCTCTACCCCTGCCTTCCAATTCCTTCCACCGAAGGGGGTACAGAAACTTTGGTGCGTGAGTGTCCCTGTCTTTTACCCAAGACGTTGTATGATATGTGTACAGAATGTAGGAAGTAATATAAGTCATTTGTTCAGGAAGTTTGATTCAAGAGATTCCAACTTGGCCAACTATACTCTCACAACTTACCACTCTTACGCGGACCCTACTTCTTCTTTGTGTAATAATTGTATTGCCAAAGTCTCTCTCTCTCTCTCTCTCTCTCTCTCTCTGGGAAGTAAAATTGGTAAATTGTCAGCAATTTCGCTTTTGCTGTCTTCAGTTGTTTATTTTTCCCTCTTGCTGTATTTTCTCTATTTTGCCCAGTTTCTCTTTTGTTCACTACCTTTATAGTATGCCTAATTGTTTTCTTTTATGTTATTCATTTTCGATGGAGTTTGTCTTTCTCTGGCTCGCAGTCTTTGTTTTTGTAAAATCTTGTAAATTTCTCGTTTGCTTTATTCTCTCCTTTCCTCTGGATTCTTATGTTTTTCTTTTTCTGTGTGCATTATCTTTATCATTTGCTTTCAGTTGTTTCGTTAGGTTAATATTTTACTCTTGTCTTTCTGTTACCCAGTATCTTTCTCTAATTTTTTTATATCTTTTATTTTCTTCTTACTCCTTGTATACTTCAATTACTCTATTTATAACACTTTTGTTTTCTTGTTTTTAATGTTTCTTACTTTTGCCTCACCTTTTCTTTTGCTCAGTATTTTTCCCTTCCACGGTATCTTTGTTTCCTGATCTGTTTTTTACTCTTTGTTTTGCCAGTTGGTCTTTATATACTTTACTCTCCAATTGTTACTTCTCTTTCTTATGCTCTTCTGCTCTTTTCTCCATTTTTCCTCGAGAGAGAGAGAGAGAGAGAGAGAGAGAGAGAGGAGACTATGGAGTGGTAAACAGTGTCAGGTAGTACATGGAGAGAGAGAGAGAGAGAGAGAGAGAGAGAGAGAGGGGGGGGGGGAGACTATGGAGTGGTAAACAGTGTCAGGCAGTACATAAAACAAGTGTATTACCTATGCATGACCACCCTTCACATTCACGTTACAGACAGCAGGCAGCCAGTCAGACAGGTCGACAGACAGCCAGACAGACAGGTAGACACAGATAGATAGCGAGGCAGACAGGTAGACCTACAGGTAGACAGACAGACAGACAGACAGAAAGGTACACAATGTTTTGATGATGATTTAGTGTTAAAGTATTATTTTTGTATTATTATTATTATTATTATTATTATTATTATTATTGTTGTTATTATTGTTTTATTATTATTTTTTTATTATTATTATTATTATTATTATTAGTGTTGTTGTTGTTGTTGGTAGTGGTATTTGTGATGAAAGTGGTGGTGGTGGTGGTGATGATGTTGTAAGGGAAAGTGATACCATTATATACCCGGTACCATTTGAACGCATAAGGGGAATAGAGACAGTTCAGAAACGCATTATTTTTGCCTTCAACTCACATACGAAATATTCCAAAAGGGATTGAAAGATGGAGTGAAGGGAATGAATCAGTATGAAGTGTGACGATGATCAGTGGCATGGGTGAAGGGGCCAGGCTGTATCATGTGTTCCGTACCATTGAGTTGTTGGCAAGTGAACCATCTTTTACGCAACCATTACTCACTTTTACTCTATCACTTTCCGTGTGTGTGTGTGTGTGTGTGTGTGTGTGTGTGTAAGAAGAGTCATTACTGGGAATTGACTGTTGCTTGTCAAGGTCACTTCAGGAATCTGCATTAGTCTATAGGTAGCTAGATTAGATAGATTGATGGATGGATGGATGGACGGACGGATACACAAATATATAGACAGTCGTAGATAGACAGACAGACAGACAAATGCTGTACACTGATACGTAGACCGAGACAGATAACAAGTATTATCTTTTTATCGTCCATTCAAAGAAAGTTCATTGAATTTCGATTTTTTTTTTCTCCAGTGAGAAGGACGCCAACCCCTGTCAACGTGAAAAAATTAGGCCTCGTGACAAAAAATTATTCGGCCCTTGTAATGTGCTAACACCCGTACAAGAAAACGTTGCCTCAATTTATTCCTTTTTGTTTGGTAGAATCATTAACAGCGTACAGTCGTTAAGGATAGGGGAAAAAATCGAGGAAAAAGCTGAGACGGTGACGGAAGGAGAGAGAGAGAGAGAGAGAGAGAGAGAGGTACCGGTATGGGATTTATAAGGTTGTGTGGTGATATATTTTTGTAATGAAATAGTAATAGTTATCCTGTGTAGTGTGTGATGATGATGATGATGATGATGATGATGATGATGACGATGATGATGATATTATCCTCACTCAGTCCGCCAAATAGGTCTGCCTTCACTTACCTTTTTTTTTTAGACCTCTTTCTCCTTCCTCAGACCTCGTTCTCCTCCTTCCTCAGACCTCATTCTTCTTCTTCCTCAGGCATCTTTTTCCTCCTTCCTCAGACCTCGTTCCCGTCTTCCCCCTCCCCCACCCCCCGCACATACTTTGGTCCTCATATGAACTTCGTCTTGTTCTCCTACCTATTTCTTCTGCCACCCCTACACCCACGCATCCTTTCCCCTCCTACACTTCCGCCTCCTCGATACCTACAACGTTTCTCTATACCTACCCCCTTCCCCCAGCTCACCCACCCTTCTGTAGTGGTACCCCATCCTTTATCGTCCTGTACAAACCGTAGCTAAAATATTATTACCCTAGTGTTATGTGGTGACGATGATGATTTATCCTGTTAAAATAATACCAGCACTCACTTCCACCATCACATACACTTCCCTCACTCTTGCTTCCCTGTCCTTAATACCCTCTCCCTCTCCTCCCCATCTATCTTATTTCCCACTCCCTTCCCCCTTTCCTTTCCTACCCCTCCCTCCTTCCAACCATGTCACCTTCACATATTCTTCATCATCTCTGTACCCCTCTACACAGTTCCCACCTCGTCCTATCCCCTACCCCTACACCTTCTCCCGTCTCTCCCCCTCCACCACAGCCGTCGTCAATCGCTGTGTGCGGGAATTAGTTTTCTCTCTCTCTTTCCTCCATTTCATCTCCCCTCCTTCTCTCTCCCTCCCTCCACAATCGTCCTCCCATCCGGTCTCTGCTGAAATTACCCGTAGAATATTATCGTTGGTGTGGTGTGTGAGTCAAGCCTGCAGTAAAGGTGTCACCCGGTATTGTGCCCTGCCTGCTTTGTGGTCAGCCTTAATCCTCCTCTGGTCCCCCACCCTCACTTCACTGCCACCCACCTCTCTACAGACTTCATCTTTGCTGCCCTTACCCCCTCCTTTCAACCCCCCACCCCCATTTCTTTTGCCTTTATCCCTCCTAATTGCCCTTTTCCACTCTTCCCCTTTCCCTTCTGTTAGCCTCTCTGTCTCTCATACTCAGCTTTTCTCTCTCCCTTTCTCATCCCTGTCCCCTACTTCTCCGTATCTACTCTTATTTTTTTTTTTTACTCTTTTTCATCCTAGCTTCGTTTAGGTGTCTTTACCCCTCCCGTTCACTTCATCAATCCCCTCTGTTGCCATCAAACCTCATCCTCTCCTTCCCGCTCTCATTTTTTATTTTTCCCCCAGTCAACAATACCTCTCACTTCTCCGACACTCATCATTCCTTCGTCGTCGTCGTCCTCCTCAGCTGTACACTTCACCACCGCCTCTTCGTATCACACTATTATGAAGTGCTTTTTGCAAGAGCAGTGATGAAGTCAGACTTATTTCAGGACGATACCAGCTGTAGTGAGGAAGGAAAGATAAAGGATAATTGAGAGAGAGAGAGAGAGAGAGAGAGAGAGAGGAAGTGAAGGGATGGTGGCAGAAAGAAATGAGTTGAAGATGATAAGCAAGATAAAGGAAGAGGTGTTAGGGAGCCTCCTAAGCCGACGAGAATACGGGTCCAAGTGTAGTCAGATTGGAGGGTAGATTTGACTATAGTTCATTTACTGCACTATAAACTGGCGGAGATTTTCGTCCTTTTGCAGCCAATTTCCCGTAACCCAGTGGCAGAAGGAGACGGTACTGCGGCCCAACATCCTTTCCATAGCACTTCTTCGTGACTAGCACTATATTCTATTGTTAATCTCCTGTTACAGAACGCTCAAGATGGAGAGATGGCAGTTATAACCCCTGACTGTACTCCATTTAAGGACTAAAATTGCCATCTGTCCATCTTGAATTCTTTTCTGCAACAAGAGAATAACACTAGAGCGTAGTGCTAGTCACGAAGAAGTGTTACGAAGCGGATTTAGAGTTCCGGTAAGGTTTTATTCTGACATTAAGCTACGGGAAATAGGTTGGAAAAGGGTGAAAATCTTTACCAGGTTAAGGTGAAAAGAGTACAGTTTCCACAGCACTTCTTCGTGACTAGCATCATATTGTAGTATTAATCTGTTGTTACAGTTCATCGCTCAGTGTGGAGAAACAATATAATTTTGGTTACTAACCTGATGGTAGACTTGTATATAAGAGAGGCAGCAAAGCAGCGCCTGAGGCAGCCCTTTGAGTTGGCCTGCATCTTAAATTCACGGCAAGGATTCCTCACACCTGCCGAACGTATCTTACGAGTCGTAGATGCTCACACGTTGAAAAGTTTACGATAAAAGTTAGCGACAAAAAAGTCGCGATGCGAACCCCAAGACTTAGTTAGGTCAACATGCCTCCGACCCATCCCATGAACGCAGCTAACTACACCGAGGCGACCCTGGACGCCCCCCTCAACGCCATCACCCTCGCCACCAACGCCTCCAGCACCACCTTCAGGCTCCCCCACAACTCCAACTGGTACTGGAGGGGGAGTGAGAGCTGGCCGAGTAGCGCCAGTGGCCCGGGAAGATGAGGACGTCTGTGATGAGGACGTCTGTGATGAGGACGTCTGTGATCAGGACGTCTGTGATCAGCACGTCTGTGATCAGGGCGTCTGTGATCAAGGGGTAAGACGACCCCGGGGAAGAGACGACCCCATGGGCAAGAAGGCCCCGGGAAAGAGAATACCTCGGGGGCAATACAGATCCGAGAAAGACATGATCCTGGGGACAAAACAACCTCGGGAAAGAGAAGACCCCGGGGGCGATACGACCCCGGGAAAGAGAAGACCCCAGGGGCAAGACGACCCCGGGAAAGAGATCCCGGGGGCAATATGACCCCGAGAAAGAGATCCCGTGGGCAATACGACCCGGGGAAAGACAAAATCCCGGGGGCAAGACAACCCCGAGAAAGACAAGATCCCAGGGGCAAGACGACCCCGGGAAATAGAAGACCCCAGGGGCAAGACGACCCCGGGAAAGAGAAGACCCCAGGGGCAAGACGACCCCGGAAAGAGAAGACCCCAGGGGCAAGACGACCCCGGGAAAGACAAGACCCCAGGGCCTAGACGACCCCGGGAAAGAAGACCCCGGGATAGAGGAGATCCCGGGGGCAAGAGGACCCCGGGAAAGAGACGACCCCGGGAAAGAGACGACCCCGGGGGCAAGGCGACCCCGGGAAAGAGGAGATCCCGGGGGCAATATCACCCCGGGAAAGACAAGACCCCGGGGGAAAGACGACCCCGGGATAGAGAAGACCCCGGGGGCAAGCCGAACCCGGGAAAGACAAGATCCCCGGGGGCAATATGACCACGGGAAAGAGAATACCCCGGGGGACAAGACGACCCCGGGAAAGAGAAGACTGGAAGCAAGACGACCCCGGGAAAGAGAAGACTGGAGGCAAGACGACCCCGGGAAAGAGAACACTGGAGGCAAGACGAACCCGGGATAGGGAAGACCCCAGAGGCATGACGATCCCGGGAAAGAGGAAACCCCGAGGGCAATACGACCCAGGGAAAGACAAGACCCCGAGGCCAAGACGACCCAGGAAAAGGCATGACCCCGGGGGCAATAAGAGCCAGGAAAAGGCAAGACCTCGGGGGCAAGACGGGCCCGAGAAAGAGAAGACCCCGGGGGCAAGACGACCCCGAGAAAGAGAAGACCCCGGGGGCAAGACGACCCCGAGAAAGAGAAGACTTCGGGGGCAAGACGACCCTGGGAAAGAGAAGACCCAGGGAAAGACAAGACCCCTGGGGCAAGAGGGCCCTGGGAAAGAGAAGACGCCGGTGGCAAGACAACCCCTGGAAAGAGAACCCCCCGGGCCAGACGACCCCGGGAAAGAGAAGACCCCGGGGGCAAGACGACCCCGGGAAAGAGAACACCCCGGGGGCAAGACGACCCCGGGAAAGAGACGAACCTGGGGGCAAGACGACCTTGGGAAAGACAAGACCCTGGGAAAGACAAGGTCCTGGGGCAAGACGACCCCGGGAAAGGCAGAATCCCGGGGGCAATACCTCCCTGGGGGCAATACGACCCCAGGAAAGACAGGACCCCGGGGACAATTTGGCTGTCACGAATCAATTCGCGACATTTCCGTTTTGTGAGAAGCCACGAACTATTAGTGGAAAACTCACTGCGTATCGCTCAGCTAACCGTTTCTCTCTCCATTTCGGAGTATACTTTTCAAAACATTCGTCACCGTTTTCAGGGGTGACCGATTTAATGCACGTCACTAAGTGCGCTACTGAGCGATACTATTGTTTCTTTATCGTTCGCCTCTGCTTGCCTAAACCGTTAGCCACGCCTTCTTCTGGTAGCTTGTGCGTCCTGCCTATACATTATTTGAAGGCAGTCCAGTTGTTGCTGCGACGGAGAGAGGTCCTGTGCTAGCAGTGTGAGGTCAGCTAGTACCCAAACTCCACAGTTCTTCAGTACTTCCATCCTAGTTCAGCTTGGGTGATACGCAGCATTCATCGACTATAGTATTTCCTTCTTGTATTTCCCTAGTTATAAGAGTTTAATTAAGGTGTTTTTTCCTAGGGGTAAGTATTTAGCTATTGCGTGAGTGAGAGTGCGTCTCATTTAATTTGATTTGAATTGTAACGTTAAATTTATTTTTTGTAATTAATAAATTTAACAGTTCCTTTCTTGAGCTTAATGTAAAGTAAAATCTTGTTTCATTTCTCCATAATTAAGCTTATTTTCCACATAGCTCCTAGCTTGCATAAACGTTTGCTTTCATAACTGGTACTTAGACCAGTCTTGTTGTATTAACTTAATATCCGTTGTGCCACCTGGGAGTTAAGCATCGGCAAGAACCTGATGTTAGTATTATTTATTTATTGTCAGGGGTGAAGTAACTTTCTCCAGAGGCTAACAGTACTAATTCAGCATTTGTGAGTAACTAGTCTCTGCTGTGTACTGTTGAGAAAGTTTGTAAATTCTCGTTCTGAGAGAATCGTGCGAAGTAGGCCAGCGTAAAGTAATCGTTGCTTGATGTAGCAAGACAATCATTGTCTCTGCTTTTCAATATTATTGAATATTAATATCAATTAAATAATACTTAGCAGGTATTTTAAAAACACCGTGTTATTATAAAAAACCCCGTGACAATTGGCGACCTCATTCCAGGATATTAACTCCTAGCTCTAAAGCTATTCACGAGATAGTGCTCACTCATTCATATTTAGGTATTTATAATTAAAGTTATAGGCTCAAGTTACTGGTGTTTACCGTTAATTTAGCAAGTGAGTTTTTGCTTTATTAATCAATAGAGTACTTAATTCTAGTTTATTTTTGGTAACGCCAGACGATTTTATTCGCTCCTGGGAAGTCGGCGTACCCATTGTGTTTATTATTGAGTCTTCCCAGTCATTTACATTTTTGATTTATTCTTTGCCAGTTAACTAGATAAGACTGGTCACCACTAACTTGTGTCTGTACTCTTTACTTGTGTTTATTAGTATTCGTCGCAAGCAGTCAGTACTCAATTTCGGTTTTGCTTAATAAATTAGCGCCATGGCTACTACTGTATTTTAGCAGGAAGCCAAAGATATGGGTCTTTCGGACCCAACCGAAATTAAAGAGTATATACTCTCACGGCATAATCAGGAGCAGCAGCGCGAGAATGATGCCTGTGAAGAGCGTAAGATTCAGCGCGAGTATGAGCGAGAACAGCGCGAATACGAGCAGAAACAACGCGAGCTCGAGTTAGAAAAAGAGCGAGAACAGCGCGAATACGAGCGTGAACAACGAGACAAAGAACGAGAACATGAACTTGAAGTGATGAAGCTCAAGCGAGATTCCTTGGCTTCAGACACGTCTGGTGCAGTTGGTTCAAGCTCCACGAGCGTTCTCCCTGCACATGTCCTGGCGACCCCACGCATCAAGCTTCCTTCATACAAGGAAAGCGAGCGAATCGAGCCGTACATAGCTCATTTTGAGGACATGGCAGACTTATATCAAATGGATGAGGCAGCTAAGCGGCTTCAGTTTCTTAGCCTATTTGAGGGCCCTGCCCTCGATATTCTCCGCAGAATTCGTGGAGACAATCTCACATATGAGATGATGAAAGCTGCGCTCATTAAGGCGTATGGTCTCACAGTAGACGACGCCAAAGTTCAGTTCATGCGAGCTCGTCTCCAAGACAAGGAGACAGCTGTTCAGTTCCTTGATCGTCTCACAGCTTACTTAAATGAGTGGATGGAGAAAGATGAAACTCCTTCCACGCGTGAGGGGATAATTGACCTTATGCTGCGTACACAGCTAGAGAGGTCGTGGCCTGCTGAGCTCATAGCACAGCTTAAGATCTGCCAGGTGAAAGATGCCAGCCAAATGGCAGAGAAGGCTGATGCATTCTTTACTGCATACGGGTATCAAGCTCGTAAGCAAAACACCTGGAGCAGAAAAGATACTGCCAAGTCTGGGAAGCCGTCTCAGACTGAATCCCAGCACCAAGGTCGTTCTCAGAGTAATGGGCAAGGTCCAAAACCGCAGTGGAAGGACCAGGGGCAAAATACACAGCAGCCTGCTTGGAAGCGGTACAACAAGCACCCCAACCAGCAGCAGTTCCCCAAGCAGCATCAGCAGCAATACAAGGACAAGCCACGTAACCCTCAGTCAGGTCAATTAGTGTATCGGAGGCAGGAGGCAAATGCAGCCTTCATTCCACAAGTACCCGGTGGCGCCATCTCTACCAGTACAGGTACTTCCCAACACTTCACAAGTCCCCCTCCGACCATGAACTCTCCTCAGACACCTAGTTCCCAGGGCGCCACGTTTGCTGCATCGGTTGTTCCGCAGTCTCATGAATGACTGGCTGCTACCTCCTCAGACCCTTCCACCAACAACACTGCCTTTCTTGTTCAGCCAGGGTCTGTAGGAGGTGTTTCTGTAAATGTCCTGAGGGACAATGGTTCCTCAGGCTTTTCTGTTAAGCAGAGTTTAGTTCGGCCTGATGAGTATACAGGTCGACAGATCCAAGTTAGACTTATTGATGGATCAGTGAGATTGTTCCCTGAGGCACGTATCCAGGTGGCGTCTCCATTTTTCACTGGCTTGACAGCTGCAGTTGTCATGCCAGAACCTTTATTTGACCTCATCTTAGGCAACATACCTGGCATCAAAAATAGTTGTGCTGTAGATGTTGCTACTCAGACTTCGGCTGCTGCGATAACACGAGCCATGGCCAAGGCTCCAAATCGCGTCACTCCGTTGACCGTCGCAACGCCGCAAGATCTGATTTGTAGTCAAGATGTTGTCCAAGAGCAACAGACTGACTCGACACTTGCCTCAGTGCGCAAGAAGCTGGAGGGTAAAGTGATCAAGTATTCACGGGGAGGACAAGCCAGGTTCCTTCGTAAGCGAGGATGGCTGTACCGTGAGTCACAGACACCCCAGGGTGAGGTTCGACTGCAGTTTGTCGTTCCTGCAAAGTATCGCCGAGCAGTGTTTGAATTAGGTCACTGTTCAGTGATGGGAGGTCATATGGGTCAAAAGAAGACCTCTGACCGCATCCATGCTGACTTTTTCTGGCCAGGAATGGGACGGGAAATAACGAGGCTCGTACGTTCTTGTGATGTGTGTCAGCGTACCACTGACCGGGGACGTGTCCGTCCTGCGCCATTGAAGCCAGTCCCATAATCTCTGAACCGTTCGAGAGAGTAGCAGTTGACATAGTTGGGCCAATCTCTCCTAGGGCTAGTGATGGATCAAAGTATATCCTCACTATAGTTGATTTCAGCACACGGTGCCCTGAAGCCGTGGCCCTTAAGAATATAGAGGCCGTCACTGTTGCTGAGGCATTAATTGAAGTGTTCTGTCGTGTAGGTATCCCTAAGGAGGTCTTGAGCGACCGGGGTTCGCAGTTCACTTCGGCAATGATGAACGAAACGTTCAGGTTGCTGTCCATCCGAGGCTTACGAACTACGCCGTATCATCCCATGTGTAACGGGTTGTGTGAGAGGTTCAATGGAACTCTCAAGAAGATGTTGAGGCGCATGACCGCCGAACAGCCAAAGGAATGGCCGCGGTTCATCGCTCCTCTTCTATTTGCTTATCGAGAAGCCCCACAGCATTCATTGAAATTCTCACCCTTTGAACTGGTGTATGGGAGCTCGGTCCGGGGCCCACTTCAAGTCCTTCGTGAGTTATGGGACGATGAAGAACCCGACCCTGAAGTCAAGACCACCTACACCTACGTCCTTGATTTGGCTGACCGCCTCCAGTCGACGTGCGAGTTAGCTAAGGGAGAACTGATCAAGGCGCGTGAAGTTCAAAAGGCTTATTATGATAAGAAGGCAAAGCTTCGGAAGTTTAGTCCAGGCGATAAATGCTTGGTATTACTCCCCACTGCCCAGAACAAGTTGTTGGCGCAGTGGAAGGGTCCATTCGATGTAGTAGAGCGCATTTCAGACCTCAACTACATAATACAGATGGGGAATCTTCGTAAAAGGTTCCACATTAACATGTTGAAGGCTTATCATGAGTCAGACCCCGAGGAGACTGGCCTACGAGTAGCTGATGATAGTGACCAGCCACTGGAAGAAACCGGGGCAGCTGCGGTGATCCCAGCTGATGACCATGATGACGAGCCCTTAACCGCTCAGTCTCATCAGGAAGAGACTGTCGGAGATGTTTCACTTAACCCTGACTTAGCAGTAGGGGACCAGAATGCCTTATGGTCACTGCTCTGTCAGTATGCTGATGTCTTCTCAGACCGACCTAGACTTGCAAAGGTTGCGTGTCATAAAATTGAGTTGACCAGCAATGTTCCTATAAAGGTTAAGCCATATCCGATTCCCATGCGACTACAGGGTGCAGTAGATAAGGAAATTGCTGACATGGAGACTGCAGGCATTATCGAAAAGTCCTCATCTCCTTACTGTAGTCCGATGGTAGTAGTCCGCAAGAAAGATGGTGGAGTCAGGATTTGTGGCGACTATAGAAGGCTCAATGCAATCACCAAAGTGGATGCTGAGCCAATGGGTGACCATATTGCCATCTTCTCCAAGCTGGCAGGGTCACGATATTTCACGAAGCTCGACCTAGCGAAGGGATTCTTCCAGATTCCCCTTCATCCTGAGAGTCGTCAGTTCACTGCCTTTGCTACTCCTAGGGGGTTGTACCAGTATAAAGTCCTCCCATTTGGACTTACCAATTCCCCAGCAGTATTCAATCGTGCCATGAGACAAGTGCTCCATGGTATTGTAGGAGTAGAGATGTTCGTTGACAATGTCCTCGTTCATTCCGCCACATTGGAGGAGCACCTCAGACTCTTGGAAATTGTCTTCAGTAGACTCCAGAGTTTCAACATGACTGTGAAGCCTAGCAAATGCAAGATTGCTCACAGTGAGGTGGAGTTCCTCGGTCATATTGTTGGCAACAACCACTGCAGGTGTCAGGGTGACAAGATCAGGAAGGTTAAAGAAGCCCCGAGACCCGTGACCAAGAAACAGGTTAGGGCATTTCTTGGCCTAGTGGGATACTATAGGAGTTTTATTCCCAACTTTGCTCTCATTGCCCAACCGTTGTACGAAGTGCTACGGAAATATGCTCCAAACACCATTGAATGGGGAGAAGCACAAGAGAGATCTTTTGCCACCCTCAAGAATATGTTGTGCAAGGAGCCCATTTTGCAGTTGCCTGATTCCAGCAAACCTTTCATACTGCGCACTGATGCTTCACAAGATGGAGTAGGTGCTGTATTGATGCAGGAATCGGAAGGTGGAATCTTCCCAGTGGCATACCACAGCCGTAGGCTAAAACCTGCCGAGAGGAATTACAGTACTGTTGAGAAGGAACTCTTGGCCGTGGTTGATGGTGTTAAAAAATATTATTATTATTTATTTGGGGCATCATTTGTTCTGGAAACTGACCATATTTTTTTTTTTTTTTTTTTTTTTTTAAATAACAGAATGGAGGAAGGAAAAACAAATGGAGAAAAAAAAATAATCCATACACCAGATTACTGGTGTCCTCTGTTCATAAAATATCTGTAACAGTTAGACTTGAACAGTTGTAGGTTGAAATTTGGAGGAAAACAACTCTGGGGAAGCGAGTTCCAGAGAGATGCAGTTCGGGGAATGAAAGAATTCTGATAGGCAGAAGTTCTGCAATGTGGTTGAGTGACATTCCAGTCATGAGCGCTACCAGATGCCCGTGTAGCACGAGGGAAGGCATGGAGAGGTGGCACCATGGACGCAACTTCGTCAGAGCATTTGCCAAAAAAATATCTGTAAAATAATGCAAGGGAGGCAACATTCCTTCTTACTTGCAGGGGAGGTAGTTTATATGTAATGGCAGGGTTGTTAATGATTCTAACAGCTTTATTCTGAATTTTGTCTAGTTGTCTTAATGCAACCTCTCCACAACCATTCCACAAGGGTGAGCAATATTCAAGCTGAGAGCGCACATGACTCTTATAAATTATAGCTAACTGCTCATCGACGAAGAAGTTACGGACTCTGTACAATAATCCAAGTTTCTTTGAGGCGGTTTTAGCAAGTGATCTGACATGAGAGGTCCAGCTGAGGGCACTGTTAAGTGAGACACCAAGAATTTCAATACTTTTGGAGATGGGAATATTAGTAGCACTGAAGGTAATGTACGAATCTGGCAATATCTGTCTATTAGTAAACTGTATATATTTAGTTTTACTAGCATTAAAAGAGACAAGGTTGTTTTGTCCCCATTCACTGATTGTAGATAGATCTTGATTTATGGAGATGGCTGTATTGAGTTGAGAGGTAGAGATGTTAGACTTTGTAAATGGATGTCTGAGTGTGAATGAACTATGTAGTGTTGAGTCATCTGCATATGAGTGAATGGGATTGTGAGTGACAGATAAGAGATCATTAATATGAACCAGAAATAGGGTTGGCGCCAGAACTGATCCCTGTGGCACGCCGGCTAATGCAAAATTGACACGCTGGACACTGTATTTACAGCAGTTTAACCTTGTTGTGAGATACATCAAGGGAAGTGATAACGTAGGTGCAGACCTGATGTCTCGCCTACTAACTGCTGACTAACATGGGCAGTTGTTGTATGCTGGGTTCCGTGATAGGCATCCTCAGAGATTTGAGTAATCCAAGGACTAGCCTGGTTCCCAGTCAAAAGTGTAGACCTGACGTCTCACTTGTTGGCCCCACAGGACACAGTATGTCCAGGGCCTGTACATACACGTGTACTGTAGGTTAAGGGGGAAGAGAGAACTCCGCAGAGGTGACTTGAGGCTATGGAAGACCCAAGTTTGCACAAGGATTCTCAGCTTCCCGGTACTAATATAAGTATTGTATTGTAGGTTAAGGGGGAAGTTCGAGAGAGAACTCCGCAGAGGCGACTTGAGGCTATGGAAGACCCAAGTTTGCACAGGATTCTCAGCTTCCCGGTATTAATATAAGTATAGTATTGTAGGTTAAGGGGGAAGTTCGAGAGAGAACTCCGCAGAGGCGACTTGAGGCTATGGAAGACCCAAGTTTGCACAGGATTCTCAGCTTTCCGGTACTAATATAAGTATTGAATTGTAGGTTAAGGGGGAAGTGAGAACTCTGCAGAGGCGACTTGAGGCTATGGAAGACCCAAGTTTGCACAGGATTCTCAGCTTTCCGGTACTAATATAAGTATTGTATTGTAGGTTAAGGGGGAAGTGAGAACTCTGCAGAGGCGACTTGAGGCTATGGAAGACCCAAGTTTGCACAGGATTCTCAGCTTTCCGGTACTAATATAAGTATTGTATTGTAGGTTAAGGGGGAAGTGAGAACTCTGCAGAGGCGACTTGAGGCTATGGAAGACCCAAGTTTGCACAAGGATTCTCAGCTTCCCGATATTAATATAAGTACTGTAGGTTAAGGCACAGGTTGAGGACCCGTGTGCAGTTCGAGGCTATGGAAGACCCGAGTTTGCACAAGGATTCTCAGCTTGCCGACCATAATTGTGTGCTATAATTAATGGCGACCTCGAATGTACGTCGTAGCACTGACTGCTAGGCAGAGAGAGTAATTGTAACATGATAAAATTTTGTCTCATTGACACTTTTGATGCTCCACCTTAATTGGTTTTGCAGGTTCAGCAATGGGTGTAGCAGTTTTGCTGTGCGGCCCAGCTGATCGTCTGCCGCACGCTGCCGCCTCTTCTCCTCTGCCTTCGTCGTCGCCATATTATTACAGTATTTACTATGTCATTTTACACGTAGGTACAGTTACACTACAACTGTCACACCTACACCGTGTATTACATACACCACGCTACACAACAATTAGTTGTCAGTGTAAATGTAGCGACTTTTCGCTCAGTTTGACCTGAGTACAGGATTTTCACCGTCGTCACGGAGTTTTTCCCTCAAGCTTGCTTCTATTAACGTAAATACGAGGTTTTTTCGCTCACTGGCGACTCTGACTTTCTCCTGTAGCAGGATAGCACACATACCACAGTGTGAATCTTGTGTGACTGAGTTAGGATGTGTACATATATATATATATCCACAAATTTTTTCCCATAAGGAAAAAATTTAACTTTGTAAGGGCGTAATGTCACGAATCAATTCGCGACATTTCCGTTTTGTGAGAAGCCACGAACTATTAGTGGAAAACTCACTGCGTATCGCTCAGCTAACCGTTTCTCCATTTCGGAGTATACTTTTCAAAACATTCGTCACCGTTTTCAGGGGTTACCAATTTAATGCACGTCACTAAGTGCGCTACTGAGCGATACTATTGTTTCTTTATCGTTCGCCTCTGCTTGCCTAAACCGTTAGCCACGCCTTCTTCTGGTAGCTTGTGCGTCCTGCCTATACATTATTTGAAGGCAGTCCAGTTGTTGCTGCGACGGAGAGAGGTCCTGTGCTAGCAGTGTGAGGTCAGCTAGTACCCAAACTCCACAGTTCTTCAGTACTTCCATCCTAGTTCAGCTTGGGTGATACGCAGCATTCATCGACTATAGTATTTCCTTCTTGTATTTCCCTAGTTATAAGAGTTTAATTAAGGTGTTTTTTCCTAGGCGTAAGTATTTAGCTATTGCGTGAGTGAGAGTGCGTCTCATTTAATTTGATTTGAATTGTAACGTTAAATTTATTTTTTGTAATTAATAAATTTAAAGTTCCTTTCTTGAGCTTAATGTAAAGTAAAATCTTGTTTCATTTCTCCATAATTAAGCTTATTTTCCACATAGCTCCTAGCTTGCATAAACGTTTGCTTTCATAACTGGTACTTAGACCAGTCTTGTTGTATTAACTTAATATCCGTTGTGCCACCTGGGAGTTAAGCATCGGCAAGAACCTGATGTTAGTATTAGTTATTTATTGTCAGGGGTGAAGTAACTTTCTCCAGAGGCTAACAGTACTAATTCAGCATTTGTGAGTAACTAGTCTCTGCTGTGTACTGTTGAGAAAGTTTGTAAATTCTCGTTCTGAGAGAATCGTGCGAAGTAGGCCAGCGTAAAGTAATCGTTGCTTGATGTAGCAAGACAATCATTGTCTCTGCTTTTCAATATTATTGAATATTAATATCAGTTAAATAATACTTAGCAGATATTTTAAAAACACCGTGTTATTATAAAAACCCCGTGACAATGGCCCCGGAAAAGGCAAGACCCAGGGGGTAAGACGACCCCGGGAAAGAGAAGACCCCGGGGGCAAGACGACCCAGGGAAAGAGAAGACCCCGGGGACAAGACGACCCAGGGAAAGACAAGACCCATGGGGCAAGACGACCCCGGGAACGACAAGATCCCGAGGCAATACGACCCCTGGAAAGGCATGATCCTGGGGTCAAGACAACCATGGGAAATAGAGGACCCGGGGGCAAGACGACCCCGGGGGCAAGACGACGCCAGTGAAGAGAAGACCTCGAGGGCAAGATGACCTTGGAAAAGAGAAGACCTCGGGGGCAAGACGACCCTGGAAAAGAGAAGACCTCGGGGGCAAGACGACCCTAGGAATCCCGGGGGCAATACGACCCTGGGAAAGATGAGATCCCGGGGGAAGACGACCCTGGGAAAGGGAAGATCCCGGGGGCAATACGACCCCTGGAAAGAGAAGACCCCGGGGGCAAGACGACCCCGGGAGGACAAGATCCTAGCATCAATACGACCCCGGGAAAGAGAAGATCCCTGGGGCAAGACGACCCCAGGATAGAGAAGATTCCACGGTCAAGACGTCCTCGGGGAAGTGAAGCCCCCGGGGGTAATACGACCTCGGGAATGGGAAGATCCCGGGGGTAATACGACCCAGGGAAAGAAGACCCAAGGGACAAGTCGACCCCGGGAAAGAGAAGACCCCGGGGGCAAGACGACCCCGGGAAAGACAAGATCCCAGGGTCAAGACGACCCCGGGGAAGAGAAGACCCCGAGGGTAAGACGACCCCGGGGAAGAGAAGACCCCAGAGGCATGAGACCTTGGAGGCAAGACGACCCCGGGAAATGGAAGACCCCGGGGCAGGACGACCCGATGATGTTAAATGGTGTTTGACGTCTGACCAGTATATTTACCAACGCCACATAGAGTATTATATTATGGGACACTTAATTTAATATTATCTTCTCTCTTAGGCACGTAATAAAAGTGAAAAAAACAGTATGGTATCATACAACAGTAGCCAACAGTCCAAGCTGCCGCGATAAACAATTAACATTAATGTTTTGTGTCGGTGGGAAACGACTGGTTTGTTTGTGTGTGTGTGTGTGTGTGTGTGGAAAATAATTAAGTTGCCCATCTTTTCTTTTTGTTTTCGTTAAAATTTCATTTTATCTCTCGCTCTCTCTCCTCTCATAATCGTAACTTTCTGCTCGCCTTTTCCCTATTTCTATCTCCCTCCTCTTTCCCTTCCTTCCCCCTCTCGTTTTTCAAGTCCCTCGGCGCAGAAGGAATTATGGTAAAAAACAGACATGTAAAAATGAATCAAGTGTTTGTTCCTGTTTCGGTGCAGCCGTTGGAGGCTAACTTTTTGTAGCTTGTTTTTATCCCACTTTTTTTTTTTTTTGTCTCCCCTCGCTAAATGTTCTCTCTCTCTCTCTCTCTCTCTCTCTCTCTCTCTCTCTCTCTCTCTCCTGTATCCTGCCCCTACCTCCTTCCCCGTATTTTTCCCTACCTCCCTGCTTCCTATCCTTCTCTCCCTCCCTCCTGTTTAGGCAAACTGATATCTGAAAATCGACCCCAACTTGTGCCGTGATTATGTGGACGAAGAGAGAGAGGGAGGGAGGGAGGGGAGGGGAAGGATAAATAAGTGGGAGGGAAAGAAGTAAGAAGAGGGAGAGAAAGGCTGAGAGGAAAGAAAAGGGGGACGGCAGGGAGGGAGGAAGCAGTGTAGGAGGGAAAAAGAAAAACGAAAGGGAAGGGAGAGAAAGGGAAGAGAGGAATGAGAGGAGGAGAAAGAGGGAAACAGAGGAATAAAGAAGAGGGAAATTAAAAGTGGAGATTAAAAGAAAATGAAAGAAAAAGAAGGGAGCGAAGCAGAGAGAACGGGTAGGGAGGGAGAAAAAATAAATGAGGGAGAAGAGAAAGGCATTAGAGGAAAAACAGGAAGGACGAGGAAGGCAGAAAGGAGAGAGGGAAGGAGAAAAAAGAAAAGGGAGATAGAGAGGGGAAAGAGGGGAGGAAAGAAAGAGAAATATGTAAGAGAGGGAAAGAGATAGATTTACCATTCTTCACATATTTTCTACATTTTTCTCCCTTTCCACTTACTCTTTTTCCCTTCCATATTCATTTCTTCTCGTCTATCTTCATCTTTTTCCCCATGTTCCCTTCCCTTTCTTTTTATCTTTTCTTTTTTTTCTCTCTAATTCCAGCCTCTGTCATTTCCTTCATTCTCTTCTCCTCTCCTTCGACCATCATTTCTCTGTTTTTCTTCTTTCCCTTCTTTCTCATCAGTTTTGTTTATTTCTGTTCTTTCCCAAATACCCTTTTCCTCTCGTCAGTCTTCCCTGTTTCTTATATTCTTTTCCTTTGCCTCCCTTGTCTTTTCATGTCTGTCTCATTTTCCACTCTTTTCTCCTCTTTTTCCTTCATCTTTGTCGTCTTCCCTTAATTTCCATCTCTTCTTTCCTTTTGTCACTTTCGAGTCTGTTATTTTTTCCTTTGTTTTTCTCATCCCTGCGCCAGTCCAGTCTGTCTTGAGATTTGTCATGATACATCGTGGGAGACATAACCCTAAAACAACAACCATCGGTCTCTCTCTCTCTCTCTCTCTCTCTCTCTCTCTCTCTCTCTCTCTCTCTCTCTCTCTCTCTCTCTCTCTCTCTCTTTCTGCGCTGGTTCTTCCTGTTGGAGAGAGAGAGAGAGAGAGAGAGAGAGCCAGCTGCGAGAGGAAGGTGAATTATGTATATACTACGTGGGACGTACAGAGTAGAACGTGTGAAATATTGAGGGAGAAGATGGGTTGCATGAGAGAGAGAGAGAGAGAGAGAGAGAGAGAGAGAGAGCCAGCTGCGAGAGGAATGTGAATTATATACGGTATATACTACGTGGGACGTACAGAGTAGAACGTGTGAAATATTGAGGGAGAAGATGAGCTGCGTGAGAAAGAGAGAGAGAGAGAGAGTGAGAGAGAGAATGACCAGTTGTGAGAGGAATGTGAATTATATATATACTACGTGGGACGTACTGAGTAGAACGTGTGAAATATTGAGGGAGAAGATGGGTTGCAAGAGAGAGAGAGAGAGAGAGAGAGCCAGCTGCGAGAGGAAGGTGAATTATATATATACTACGTGGGACGTACAGAGTAGAGCGTGTGAAATATTGAGAGAGAGAGAGAGAGAGAGAGAGAGTGGGAGGGGGAGGGGGTTGGAAGGAAAGGATGAAGGATTCGCTAAGACGAAAATAATTTCCAAAGTTTTGGCCGATATTTAAGGGTAAAAAAAAGGAGCTTGATTGAATAATTAATGAAGTGAGATAGGAGCAATACTCAGAGAGAGAGAGAGAGAGAGAGAGAGGGGGGGGAGTCAGATTCACACACCACACATATTTGCAATCCACAGTAGGAGAGCTGATCTTTTCGCAGAGAGAGAGAACTTAAGCCCTGATTAGATATTGGGAATAGTGAGAAGCACCACCTTGCAGAAATTTTCGGAAGGTAAGTAGGAACAATTACTTTATATGGTCACAAACGCTGACTGCAGGAGAATGCAACTTCCTTCCCATTCAGTGGCTCAGGTGTCGTATATAATAGTGTACACCAAGACAGTTTTAAACCCTCCTTAAGCCCTGCCCCTCTTATTACTGTGTGGTTTACCCCTGTCACGTCACTTCTTGCCTGTTATACATCACAATGCAAACCATGTTACATTACCGGGCAGACTATATATCACTATATTGGCAAGTCTTTTTGCCACCACGTGACTATAAACAACTCCCTCTCTGTTTTACCTAAACCCCATTGACCCCGTAACCTAACCCTAGTCAGCGTAACGTAACCATCATTTCCGCATATACTTAATATCTGTTTTAACTGAAACTGTAACACTGCAAATGCTGTTCAGTGCAGGATAAGAGCAAACGCGTTAGCCAGCATTAATTTTTCCTCATGCTGGCCAAGTATAAACTGAGAAGGGGTGTCTTAACTGAGTGATGTGTGTGAAGGGAAGATTGTAATGTGTGTGTGTGTGTGTGTGTGTGTGTGTGTGTGTGTGTGTGTGTGTGTGTAAACTAACATGGTATAAAAAGACAACTACCGTTAACGAGTTTGGTTTTGTACCCTTGACTCTGGGCACACGTAGGTCGAGAGAAATACACGCAGCCACCGAGCCACCAGTACATATTATTGTATATATTTGTGATACCTAATGACATAAGTGTTCATTGTGAGACCAAAGTTGGCCTAATATTTTACCCTTCATGGCATCTTCCTTTCATGGCTAATATTGCTAAGTAAAAATAGGTTTAGTATGTTTGTGTGGCCGTAGATAGTTGTCTTTGATGTCATCTGTCAGCGGGGAAGTGACGGATATGTATGAAGTAAACACAGTGCAATACCACACCTTATTGTATACCCAACTGAACGTCTTTTACCCCAAAAGTTGTATGGCATAAGTACCTTTATAAGTACACAGTGTAGAAAAGTAACGAGCCGTGTGCCAAGTTGTATGGTATAAGTACCTTTATAAGTACACAGTGTAGAAAAGTAATGAGCCGTGTGCCAAGTTGTATGGTATAAGTACCTTTATAAGTACACAGTGTAGGAAAGTAACTTATTCGTCCAGGAAGTTGTTACACCAGAGCCATACTTGGCCAGTTGTACTCTCACAACTTACCACACTCTTGCTTGCACCCTACTTTTTACTGCCCTAATAACTGTATCACCAAAGTTTCTCTCTCTCTCTCTCTCTCTCTCTCTCTCTCTCTCTCTCTCCCTTTTTTTTTTTTCTTTCCGCCTCCTTACTACTACTCCTTTTCTCCCTGGTTTGGTCAGAATATGTGAAAATCGAGCCCAACTTGTACCCTGATTACATGGACGGAGGCAGGGAGGGAAGGAGGCATGAGTGAGTGAGAGAGACGGAGGGAAGAGAGGGAGGGAAGGAGACGTAAGAAGTGAGAGACAGGGAGGGAAGGAGGGGGAGGAAAGGAGGCATATGAAGTGAGAGACGGAGAGAGAAGGAGGGGAGGGAAGGAGACATAAGAAGTGAGAGACAGGGAGAGAAGGGGGGAGGGAAGGAGGCATAAGAAGTGAGAGACGGAGGGAAGGAGGGGGAGGAAAGGAGACATATGAAGTGAGAGACAGGGAGAGAAGGAGGGGAGGGGAAGGAGGCATAAGTAAGAGACGGAGGGAAATTAAGAGTGAAAGAGAAAGAAGAAGATGGAGTTAGGGGTGGGAGGGAGAGAGACTATATGAAGGATTTAACCATCTTTATATTTTTTTTTTACCTTTTTCTCCTTTTCCATTCACCTTTTCTTTTTCCCTTCCATTTACTTCTATTTCTTCTTTTATATCTTTCTCTTTTCTCCCTCTCCCATTTCTTGTCATCGATTATATTTATTTTTCGCGCTCAGCACAGTGTTTTTCGTATCCACTCTATCAATTGTCCTCTCATATCGTCCATCCGCCACTTCTCCCTCTTTATCTTCTTTCCCTCCTTTATCATCAGTTTTGTTTATTTCTGTTTATTCCATACACCCTTTTCCTTCCTTCATTCTTTCGTCTTTTTAATTTCCTTTTCCTTTACTTCCGTTTTCTCTCCGTTTCTCTCTCTTTTCCCTTCCATTCTCTTCTCTTCACCTTTCTCTCTCCCCTTATTTCTTACCATCGTCACTTCTCCTTTCTTATCTTTTTTCCTTTTTTTCCTGTTCTTCACGGCGGCCATCCAATCTGTCTTGAGGTTTATTATGATTCATTGTGGTAGATATAACCCTACAACATTCTGTGTGTGTGTGTGTGTGTGTGTGTGTGTGTATTCGTTTATCTATCTTTGCATCTTTATCTGTTTCTTAGCACGCTTTATCTGTCTCTCCTTTCCCCACTCCACCCCGTCTCTCCTTTCCCCACTCCACCCCGTCTCTCCCCTCTCCCCACCCCACTCCTTATCCCCCATTCCCTCTCCCCACCCCATGCCATATCCCCCATTCCCTATCCCCACCCCATGCCATATCCCCCATTCCCTCTCCCCACCCCATGCCATATCCCCCATTCCCTCTCCCCACCTCACACCTCATCCCCGATTCCCTCTCTCCACCCCACGCCTTATCCCCCATTCCCTCTCTCCACCCCACACCTTATCCCCCATTCCCTCTCCCCACCCCATGCCTTATCCCCCATTCCCTCTCCCCACCCCATGCCTTATCCCCCATTCCCTCTCCCCACACCATGCCTTATCCCCCATTCCCTCTCCCCACACCATACCTTATCCCCCATTCCCTCTCCCCACCCCATGCCTTATCCCCCATTCCCTCTCCCCACCCCATGCCTTATTGCCTTATCCCCCATTCCCTCTCCCCACCCCATGCCTTATCCCCCATTCCCTCTCCCCACACCATGCCTTATTGCCTTATCCCCCATTCCCTCTTCCCACACCATGCCTTATTGCCTTATCCCCCATTCCCTCTCCCCACCCCACACCTCATCCCCGATTCCCTCTCTCCACCCCACACCTTATCCTCCATTCCCTCACCCCATGCCACACCTTATCCCCCATTCCCTTTCCCCACCCCATGCCTTATCCCCCATTCCCTCTCCCCACTCACCTCAGTTCCACTCATCTCCCTCTCCCCCAGTCTCCTTAACCCCCCCTCCTTTTGTCCTCTTCTGTCCTTTTTTTCCTCTACACCCTTTCCTCCTCCTCCACCCCCTACACCCTTTCCTCCTCCTCCATCCCCTACACCCTCTCCTCCTCCATCCCCTACACCCTTTCCTCCTCCTCCATCCCCTACACCCTCTCCTCCTCCATCCCCTACACCCTTTCCTCCTCCTCCACCCCCTACACCCTCTCCTCCTCCATCCCCTACACCCTTTCCTCCTCCTCCATCCCCTACACCCTTTCCTCCTCCTCCATCCCCTACACCCTTTCCTCCTCCTCCATCCCCTACACCCTTTCCTCCTCCTCCATCCCCTACACCCTTTCCTCCTCCTCCATCCCCTACACCCTGTCCTCCTCCTCCCCCCCCTACAACCTTTTCTCCTCCTCCATCCCCTACACCCTTTCCTCCTCCTCCACCCCCTACACCCTTTCCTCCTCCTCCACCCCCTACACCCTTTCCTCCTCCTCCATCCCCTACACCCTTTCCTCCTCCTCCACCCCCTACATCCTTTCCTCCTCCTCCATCCCCTACACCCTTTCCTCCTCCTCCACCCCCTACACCCTTTCCTCCTCCATCCTCTACACCCTTTCCTCCTCCTCCATCCCCTACACCCTTTCCTCCTCCTCCATCCCCTACACCCTTTCCTCCTCCTCCATCCCCTACACCCTTTCCTCCTTCTCCATCCCCTACACCCTTTCCTCCTCCTCCACCCCCTACACCCTTTCCTCCTTCTCCATCTCCTACACCCTTTCCTCCTCCTCCATCCCCTACACCCTTTCCTCCTCCTCCATCCCCTACACCCTTTCCTCCTCCTCCATCTCCTACACCCTTTCCTCCTCCTCCATACCCTACACCCTTTCCTCCTCCTCCATCCCCTACACCCTTTCCTCCTCCTCCACCCCCTACACCCTTTCCTCCTCCTCCACCCTTTCCTCCTCCTCCACCCCCTACACCCTTTCCTCCTCCTCCACCCTTTCCTCCTCCTCCACCCCCTACACCCTTTCCTCCTCCTCCATCTCCTACACCCTTTCCTCCTCCTCCATCTCCTACACCCTTTCCTCCTCCTCCATCCCCTACACCCTTTCCTCCTCCTCCATCCCCTACACCCTTTCCTCCTCCTCCATCCCCTACACCCTTTCCTCCTCCTCCATCCCCTACACCCTTTCCTCCTCCTCCATCCCCTACACCCTTTCCTCCTCCTCCATTTCCAATACTTTTTCCTCCTTTTCCGTCCCCTATACCCTTTTCTCCTTCTCCATCCCCTCTCCCTCTTCCAGGTCCCCTTGTATCCCCCCACTTCCCTTTCCCTCTCTCCCTCCTCCCTTTCCCTCTCTCCATCCCCCCTCCCACCGTCTCACTCATCCCCTCCCATCACCCCCATACCTCCACACCACAAATTAAATTGATGGCAGGCGTCCCCCACAAGGTGAGATAAAAATATGAATGGGTCAAAGAAATGGGTTTATGGGTTTATGGGATCGGAAAGAAAATGGAATATGGGTTGGCGAGTGATGAAATTGTGTGTGTGTGTGTTAATTTTGAGTAAGGCAAGCCTACTTATACTTACAGTGGTGGGATAGGTGACCCAAAAGCCGAAAATGTGGCGTATTAAAAGATTATGGCCAAGCGTTTTAGATGGCTGAACAATAAATATGGCTCCTGAAGGATATTTTGGTGACCCTAGGATGTTTGTAAGGATAATGTGGTTGTCTTAAAGATATTTCAACTGGTGAATACACTTTTTGGAGAGAGTATCTAAAAAATGTCAGTCGTATATTTGTGCATTATTGGGTGAGATGAGAGGGTAGAAATGTGGCAAGTGGGTATTATTAGGGATTATAACCAGTTGTGTCTGGTGTGTGAAGGTAGTGTGGGGGAGTACATGAAAAAATTCCCTGTCACTGGTTCTCTCTCTCTCTCTCCAACCTTTGTTTTATACTTTTCAGTTTCACGTAAAGCTTTCCTTCCATTTTCTTTATTTATGCCATTACATTGTCATCCTCTCAAATATTTTCTCTATTTTCACTCCTTCCTCCTCTCCCATTTTCTTTTTTCCATTTACCACTTCCTGTAAATTTTTCAGTTTCTCCTTTCCGTCTCTTCTTCCTTTATTTATTTTACTCTAAACCGTGTTCTTTAATTTTGCATATCAGTGTCGTTGGCTGAGTCGTCCACCATCCACTCACTCCTTGTAGTGTTTCCCTTCAGTTGACTACTCATAAACCCTCCTCCAAACTCCGTTTTCCCCTCCTCACCACCATCCACTCACTTAATACAATATTGCCTTCAGGCAACTTTACTCTTTTCACTATTCAACTCCTTTTCAAACTCCCCACCCCACCCCACCCCAGCCACACCACCTAAAATCCGCCCCACTCCATTTCACCTCGTTCAGACCCACTTCATTCCAAAACCAGTCTAACTCCACATAATCCTTTTGTGCCCCTTTTTATACATCACCAAACCCACTATTGCTCCACCTTTTTCCGATCCCAGTCCAACTCCTCTCCATCTACGTTTACTTCCTTCCATCCCTTTCCAGACTCTTATTTACCTCATTCCACTCACCACCATCCTAACTCCACCCTTTATAGTTCAGTCTTGCTCTTTTTTGTTCATACTCAATCCAACTCCATCTTATCCACGTGTTCGCTCTTCTACTCCCTCCAATTCCCCGCTTCGTTCTATTCCACCTCTCTTCAATACCCTTCTTGTTTCACCCCACCTCACTTTACGTCACCCCATCCCACTTTCCCCTCACCCAAACCCAGCCTCACTCCACCCCCACCCCAGCCTCACTCCTCCTCGCTAGTGACGTCCCCTGCTAAAGCATCGATTAGGGGCATTAACTTCCTCCCATCAGTTCCCATTTCTAACACTTAAACTAGTGTCAACATTACTGTCACTTCCACCACCACCACCACCACCACCATCGTCGCCGCCGCCGTCGCCGCCTACCCATCCCTGTCATCATCATCATCATCTACTCTACCCAGCCCTCCCACCGTCACCACACATCACCACATCCCTCACAATAACCCACGTCATGGCGTCATTCAGCAATGTGAGGGTGAAGGTAGAAGAGTTACGGCAAAACTGCCGTGTTCATGGGAAATTGTGTGTGTGTGTGCGCGCCCGCGCGCAAACTACACACCCAGCACACTCTGCTACAGTACCTCTCAGAAAACTGCCACTGAATATTTGATAGCCACAGATATGTTGGAAGTTGACCTATAGTGTGTGTGTGTGTGTGTGTGTGTGCCAACACTACACACCCAGCACACTTACTCTGCTACAGTACCTCTCAGAAAACTGCCACTGAATATTTGATAGCGACAGTTATGTTGGAAGTTGACATAGTGTGTGTGTGTGTGTGTGTGTGTAGCTTGGACTACTTGATGAGTGTTTTGTTTGCTGCTTTACGTCAGTTGATACACACACACACACACACACACACAGACTGAAGCAAAGGTATTCTCGAGGTAGTTAATATGCAAGTGAGAAGCTTACAACAAGAATAGCGCAGAAATAAACAGACGCAGAGAGAGAGAGAGAGAGAGTTGCCTAAAAAAACAGATAAAAGGTACGTAGATTGCAGAAAGCATTTTTAGACATTGGGTTAAAATAATTATATTAACGCAAAAGGGAAGAAGAAAATTAGGGAAAATAATTGAGATAGTAGAGGTGTGCTTAAAAGCTAGGCTGGTGCTCTTTATATACGGGTCATACTCGTCGCTGATACAATTATCCTTTGTTCTCACTCGTCAGTACCATGACTTTGTTCAGCTTCATTCTCCCATCCTGTTGCTGTCTTTGCTCACTTTATGCTCATATCTTTCATTTTTCGCTTTTTACTTCCCCCGCTCTCTCTCTCTCTCTCTCTCTCTCTCATCCTCACCTTGTCACTCACTATTTTTTTTTATTTTCACCCATTTACATTTCTTCCACATTTCATATTTTCTCTACATTACTCCTACTCTCGTTACTGTAATTGCCCATATATTTGAATTCTATCTTGTTTCACTCATTGTATTGAGGGAGCAGCGGCTCCCTCCTCCTTCTCCTCCCTCCATTCTTTTTTACCACCATCTCTTCCTCGTTGTTCTTCTTCTGCCTCCTCCTTGTCCCTCCCTCTTCTTCAACCTCATCCTCTTAAAACTTCCTCCAAAGTGGCTTTCTCTCCACGATTTCCTCCCGCCTTCTTCAGTTTCTTTCCTCCACATCTTTTTGCTTCCTTTCTCTGCCTTTACGTCATCATCTCCTTCCTTCCCACTTATTCTTTATTGGTGCTCTTTTCTTTTTATTTCTTTTCTTCCTCTCTCTTTTCCTCTCTTCTCTGTTTTCTTTCCCCCCTCTCTTCTGTTCACACATTATTGCAGCTCCCTGGTAGTGAAAGGATTAACACACATACTCCAGTGCTCACTCAGTTAAAGAAAATACTGAATCCATGCTGGGGTTGTCTCACTCAGGACTGGTGTGCTGGTATTAGCGTTGGGGGGGGGGGGCTATATCACGTGTCTGTAGGTTTTGGGGAAACATTGAAATTGTTTAACGAAATTCACGTTATATCAATTGTTTCCTGCCCCTGCCTGGAATCAAATTTGCGTCCTTTTGTGACAGTAGATGACGTTTTCAATCAGAGAGAGAGAGAGAATGAATTGATAGTATAGGTAGACAGATACGTAAAAGATAAATGGAGAGAGAGAGAGAGAGAGAGAGAGAGAGAGAGAGAGAGAGGCGGGGCGAATGGGGGGAATATTAGTGGTGGTGGAAATAGCGTTGGTAGTAGTACCACACATCCATATACCCATCAGTAAAGCCTTGTAAAATATGTAAAATATCTGCTTCACATCACAAGCCAAACGATCCACACAAAACAGCTTTCTGATAGCTGAGGGACAGACACATTGCGTTGACTGACACGTTAAAATAGGGATGCAGTTCTTGTCATGTGTATCTGCACACTTAGTTCATCCATTTATCTCAGGTCCTTGGCATTTCCTTTGATGGTTCAGTTTCCCTACTCCACTTAACGCCTTCAGTCCGGGCACGTAGTTTTGGTTTAGTCTTGCTATTTTCTGATGACAATTTAGTTTAGATGTCGGGTTCTGAAGGGATTACGTAACTGTATCTTACACCTCCAAGTCGGAAACCACCAGAAGTAAGTAAAATTATCCAGAGAGAGTAAAAATATATTAAGAAATGTCCGGATGGAAAAGCTTATTCACACACTTCCAGTACATACACAAACCAAAGCATGTTTTTGTTTTCCCTCTTCCGTTTTCTTTTTTGTCTCTCTCAACGCCTTCGGTGTGGTAACTTATCCTGCTACTCCAGACATTTCACTCGAGTAAAGAAAGTGATGATGAATGGAGCCAGGGATTCCAGGGCTTAACAGAAACATAAACAAACATGGGTCTTTAAATAGGGAGATGAATACAAGCAGAGTGGAGCAAACATGCACATAAGCAAGTACAAACAAATGCACATACAATAACAGAAACAAACGTAGAATATGATGAACACACACACACACACACACACACACACACACATATTAGGACTCCATATTATAATTACAAATCATAATAGATAGATAGATAAAGAGATAGATAGACAGCTCTATGCGAGCCTGGGAATGGGAAATGAGCTTGCAAATTACACTGAGGAAAGCTGACGACAGTGGCCAGTAAGGAGATGATGCAGTTAGTTGTCAGCAATCCACCAGTGAACAAAGCCCTAGTGACCATACACACACATACACACAT
This sequence comes from Coenobita brevimanus, assembly GCF_032717465.1. Classification (NCBI taxonomy): domain Eukaryota; kingdom Metazoa; phylum Arthropoda; class Malacostraca; order Decapoda; family Coenobitidae; genus Coenobita; species Coenobita brevimanus. Next base: position 21,144,142 of record NC_137068.1, read on the forward strand.
ACTCACACACAGGCTTCTTAAACTTTCCATCCACAAGGAACACACGTGATACGTCTCCTGTTTCACCAGAATTTAGGAAAGAGAGGGCAGAAGGAGACAGGCCTTAGAACAGGCAGGTCAGAAGGAGAAAGGACTTACCTACTTATCTAGACAGACTTGCGTTTCACCAGAATTTAGGAAAGAGAGGGCAGAAGGAGACAGGCCTTAGAACAGGCAGGTCAGAAGGAGAAAGGACTTACCTACTTATCTAGACAGACTTGCGACACCGATGCGAACTCTGGACTTCATGATAGGAAATTATGTTTCACAAGCACATAACACCAAGGAAGTGAATGAAATTGGCAAGTTAGCGAAATGGAAACTAGAACAGGCGAAGTCAACTATGCTCGTCATGATCCAAGATCTCCCATCTTATGGAACGGAGGTACTGAGCGACAGGAACAACATCACCCGTACTCGCCAAAAGCGCGGTTTGTTCGACCTGGGTGGCGCAGTTCTTGGGAACATCTTTGGATTGGCTACAGAGGATGACCTTAAAGAAATAAACAACAAATTTAATAAGATAGCTCAGGTACTAACATACCAAGATAAATTCATCACAGGACAGAACTCGCAATGAAGACAATTGTGAAAAATCTGAAACAAGCAGAAAACATAGCTCTCGAGAGTGTAGATAAAATAAATGAATTGGAGGGAAACGTTACACTTTTCCAACACTTCTCCATCATCACAGAACATATTGACACGATTCTACTACAATTAGAGAACACTAGAGATCGTTTCAGGGCACTTATGCAAGGAATTTCGAATGCTGGTGATGGCAAGATCACAATTGACTTACTCCCAGTTCATGAGCTACGTCAGATAGTTAGTCAAGGCATACATAAACATAAATTGAAGCCGTTGTTCCGCAGTATGGAATTCATGCAATATTACCCGTATTTAGAAGCAACACTAACACCAACATCAGTGGTAGTTCATGTACCATTCATCACTGAAGACCTGTTCACAGTATACCAAATACACCCCTTCCCCTATAAAAATAACAACACTTTGGTCATCATCAACATCAACACAGACACCGAACTCATCATGGTCTCCAAGAGACGGGACACTGTCACTTTCGCAAGTGAATCAACGATTGAACGAAAGTGCCGCACATCCTTACATGCTGTTCATCTTTGTCCTGCGTACATTTTCACGTTTCAGCTTACTGATACAGTCCCTTGTGAAATGGCTATCATCAGAAATGACAATATTCATCATCATTGCAACTTCACTTTTGCTCCAGATAAACTTGTACACCATCAACGCATTGGACACTCACAGTTTTTTTATTTCCCTCATAACACATCAGTTTACATAGTCTGTCCAGATATACCACCATCTCATACATCAGCATCAGGATTATACATAGCACCAGACTACTGTGCGGTATTTACACCAGCCATGTCTACTTTATCCACCATCAATCACTACGCCATTCTCAATCATACACACAAACATTTCCACCCACTGCCTGATATGAGCTTAAACATGAGCACAAGTATTAAGCTGACTTCACCTAAGTTTGAAACTATGCAGCTGATCAATGAAACAATGAAGCCCTGGGAAGATTTGAGTTTGAGTATGTTCAACCCATATTATGTGTATAGCCCAGCACCTACTGTCTTTATAATCGTCTGCATTGTAGTTGCAGTACTGCTGTTCGCAGTGCACAGAATGCATGCAAGAATTGCTAATTTGGAGTCATTATTTAGTGGGGGGAGAGTTAACATCAAAGTTAACCCCCCTGAATGAAGTGTATATATTTTGTATATAGTATTAATTATAATATATATATATTATATATATATATATATATATATATATATATATATATATATAAAATACAAAGAAGAATGACCCATGTATGGCAGACCAGTACCATTATCTTTAAATGAAATATTAATAACTCTTACCATAATCTTAATTTTAAACTATTTTTTTTCTTGCATGTATGCATTTCACTACAATAACCCAAGTACATACTGTATTACAGTTCAATAATTTACTTTAATGCATTTATTCAAATATGTATACAACTTGTTTAAAATGAAATATTACTGAATAATCGCTATTTACTATGAATATTATATGTATACAATATTCATATAATTATGTTACTTTTACAATATTATGTATTTCACTTAATTAGCTTATAAGTTCATTATAATGTGTCTATAATATGTATTAATATGTTAGGACTATTAACTGTCGATGGTACGCCATTTTCGCGTGACCGAGCAGATATCAGGACTCCATATTATAATTACAAATCATAATAGATAGATAGATAAAGAGATAGATAGACAGCTCTATGCGAGCCTGGGAATGGGAAATGAGCTTGCACATTACACTGAGGAAAGCTGACGACAGTGGCCAGTAAGGAGATAATGAGCTTGCACATTACACTGAGGAAAGCTGACGACAGTGGCCAGTAAGGAGATGATGCAGTTAGTTGTCAGCAATCCACCAGTGAACAAAGCCCTAGTGACCATACACACACATACACACATACAGGCTTCTTAAACTTTCCATCCACAAGGAACACACGTGATACGTCTCCTGTTTCACCAGAATTTAGGAAAGAGAGGGCAGAAGGAGACAGGCCTTAGAACAGGCAGGTCAGAAGGAGAAAGAGCTTAGCAACTTGAGAGAGAGACTGAGAGAGCAAGACAGGAGATAGCTAGCGGGACTCTTACTTTATACTTCGCTCTGTGTGAGAGACTTGTTAATATTTCCAAGACAAATAAAAATAGTCCCATGCTATTCTTTACCTCTCCTGTCACTACATGACAAATGGGAAAGAAGATTATCAACTTACATAGCTACTCAAATATAACAACCGCTCGCCCACAAGTCTAATATACATAAAACGCCACTATAAGTAACTACAAAGTCATTTATGACATTTAAGTCTTTTATGACACTCACACACACACACACACACACACACACACACACACAGTATACTGTATAATTATTGCATATTGGTGATGTTTCCAAAGGGGAGAACACTGGATTTTTTTTTTTTTTTTAAGGTCCGTTTTGCACTGGTGTCCAGTGATTGTTGGTAGAGTGTGTGAGAGTGTCTGGTGTCTCGCTACTACCTTGCTGGGTATACGTCTGGCGCTGACGTGACCAGGGTACTGAGAGAGAGAGAGAGAGAGAGAGAGAGAGAGAGAGAGACAGACAGAGACAGACAGACAGACAGACAGAGAGGGGGGGAGGGAGAGAGAGTAGGTAGGCGAGAAATTTTTCAGACTAAGTAATAATCTGTAATACACAGGGATGGGCCAATCCATTGTGCCAACACAGGACACAAACAAGTGGTGACGTGTGTTGTTTACGTTGGCACCCGGGCCAGGTTGGCAGTGAATATATCGTGTTGTTGGTTGAGAGAGAGAGAGAGGAGGAAGTGTGAAGCTGAGAGAGACTAATGAAGGCAGCATAAAATGAAGCAGGGTTAAGTGGAGGGGAAGGGAAGAGACAAGCAGATAAATGACAGTCAAAATGCTGGAGTCCGGCACAGGATATTAGGGAAGGGGTTGTAAAGGAGGTGCAGGGTAGGGCAGTGGATGTGGGGGTGGCTCTAATGAATGAGGGTGAGATTTGGAAGCTTCCGGTGTTGCTGTTTGCTGATGATACAGTACTGTTGAGTGAAGATGAATGGGAGTTGCAAGGTTTGGTGAATGAATTTGGGACAGTGTGTAGGAGGAGGAATCTGAAAGTTAATGTAAACAAAAGTAAAGTTATGGTGTTTGAGAGGAATGAAATCACAGAGTGTGCAGTGAGGTTGGATGGTGAGGATATGGAGAATGTGAGTGCATTCAAGTACTTGGGTAGTGTGATGAGTAAGGATGGAACTTTGGGGGATGAAGTGCGTGAAAGGGTACAGCAGGGAAGGAAGGTTTTTGGTACACTGAAAACAGTGATGAGAAATAGGGAGGTGAGTATGGAAGTTAAGAAGTCACTGCATGATAGTATTGTGATCCCTACCCTGACGTACTGAAGCGAAGCATGGACCTTGCAAGAGGGGAACAAATCAAGAGTGAGAGCAGTGGAAATGAGTTACTTGAGAGGAGCATGTGGAGTGACGTGGAGGGACAGGTTGACGAATGAAGAAGTGAAGGAACGCTGTGGGGTGGATGTGGATGTGGTTGAGAAGATTAGGAGAAATACACTGAGGTGGTTTGGACATGCGAAGAGAATGGAGAATGAAAGACTGACTAAGAGGGTGTATGTAGGTGAGGTGGAGGGAGGGAGAGGGAGAGGTAGACCGAGAATGAGGTGGAGGGATGGAGTTGAGAGGTATATGAAGGAGGGGGGGGAGTTGGGGGGAGGGTAGTCAAATGGTGGGTGACAGCGACTTGGAGGCGTTTTGTCTGTGGCCACCCTTTGCGGGATTAGGGCGTCGGGCTATAGATAGATAGATAGATAGTCTTTCCTAAGCTGATTACACTTGTATGGTGTTAACTAGAATAAAACACTAACACTCGTATGGTGTTAACTACAATAAAACACTAACACTGGTATGGTGTTAACTAGAATAAAACACTAACACTGGTATGGTGTTAACTAGAATAAAACACTAACACTGGTATGGTGTTAACTAGAATAAAACACTAACACTGGTATGGTGTTAACTAGAATAAAACACTAACACTCCATTACATAGGGTGCTGATGTGTAGATAAACATATTAGGATACCGGTATTTAAAGTAACCAGTAACTGATTACCTCAGATGAATGAATGTACATACTGAATGAAATATAGGTGAGTGAACAGGCGAGAGAAATGTACTGGTATATAAACAAACAAGGTGCGGACTACGAGTATTTGAGGCGAACTCTGCTAAGAGCGTGAATCTCTCTCTCTCTCTCTCTCTCTCTCTCTCTCACACACACACACACACACACACACACACACACACACACACACACACACACACACACACACACACACACACACACCTTTACCTTCACCGCCTTATCGCAGAAGATTTCGTTTGTCCATTTCAAATCTCTTAGTTTTATGTGTATCACACCACAAGTTATAACACGTGTATTTACAAATTCCAGAAAGACCTAAATAATTTGTATGTCACGTGTGTGTGTGTGTGTGTGTGTGTGTGTGTGTTTGAGTGTGAGCCCAAATCACATCTATCTATCTATATACCTAGGCTGCTTCCCCCAAGGAAAGGGAGGTAAAAAGACATTATACTATCACCCAATTTAGATGTCATTAGACTCGGGACAAACTTGTATCGCAGAACACGCAGCCACGAACCACCATCTGCTACATGTTATACGTATATCTGTAATAAATACTAGTGGCTAATATTGCTGAGCTGAGGGAGGCTTGGTATGCATCTCTGCCCGTAGATTAATATGTCAGCGAGGAAAGTGGGATATGCCGTAAGTGTTAAGTAGACACAGTGGAATAGTAGACCTACTATTCTCCCAAACTCTGTATTTTACCCAAGAAGTTGTATGGGATAAGTACAGAATGTAGGAAAGTAACGCAAGTCATTTGTCCAGGAAGTTGGCTACAAGAGATCCATACTTGGCCAACTATACTCTCACAACTTACCACTCTCTTACACCTACACTACTTTTTACTTTTGTAATAATTGTGTCGCCAAAGTCTCTCTCTCTCTCTCTCTCTCTCTCTCTCTCTCTCTCTCTCTCTCTCTCTCTCTCTCTCTCTCTTACAACTTACCACATTCGTATACGTACCCTACTTTTTTTCTTTTTCTATCTATTGTATCGCCAGAGTCTCTCTCTCTCTCTCTCTCTCTCTCTCTCTCTCTCTCTCTCTCTCTCTTACAACTTACCACATTCGTATACGTACCCTACTTTTTTTTCATTTTCTGTCTATTGTATCGCCAGAGTCTCTCTCTCTCTCTCTCTCTCTCTCTCTCTCTCTCTCACAACTTACGGTACCACATTCGTATACGTACCCTACTTTTTTTCTTTTTCTATCTGTTATATCTACAGTCTCTCTCTCTCTCTCTCTCTCTCTCTCTCTCTCTCTCTCTCTCTCTCTCTCTCTCTCTCTCTCTCTCTCTCGTATCCTGCTCCTACGTCCCACCTCGTATTTTTTCCCTACCTTCCTACTTCCTACCCATCTCTCCCTCCCTCCTGTCTAGGCAAACTGATATCTGAAAATCGAACCCAACTTGTGCCTTGATTATATGGACGAAGAGAGGGAGGGAGGGATAAATAAGTGGGAGGGAAAGAAGGCAGAATAGGGAGAGGATGGCTGAGAGGAAAGAAGGGGGGGGGTCAGGGAGGGGGGGAAGCAATGTAGGAGGAAAAAGAAAATGGAAGGGAAGGGAGGGAAACGGAAAGGGAGGAAGGAGAGGAGGAGAAACAAACATGTATACAGAAGAGGGATATTGAAAGTGAAGATGAAAAGAAAATGAACGAGAAATAAGGGAGCGAAGCAGACAGAAAGGGTAGGAAGGGAGAAAAAATAAATGAGGGAGAAGAGAAAGGCATTAGAGGAAAAACAGGAAGGACGAGGAATGGGGCACAAAGGAGAGAGGGAAGGAGAAAAAAGAAAAGGGAGATAGAGAGGGGAAAGAGGGGAGGAAGGAGAGAGAGATTTGTAAGAGAGGGAGAGGGAGGGATTTACCATTCTTCAGGTATTTTCTGTTTTTTTTTCCCCTTTCCACTCGCCCTTTCTTTCTCCCTTCCATATTCTTCTCGTCTTCCTTCATCTTTTTCCCCATTTTCCCTTCGCTTCCTTTTTATAATTTTTTGTCCTCTAATTCATGCCCCTATAATTTCTCTCATTCCCTTCTCCTCACTTTCCACCATCATTTCTTCCTCTGTTTTTCTTCTTTCCCATTAGTTTTGTTTATTTCTGTTCTTTCCCAAACACCCATTTCCCTCCTTCAATCTTCTCTGTTTCTTTTATTCTTTTCCTTTGCCTCCCTCGTCTTGTCGTTTGTCTCTTTTTCCACTCTTTTCTCTTTTTCTTTCATGTGTCCCATCGTACCTTAATTTCCTTCTCCTTCTTTCCTTGTGTCTCTTTCGAATTTCACTTTCTTTTCTTTTGTTTTTCTCTTTCCTACGCCAGTCCAATCTGTCTTGAGGTTTGTTATGATATATCGTGGGAGACGTAACCCTAAAACAATAACCATCGTTCTCCCCCCATCTCTCTCTCTCTCTCTCTCTCTCTCTCTCTCGCATTTGCAGTACCGACGGACCCACCCAACTTGCTCTTTCTCTCTCTTACTCTGGTTTCGTTATCTTTTATTTTTATATTTACACTCTTTTCACCAGTTCTCTCTTTCGCATTCTTTCTTGTATTGTGTCTTTTTTTTGTGTGTCTGCTCTTTTGTTAAATGGCATTTTGTTCTTTGTGTTTTTTCGCTGCTGTCTTCCTCTGTATCTTTGTTCTCTTTTATCTTTCACTGTGTTTTCCGTTTTCTTAGTATGTAACAAATCCTCTGTCTTTCCCACTTTTGCACTATCATGTTCCTTTTCCCATTGCCATGTCTTGTACTTTTATACTTCATCTGTGTCTTTCTATCCTTTGCTCTGTATCTTCTTCTCTCTTGATATCTTTGTGTCACTCTGTTTTCCTTTGCTTCGCTCTGCTTACTTTTATTTCTTTCTCTGTTCAATCCGTTTTATATTGTTATATGAGAGAGAGAGAGAGAGAGAGAGAGAGAGAGAGAGAGAGCGGGGGGGGGGAAGGGAAGTTAGAAAAGGCAGACGAGTGGTTTGTTGGTGATGATTACAATGATGATGATGATGGTGATGATGAGAGCAGTAGTGAAAAATTATTGTAACTTAAATATTAATTAATACCATTAGAATTTATAAGAGAACTACGAAGCACCCAGAGAGCGCATACCTCTGTCATTACCAGTAATATTTACGAATAACTGTTGTAATTTCTCTTTTCCACCAGACGATCACTCTTGCTGTTTCACATGGACAGTTATTCATTCGGTCATCGCCTTGCTTGGTGCACAGTCTCACAGAGCGCATACCTTCGTCAAAGCCAAAAAAAAAATTTTCTTTATTCGGATCCAGACTCACCCTAAAATCAAATCGCTCTTTTCTGACTCACAGCCTACCCATCCACCAGATTTTATTGATGTCCTGTAACAACATTTTATTTTTCTAAATAGCATGTACAAACAGACATACACGAATGAATACAGAACCTCCGTCCAGCTACGTTGGTGGAGGTAGGAATATAAACATTTCATAAACGCATTATTATCACCTTTATTGATAACAAAATTACACGAAATTCTCCAAAAATCACACACACACACACACACACACACACACACACTGAGGTAAATGAAACGATATGAGGCGTTACGATGATCACTGGTGTTGGAGGGGCCAGGCTCTATCTTGTGTTCCGTACCATTGAGTGTTTGACAAGTGAACCATCTTTTACGCAACCATCACTCACTTTTACTCCATCACTCTTCACGCCCTTGAAGAATTGGATGCCATTGTTCAGATTCTCTCTCTCTCACACACACACACACACACACACACACACACACACCTTCCATATTACCGTTTAGCTTCCAGAATAGGGTCTAAAACTCTGTGGTAATCTACATACAGAACTGCCGTGCTTAGGTCCAGAGGAGGAATATACAGTAAGATTGACTCTCAGCAACATCGTTTATTTATGCTTGCTGACTCAGACGGTTTTCTTCAGCGTGAGTCTTTCAGGCCAGTAACGTGTATTTCACGTATTGTCATCACATAATAGTATGTGGCTTGGGGGTAACCTGTCTTTTCCCATCTTGTACTGTTTTCCTGCCACAACCAGTCCACTGTACACAACATAGGAGGCACCAGCAGTACTGAGGGCATTAATGACGAGCGTATCTAACCCCACACGTCTCGAAGTGCGAATTAACTCATCTGAGGACCTTCTTATATACTTGAGGAGGGCCAAATTTGGGCTGAAAGTTTGTGTCTCCTTAATTCTCGTATATAAAATTTCAGTGTATCGGTATAAGTATATCTTTGTGGACAACTGAGGGGTCTTCAACACGTATACAACCCCAGCAGTTTTGTCGTTGGCTGGTGCATCCTTACCAGTACATGTGATATTACAGGAAATATTAACACAGTCACTCGTATATGCCATTCTACCAAGCCTCACTCCCCTCCAGTCATTACCTGGGTTATTTTATCTCCAGGATAATACTTACAACTGCGATCTCTCTCTCTCTCTCTCTCTCTCTCTCTCTCTCCAGTATACGACAATAGCATCCATAATGAATGAAAAATCTGGTCACATTGCGAACTAATGGTGTTATAGCGAGCTTGGCAAACACACACTGCCATTGTTGACCAACAAAATGAATAGTGCCGGTTGCTATACACACATCATCATCATCATCATCAGTGGCCGCAGAAGCGTTACGATTATAAACATTATAAGCATTAAAGTTATTATTATTAGTATTAGTATTAGTAGTATCAGTAGTAGTATTAGGATTGGTATTGCTATTGTATTCATCGTTGCCTTCACAACCATCTTTGTCATCAATACTGTTAATATTACCACTGCCCATATTATCCTCATCATCGTCTTCACTCTTAGAATAAAAAAAGAAAATGGTTTAGCAGAGAGTGTCAAAGCTCTGCCATCAAACAAAATGGACATGAAGCCAGACATGTGAGCAAATTCGTTTTCCATTTTCATTAACCTGACTTGCACCACCTTTTTTAAAGATTATACCGGTACATTGACAATATGGGTGACGGTATATGACAGGATAAAGAGGGAAATGGATAGGGTGGTTGAGAGAGAGAGAGAGAGAGAGAGAGAGAGAGAGAGAGAGAGAGATTTCAGATCTTTAATTATTGGGTTAGGTGGGGTGGATGTTGCCTGGGGATCGGGCAAGTTGGGGTAAGTACACCCTGTTAATTAGGCTTTGTAGAGTTGGCTGGTACCCTAGGCAGAAAATACTCTGGTGTTCACAACGTTGGATTAGAAATTGGTGTGGTGGGTGGAAAGGAGTGGGCGGAATAGGATGGTTTAGTGGTGGGTGCTGGGGCATGCTGGTGAAGTATACCTTGTGAAGAAGGTGTTGTAGGGAGGCCAGTAAGGTGAAAGTCGAAGGTGGAGCAAGAAAACATGGGTTGAAGTGATTTAACATGGTGGTGGGTTGAGATTTAAAACACACACACACACACACACACACACACACACACACACACAGGCTAATCGTCCGTGTGGTATTGCATTAAACCCGGGTTGTATTAGGGTTGGGGTCAGGCTGCACTGGACCCAATACATTTCCCTTGGCGTATAATGCGGGCAGTGAAATACCCAGCCAGCGTGAAGGAGGATATTGGAGAGTTGAATTGTAATAACCATGAATCAAATCTTATTCCAGTACCGTTATATACTCCAAATTGCTCCACCTTTGCGTGTCGTGCTTCGGCTTGCCTCCACATCAGCTTACCATAACTTTAGTTCTTCCTTCATGTTATTACAAGCGCTCACAACTCTGCCAGAAACCAGAATACTTCAACATTTACACATTCTTCATCCCCTCACCACACACACACACACACACACACACACACACACACACACACAACCCTTAGCCTCATTCACAAACACGCTTCACCTGAACAGCATCAGTAATATTATCTTTACCTGCAAGCCTTGGGAAAAGTGGTGAAAACAACAGATCTAGAACGTGCCCCCCCCAACACTCTCCCCCCCCCCCCAGTTACGGTGTGGGCTGCCTTCCGTTAACTGCTAATAGTGAAGTATGTTAGCCCGTAAACTTCTGATATAACCACTATTTACCACCAGAATGACACATTATCCAGATGCTTCATAACAGCTGTCAAGACTCAAGTGTTGAAAGTCGCCATAATCTCATAGACTGTGTGCTAGGCGACGCATTGGATGTATCGCGGTGACGTGATATCATGTGGTATGGTGTGTTGTGATGTTATGTGATATTATGGAGGGAAGAGTATAGTTGTGTGGTGTGATGATAGGTGAGTGTGTGTGTGTGTGTGTGTGTGTGTGTGTGTGTGGTGGGACGGGGAATGTTTGGTGTTATGGTTTGGTTTAGTGTGTAGTGCAGTGAGGTGTCAGTTTGATAGGGGGAGTATGTGTTATTGTGGTATGGTGTTGTGTGGTGATGATGGTACTGGATGGGAAGGGAATGAATGATTGTGCTGTAGTGTATTGTGGTGTAGTGTCTTGGTGTTAGGGACCAGAATGCTCTCATACACTGCTGGTTCGGAGACGCATTTTGTTTGGTCTGGTGGTGGTGGAGGAGGATATATATTGTGGTGTGATGTGTTGTGATGTGGTGTGGTGTGTTGTGTTGTGTTGTGTTCTTGTTAAGGACTAGGCTAGTGTGGTGTAGTGTGGTGTGAGTGTAGTGTGGTGGTGTTAGGGACCAGGGTACTCGCACACATTTGAAGTGTGCGGAATCTCGTAATAAAAAGTTCTTTCCGAAATTAAATAAAGTCGTCAGGTGGTGACAAGAATAAAATTAAATACATTTTGATGGTGAAAAGTTCAGTATATTTTCAGTTGCTCTGTCTTTCCGCCTTAGTCAAATATAGGCGGTAGGGGGAAAATTTTTCAGTGCTGGCTAGCAAGCTTTCGTCTGTAAAAAGTAAATAAATAAATAAAACTCGATGGGATTGTGAGGATGTTGGTGAGGGACCTTGGGTATGATGTGTGTGTGTGTGTGTGTGTGTGTGTGTGTGTGTGTGTGAAATTATGCCTATGCATTAATACTGCATAGTAAAGAGGGTAAAGAAAACGACAACAGGGTCAACAGGGTAAGAGGTATGGGTGAGAGTGACGGTGGAGAGGCGGGGTGGAGAGGAGATGGGTGTTAGTGGGGCAGGTGGGAGGAATGAAGGAGAAGTTGAGAGGAATGTTTTGTGATGTCAGGAATTAAATCACCAAGTATTAGTGTACATAGTTATGGAATTCTTTGGTGGAATGAGCGATTAATTGTTAATGTTGCCAAAATGACATACCATTAACCTGAAATTAGTACGTGGTTACCTCACACAGGACCTGGTTTATACAAGGCAAGGATGCAGCTGAGTATTGATGATCATTTAAATTTTGAAATGAAATTAGGCTTGCCAGAATAATTCACTCCATGTCTGTTATACTTTTATTAACGTAAAAGTATGTGTAAATTATGTGTAAAACTTAAACGTGGAATTGGTTGGATAAATGAGAAAAGGGTGAAGCTGAGCGTTAGTGTAAACATTGTTACGTAGGTTGTGCAAAAATAATTGTGATGCTTGAAATAGCCGACTTAGAATGATGCCACACCCAAGATGGTACCGGTATCCTTATTTCTTTAACAAGGCGTTGGTGTGAAATTAAGTATATTTATTGGTAGGTAAAAGAAAAGGGTAGAAGGGTAGAGCCAGAGGTTGTGTATGTTGTTGTTTGTGTGGTAATTATGGTGTTTGACCTCCCAGCTAGAATATTCTCTCTCGTCAAATGGAATTAGAGATTACCCAGGGAATTTGTTGATGTTTACAGCGTTAAGATGGAACAGAGTGGTTTACCTCGACTGTATCAGAATACTGCCATGTCTTAAACAATGTCCAGCTGCCACAAAATATTACCAGGTCACGCCTAGTACTGCCTGTTACATTAAAATAGAAGAAAGTTAGTGAAGTGTGTTTGGTGGTATGGACAAGGAGAGAGTTGACCTGAGTATTGCCTCGCGGTATGTAATATATGGAACCAAGTGACCTCTCTGAGATTGTTACCTGACCCAGCAAGAATATTATCACACCACACGTGATATTATTCTTATAAGGAAATGTGATATTTTCTAGTGAATTTAATGGTATATAAGTGAAAAGGCGGAGTCTCGTGCTGTGTACGTACATAGCATGAAACGTTATATACTCGTATATGTCTGCAGTGAAGATACGGAATCTAGCTAGACTGTTGCCACACCACACCTATATTTGCATAGAATCATTGTGAAATTTGACATTGAATATAGTGATATATATATAATGCGAGAGTGGAGTGTTATGTAGCATGTAAAAATTATATTAGAAGTATTAATTTGTCTGCATTAGCATTACCCACCCCAGCCATATTATTAGCTACCACACCACACCACGCCACATATTGTGTTGTCCTGAATGGAATTACAGTGAGATTAGCGGGGGAATTGGGTGATATTGGGGCAGAGTGGAGTCGAGTGTTGCATATGTCAGTTGTGATAAATAGATTGTGTTCCCTGACGTGAAATTACCCAAACTAACCAGTATATTATGACATTGTTAAGTATGTAAGATATAATATGTTCTTAGAAGTGAAGTTACGTAATCCAGCTACTATGGAATATTACCACACCAAGCCGCATATAGACATGTCACTTCTAATATTCCTGTTACATAGAGTCATAGTGGGATAATTCAGTGATGTTATTGGTATGTACAGGGAAAGGGTGGAGGCATGTTAAGTATTTGGACTGGGATAAAAGTAATTGTGTTAACTTGACATTACCCAGGCCAACACCTGCCACACCACACCCTATGTACTGGTTACCCTGCATGGCATCACTGTGTGATTATCAAGGGATTTGGATGATGATTAGAGCAGGGAGAGAGAGAGAGAGAGAGAGAGAGAGAGATAGAGGTAGATAGATAGATAGAGAGAGAGAGAGAGAGAGAGAGAGAGAGCGTGTTCGTGTATGGGAATGTGTGTGTGTGTGTGTGTGTGTGTGTGTGTGTAACAACTTCCTTATTCCTCATTACCCATTCTCATAAACATTAGCAAGCCGTTTTGTATTACGTATTTTTTGTTGTAATTTTCTTTCGTATTATTATCACATACTAAATACATTTACCTGATTCATATTTTTTCCCAGATTAATAATGTTTTTGTCCATATTTTTGCAATTATCTTCACATTGTATCATATATGATTCCTTCCTCCTCAGTCTTCGTGTGTCTCATCACTCTCTTATGTTGTCCTTATCTTTAGTTTCCTCATCTCTCTTTTCATCGCGTCTCATTAACATCTTTATTTTCCAATGTCGTATGCCCATTTCTTTTTCTCCTCTGCCTCTTTTATCGTTAATATTTTTCAAGCATTTATTTCCCTTCTCTGTTCATAATAATTATCTGTATTTTCATATTTACTCCGTTCACCAATATGTACAGTATATCTGGTTGATAATCATTTTCTTATTTTTCTGTCTGTGCATCACGCTTTCATTGCCTTACTAATTATCTTATATTTTCCAGCCTTCTCCGTTCACCATTCTGATTTCCGGTAAGTATTATGTTCTCATTTCCTTGTCTCTCTAACACTTTCTCTGCCGCTGCTCATTCATTTCCCTTCCCTTTTTTCCGTTCATCATTCTCTGTTTTATTTAGTGTTTTGTTTTCTGTACTCATATTTGTTTATTAGTTATTACTTTATCATCACCATTTCTGTTTACGCACCACACTTTCTTTCTTCACGTCTCCCTCTCTCCCCTTAACACTTTTTTCTCCATCCTGCCCGTAGTTCTTTGTTTACAATTACTCGTCCATTTCTGATTTCTTTTTCAGCCCTGCATCACACTTTCTCCTCACTTCCTCTTTCCCCCTCTGTCATAATTATCTTATTTCCATGTTTTATGTTTTCCTGTTTCCAGTTCACCACCTTTTCACTCTGTTATGCATCTCACTCTCTTCCTCACTTATTTTCTTCTTTCCTCTTCTTTCTCTTTCTTCCCGTCTTTTCCCATATAGGCTGTTATGTTATTTTTCTCTTCCATTTTTCTTTTTTAATCTTTTCTGTTCCAGTTTCATCCTCTTTCTTTTCCTTTCTTCACCCAATCCTCTCATTTTATCTTCTATTATCTCATCTCATCATCTCTCCAATCTTCTCCTCTCCTCTTTTCTCATCTCTCACTCTATCATGTCATTATGTCATTTACCTGTTATACGTTGTTTCATTTGTGTGTGGGGGGGGGGGCAGGATAGGCATTGCGAGACAGCTTAGAGATGAGAGGAGTTTAGAGACAGACGAGGCACGTTGGGGATAGTGAGGGGCAGTTTGGAGCATGAGGCAGTTCAGAGAGTGAGGCAAAACAAGCTGTTTAGACGCAGTTTCAAGATTTGCTTCACGGATGTGGGCGTAATAAGGACATTCATAATTTTCTGACAGTATATTGACAAAAAATACGTTCAGTTGCGAGGAAAGTTTTGCCCAATTTTTCACCTCTTCTGTTTGTCACGTTTCTCTGTTGGCTAATAATGTTTTGCTGAGAGATTATTCGTGTGAATATGATGTGTCAGGGAATAAAGTGACGTTCGTGACATATTTGTAAACACTCTATAAGTGTATCCGAATTATTGTCCCCTATTGTACAGTAGTGAATAAAGTCTACGTATCCGGTTACCCACGTTTCAGTGTTTCTGCATCTTGACTCCATCACTCCAGTGACGTATTAGTTCGCTTTGTGCTTGCTACTAACAAACGATTTCATGTAATGTTAGGGAGCACCTCAGTAATATACGGTAGGGGTTATTGAAGCTGTATTTGACGTAACAAGTGAAAAGAGACTCCTTTCCATAAAAGATTATTTGGGTGTAGCAATCGGGGTTTAGGGAAATAAACTGCCTTATTTTAGTATATAGTTATGAATGTGATTAGGGAAGGTTTCAGAGAGAGAGAGAGAGAAGCAGACAGGCGAGTTAAAAACGATATTCTAAAAAAAAAAAATGGTGGCCGGAGTTATCGGAACCAGGGATAAAAATTGACTAACTGATCAGAATAATAGAGAAAAGGGATATTGGAATCTCTCTTCTCTATTATTCCGATCAATTAGTCTTTTCAATTTTTATCCCTAGTTTCGGAAACTCCGGCCATTTTTTTTTTTTTTTTTTTTCGAATATCGTTCCTAACTAGCTTGTCTGCTTCTCTCTCTCTCTCTCTCTCTCTCTCTCTCTCTCTCTCTCTCTCTCACACACACACACACACACACACACACACACACACACACCTTCAGATGATCTAACATGTCTATTTCCTCAAACCCTGTGATGTAATTTCATTCGTTTGTTAGACCATTTCTTTTGTAGTGCCTTATTTCCTCGTTGAAATTATTGAGATATGTAAGTCAGTCCTGATTCACGTAATGGCGGCTCTCCACGCTGCTCGATCTCTGGCATCTTCCCAGCTCAGAGCCATTTAGTAATAATGAAGGCTGTGCGTAAGTCCTTCTGTTGCAAAAACGTTTACTTCATTTTCTTCAATCTCCTTCACCTCCTCCTCTCTACCCACCTCTTTCACTTTCCTCTCAATCTCTCTTCCTCGTCTTCGTCCTCGTCTCTTCTCACATTCACCATTTTTATTATCCCCTCTCCCCCTTCCCCAGCCAACGTCCCTTTCCTTCCCCTCCTTCCCCCAACAACAGCAGCAGCGCTGCCGCCGCCGCCGCCTTTTGCGCCTCTTTCTTAGCTCTTCTTCCCCCTTTCATTGTTGTTCACTCTCCATTCCACCCTCTCCCAGGATAGAGGAGCGGAAAGGAGAGATTGGAGGGCCTTCCATCTCTCCTTTCGGCTCCACTACCCTCGTCCCCCTTCTCTCTTCCCCTCTCCTCATCTCCTTCCCTCCCCCCTCTGCTCTCTTCGTTCTCTCTGTTATCTTCCCGTTCGTAACCTTCCTTTCGTGCCATCGCCTCTCCTTCCTCTTGTCATTTCATAGTCTTGTTATCACCCCTTCCCTCGCCATTTTATCTCCCCTTGTCCCACATTTTTCTCTCCCCCTCCCTTCCCCCACGTTCCTCTCTCTTCTTCACCCTTGTCCCACATTTTTCTCTCCCCCTCCCTTCCCCCACGTTCCTCTCTCTTCTTCACCTGTTTAATATCTCCCCCTTCCTGCCTATTCTCCACCCGTGACTCGGTAAAATACCAGAACTGTCCCCAACTTGAAAGAATTATTCTGACCATAAAATAAAGCTTTGAATACGTCAGGCATTGATGAATATTATACAGTGTTAAATCCAATCACACACTTAAGCATTTGGCAAAGTGTTCCTTGATCCCCTTCTCTGTTTCTCTGGCGATTCCCATGCTAAGCGCCGACCAGTGAGCTGACTGCATGTAATTGTGTGTGTGTGTGTGTGTGTGTGTGTGTGTGTTGTGTGTGTATGTATGTGTGTGTGTGTGTGTGTGTGTGTGTGTGTGTGTATGTGTGTGTGTGTGTGTGTGTGTGTGTGTGAATAATTTTGTCTGCCTGAAAAGAGTACCAGAGAGAGAGAGAGAGAGAGAGAGAGGGTGTGTGGAAGAATAAGGGAGTATGAAGGAACAGCAAAGAGTGAAAATGTGTGTGTGTGTGTGTGTGTGTGTGTGTGTGTGTGTGTGTGTGTGTGTGAATAATTTTGTCTGCCTGAAAAGAGTACCAGAGAAAGAGAGAGAGAGAGAGAGAGGATGTGTGGAAGAAGAAGGGAGTATGAAGGAACAGCAAAGAGTGAAAATGTGTGTGTGTGTGTGTGTGTGTGTGTGTGTGTATGTGTGTGTGTGTGTGTGTGTGTGTGTGTGTGTGTGTGTGAAGACACAGCACGATTATATATAAACAAGAAATGATAGTGGGTCAAATGTGCTTAGATGTATGGATATGATTGTGCGTGCGTGAGTTTGTGTGTGCGTGTGGGAGACAGGAAGGGAGATAAGAGATAAGAACAGGATATAGGGAGTGGGGAAGGGAAGGGAGAGGGAAAGAGTGTGAGAGAGAGAGAGAGAGAGAGAGAGAGAGGGGGGAGGGGGGGAGTCTAGCCTAAAAATATAATACCTTGAAAGATAAAATGCCATAATTAGAGTTAACAGATTCAAGTACCAGTCTAAGATGCCTTAAAGAATGAATATTAACTGGAAACAGAAACTGATAAGGAGAAGACAGTTGGAGAAAATAATGGATATAATGGAGCTGTGTTTTAAAGATAGATGGTTATCATTATTACAGTAAATACCGGTGCTGTTCCTCTGTCCAGTTATCATGTATAAATAATTAACCTCTTTACCCCCAGAACATTTGTGTTGTTATTGATATTTTAAACTTGTATATTGTTTAGGACATTTTATTTAACCCCTTCATTACTTTTCGGCTGTCTTAAAAATTTATAAATATATCTGTCTATCCAGCTCTGTCTTATCTGTCTGTATCTCTGTGTTTGAGTCAGTCTGTCTAGCTGTCTGCGTGTCTTTCTGTCTGTCTGCCTACATGTCCGTGTGTGTATATCTGTCTGTCTGTCTATATATAGCCAAATGTCTTAATCCCGGAAGAGTTGGCCACAAACAAATTGCCGCAGTGTTACCCTGTCGTCCTCCATTAGGCTGCCCTCACTCCAGCTTCCACGTCCCTTTCTTGTTAATCAGATAAATAGAACTACATAAAAGTGACGTTCTCAGGTTGAAAGAATTAAAGGGATACTGGGTGACAACGCCTGGTGGTCTAGTGGGTTTAGGCGTCGATCTGGGTCAGGTTCTGTGAGCTTTGGCTGCTTTCTTTAGCCAAGTGGTAGCGAAGTGGTCTGCTGTGTGGAAGGACCCAAGTTCGATCACAGGCTGGGGCAGGGAAGCATTTATAGCTGATTTGGCTGTATATAAAATAGTCTTTACTGAACTTCCACAACACTTACCCGTATACCATAAAAACACCACCGCTAATACCATCACACCAGTCAGACTTTACTGATCTTCCACAACACCCGCCGATATACCATAAAAACACCACCGCTAATACCATCACACCAGTCAGACTTTACTGATCTTCCACAACACCCGCCGATATACCATAAAAACACCACTGCTAATACCATCACGCCAGTCGTGAATGAGCGGTGGGTATTAGTGCCGCAGTGGTGACATGTGAAGGTGTGTGGCGCCGTCTGCTGCGATTAAAATGCTAAGCCTCAGGGAGTGAACTATCTTGTCTGTGTCTTGAGTCGGATACATGAAACAAAGGGGGAATACAGAGTCGACTGGATTATTTATGTATTTATTTATTTATTTATTTATTTTAGGGTGTGGGTGGGTGGGCTGGATCAGAGTCCTGTAAAACCTTTAGGTCTGTGTGTTGTACAAGGGTAGGTCAGCCTCTGGCCCCTGTACCTCTGAGGATAGGATAGGGATCTGGCTTACTGTTTACAGTCTCTCTCTCTCTCTCTCTCTCTCAGACAAACAGGATATATTACGGAGTCCATTAATGTTGTTTACCTCTTCCTGTGAAAGCACTCGTATTAGCTCTTCCTTCATTACATACATACGTGCGTACATGCATACATCCAGTACACACATACATGCATACATACTTACATGCATGCATATATACATACATACATATATACTGTATATACCTGCTGGTAGATACGTACACCCTCTCAGACAAGTATCGTCACTCTTACAGCACGTATCATTCAGAAACATGGATGAAGCATTGTGATATATGGGGCATGCTGTAATTATTAGTGCAGATATTATATTTCGTAATTATTAGAACTCAAACTTGCAAAAAGTTTCACTTACTGGCTGGTGTATGTTTTGAGGCACCACATTTATAGACTCGTGTGTGTCTGCAGAAGTTGCTCATGTCACGAATCAATTCGCGACATTTCCTTTTTGTGAGAAGCCACGAACTATTAGTGGAAAACTCACTGTGTATCGCTCAGCTAACCGTTTCTCCCTCCATTTCGGAGTATACTTTTCAAATCATTCGTCACCGTTTTCAAAAGTGACCGATTTAATGCACGTCACTAAGTGCGCTACTGAGCGATACTATTGTTTCTTAATCGTTCACCTCTGCTTGCCTAAACCGTTAGCCACGCCTTCTGGTAGCTTGTGCGTCCTGCCTGTACATTATTTGAATTCAGTCTAGTGGTGGCTTTGACGGAGAGAGGTCCTGTGCTCAGAAGTGAAGAGAGGTCAGCTAGCATCCCAAGCTCCACAGAGTATCAGTTTCTTCAAACTCCCACCCCCTGGGTGATACAAAGCATTCATCGACTGGTATTTCTTTTGTGTATTTCCTAGTTTTAAGAGTTTAGTTAAGGTGTTTTTCCTAGGCGTAAGTATTTAGCTTCTGTGTGAGTGAGCGAGTGCGTCTCATTTAATTGATTTGAATTGTAACGTTAAATTTATTTTTTGTGATTAATAAATTTAACAGTTCCTTTCTTGAGCTTAATGTGAGTAAACTCTTGTTTCATTTAATCCAAATTAAGCTTATTTTCCATATAGCTCTTAGCTTGCATAAACATTTACTATTCATAACTGGTACTTAGACCAGTCTTGTTGTATGAACTTAAAATCCGTTGTGCCAGGAGTTAATGCATCAGCAAGAACCTGATGTTATTATTATTAGTATTAGTTATTTATTGTCAGGGGTGATGTAACTTTCTCCAGAGGCTAACAGTACAGTAATTCAGCAATTGTGAGTAATTAGTCTCTGCTGTGTACTGTTGAGGAAGTTTATAAATTCTCGTCCTCAGAGAATCGTGCTAAGCCAGCGTAAAGTAATCGTTGCTTGATGTAGCAAGACAATCATTGTCTCTGCTCTTCAATATTATTGAATATTATTATCAATTTAAATAACATTTAACCATTTTTATCCCAAAATTACCCTGATAATATAAAAACCCCGTGACAATTGGCGACCTCGCCAGGATATTAACTCCTAGCTCTAAAGCTATTCACGAGATAGTGCTCACTCATTCATATTTAGGTATTTATTATTAAAGTTTATAGGCACAAGTTTACTGGTGGTTACCGTTGATTTAGCAAGTGAATTTTTGCTTTATTAATCAATAGAGTACTTAACTCTAGTTTATTCTTGGTAACGCCACACGATTTTATTCGCTCCTGGGTAGCCGCCGTACCCATTGTGTTAATTATTGAGAGTTCTTAGTCATTTACATTTTTGATTTATTCTTTGCCAGTTAACTGGATTAGACTGGTCACCACTAGCTTGTGTATGTACTCTTTACTTGTGTTTATTAGTATTCGTCGCTAAGCAGTCAGTACTCAATTTCGGTTTTGCTTAATAAATTAGTGCCATGGCTACTACTGTATTTTTACAGGAAGCCAAAGATATGGGTCTTTCGGACCCAACCGAAATTAAAGAGTATATACTCTCACGGCATAATCAGGAGCAGCAGCGCGAGAATGATGCCCGTGAAGAGCGTAAGATTCAGCGCGAATACGAGCGAGAACAGTGCGAATACGAACGTGAGGAACGAGAGAAAGAACGAGAACACGAACGTGCCGAGCGAGAAGCACGCGAAAAACATGAACTTGAAATGACGAAGCTCAAGCGAGATTCCTTGGCTTCAGATACATCTGGTGCAGTTGGTCAAAGCTCCACGAGCGTTTCCCCTGCACATGTCCTGGCGACCCCACGCATCAAGCTTCCTTCATACAAGGAAAGCGAGCGAATCGAGCCGTACATAGCTCGTTTTGAGGACATGGCAGACATGTATCAACTGGATGAGGCAGCTAAGCGGATCCAATTTCTTAGTTTATTTGAGGGCCCTGCCCTCGATATTCTCCACAGAATTCGTGGAGACAGTCTCACATATGAGATGATGAAAGCTGCACTCATTAAGGCGTATGGTCTCACAGTAGACGACGCCAAAGTTCAGTTCATGCGAGCTCGTCTCCAAGACAAGGAGGCAGCTGTTCAGTTCCTCGACCGTCTCACAGCTTACTTAAATGAGTGGATGGAGAAAGATGAAACTCCTTCCACGCGTGAGGGGATAATTGACCTTATGCTGCGTACACAGCTAGAGAGGTCGTGGCCTGCTGAGCTCATAGCACAGCTTAAGATCTGCCAGGTGAAAGATGCCAGCCAAATGGCAGAGAAGGCTGACGCATTCTTTACTGCATACGGGTATCAAGCTCGTAAGCAAAACACCTGGAGCAGAAAAGATACTGCCAAGTCTGGGAAGCCGTCTCAGACTGAATCCCAGCACCAAGGCCGTTCTCAGAGTAATGGTCAAGGTCCAAAACCGCAGTGGAAGGACCAGGGGCAAAACACTCAGAAACCTGAGTGGAAGAGGTACAACAAGTACCCTAACCAGCAGCAGTATCAGCCACGCAACCGACCGACGGGACAAAGTTTTTCACCACCAACTCAAAAGAGGCAGGAAGCGAATGCAGCCTTCATTCCTCAGCAGCAGCCTGGTGGTCACGTCCCTACCAGTGTGGGTACTTCCCCACAGTTCACTAGTCCCACAGTGACAGTGAACCCCCCTCCACAGATGGCCAATGTTCCTTCTTCCCAATATAACCCTCAAGGCACAATGTTTGCCACATCAATTCAGCAGCCTCATGAGTGGCTAGCTGCTTCCTCCACAGGCCCTCCCACAGGTGACAGTACCTTCCTTGTTCAGCCAGGGTTTGTGGGAGGCATTCCTGTGAAGGTCCTGAGAGATAATGGTTCCTCAGGTTGCTCTGTCAAGCAGAGTCTAGTTCGAACTGAGCAGTATACAGGTCGACAGATCCATGCAAAGCTTATTGATGGATCAGTGAGATTGTTCCCTGAGGCATGTATCCAGGTGGCATCTCCATTTTATACTGGTACGACACTCGCAGTTGTCATGCCAGAGCCTCTGTTTGACTTTATAGTAGGCAATATTCAAGGAGTCAAGGATAGTTGCTCCGATGACGCTACTCAGACTTCGGCTGCTGCGGTAACACGAGCCATGACTGAGGCTCCAGACTGTGTCACCCCAGTGATCATTGAATCGCCGCAAGATCTGATGTGTAGTCAACTTGTTGTACAAGAACAACATTCTGACCCGACACTTGCTACCGTGCGGAACAAACAAAAGGGTCGAGTGATAAAGTATTCACGGGGAGGTCGAGCCAAGTTCCTTCGTAAACAAGGACGGCTCTACCGTGAGTCACGAACACCCGAGGGCGAGGTTCGACTGCAGTTTGTCGTTCCCGCCAAGTACCGCCTAGCAGTGTTACAATGGGGTCATTGTTCAGTCTCAGGAAGTCACATGGGCAAAAGGAAGACCCAGGGCCGTATCCGAGCTGACTTTTTCTGGCCAGGGATGGGACGGGACATAGATAGTTTTGTCCGTTCCTGCAGTGTGTGCCAAAGTATCACCACTAATCAGGGACATGCCCTTCCTGTGCCATTTGTAACCACACCCGTAATCTCTGAGTCAGTTGAGAGACAGGGTAGTGGTGAAGTGGGTGCAGACCTGACGTCTCGCCCATTGGCCCCACAGGACACATTATGTCCAGGGCCTGTACATACATATTATGTACCGTAAGTTAAGGGGGAAATTGAGAGGCGACTTGAGGCTATGGAAGACCCAAGTTTGCACAAGGATTCTCAGCTTCCCGATACTAATATAAGTATTGTAGGTTAAGGGGGAAGTTCGAGAGAGAACTCCGCAGTGGTGACTTGAGGCTATGGAAGACCCAAGTTTGCATAAGGATTCTCAGCTTCCCGGTACTAATAGAAGTACTGTAGGTTAAGGGGGAAGTTCGAGAGAGAACTCCGCAGAGGCGACTTGAGGCTATGGAAGACCCAAGTTTGCACAAGGATTCTCAGCTTTCCGGTACTAATATAAGTATTGTATTGTAGGTTAAGGGGGAAGTTCGAGAGAGAACTCCGCAGAGGCGACTTGAGGCTATGGAAGACCCAAGTTTGCACAAGGATTCTCAGCTTCCCAATACTAATATAAGTACTGTAGGTTAAGGGGGAAGTGAGAACTCTGCAGAGGCGACTTGAGGCTATGGAAGACCCAAGTTTGCACAAGGTTTCTCAGCTTTCCGATATTAATATAAGTACTGTAGGTTGAGGCACAGGTTGAGGACCCGTGTGCAGTTTGAGGCTATGGAAGACCCGAGTTTGCACAGGGATTCTCAACTTGCCGACCATAATCGTGTGCTAAAATTAATGGCGACCTCGAGTGTACTTTTCATAGCATGTACTGACTGCTAGCCAGAGAGAGTAATTGTAACATAATAAGAATTTTGTCTCATTGACACTTTTGATGCTCCAACTTAATTGGTTTTGCAGGTTCAGCAATGGGTGTAGCAGTTTTGCTGTGCGGACCAGCTGATCATCTGCCGCACGCTGCTGCCTCTTCTCCTCTGCCTTCGTCGTCGCCATATTATTTACTGTGTCATTTTACACGTAGGTACAGTTACACTACAACTGTCACACCTACACCGTGTATTACATACACCACGCTACACAACAATTAGTTGTCAGTGTAAATGTAGCGAATTTTCGCTCAGTTTGACCTGAGTACAGGATTTTCACCGTCGTCATGGAGTTTTTCCCTCAAGCTTGCTTCTATTAACGTAAATACGAGTTTTTTTTCACTCACTGGCGACTGCGATTTTCTCCTGTAGCAGGATAGCACACACACCACAGTGTGAATCTTGTGTGACTAAGTTAGGATTTATATGTATGTATATTGAAATCATTCTTCTGAAGGAAGAAAGATTTAATTTTCATGGGGCGTAATGTCACGAATCAATTCGTGACATTTCCTTTTTGTGAGAAGCCACGAACTATTAGTGGAAAACTCACTGTGTATCGCTCAGCTAACCGTTTCTCCCTCCATTTCGGAGTATACTTTTCAAATCATTCGTCACTGTTTTCAAAAGTGACCGATTTAATGCACATCACTAAGTGCGCTACTGAGCGATACTATTGTTTCTTTATCGTTCACCTCTGCTTGCCTAAACCGTTAGCCACGCCTTCTGGTAGCTTGTGCGTCCTGCCTGTACATTATTTGAATTCAGTCTAGTGGTGGCTTTGACGGAGAGAGGTCCTGTGCTCAGAAGTGAAGAGAGGTCAGCTAGCATCCCAAGCTCCACAGAGTATCAGTTTCTTCAAACTCCCACCCCCTGGGTGATACAAAGCATTCATCGACTGGTATTTCTTTTGTGTATTTCCTAGTTTTAAGAGTTTAGTTAAGGTGTTTTTCCTAGGCGTAAGTATTTAGCTTCTGTGTGAGTGAGCGAGTGCGTCTCATTTAATTGATTTGAATTATAACGTTAAATTTATTTTTTGTGATTAATAAATTTAACAGTTCCTTTCTTGAGCTTAATGTAAGTAAACTCTTGTTTCATTTAATCCAAATTAAGCTTATTTTCCATATAGCTCTTAGCTTGCATAAACATTTACTATTCATAACTGGTACTTAGACCAGTCTTGTTGTATTAACTTAAAATCCGTTGTGCCAGGAGTTAATGCATCAGCAAGAACCTGATGTTATTATTATTAGTATTAGTTATTTATTGTCAGGGGTGATGTAACTTTCTCCAGAGGCTAACAGTACAGTAATTCAGCAATTGTGAGTAATTAGTCTCTGCTGTGTACTGTTGAGGAAGTTTATAAATTCTCGTCCTCAGAGAATCGTGCTAAGCCAGCGTAAAGTAATCGTTGCTTGATGTAGCAAGACAATCATTGTCTCTGCTCTTCAATATTATTGAATATTATTATCAATTTAAATAACATTTAACCATTTATATCCCAAAATTACCGTGATAATATAAAAACCCCGTGACAGCTCATTTCCACAACTATCGCAGCCAACGGTGCTGATACGTTTTTGGGAGAGTGTACATATTACAATACATCCATCTGTACATCCATCTGTACTTAGGTATGTTCACACTGATACAAACATAATTACATACCGTAGTGTCTGTCCATTGATTCAATGTAAAAACAGTATGTACGTATAAAAATTCATAAAGGTTCACCCATAGACTACGGACTGTAAACTACCTTCACACATACTGTGCTCTTCGCACAGACTTTCTCCTCCAATTCCACATTAGACGATTCCGGTGCTGTTCCTCCATCACTTCCCCCCTCTGACTTCCTCATAGCTGACATTAAAATTTCTTCAGCTGATGTATTTTCTGCCATCACTGGCCTCAGTACTAACAAGGCATATGGGCCTGATGGTGTCCCTCCTGTTGTTCTCAAGAACTGTGCTTCTGTGATTACACCCTGCCTAGGCAAACTCTTTCGCCTTTGTCTGTCAACTTGTACCTTTCCTTCTTGCTGGAAGTTTGCTCTCATTCAGCCAGTCCCAAAGAAGGGTGACCACTCCCAACCCTCCAACTATCGTCCAATTGCTTTAACGTCCTGTATTTCAAAAGTTTTCGAGTCAATTCTCAATAGAAAAGTTTTTAGGCATCTTTCCTATCACAACCTTCTTTCCGATCGTCAGTACGGGTTCCGTCAGGGACGCTCCACTGGCGATCTTCTCACCTACCTTTCAGACTCCTGGTCATCCTCCTTTCGGGACTTTGGCGAAAGCTTTGCCATTGCACTTGACATCTCAAAGGCTTTCGATCGAGTCTGGCATAAATCTTTAATTTCCAAATTGCCCTCCTACGGTTTCTATCCTTCTATCTGTGTCTTCATCTCTAGCTTCCTTTCTGGTCGTTCTATAGCCGCTGTTGTAGACGGCCAACGTTCTTCTAGATCTATCAACAGTGGTGTTCCTCAGGGCTCTGTCCTATCACCAACTCTCTTCCTTTTATTCATCAATGATCTTCTAAGCTGTACATCTAACCCTATCCACTCATACGCTGATGACTCCACCCTTCACCTTTCCATTCGGTTCCCGCAACGCCCATCTCAACAGTTACTTCAACAAACAAGGGATGAGGCTCTGGCATAGCTGATGTCTGACTTGGCTCGTATCTCTGACTGGGGTAAAAATAATATAGTTGTTTTTAATGCATCTAAGACTCAGTTCTTACACCTATCAACCCGACAAAATCTTCCACAGGTATACCCACTAATGTTTAATAATATTCAGCTTAATCCTGCATCATCCTTGAACATGCTTGGGGTTTCATTTACTCGAGACTTATCTTGGAAAGATCATATTACATCTCTTGTAAAATCTGCTTCCAAGAGATTGGGTGTGCTAAACCGACTCCGCTCTTTCTTTACCCCTGCACAATTGTTGACTCTATACAGGGGTTTTATCCGCCCCTGTGTCAACGCTTATGTGTGGGGAGGCTCCCCACATACAGCTCTTCTCAATAGGGTAGAGTCAAAGGCTTTTCGTCTCATTAACTCTCCTCCTCTTACTGACTCCCTTCAACCTCTGTCTCTTCGCCGCACTGTTGCATCTTTATCTCTTTTCTATCGCTACTTTAATGGTCACTGCTCCTCTGAACTGTCTGCTTGCATTCCTCCACCTCTACGACGGGCGCGTAGCACCCGTCTAGCAGCAAACTCTCATCCCTTTTCTGTCCTACTCTCTAATGCAAGAGTTAACCGTTACTCCCAGTCTTTCATTTATGCAATAGGTCAACTCTGGAACTGTCTCCCTCTGTCTGTATTTCCTGCTGCCTATGATCTCCAGTCTTTCAAACGCAGTGTGTCCAGGCATCTCAAAATGATCGGATCTTGAATTTGGCTCTCTATTGTATTTTGTTTTTCTCTTGGTGGGAACTGTTACTGCGGGCTCATGGCCTTTGGTTTCTTCTTCCTCGCATAAAAAAAAAAAACTACCTATCTACCAGCCATCACAGCATAACTACCCAGCAAATTTATTCATACATTCATGTATTCAAACCGGTACTGAATCTTAATACAGCCATTCATACATTTATGCATTTAGTAATTTTCTTTTGTAATTACTAAATGAGAAAGTGTATTAACCCCTTCATGCCGAGGCCATGTTATATATTCATCCCTCAGCCAGATAATGTTATTTGGCTCAGGTGAGACTTTATAACTGGCTGGGATGTACATATATATATATTGCCTTAAACACTTCACAACCATGATGCATTTATAGTGTTATTCTTTGTACGTTAACATGATTTTATTTACCCTAATGAACACTGTTGGAACTGGAGACATTAAATGTGGTACTCCTTACCTCCATTCAGTACTACACTGCCATTCTAAATTACCTAAGTTAGTCTGGAGGTAGCATGACTAAACTATTGAATGTTCTAGGGGTGAAGGAGTAATATTACACAGCTCAGCCTTAAAAGACTGGACCAAGAGGGGGTGTGAAGAAGGGTATGTTGATGTGGTGAGTGATGTAATTGGGGCGGAGAGAGAGAGAGAGAGAGAGAGAGAGAGAGATAATTACACATGTAACATGGAAAGACGGACAGATGACGAACGGAGAAAACGTGCATGTAAACAAGAACAGTGAAAAAAAAATATATACGAAAGTGTTGTCGCGAAACACTGGTGTTGGTGGTACCGGCAAGATCAACCTATCTGAAAAAATGGTTCTTTATTTTTTTTCTTGACATTTGCTTTCAGCGTTGGAGTGGCCGTGTGCATGGTGTGTGTGTGTGTGTGTGTGTGTGTGTCTGTGTGTGTGTGTGTGTCTGTGTGTGTGTGTGTGCTCTTTCAAAAATGGTAGAACTTTAGATTTTAACTTTTACGAATTCAGTTTTTAGATTTTTTTAAATATGAAAGTTTTTCCTTTTTAATATGCAAGTTTTTCCTTTTGAGAATTATTAAAGTACCCAGCATTCCTTTTTAGTATTTTATGATTCATCTTTTCAGATTATGACGATCGATCAGATACTGAAATTTCAGACAAATGTTTTGCAGATTAATATATATCATTTTTTTGTCAGTGTGATTTATCTGTCAAATTTGGGGGTCTAACAAGATTTTTGGAGCGATTTTTTTTTTTCTTTCAAAATTTTTCTTACGAGTCTTCTAAGCTAATTGTATTTGTGGTGTTTTGTATATTTTATGCTCATACCTTTGCAGCGCAGTTTTCTTTTTTATTAACGTAAGGAGCTGGGATGATGAGAGATAAGATAGTAACGGAATTAAGAGGTGGAGGAGAAAAGGTTTGGAGGAAGGAAGGAAATTGCAGAGAGAGGAAAGAAATCGTGGAGAGGAGGCGAGTTTGGAAGAAGTTTAAAGGCGAAGGACGTGAAGTAGGAGAAAGGAGAAAGAAAAAATGAAGGAAGAAAAATACAGAGGGCTGGAGTAGGTAGAGGAAGAAGAAAGACACGGAAGAAGCAGTATAGCAGTGGGGGAACTTTGCAACCCCTGTCCAGTGAAATGGTCCAAACATGTAATCACACATGGTATGCCCCACACACCAGTATGTCACATAGACCTGTTGCATCACTGCCAGGGCTGAGCATGAACCCTGACCCCATCCCATTTTTTTTTTTTTTTTACCATTTTCCCGAGCACAAGATAAATATAGGATTTTGTATTTGGATGTCAGTTTTTCCTTGCATAGTTGTTTTACATATTGTTTGTTTTCCTGTTTGTAGTTATGTTTTATGTGTTTTATGTTTTAAAGTGCTGTGATTTATGTTTGCTGCTTTGTATGTACTGTATCAAGCGTGCCTGATTTTGCGTGTTTCGATGCATGTTTCCGTGTGTTTGTTTTAAGGTGTTTTATTATATATTTTGTGTTTTTTACAGGTGTGTTGTCAAAGGCTTCATGGAAGAGAAGATAGGAGAGACGGAGTAGGAAAAGGTAAGGCAAGAGAACAGTACAGCCAGGAACAAAAATTGGTCCCCTATTCCGCTGCGTCTGTTTCACACAGTGGCATGTCCGTCACTTTCTCCCTGACGCATCTGTCAAAAAGAATCATCAGTGGCCAGAGAAGCCTACCATGCCTCTTACAACTAAGGAATGTTAGCCATCAGAGGAAAGTGACAAATTGAAGCGGTGAAATATTAGGCCAGTTTTTGTATCCGTCGGCACAGTATCGTTCCAAGTCTTTCGCACCTTAGGAAGATCGTGGCAAGTATGAGAACTTTTAGGCAACCTTTTTTGTACTCAACTGGGCGGGAAGTTGTGTTGTTCTGAAGACCACACAGATATTACTGTCCCAAGGAGGTGGTACTACCTCGATATTTTATTTATTTGTTTATTTTATTTATTATTTGTAGGTCAGCTCTGAGCAAAAACTTGACAGTCCATAACCTGAGGCCTGCCTGTCTTCTTTCGTGTTACAAACCTTCACGTCACCTTTTGGGCCAAAACCCAGCCGTCCATAGTGAATGCATGCCAGGGCTGCTTCATTAAGGACTGGTGTGATGGCAGTAGCGGGAGTGTTTGTATGACATATCGCAGATTGTGTAAGATCAGTACAGTTGGTAGTAATGACATTCATATAGTTATATCCTTCCATGTTTCACCCTGGGATACTTGTTTTTTCTGACAGCATACGTCTTCTCAAACCTTTTGATTGAACAAAGAGAGAGAGAGAGAGAGAGAGAGAGAGAGAGGCGGGAAGGGGGCTGGCGGGGGCATAAATAATAGTCTATGTGGTGATAGTGTTGATGATAGTAGTAGGGGAGGTGATAGTCACAGAGTCTCCACCACAATAGTAAACAACAGTAGATTAAAAGTATTCACAGAGCACAGCGACCTCGTGTGCATACTTTGACCTTGACCTGTGACCTTTAGATTAAATTGATTTGCACCCAAATGGGATCAGTCCTTGCCATCCCCACACATAATGTATGCGCCAAGTTTGATCCAGATCGCATCCAGATCGCATCAGGCATTCATGAGATAACGCCGCGCCCTGAAGTTTGACTTTGACCTGTGACCCTCACCTTTGATGGACCTGCACCAAAATGGAGTCAGTCCTTTCCAGACTCACACCATAGAATTGTGTTAGTGTTATATAGATCGTACGTACCAGGCATCATTGATATATTTTGTTAACATAGACGTAGACTCGTTCGTAATAGCTACTTAAACGGCTTCACAAATTAACTTTCTTCCTTAATAGCTGTCTCATTTTAACTCCCACACCTCGGGAGAAAACTTATCTCTTTTACAGATAGCTATTCTTGCCACTGAGGGGCCTTCCGAGGTTTGAGGGTTAAATAGACACAAACAAAAGACTGGATCCTCTTCACTCATCCTTCCCGGCTCTAGCCTGCCTTCCTGTGGCCTCAGTGTGTGGGGGTAAGAGAGGGGAAATGGTCCGCTGCTACCCTTGATTTATGTGGTGAGGGGAGGGTGATGGTTAGCGGAGGAATTGGGGAAGAGACGAGGGGAAAATAAGACTTGAGAGGGTTAAGGTGAGGATGATGTAAAGAGAGAGAGACGGGGTGGGTGGGAGGGAGGGTTGATGGGTTTGAATGAAGAAGAGGTTGAATTAATGAGAAGGGAGGTGATGATAAGATGAGAAGAGATTAATTAAGTTGATGAATAGTAAGCCTAGCGTGAGGGGAATGTGAAAATAGTGACAGGGAAAAGGAGGGAAGGAAGAGGAGTAATGGAAAAATTGAAGGGTTGAGGTTAGGGTGAGGGTATGATCAGGGTGAGAGAGAGAGAGAGAGAGAGAGAGAGAGAGAGAGAGAGAGAGAGAGAAAGGGGGGGGAATGGAGAGCATCATTGATTGAGAACACAATAATTTGTTAAAAAAAAAAAAAAGTAAAATATGGCTCAGGGGGATGAAAGAATTGTATGAGGAAAGGAAGTGCAAAAACGGCTTAAGGTGCCTAGAAAAAAAAAAAAAAAAAAAAAAAACAAAGATGGGTAAAAATGAAAAGAGAAAAATTGGGGAGAAAATTAATAGTAAACGGAGGGGGGGGGGTATTGGGGTAAAATAAGAGACAATTGAGAAGGCTGAAGACAGGAGAAAAGGAGGGAAGGAGGAAGGAGGAAAGGAGGATAGGAAGGGGGGAAGGGAAGAATGGGAATTGATGATGATAGTGAGGAGAGCACATCGCTTTTATACCATCTGTTAACTTTTTCACTACGATTATTATTCTTATTAACACGTCAAATTTTTATTCCGTTTAAAAAGAGAAATAATCTTGTGTAACAGGAAGAATGAAAAACATTCTCCATTAACTGAAAGAATTTATACCCACTATGATGACAACATTTGTGTGTTAGGTTTGGTGCCACCACAGGATATTATTTAGCTTAACAGCCCATTATAGTGCAGACAAAAACAGCCTCTGTGAACCCCCTTAAACTTCCCCCTTACCGGTACACAGGACGACTCTCGTACTGACCATTTGCATTATATTATTCACCTTTTTAACTTCCTTCTGTCCGGTGACGTCATCTTTCAGTGTTTCTACATCAACACAATTTATGTTAGCATTTTGGTGGGGTTATCAAATATTAACTCATTCAACTCCATTCAACCACGGATACTCGTTTACGCGTACACGTTTTATTTATAAATATACTGTATAACTATAAAGTGCTCTGCGTATGCGTTTTTTTTATTTTTTTATTCTTGGAAGGAACGGTTTGCGGGCTCCAGGCCTTTGGTTCTTTCTTCCTTGCATTGAAAAAAAAATGAGATGTTTGGTGAGAAAGAACTTTTAAGGATTTTGGATTTACTTTTTTGAATGCTGTAAAAGTTTTAAAAATTCATAAGAACAAGAAAGACAAGGTAAGCTCGTGTAGGTCTCATATGCCTGGTGTCTTGAGACACAGGTAAACAGAGATACTTCTGTCACGTGCATCGCTTTGAAATACGTTTATAAATACTGGCATCTTAGTCTTCTTTATGAAATGAAGCAAACAGTCTTGAGTTCAGTTTGATGGCGGCAGTTTACAGGCTTGAATCACAGTCTTGGGAAGGGAAAGGATGGGAAGGAGGTGAAGGGGAAACTGGTGCAGGATGGTAGGAAATGAGACTCTCTTGGGCGGAGATGAGAGTAAGAGCATCGGCATTACGCTAAATTTATCAGCCATCAGTCCAGCACACAAGGAACCGTTCACCTCCACAACACCATTCAGATTCTGCCCTTTTCGTTGGCGTGTACTCACGTTAAGGGAAATTCACACCACCACCAGACACTGTTGAAATTAGATAATACTAGTTTTCAGTATATAACTTACCTTCGTTAAACCTTTTATATTAATAACACACATTATTATATTACTTAGGTTAGGCCAAGACGATTCTACTTAGATGTGTGTTTTGTGTGTGCTTCCACAGCTGAGGAGAAACCTCTGCCTGACAGACATAATTCTAAAACCATTTCTGTGCAGTAACAATCGCTGTTAACCCTCTATAGAACAGGACTACTTTTGGTTGTATGACTAATTATCACCAGATGGTTTTACTCAGATGAGTGAGATCCATGAACGGCAAAAGATTACTTATCCCTTGTCTTCAAGGGATTGGAGTTGGTGTGTGTGTGTGTGTGTGTGTGTGTGTGTGTGTGTGTGTGTGTGTGTGTGTGTGTGTGTGTGCCACCTACTTAGTTCCGCACAGTATCCTTTTTTTTTTTCTTTAACAAGAAATTCACTTGTTACCCTTATTACACAGCTCCCCCAGGTCTTTCAGTTTCCCGTGCTGCCAGGGTCTGTCCGCCTGGCTGTGTATGTATGTGACGCCTTATGTACCCACCAGCCCTTATGTATGTTGTGTATGTGACGCCTTATGTACCCACCAGCCCTTATGTATGTTGTGTATGTGACGCCTTATGTACCCACCAGCCCTTATGTATGTTGTGTATGTGACGCCTCATGTACCCACCAGCCCTTATGTATGTTGTGTATGTGACGCCTCATGTACCCACCAGCCCTTATGTATGTTGTGTATGTGACGCCTTATGTACCCACCTGCCCTTATGTATGTTGTGTATGTGACACCTTATGTACCCACCAGCCCTTATGTATGTTGTGTATGTGACGCCTTATGTACCCACCAGCCCTTATGTATGTTGTGTATGTGACGCCTTATGTACCCACCAGCCCTTATGTATGTTGTGTATGTGACGCCTTATGTACCCACCAGCCCTTATGTATGTTGTGTATGTGACGCCTTATGTACCCACCAGCCCTTATGTATGTTGTGTATGTGACGCCTTATGTACCCACCAGCCCTTATGTATGTTGTGTATGTGACGCCTTATGTACCCGCCAGCCCTTATGTATGTTGTGTATGCGTGTGGGATATCAGGACACAACAGGAATGGAGCTGTGGAGAGCTGAAGTGAAGCTTTCTTGCAGTCGTCCCTGCTGCTGCTGAATATAAAGTAACTGTCCTGTGCACTTACTGTCAACAGGCCTTTTACGTGTCTCGTGTTTCCAGCTGATGATACATGATATGGATGCACTAGCTTATTTGCTCTGTCTAGCAATATTTCACGAGGTTATGACAGTTTTAATAGTTTTCAACTGAGATCCCTCACACCTGTTTGGTTTTCACTAATTAGTTGTGCAAAATCTCTTAATTTTCTTTTCAGGTGAAGTCCTTCCGATCTGCTTGATTTTCACTAAGTACTTTGGCAAAATGTCTCAAGTTTAATTTCCATTCGAGAGTCCTCCAACCTGCTTCGTTTTCATTAATTAGATTGGCAAAATCTCGTAAGTTTTAACCGTCTTTATACATTTAGGATTATGAAGTACCAAAGTGAGGTGATGTCGCACTAGTCTGCTGTTGTTTTGAATAGTTAAGTAATATCCATTTAGTTTCTGACACAGTATTAAAAGAACCTGTTGCTGCATATATACTAGCAGTGGTACACAGTCATAAGCCTTTGCGTATGTCAGGCTTCAGACTAAAAGGCAAGATACAATTGCATCACATTGTTATTGATTTGTCGCTATTGGTTATACCGGTATATTATTTGGTTCTGACAGTTTTTGAATATTTGCAGCGAGATTCCAATCAGTTTTTATTTAGTTAACTAACATCTGTCTGGGTTTTTGCGTTCTGTACACGTCTGGACTTATGAAGTATTGACGCGAGACACAAATTAGCTGTATTTTATTCATTAGTATTGTGTGATTAAGAGCTCTTCTTTTTGGGTATTGATAGGCTATTTTTTAATTTTTTAAAGAGTTTTAAGACAATCTGCTGTCAGGTATCAGTAGTCATGTTGTACTGTTACCGTCAACAGTCCTGTTACATGTCTGTGGGTTCACACTAATGGAGCCAGATACAAAAGCCCTTAAATATTGTTTATTAGGTATGGCTCAAGGTTTTGGACATTCTTTGCTTGAGGGAATGAAGTGTTTTTAAACCATTTTGTTTTTTAATAGTTTAGATCTCCGTAACCTATGACATCCTCAATAAGTCTGGGGTTTTAACAAGTGATGTGCAGTACAAAGCAGCTCGATTATTGTGATTTAATTAGGAAAACCTCCTAATTATTAAGTAAAATATTTGCTGATTCCAATGTCAGCTTCGAGGTTAAGTATGGCAATAGACAGATGTTGTAAGAGAAAAGCTTTAGAGTATGATCACAACCGGGATGATTATTATAACTGATAATTAGCAAGAGCTCTTAGGTTTTGTACATCCTTTACATGTTTGGTGATTCGAAGTAATGAAATAAGATTCCAGCCCACTGCATTATTTGATGGAAAGTTTCAGCATTAGGTATTGGTAAAACTAAGAAAAAAAATGCTAATTCCCGATACACAATACTTCAGACTTGAGAAGAGCTATAAAAACTGTATAGCCTCACACAAACCGCAGAATGTCGTGTCTTTCAGCACATTCCTGCTTTCTAAAGAACGTTAAATTGCCAGTTTTTGCAAGTGTCACGCCAGTGCAGGCATGTAGCTGGGTCAAAAGAGTTGGGTTCACGTTATTGGTGTGGGTGTGGCGGTGAATTCTACCAGATGGAAATGGAGGGCATATTCGTTGAGAGAGAGAGAGAGAGAGAGCGAGAGCACCGTTTTTCTTGGGCTTTCAGCTTTTGACTTTTTTTTTTATTTTTTTCCTCGTCTAGTAAAAATATATTACCATCAAGAGTTACGATTGATGCTGGTGATTGTGACAGTGGTGGTTGACAGGAGTAGTGTTGGAAATGATGATAATGGTAGAAATGGTGGTTGTAGTGTTGGAAATGGTAGTAATAGTGGTGGAAGACGAGGGGGAGTGAGAAGGAAAAGGAAGAAGAGTGGGTGGCATATATCAGTAGCAAGGAAGAGATAGGATGGTGTATTGTGTGATCAGTCACCAGACTCTTATTGATGGTTTGCTTTGTGCTGCCTTAGACCAATTGTGTGCTGCCTGTCCTGTGTGCCCTGAGAGAGAGAGAGAGAGAGAGAGAGAGAGAGAGAGAGAGAGAAACTGTAGAACTATGCAGAAAGTAAAAAAAAAAAAAAAGTTTGTTAAGGAAGACAAAGATATTGTAATCAGGCTGCACTGCCTCCGCCTGGCCATCAAGGCTTATATACAGTATAGGTAAAGTTTGGTGTGGTGTGGGAGTGCAGAGGCTGCTGCCTTTGATTGTGTTTGACATACTAAGCCTTCATGGAATTTATGAACCTCTGTTCCGTAAAGTTTTATTAGCAGCGCCGAAGACGTAGCTATTGTGAAACAGTACGTTTTTGTGCGAGTTGATGTATGTGTCAGTGTTAGTACGTTTTTGTGTGAGTGTTAATGTATGTGTCAGTACGTTTTTGTGTGAGTGTTGATGTATGTGTCAGTGTTAGTACGTTTTTGTGTGAGTGTTGATGTATGTGTCAGTACGTTTTTGTGTGAGTGTTGATGTATGTGTCAGTACGTTTTTGTGTGAGTGTTGATGTATGTGTCAGTGTTAGTACGTTTTTGTGTGAGTGTTGATGTATGTGTCAGTGTTAGTACGTTTTTGTGTGAGTGTTGATGTATGTGTCAGTGTTAGTACGTTGTTGTGTGAGTGTTGATGTATGTGTCAGTGTCAGTACGTTTTTGTGTGAGTGTTGATGTATGTGTCAGTGTTGGTACGTTTTTGTGTGAGTGTTGATGTATGTGTCAGTGTTTACAAAGTAGCTCATGAAGGCCTGATTCAGTTTGGGTCAGAATTGGTGCATGTGTTGTGTGTTGGTCAGGGAAGAAGTAATGTACTTTTGGTGCAGAGTAATCAGAGGGCAAGGTCGCTGCGTAAGGTTAAGCTGTAGCAGCAGCGTTGTTAAGCTATCCGAACATTGTTTTGTGTGTGTGTGTGTGTGTGTGTGTGTGTGTGTGTGTGTGTGTGTGTGTGTGTGTGTGTGTGCGCGTGCGCGCGCGCGCTCGTCATTACCAAGTAGACATTTGCAGTAGGACGGTAAATGGAGTGACAGTTAATATACGTAAAAACTTGATTGGCAGGTACGATAATACACCTAGATATTCTGCGTATCCAAATCTGAGCATACATAAACCTGACACTTCTTTCCCTAGGACGTTGTGTCTTAAAGTGTGGTCCGCGGACCCTCAGGGGTCTGTGGAATGTTCCAAGGGGTCCGCAGGCTAATTTGAATATCAGATAAAACATATGTAAAATGAATAGTGTTATGACAGTTAGGTGAAGTAAAATTTGAACAGTTATGTTCATGTTAAGCAATCAGTAATTAATAACATTTTTAGTATATTATAATCTACAAACACCTTTAAACTCAAGAGGTAGGGTAGGAGGGAAATCTGCTCATACGTAAGGGTCCGCCACATGATTACTTTTAATTAAAGGGGTCCGCTGCACGAGAAAGTTTATGAACCACTGCCCTAGGACCTAGCAGCCTTCATTATGACACACACACACACACACACACACACACACACACACACACACACACACACACACACACACACACACACACTATATATATATATATATATATATATATATATATATATATATATATATATTATCACGTCGGCACTAATACCCACCATGCATCTTGTATACATGTTTGGGTTATAAGTTAATCCATTATTTTTGTGTGTCCAACGCAAAGCATGTCTAGAAAATCTGGCGCTTAACAGAAAGTTCACCACCACCGTCGTCATCATCATCATCATCAAGGGGCTGGGTACATAAATGACACCAAAATGAAGGTTCAGGCCAAATGAGTGTATAAAGCATAATTATAAATCCTCTTAATACCCCCGACATTCTCATTACATCCTGACCCCAGTGATAATGACAATGTTTAGGAATTTATCACTGCCATGGTTATGTTAATGTGCTTATACCGGGTCTGGGTCATTGAGGATATGATTCTCTCTCTCTCTCTCTCTGATTATCAGGATGCCCCCGTTTTCATCTCCGTGCCTTTTAACTGGGTCGTCTGCAGTGGAGAGAGAGAGAGAGAGAGAGAGAGAGAGAGAGAGAGAGAGAGAGACTAAAAAAAGCTGGTAGAGAAATATCGGTGTTCTGAAGTACTTGACTGTAACTTCTCTGAATTGAGGGGAAGGAGGGAGAGAGATTGGTGGGAAACGAAGAGAAATGGAAGGGAGGGGAGGAGAGAGAAAAGAGGAGGGAGAAAGACGAAGGTGTATGGTGAAATGGAGGGCAGGATGGGAAGAAGGGAAGGGTGAAAAGAAGGGAGGAGGGAAGGAAAGAACGGGGAAATGATAGTAAGGGAAGAGGAGAGGAGAGTATGCAAATGGGAAATGAAAAGAAGAAGAGAACAGGGAAAAAAGGGGAGGATGTATGGACAAGGCGGACACATCGAGCCATAAATAGAAGGAAAGGAAAGGGAGAAATGAAGAGAAGAGAGGAGAAATAAAAGGGGAGGAAGGGTGGAAAAAAAGTGTGTGTTGTGGGTAGGAGAGGGAATTTGGAGAGAAGGAGAGTGATAGGAGATGGAGGGTAGGAGGAGAGTGGGAGAGAGAACGGAGAGTGGGAATAGAGGGATGGTGAAGAGAAGGAAAGAAAGAGAGGAGAAGGGAGGAGGAGGAGGAGGAGAAGTAACTGGAGAAAAGGGAGGGGAACCAGAAGGGGGGAGGAGGCAGAAATGAGGCGGAGGATGAGACGCAGAGGAATTTTCTCTGGCAATGAAAGGCTCTGGGCCACATTTTTGGTAACCTCAATTGCAGTGGCCTGAAACTTAAAGCAGTTTGCACGATTGTCCAGACACACCGATATTTAATTCTGTTGACTCTGGCAGTATTTATGATGCTTCCCTCACACGTGTTTATTATGCTCAGGTGAAGTCCCTGGAGGTGAAGGTGGCTCACTTTTCTGTCTGTCCCTTGATTTTTTTTTTTTTTTTTTTTTT
Organism: Coenobita brevimanus; assembly: GCF_032717465.1. Lineage (NCBI taxonomy): Eukaryota > Metazoa > Arthropoda > Malacostraca > Decapoda > Coenobitidae > Coenobita > Coenobita brevimanus. Next base: position 21,183,112 of record NC_137068.1, read on the forward strand.
TTTAAGCATCAGGAGTGTAGGGACACGGTGTTAAGCTACTTAATACTGACGTTTAAGGTGATTGACCAGCCTCACTCGCCCCAGAGTGGCATCATGTGAGCATAAACTGCAACCAGTCTCGGATGTAAACCCTTAATGGGTGGATTCGGTTGGAACGCCAAAAGCACTAGACTGCCAGGCGTCACTGGGTTATGTGGTTACCTCCTGACCTAGTAGATGGTTTCCTGAGTTACAGGATTGGCCTGTCCCTCAGTGTAGAGTTGCCTTAAGACAGCACGGCATCGAGTGAGTGGATGGAGGTCGTCCCCCACAGAAGGTGGTTACACTGCCGTAAACATATTCAGTTTTGAAATGAGAGGAGAGTTTTTTCATGATCTGTAACCTTATCTTTAACTTTTCAAGCATAAGTTTATTACAGGTCATTTTCATGTGACTCATGTTTCATGTAATAATTGGGGTTATTCTGATACAAACGTTTTGTGAGTACAGTGTACAGTGTAGTAATGGATAATACAACTGTAAGTCTCCTCTCATCCAAAATGCATTCTTGAATCTGTGATTTTTATATCTCTTGTTTCTGTATTTTTTCATCCTTACACTTGAAGTATCAAATTAGAATGTTTTCTTGTTTACTAGTGTATATTGTGTTCTTTGTAAAGTTGTACAATGTACACTTTGTATTAATGTCCCTACGTATGTACCGTACGTGCTGTTTACTCTTGCATCACATTTGTGTGTGTTCCCTTGTGTTTTCCGATGTGTTGAGTAATTAGTTTATCATCCTGTATTAAAGTTCCACGTTTAGCCCCCCCCCCTTCTCTCTCTCTCTCTCTCTCTCCACTGGCAGACGCCTCAGTTAATGGCCACGGAGACAAAAGCAGCGGCATTCTGATAAAATAGAGAGAGAGAGAGAGAGAGAGAGAGAGAGTTCCCTTCCTCCCCACCTATAAATTACCCATTAAGCTACCGGCCACCTGTATATATAACTAACCCACTACCAATATTTACACAGCGCCAACACTCGTATAATACTGCGCTGTTTTCTTTCTAGTCCTTGTTCTTTTATCATACTCTTTTTCTCCTGACTCTGCCTTTCTTGCTGTTTTCTTTCTCGTGTCTTTCCCTTTCCGTTTTTATTTTTTCCTTTGCTCTTTCCTCTTTCCCAACGCAAGACTCCAGCCACACCTACTCTTGTTTTTTTTCCCCCTCTCTTCCATTCTCTTATTGTTCCTTCCATTTTCGTTCTTTCTCTTTTTAACTTTTTCTTTTCCCGCTTTCTCTTGTCTCTGCACCTGTTGCTCTAGTTATCTCACTTTTGATCATTCCATTTTCTTCTTAGTATTTTTTTTCCTTTCTTATTTGTGTCATCTTTTTCTTCTCCGTTCTCATCTTCACCTCTCCTCGCCTACCCCAACTGTGTTACATCCCTGGCTCTCATTTTCCCATTCTCTGAACTACACACCCTCACCTCACAGTTCCTTATTACACGATCCCTCACTCTCATTTCCCTTCATGTACTCCCCTTTCACCGCATCTCGTACCTCCATCTCCCCTCATTATTAGCAGTCACCCACCCTTCCAGTGTCTTATTTCCTATTTCATTTATATCCCCTCTTCTCCATCCAGCTTTTTTTTTTTTTTTTTTTTTTTTTTTTTTTGTGATCTCTGCTACGCGTGTTTCCCTTTACCCCTTACCCCTCAGCATCACCCTCACCCTCACCATCACCCTCCCCCTCCCTCTCCCCCTCCCTCTCCCCCTCCCCCTCCCCCTCCCTCTCCCCCTCCCCCTCCCTCTCCCCCTCCCCCTCCCCCTCCCTCTCCTCTTCCCTCTCCTCTTCCCCCTCCCTCTCCTCTTCCCCCTCCCCCTCCCCCTCCCCTCACTCTCACCCGTACCTTCACCCTCACCCACACCCTCACCCACACCCTCACCCTCACCATAGCACAGACACAGTACTTTTATCATTCAACCGTCTTTGTAACCCTTTTTACCTTTCACTGGCCAAGAACACAACAAAGAAGAAGGAAGGAGCACAGATAAACGGTGTAGTGTTGTGTGGTACCTCTGGCCTCTTCGTTTTTGTTGGTGAATGTGTGTGTGTGTGATGTTTGTTGAGGTGTGTTAGAGGTAGGTACGTGTGTGTGTGTGTGTGTGTGTGTGTGTGTGTGTGTGTGTGTAGGCTCTCATCTTCAAAACGTGACACGAAATCAATCTCGCAAATTTCTCATCTTCAACGATTCAACCGCAGTTTTGGGACACGTAAAACTTTTTCACAGGCGTTCTTTCTTCCCTCCCCCCCCCTTTTTTTTCCAACTTGACGAGTACCTAAGTTGACCGTGACCTGACATAGGATCGTATTCTGATTGGCACAGGAGACATCTTGGCGCATCTTCCTCAGCGATTATTTTTAATTACCTTGGTTTTATCACAACCGAAGACAAGCTTTTGGCGTTAAGTACAATAAAAACCAAAGCTGGTAGTTGGCAGGGAAGGGGGACGTGACTTCTGTTTTTAACCCTTCTCTCTCTCTCTCTCTCTCTCTCTCTCTCTCTCTCTCTCTCTCTCTCTCTCTCTCTCAAGGTGGTAGTTTGCAGGGAAGGGGTACATGACTACTGTTTTTAACCCTCCTCGCTCTCTCTCTCTCTCTCTCTCTCTCTCTCTCTCTCTCTCTCGTACAAAAGCCAAAAAAAAAAAACTTGCTTGAGAAATTGCCTGTCTCAGTTGATATGGGAAACAAAAAATGTTGGTGTTGAAAGTACAGTACAGTACTTTGTGATCAGGATTCGAGGGAGGGAATCACAAGCCTTTGCTCGTTAGTGCTGGTGAGGGATTTGGGAAGGGAGTGAGGGAGGGAGAGAGGGAGGAGGTACTGGAGAGGGAGGGAGTGAGGGAGGAGGGACAGAGGGAGAGTGAGGAAGAATGGGGGCTACACACAGGATTACACAGGAAAGCAAACAGCAACAGACCTTATGGTCCTTTCGAGGCTGCTTGTTAGAGAAAACTGTGACTACAAGATCTAACTCTACGTGCTGAAGGATAAGGATAGTAAAGCAAGAAGGCTCCCCCCACCACCAAACCCTCCAGGAAAAAGTGAGAAAAACCACCATGCAGCATGGAAAAACTGACATGGAAATTTTATAGGAAACACTGGAAAGGAAAAGTCACATTCTATAATACTTTATCTATAAGCTACCCGATAGAGTAACCTGAAAGAGAAAGTAAACATATAAAATAATAGTTACGGCATGACATTATAAACCGGTACATTGAGTTAATGGGAAGTCTGTGGACATAAAGTGGAAGCTACACACTGAGGGAAGAATGGGTGGGGATGGATAGAGGAAGGGGCGAGGGTGGGGGAGGGGATGGGAGGGAAGTGGGAGGGGGATGGAATTGGGGGAGGGGGAATGATTGATGGGGTTTAAGAGAGGAGGTAAAGGATGTGTGGGGGAGGAGGAGATGGTTAGAGGAGTGGAAGAGTGTGATGGAGGGAGTTGGGTGATTGGGAGGGGGGGAGAGGGTGTTGGGGCTACAGAGGGTGAAGGATGGCTTGGGGTGGGTGTTGGAATGAATGTGATGGTGGTGGAGGAACTTGCTGGGAGGGGATGAATGGTGTGGGCAGGGGCAGGCAAGTTTGAAGGTGATCGATTTTTGTTTGCATTATTGTTTGTGGTCGTCAAACAAGACGATCTATTTTATGTACATGATTTCGTAATCGTTCGCCTATTACTTTCAGGGAAAGTTTTCGTTCTATATACCCATAGTAATCTGATCTACCCATAGTAAGATGTAGCTGACCTGATGAGAAGGAAAAAAATCTAGTGGTGAATGGCATTTCTTGACGCACAGTGTATAATAGTTTAATGCGTATATTTGTTGTTGCCTTGCAGGTGTGAAAGACAATGCTGAGTGCAGGCTGAGGCCCCGAAAGGTGCACTTACTGGTAACACGCCTGTGAAGGTAAGTGTTGTGCCAAGTGATTTTGTTTTTTCGTATATATGTATGTGTATCGATGAACAAAATATATTTATTTTCGTAAAGAGTATTATGTTAGGGATGAGGATATTCGTGTAACTGTTAACTGTAATAGGCCATAATAAGATGCACTACAGGACTGCACTTTGTCAGAACAGGAATGATAGCCAGAAATAACCCTTACCCGTGCTGGTGGAGTACGAACGGACAAGAGGTGCGTGTGCAGTGAGTGCTGTGTATGTGGAAGTGATATACTGTAATGCGCGCGCGCGTGCTTGTGTGTGTGTGTGTGTGTGTGTGTGTGTGTGTGTGTGTGTGTGATGGGTAACTGTGTAGATAAGAGGGGAGACATGTTACATGCGGTGAAATTCAATTATTATTATTATTATTGTTTTTTTTAGCCAAGTTCGCCGTCTGAGAGTTATTATTAATGTGCAAGAATGTAAAACCCTTGGCTTTCATCGGCTAAACTTAAAGACTTCAGGCCACCAAGTTTTACAGCTGTGTCATATATATATATATATATAGAGAGAGAGGGGGGGGGGAGGTATGAGAGAGGTATGAGGAGTGCCATACAGTGCCAAGAAAGTGTCAAGTAGGTCGTTAAACAAGTATAGAACCTATGCATGAACACCCTTCACATTCACACCCACCCGTACTGTGCGTATCATTAGAGACAGACAGACAGAGTCATGCTGGTGATGATGATATTATTATTATTTTCATTGTTAGTATTATTACTGTGATTTTTATTACTATTAATGTTATCGTCGTTCTAGGAGGGGAAAAAAGTACGCATAAATTGCAATAAATATCATTTGAACGCACAGGAGGAATAGAAACATAGAAAAAAAAATATGCACGAGTATATTCTTATTTTAACCCTCGTACCACATATTTGTTAAGGATTGAAAAAGATTGAGTGAGGGGAATGAATCAGTATGAAATGTGACGGTGATCAGTGGTATGGTTGAAGGGGCCAGGCTGTGTCGTGTGTTCCGTACCAGTGAGTTGTTGGCAAGTGAACCATATTTTACGCAACCATCACTCACTTTTACTCTGTCACTTCGCGGGCTTGAAGAATTGCATGCCATTATTCAGATTCTCTCTCTCTCTCTCTCTCTCTCTCTCTCTCTCTCTCTCTCTCTCTCTCTCTCTCTCTCTCTCTCTCTCTCTCTAAAACAGTACCTTGCAGATTAATGTTTAACTTGCCAGTTGGGTGGTACAATTGGTAAGGACTGTACATGTAATATTGCCGTGGTGGGTTCAGAGGGTAAATATAACCGTAACTGCTAACGATGCCTTCTGTATCGTATTCTTACCACCTCCAGACATTTTAATTATTCAGCCAAGGATAACCATTGTGTTGTTTGCAGAGTAAATATAATCCTAACTCACCCTGACCTCTTTTGTATTTTGTTCTGGCTGCCTCCAAACATTTACTTAGGCTGAGCTGTACGGTAAGATGGCGTATTGTTTATATGATTCAGGTAGCAGGCTGCCACCACACGGATTTTATTGTAATTAGCAAGGACCTCTTCTTGTACTTACTGTTGTTATTGATGTCCGTGGCTGATTTGGATGTGAACCTGTCGAACTGCAGGCTGAAGTTGCTGTTTGTTGCCTCCATCCTCCTTTTGGGGGATAGGGAGGAAGTTGAGGGACGTTAGCATAGCAGGGCCACCGCGTGAAGGCATCCCTGTCCAGCACCACCTCTAGTAGTGAAGGAGTTAATGAAGGCTGTCTCTAACCCCTCCAGTTTCCCCAAAGCTGATTAATAGTAATATCTCACTTTAGTGAATGGTTGGCACTTAACCCTTAACTTATGACCCACTGAAATATGCTTTGTTGTTGCAGCCTTACCACTGCATTTCGTTATTATTAGATTGCTGCCAGGCACACCTACTGTTATCAATACAGTCCTGCCAGTCCTCAGTCCCCTATAGTCAGTGGAGCGGTAAACTCCATCAGTCCGATGACCTACTTTTCTTGTTGTTGGCAGATGATCTGTTCAAGCCATGACGGACCCTTAGTATGTACAAGGGTAATGAGGGCTTTATTTAACCCTTCCAGTTTCGGAAGATCTCTGAGGCTGAGTACAGTGGTATGGTACTAGCAAAAATAAACTATAATTCGTCACCTGATCGACGGGGTTAGATTACATCCAGGAGAAATATACAGTTCTATTAACCCTTTCAGCCAGAGGACGCCATATTGCCTTGGTTCTTTCCGTCCCTTCACCATTTTATTCAGATTTGGAGAAAATTTCAGAACTGAAGGGGTCAAATAAAGGTAATATTACCCCCTTTACTAAAGTTTGTTTTCACCTGACAGGACTGGGTCACTCCAGTAATGTGAATACAGCGTCGTGTTGCCTGACATTCGCTAAGCCTTAGTTATGAGGCAGAAGTGAGTATCTTGGGTATAGTCATATCCACCCTCCAGTCTGACCACACTTGGCCATCAACTGAGCTAAAAGGGGTTAGGGATGTTTGTCAGGTTAGGACAAACACGCCAGGTTTTCCCATTCGTTGGTGCAGCCTTACCTGTTCATTGTATATTACACGATACCTTGTAACACCAGCCAGCCACAATCCTTACTCCCTTTTAGTTATTACGGTGGCATAATTACTTCTCGTTTTTTCTTTAGCTTATTCTTGCTACATCAAGTTAGGAAGGTGCAAGTTAGTCTGAACCAAATCACGTGTAAGTTGCAAGAATTAAATAAGAAACAACTTATTAGTGGAGGATGAAATTTTTCCAGAACTAAATCCAGTTGTTAACCTGTCAATAACCACAGGTACTCTGGCATACAGTTCTACCAACACATCCACTTACACAAGAAACCCTACACACACACACACACACACACACTAATATACACGTCTGCCAGGCTTCACTCACCTCTAATCATTACGTTGGTTAAATTACTTTCATTTGAAGTAAAAACAGTTAGTGTTTTCTCCCTCTCACCCTTTTCAACCTCCCTTCTCTCTCCCTCTTTCATCCGTCCTCCCCTTCTCAAAACCTCTCTTACCCTCTCTCTCACCCTCTCTCTCTTCCTTTCACCCTCCCTGCTCTACCCTATTCACCCAGTCACCCTTCACCCCACCTCCTCATCCTTCCCTCTACCCACTATACCATTCATCCCTTCATCCTTGTCATGTTCCCTGCACTAGCCCCGCACCCCACCTTTTCCCTTACCCTTTGTCCCTCACCCCACCCCCTCTCTTACCCTTTGCCCTTCACCCCAACCCCTCTCTTACCCTTTGCCCTTCACCCCACCCCCTCTCTTACCCTTTGCCCTTCACCCCGACCTCTCTCTCTCTCTCTCTCTCTCTCTCTCTCTCTCTCTCTCTCTCTCTCCCTCCCTCCCCCACCCCCTCTCTTTCCCTTTCTCCTTCATCCCTACCCTTTTCTTCCCCTTTCTCCCTCACCCCTCCATTTGTCCTCCTCCCTCCCTGCCGTACCCTGCCCTCAGTCCCACCCCGCCCCTGCCACACCCACCCATATTGCTTGTGTACACTCATCAGACAACATGTGGCGTCAGTCCGCTGTGGGAAAAGGCAAAACCAGATTGATTCATTGTCTCATAAATCTAGTTCAATGCCATTTGTGTTTATTTGCAGCGTTTTGACTCCCAACCTTCACCCTAGTTTCGTTTTTTATAATATATTCCTCTTTCTAATATATTTCTCTTATTTACCGGTCTGGGTTGTAGTGAAAACATTAGGTAAGAAATGGAAATAATATAGAGGTAGTCTGATAAACAACATGGAGTAGAAACGGCAGTGATTATATAAATGGAGATGAGGTAGAATTATAGATGATGTAGTTGAGTACAGAAATAATGATGATGATGATGATGACTGATACCTACAGTACACACTGGCGCTATTCGGTTTGGCGCTCAGGAATGCCTTTGTCTCGTCAAACTCTATAACACTATTAATTTTCTCAGTGTGATGAGATTTTTTTTTCTTTAACGATTTTCACGTTGTGTGTGTGTGTGTGTGTGTGTGTGTGTGTGTGTGTGTGTGTGTGTGAGAGAGAGAGAGAGAGAGAGAGAGAGAATCCCATTTGGAAATGTAAAGTTACCCACTGAAATATAAGAATACACACCTCACCAAACCATTATTGAACCTCAATATCACCCATTAGCACACACACACACACACACACACACACACACACACACACCTCATTCCTCCCACCCTTTGATGTATATTCTTTTCCATATTTACCTTTCTTATTTATTATTCGTATCGATACATCGTTCCTCCCACCGTTTGATGTATTTTCTTTTCCATATTTGCCTTTCTTCTTTATTATTCCTATCGATATATCTGTCTATCTGTCCACCCTTCCGTGTCAGCCCCAGAGGTAAACACAGATGAAGGTCGTGGGTGTGACATATTAGCAGAGCCGTTACCGAGGCCTTGTTGACATGACTGGTTACCTGTATGGAGAGAGAGAGAGAGAGAGAGAGAGAGAGAGAGAGAGAGATTGTAATAATGTACAGTATGCAGTCAGAACTCAGAACATATCTACCCTCTGTGTATTTTTAACAGCTCTATATAATGTGTGGTGCTGGTAACATTTAATAATCAAAAGTCATTCGTAAATATTGTGCCAGCATTCTCCTTTTGTTACAATTCCTTTGCTGAATATGATAAAGGATCGTATTGAAGGTGGCATAGATGACTTCGTAGCACCTGCTGTTACCGATTGATTTAGGATGTTATACTTTTGGAATTTTGTATCAGTTATATCATTTTAATATGGCCATAGTTTGCATCAGCATCTTACAAGAGGATGTTGAGGTATAATGTACAGACAACATCGCTAAGGAGAAAGCATTACCAGATTTACAGAGCCACTCATATATGGAGCCAGAAGCTAGACTCCATTTCACGAAGTTTGGCACCATCAGTGATGTCCTCAACGCTGTAGTATTGATGTAAATCCCCTGCACTAAGTGAACCTCTAATTATTACCTTCTGAACCAATATATAAAGGCAATACAAAAAGGTATATCCAGTACTGAGGACCTTTGTCAATGCTACAGGTGTTGAGGACATCACTGATTGTGCCAGACTCGGTGAAATGGAGTATAGTTAGTGAAGTTAAAGGCTGTACATAAGGCCATTGACCCCCTCGTGAGTGATGGATTGCTGTGGTCAGACTTAAAACTTTGTGCATCAAATGTTGACACACACACACACACACACACACACACACACACACACACACACACACACACACACACACACACACACACACACCACTGAAACTATTTGTCTGGCGGTCACTAACCCCCTTATGTTGGATCTGCCGTGTGTGTGTGTGTGTGTGTGTGTGTGTGTGTGTGTGTGTGTGTGTGTGTGTGTGTGTGTGTCTGTCTGTGTTCTGCCTCCCCCATTAACACAGCAATATGTGTGTGCAGTAATGGGTGCAAGAAGTAATGGTTTGTTCCTCTCCCCTTGACCATCCATTCTGTGTCCCTCTGTTGGCTGAGACCACCAGGATGAGGGAAAAGGAGGGAGAGTGAAGGGAAGGGGAAGAGAAGGGAAGGGGACGGGAGGGCAAAGCAGAGAATCGAAGTGAGAGGTAGAGGAGGGAAGGGAGACGACGACGTTGAAGGAAGGGAAGGTATGTAAGATGAAGGGAAAGAAGGAAAAAGTTCCGTGCATATCAAACGGATGACTTCCCTCTCACCCCTCCCTCTCAATTTCCCTTTCTTTCACACTTTTCTCCCTTTCTTTCCTCCTCCCGGTCTTCAGGCCACTCAAACGTTCTCGGCTCCTTGACGTTCGCCTTAGCGAGGGAGGAGTGAGTTGGGGGGAGGGCAGTGAAATGGTGGGTGACAGAGCGACTTGGGGGCGTTTTGTCTGCGGCCACCCTTTGCGGGAGTAGGACGTCGGGCTATAGATAGATAGACAGAGACTGTATTTCTCTCCTCTTGTGTACATTCTTGTCATTCTCTTCTTCCATTTCATTGTTTTCCTTTTTTTTTTTTTTTTTTTTTTTTTTTTTTAAGAGCTAATGCAATGAGATTTTTAACCAGCGTTATTTTTAATGACAAGGTCATTAGGTTTTGACATCCTTAATACATCATGATGTTCTGAAATACTGAAATGAACTACACGCCAATTTTATAGGGCAGAGTTTTGTTTGTCAAGGTATAATATTATTAGGTGGTGTTCTCAATTCTTAAAGTTTCAAGGCAGTATAATAACAATGGTTTTTCTTGCATGGGTTTCTGAAGTGATGAAGTAAGATACAAAGCAGCTTTATAATTGTCGATATGTTTTGCTTAGTAATATCTCTTTAGATTCCAACACAGTTTCGAGACAGTCTGCTGCATAATATATTGAAGTGACGTTGCACTGAAACAAACATATGAGCACACTTGTTTTTTTATTGCATACTCCCACAAGAGTTAATAGTTTTGACATTCAGTCCACGTTTAGGGTTCTGTACTTATAAGCAAGATTTCAGTTGGGTTATTTGAGTTGATTAGTAAGATCTGCTTTAAATTTGTATGGACACAGTCTTGAGACACTGAAAGAGAACAGCCATAGAGCTGGAGTCCAGCCTCATTGATTATATTATATCTGGTAATTAACAAGAACTCTTTTGGTTTTGACAACTTTACATGGCTGGCATTTTGAACTAATACAGCGGGATTCCAACACATTCTGTTTGGCTTCATGGAAAGTTTCAGCATTGTGTAATGGTGAAAATGCAAGAAATATTGTTACCGCTGCTTCCCAATACACTAGATATAAAACTTTAAACAAGATAAGAAAACTTAATAACTTTATACAAACTACAGAAGCCAAAATCTTTCAGAACGATTTTGAATTTGTCAAGAACGTGAATCTCCGTTTTTTGCAGCTCACTTGTCAGTTTACGGCGGTGTGGGCGTGGGTGTAGGGATGAATTCTGTCCTATGGAAATTGAGCGCAATTCACCTAGGTACGAGAGAGAGAGAGAGAGAGAGAGAGAGAGAGAGAGAGAGAGAGAGAGAGAGAGAAAACAGGTTGGTAACAACAAAGTAAGGTAATATGTCAGGTACAGTATGTGCAGGTGATGTTATTCAGGTTGGGGGTGATATGAAGTGGATGGATTAGATAACAGGCGTCATTAACCCCGGGTATTAATAGGTCATTAGCCTTCACCTGGTAATTATTTATCTTTCCCTCCTACCTCTGTTTTCTTGCCATCTTTGTCTTATTTACCTTCTTCCTCCTCTCTTACTCCTCCTTCCCACCTTAACCTCTCCTTCCTTCCCTCCTCCTCCCTCCTGCCTTCCCTCTGCCACCTTTTTTCTCCATCCCTCCTCTCCTCCTCCTGCCTTCCCTCTGCCACATCTTTTCTCCTTCCCTCCTCACCTCCTCCTAGCCCTTTCCCTCCCTCATCTCCTCCCCTCCTCCCTTCTCTCCCGCATCATTTATTTCCCTTCCGCTCTTCCTCTTCCCTTCCCTGTCTCTCACTCTTCTTTGTTTTTCCTCTTCCAACTTTCCCCACTTCTGCTTTTCCTCCTCTTCCCTACCTCACTACATCATTCCTTTCTTCTACCTCACCATTTTCCTCCTGTCCCTTTCCTCCCACATTTTCTCTTCACGTTCCCTCCCTACTTACTGCTCCTACTCACCTCTCTCTCTCTCTCTCTCTCTCTCTCTCTCTCTCTCTCTCTCTCTCTCTCTCTCTCTCTCTCTCTCTCTCTCTCTCTCTCAGGTGATATTTCAGCAAAGCATTATGGCGTCATTAGCATATTTGTTGTCATTCTGGCCACCGTCAGATAATTATAGTCTTGCTAAGGGACGGCTTTATATTCTTGCTGCCACCACAGGATTGTACTGGCGTGAGAGAGACAACTGTTTAGTGACAGAAGCAGTGCTGTTTAATGTTATATAGTTTTATCCTTACTGGAGAGAGAGAGAGAGAGAGAGAGAGAGAGAGAATTTGCTGGGTTCATCTCCGCGTTTGCCTTAGAAAAGAAGACTTATTTCCTCCTTTTCCTCCCTCCTTTCTTCCTTTCCTTCCTCCACCTCTCCTCTTTCCTTCCTCTCATGCATCTTCACTTTCCTCCATTCCTTCCTCTTCTGCCATTTCTTCCCATCGTCCCTCTCTCTTCCTTCTTTCCCTCCGTATTTCATTTTATCTTCCGTTCTTCTCTTCCTATTCCCTCGTTTATCTTCTGTGTTCTCCTTCCCCTTTCACTCCTCTCTCTCTCACATCTTTTTCTTTCATCCTTCCCTCGCCTTCCCTCCATCCCTCCCTTCCTTCCTCTCCCGACTCCCTGCATAATTGATATCAGGAGTCAAGGTGTTGCCATTCATTTGCATACGGTAATTACAGGTACATTTCAGGTGAAAACCAACCTGGATCAATTGATTGTGAAATGACTGAATCTGTCTGTCTGTCTGTCTGTCTGTCTGTCTCTCTCTCTCTCTCTCTCTCTCTCTCTCTCTCTCTCTCTCTCTCTCTCTCTCAAAATACGACCTTTTACCTCTACAACAAGCAAACGTCACCGTACTTTTTTCGGTCCGGAGTGAATGGTCGGTAGAACAGGGAATTTTTCCTATCGTTTTAATACGTTTTCATAATTTCTAGTACATTCTTTACCCCTTCAGTATGATGATGCCTCTTACATTCTTGTGTATTCGTATTTACTTATTTATATTTTCTGTGACACCTTGTTGTCTCTGCTATTTTTTCATTCTCGATCCATTTGTTCTCTCCTTCCTTTCTGTGTTTTCCATCCTCTATCCCTTTCAGTCAGTCTTTCTCTCTCTCTCTCTCTCTCTCTCCCCCCATCTTCATGTTCTTTCACCCCACCTCAAACCATCTACCTTTTCTCCTCCCTCCTTGCTCTTATTTAAGTCATTTGCTCCCTCATTCCTGTTCTTATACTCTTGTTTTCTTCCTTCTTTCCTTTTTGTCATTTCCCTGTTCCCTTCCCTGCCATTCCCTTCTCGTCCATTCTCCTTTCCCTTCTGTCTCCCTTTCTCCCCGTCCTTTCTCTTCCCTTCTCTCCCAACTCCCACGCCTTACACCCTTCCTTCCTACGTTCCCTTTCATTCCCGTTCTTCTTTTATCTCTTCTTGTCTCACCTCTTCCACTCATCCCTTAGCCTTCTCCGTCTTTCAGTTCTCTCTCTTCCCCATTTAGTGTCCTTCCCTCCCTCTCCGTCTCCTCCCCCATTCCCTTTCTCCCTATCATTACCCTATGTTTTCTCTCCTTCTTCCTCGCCCTCCAGTTCTTCCTCCGTTTTCCTCTTTACTTCCTCCAGTCTCTCTATTTTCCATTTGTAATTTCTTCTCTGTTCTCTCCCGTCTTTATCACCATTTGCTCCCTCATTCACACCACTTTCTCTTTTGTCTCACCTGCCTTTGTTGTACCTCTCCATCTTCATCCTTCCTCCCCATTGTTTCCTTCTGCCTCATTTTTCCCCCTCCCTCCCTCTATTTTTTCCAACCCATGCCTCTCACACAACTCCCCTAAAAACTCCCACATCAAAGGCCAACCCAGCCCAACGTTACTCAGGCAGAGGACTATATATTTACCTGCCCAAACTTACCCAGGTGAGTACTAAGGTCCCTCCACGCTCTCAGGCAGGGGACCCGAATTTTATATTCCTTAATGGAAGGTGGACTTTTTTTTTTTTTTTTTTTTTTTTTTTTTTTTTTTTTTGACGCGTGTTTTGGGGGACTTTTTTTTTTTTTTTTTTTTTTTACGCATGATTTGGGGGACTTTTTCCCTGCGTGAAATTACATGGAGAGATTATTATTATTTTGTTTTAACGTTTCCTTTACGCCATATGTCGATGACTTTCTGCTTCACGTACTTTTTCTTTTTTCCCTCTTCTTTACTGAACTATTTTTTTTTTTTTTTTTTTTTTTTTTACTTTTCAGTATAGAGTATTAATATTCCTTTTCCATTTCTTAACAGCTCGCCTTTTTTCGTTACCTCAGTATTTTGGGTAATTTTTGCATACATATCCTTTTACTTTTTCTTTTCTCTCTGCTTCTCTGTACGTTTTAATTCCTTTGCTTTCAGTCTGTGTGAATTAATTTTAGTTTCATCTCTTTCCTTCGTTAATTTCTCGCCGTTTTAACTTTCGAATATTTGTTTAATTTCCTGTCGTTCTTTTTTTTTTTTTTTTCTGTTATCAGTCTCTCTCTTTACCAACCTATCTACCAGTCTATCTATCTATCTACACACACACACACACACACACACACACACACACACACACAGCTGAATAATCTTCCCTCATTTTTACCTTACCTCATTGAATTTCCATTTTTATTAACTACGTGTTTTCACCTTACGATGGAGAATGTAATGAGTCTGAGTGAAAATGTGTGATACACTGAATAGACTCTCTCTCTCTCTCTCTCTCTCTCTCTCTCTCCTACCTACCTACCTATCTACCTACCTACCTACCTACCTACCTACCTACCTACCTACCTATCTCTACCAACTTATCTACTTATCTGCCCACCTACCCGTGCATCCCTCCGTGTCAGCGCCTCTAAACATAGGTGAAGGTCGTAGGTGTGACATATTACCAAAGCAGTTACTGAGGCCATGTTGGCACACCTGGTTACCTGTATGTTAGAGAGAGAGAGAGAGAGAGAGAGAGAGAGAGATTTATGAAGTAATTTATGGAACTATTATTGTTGAATAAATGGTTTTTACATATTGTCCATCCTGACTTAAGTGTGTATATTTTCAGTGTGCCACTATATTTACCAAAAGTATTGTACACTGTGACATCTGACAGAAAACTATTGTGTACCTAATGTTGAGTTCTAATAGTAAAGCCAAGATAATTTGATTCATAGCTTAGAGTAGTTTATTATATTTTTTGAAATTAATACTAAACATAAGCTCTGGTTAGTCTACATAATACAGATTTTTAATATATGCTGTGCCAAGGAAGTCATTATAGGAGTCAACCAAAATTTAAGTTTGTATAATTTACTTCAGGTTGGGTTGGGTATAATGCGCTGTTGTATAATTACAGCTGGAGAAAACGTAGTACAGTGTAATTTAACAGCAGACACCAAACACTTGTGTAGATAAAATTAATTTCTTTTTGGTAGTCATGGGTTATTTTGAGCCATAGGTTTGTTTAGATATTCTTGTTGGACTGACTATTTGAAGATACAGATCCTGAATGGTTAAGTTGGAATTCCTGTTAGAATTCAAGATAAAACTTTGCTTTTAACGCTGTAATTTGGAACAAATTAGCTGTGTAAAGGAAGTAATGTTAATTAGGATTCATGTGGGAGAAGTGTTGTTAGTATATTGTTCTTCTCAAAGTTTGTACAGCTTAATTCAGGTAAAGTTGTAGGTATAATAGACTGGAGTATATTACAAAATTTGCAGGAGTGAATAGGAATGTATAAATGACTTAGCAATGATCTACTGCGTTGATAACTCCTGCATTGTCCCTTTAACCTTGTTGCAGCAAATCGTAGTTATATCAGGCAGTTGATCAGAAAATTAGATTCGCCCTTGACGTAAGAACAAACACAGTAAGATTTTGAAATATGCTTTCCCTGCCCTCCCTACAAACACAGTCACAAACTCGTCAAAATATGCCGAGTGAAGTGTACTGTGCATTGAAACAACACAGATATGACATGTCAAAATAGATAAATGAGGCTGAAAAAGCCATAGCTTACTTGTATTGCCTTCGATAAATGGTGCAACAATTAGCATGTTTATGAAAATATTGTTACTAGTATCACAGTGTGCTGAAATGTACATATACCACAAGAGAGAAAAAAATGTATTTCAGTATGTAGACGATATCCGTTAAAGGTGTGTTTGTGTACGAAATGTTGGCATTAAAATATTGTGGGCACCAAAGACGCCGTGTCAGTCGCGTGTAACTTGTCTTCATGGGTGTGTGTTGGAGCGTCGGATCGCGTTAAATATTGTTTATAAAAGCGCTGCAGGCTGGAATATTCCCTAACAGTGATGGTGACACGATATACGAATAGCTGAATCGAAGGAAATAGTCTAATAATGAAGGTAAGTCAACATTAGTCAGTATTAAAGTTTCAAAGTATTCTCGTTGGCATAGGAAGATTTTCTTAGTAGCTCTTCCTTAGCGATCTGTTTTGCATATTGCACCTTGATATTGTATTATATTCTCAGTATATCGTTTTAGTATAGATATAGAATAAATTTAAGCCAACATTTGTACGTGTTAGCGTCGGCTTGCAAGATTTGCAGCCGTATTCTAAGTGGCATAGGAGGTTTGGCTTCACATCTTCCTTAGCGATCTGTTTTGCATTTTACCCCTTGATATTTTCTTGTATACTCTGGATATCGTTTTAATATTGATACAGTGTGCATTAGTCACATATAAGAGGATATTACGTGTGAATAGTGTAGGTTTCCTGGGACATTTAACTGACGCTGACATTGTTGTCAACAAATATAAATGGCGACGGCGGAGTGGGTGAGTCCATTCAGGTGAGGCGGGGGAGGAGGTCGGAGCGGCGTAGCGGTGGCGGACGTACGAGTAAGATGCCCAGGAAAGGAGTTGGCTTATTAATGTTTGCTGTCTAATACAGCACCCTGTGAATGGGTATAGCCTACATTAATTAAAAGGACATCATGTTATATAGTTATATCTTGTCTCATGCTGCATCCTGTGAGGGACTGGCCTGGGCTATATAAATAACCTTCAGAACTGTAAACCTTGCACAAAGCAGGACCGTACCACCAAACCACCTCCCACCCACAGGCTCGTATCCTGAGTGGCTTTGAAGGTCTCTTAACACATCTTCCTTGGTGACGATAATTATTGCATATTGCAGCTCAATATCCTCTTGAATTTGTTTATGCAAATACTGTCGATATTAAAGCATTGTAAATAACCTATATACAAGAGGGTATTAAGATGCAGTAGGTCAAATGGTTTAAAGTCTGCTGCACCAGATTCTAGTCTGGCCACACGCACCACCACCAGCCTCATATAAAACCCATGCCAGGCCTGTTAACCCACCACACTTGATTTATAACCAAAGGTCACTTCCGCAAGATTGTTTCCTCCCCACCTTCCCTCCCTCAAAATTTCACAAGATTTTCCTCCTCATTTCGCTTTGTGTTGTCCCTACTCATTAACACCCTCTTCCCACAGACCCATCACCACACCTCGGCTGTGAATCCGTACAAGGGTTTACTACACAATAAGTCCTGCTGGTACACCGAAAAACAACACGCCAAGCACAGAACACTGGAAGATGAACCGCGTACTGACAGGTAAGCTAATTAACCTTTTCAGTCCCTCGACGTCTTTCCTATTTTATTATTACTATCTCCATACCGTTTTTATTAAGCTTAGGAATAATGTTAAAGACTTATTGAATTAAGCCGTCTCATAAACGATTTTAACCCCTTCAGTGCGGTGACGTTGATTATATTTAATATTTGCTGCCTCCAGGGATTACATTTACCTGAGGAGAAACTTTGGAAGTGGATGGGTTGGATACAGCCTTGATTAACCCCTACATTACTAGACATGTATCCTAAGTTACTGGATGGGTTGGATACAGCCTTGATTAACCCCTACATTACTAGACATGTATCCTAAGTTACTGGATGGGTTGGATACAGCCTTGATTAACCCCTACATTACTAGACATGTATCCTAAGTTACTGGATGGGTTGGATACAGCCTTGATTAACCCCTACTTTACTAGACATGTATCCTAAGTTACTGGATGGGTTGGATACAGCCTTGATTAACCCCTACATTACTAGACATGTATCCTAAGTTACTGGATGGGTTGGATACAACCTTGATTAACCCCTACATTACTAGACATGTATCCTAAGTTACTGGATGGGTTGGATACAGCCTTGATTAACCCCTACATTACTAGACATCTTTGCCAGGTGGCTTAAAATGATGTCATGGTGGCCTGATTACAATGACAAATTTTTCATCGAGTTGAATGGGTTAGATCTTGAGTGTATAAAGGATGTACACACCACCTGATTCATCACACACCACAGGTACCCACCACATTACATATATCACATACCTGATTCATCACACACCACAGGTACCCTCCACATTATATATATCACACACCTGATTCATCACACACCACAGGTACCCACCACAATATATATATCACACACCTGATTCATCACACACCACAGGTACCCACAACATTATATCATCATCACCTACCTGCTTCATAACACACCGCAGGTACACACCACATTATATCATCATCACATACCTGCTTCATAACACACCACACACCCACCACACTTTATCAGCCTCACACACCTGGATCATCACACACCTGGATCATCACACACCTGGATCATCGCACACCACAATTACCCACCACACTTTATCATCATCACACACCTGCATCATCACACACCAGTTACCCACCTCTAATTTTTAACACTATCCAGCTCAGTCCTGCGTTATCTTTAAACATACTTGGGGTTTCATTCTCTCGGGGTTTATTTTGGGAAGGTCATATTACCTGTCTTGTAAAATCTGCTTCCAGGAGATTAGGTGTGCTAAGCAGACTCCGTGCCTACTTTACCCCTGCACAGTTGTTCACTATACCGGTACTTGGGTTTTGTGCTGGTTGCCAAAGTGGGTTATATGTGTTGCTGAGGGTTTATGAGAAAGTGTGTGTGTGTGTGTGTGTGTGTGTGTACAGGAGTAACAATACGGTACAGTAGCTTCATGTGAATTGATGAGAACTTATTTTTGTTATGAGTGGTATAGGATCCATTTCGAAACACGTAACAAATGAAGAATCATTTCGAAACACGTTACTGAAGAATCTCTCTCTCTCTCTCTCTCTCTCTCTCTCTCTCTCTCTCTCTCTCTCTCCATTAATATTTTCCTCTACCCTTGTTATTTTACCTCCCGCCCATCCTTCCGCTTTCTCCCTCTCCTCAGTTCTTCTTCCCCAATTGTCGTTATTCTCTCCCCATGCCCCCTCCCCCCATCCCTCCTTGATGCGTACTATCCTCCTCTGTCTTCTCGCTTCCCCTTCCTCCCCCCCTCTTCTCTCCTTTTCTCGTTGTCTGACCATTCCAATCCATCCCCTCGTGCTCATTCTCCCATCCCTTATCTCCTCTCCCCTTCCCCACCCCTGTTGTCTCCCCTTCCCCACCCCTGTTGTCTCCCCTTCCCCACCCCTGTTGTCTTCCCTTCCCCACCCCTGTTGTCTTCCCTTCCCCACCCCTGTTGTCTCCCCTTCCCCACCCCTGTTGTCTTCCCTTCCCCACCCCTGTTGTCTCCCCTTCCCCACCCCTGTTGTCTCCCCTTCCCCACCCCTGTTGTCTCCCCTTCCCCACCTCTGTTGTCTCCCCTTCCCCACCTCTGTTATCTCCCCTTCCCCATTCCTGTTGTCTCCCCTTCGCCACCCCTGATTTCTCCTCTTTCCCCACCCCTGTTTTCTCCTCTTTCCCCACCCCTGTTTTCTCCCCTTTCCCCACCCCTATTTTCTCCCCTTTCCCCACCCCTGTTTTCTCCCCTTCCCCACCCCTGTTCTCTCTCCTTCCCTACCCCTGTTCTCTCCCCTTTCCCACTCCCTGCTCTCTCCCCTTTCCCACTCCCTGCTCTCTCCCCTTCCCCACCACTGTTTCCCCCCCTTCCCACCCCTTTTCTGTCCCCTTCCCTAGCCTTTCTGTCCTCCCATCATCTCCCTTCCAGTATCCCCTCCCCCTCCCACTCACCTCCAGCATCACCCCCCCTCTACTTTCTCTCCCGTTCTCTCTGTTGACTCTCCATACCTCTCTTCTTTTTCCCACCCTGCTTGTTCCTCTTTCCCCTCCTCTGCTCCCTCCCACTTTCCATTCTCCCTTTCCTGCATGCCTCCAACATTCCAGCATCGTTCTTCTCCCCCTCCCTCTAATTTCTTTCCGTTTCCCTCCTTGCTCTACCTTCCTTCCTTTGCTTCTCACCCCTCCCTCCCTCTTGTTCCCCTTTCCCGTCCCCAGAGTCTCTCTCTCTCTCTCTCTCTCCTGCCTGTAATTCCTGCCTGATCTTCACTCTCTCTCTCTCTCTCTCTCCTGCCTGTAATTCCTGCCTGATCTTCACTCTCTCTCTCTCTCTCTCCTGCCTGTAATTCCTGCCTGATCTTCACTCTCGCCTTTTTTCCCTCATATTCGTCCGGCCTTTTGGAGACCAGCGAAGTCAGCACTGCGGAGAGAGAGAGAGAGAGAGAGAGAGAGAGAGAGAGAGAGAGAGAGAGAGACGGTAAATGAAACAGTGTAGTAAATGGCTGGGATAAAGTTGGTTATATAGAGGAGAATTAAGGAAATCTTTGGTAATATAAAAAAGACCTGAAATGTAATTCCATTGTGTAGAGTACCGGTATATAGTTGTGTGTGTGTGTGTGTGTGTGTGTGTGTGTGTGTGTGTGGAGTTTAATAGTGATGTAATTGGATAGTTGGTTTGATAGTTAATTCTAGGTAAGTTGATCATAATAGGGAGACAGATAGATATATGATGACGGGAAGATAGATATATAGAGAGGGAATGATAGTGTATAGGTAAACAGGGGAGACAGCGTTAGTATAGGCTAATTATGAAAAGGAGTTTCTCCAAACCCACCTCTCTCTCTCTCTCTCTCTCTCTCACACACACACACACACACACACACACACACACACACACACACACACACACACACACACACACACACACACACACACACACACACACACACAACCTCATCGTGTTCCATTTCCTTTCTTTTCCTTCCCATTTGACCAGTTTCCTTGCACTGATCGCCCGCGTCTTGGGCTGTTCTGGAGTCACTGGTCAAAGGTCAGAGGTCAGAGTCAGTGGCTGAGAGAGAGAGAGAGAGTAGTAAATAAGGAAATTAGGTGCAGAAAAACATCATGATTGTTAGAGTGAACATGGGGGGGAAGGAAGTAAATGTAACAAATCGAGAAAAACAGAGGTGACTGAAAGGAAAGGAGGTAAGGAAGGAAATAGATAAAGGAGATAAGGAAGGAAAGAAATAAAGGAGGTAAGGAAGGAAAGGAGGTAATGAAGGTAGAATATAAAGAATAAAGAAAAAGTAAGGCAAGAATGTAATGTAATGTCAGTCCAGGATGTGCTTTGATACAGCCTGAACTTAGTTAATGAAACCGTGTAAACTACATGTGGTGCTTAGCGATTTATATAGTCTCTCTCTCTCTCTCTCTCATTCCTTTCGTCTCCTCCCATACGATCTCTCCTGCGCATCTTCTCTTCCTTTTGTCCTTTCCCCATCCACTTCTCTCCTCTCCTTAGGTATTCTCTTTCTTCATCTCCTTACTTCCCATTCTCTCTTCTTCTTCCTCCCTTTTTTCCTCTCTTCGCCCCTCTTCCACTCCCCTCTCCCCTCCTCCCCCATACCCAGACCTTATCAAACTTGAGTTACCACATCTTGACTGTTTTTCATTACCTCGCTGACCTCTCCTGACCTGATCTCTTCTCTCTCTGCCTGCTTTCTCCTTATTCTTTTATTTTTTCTTTCCTCCTCTCTCCTCTCCTCACTTGTCATCTGCTTTGCTCTGCTCTCCTCTCTTCACCTCTCTTCTCTCCATTCCTCTCCTCTCCTCTTCTCTCTCATATACTGTATATCGTAATACGAGTATACTGTATATCCTCACATCACATTTTATTTTATCTGCTCTGCTCTGCTATCCTCTCCTTCTTCTCTTCGCCTTTCCTCACTTCTCCTCTCCTCCCTTCTCTCCTCTCCTCTCCTCTCTTCTCCTGTCCTCTCCTCCTCTCCTCTCCTCTCTCCTCACCTCTTTTCTCTCCTCCCCTCTCTTCCCCTCCCCTCCCCTCCCCTCCTCTCCTCTCCACTCTTTCCGTTTCCGTCTTCTCCATCCCTCCTTTCCCCTTCTTTGTCTTTTTCATTACCTCGTTGACCTTACTCAGTCTGACCTAACCTTTTCTGACCTACTCTGTGCGGGATCACGGCTTGGCTTTCTTTGTCAGGTGTTTTGTAGATTTATAGTTTTTATATTTTTTTTGTTATTTCTGTGTTGCATTGTGTTGAAATTTCAGACTTTTTTTTTAATTGTGTGTGTGTGTGTGTGTGTGTGTGTGTGTGTGTGTGTGTGTGTGTGTGAAACAAAATAAGGCTTTCCTCCTCAGAGCGTGACGAATTTAATTTCACAATTTTCATCTCCATCAGTATTCACCTCGTTATTTTGGCGTCAGACTCTCTCTCTCTCTCTCTCTCTCTCTCTCTCTCTCTCTCTCTCTCTCTCTCTCTCTCTCTCTCTCTCTCTCTCTCTCTCTCTCTCAGCAGATTTCAACCATTGAGTCGTTTTTGTGTGGATTGGAAAACGCTGGAATTTGTAGACAATTTATAAAAAGATCTCTGTAGCTTGGCATCCTGAATAAGTCTGGGTTATGAACTAATGAAGCGAAATACGAACCTGCTTGATTACTGGATGTTAGTTTACCAACGCCTCATAATTATAAAGCACAGTGTGTTTTAATTCCGTTGACAGCTTCAGGATAAAGTATGACAATAGACAGTTTATTGATATTAGTTGGCAGCTTCAGAGGTTGATTATTACCGGAATTATTATTATTACCGATAATTAACAAAAGCTCTTTAGGTTTTGCGTATCGTCTACATGTCTCGTGTTTGAAATTAATGAAATAACCAGCCCATTCTGCTGTATTTGATGGCAAGTTTTATCATTATGTATGACTAACACTAAGATAGAAGGCTACTTCCACATACACAAGACTTCCAAATTACGAATAAACAAAAACTGCATAGCCTCACACGACCGCAGAATCTTTAGCAGTCACGGAATACATTGCAGCTTTCCAAAGAACGTGAAATTGCAGTTGTTGCAAGTGTCTCACCAGGCCAGGCATGTAGCTGGGTCAAAAGGGTCGGTTTTACGTTATTGGTGTGGGTGTGGCGGTGAATTGTATCAGGTGGAAATTGAGGGTATATTCAGAGAGAGAGAGAGAGAGAGACTCCCTTTAGGTTTTCGGCCCTTTTTTTTTTTTTTTTTTTTTTTTTTTTTTTTTGCATAAGACTCTAAGATCAGGAAGGGTTACGATTGATGTTGACGATAATGGTGATTATGACAATGGTGGTTGTTGGTAGTAGTGTTGGAAATGGGGGTGACAGTGGTGGAAGAGGAGGCGAGTGTTAAGGAAAAGGAAGAAGAGTGGATGGTATATATCAGTAGCAAGGAAGAGATAGGATGGTGTATTGTGTGATCAGCCACCAGACACTTATTGGTGGTTTGCTTTGTGCTGCCTTAGACCAATTGTGTGCTGACTAATGCCTGGCCTGTGTGCCCTGACAGAGAGAGAGAGAGAGAGAGAGAGAGAGAGAGAGAGAGAGAGAACTGTAGAACTATGCAGAAAGTAGAAAAAAAAAATAAAGTTTTTAGGGAAGACAAAGATATTGTAATCAAGCTGCACTGCCTCCGTCTGGTCATCAAGGCTTATATATAGGTAAAGTTTGGTGTGGTGTGGGAGTGCAGAGGCGGCTGCCTTTGATTGTGTTTGACACACTAAGCCTTCATGGAATTATGTACCTCTGTTCCGTGAAGTTTTATTACCAGCGCCGAAGACGTAGCTATTGTGAAACAGTACGTTTTTGTGTGTGTGTTGATGTATGTGTCAGTGTTAGTACGTTTTTGTGTGAGTGTTGATGTATGTGTCAGTGTTAGTACGTTTTTGTGTGAGTGTTGATGTATGTGTCAGTACGTTTTTGTGTGAGTGTTGATGTATGTGTCAGTACGTTTTTGTGTGAGTGTTGATGTATGTGTCAGTGTTAGTACGTTTTTGTGTGAGTGTTGATGTATGTGTCAGTGTTAGTACGTTTTTGTGTGAGTGTTGATGTATGTGTCAGTGTTAGTACGTTTTTGTGTGAGTGTTGATGTATGTGTCAGTGTTAGTACGTTTTTGTGTGAGTGTTGATGTATGTGTCAGTACGTTTTTGTGTGATTGTTGATGTATGTGTCAGTGTTGGTACGTTTTTGTGTGAGTGTTGATGTATGTGTCAGTGTTTGTACGTTTTTGTGTGAGTGTTGATGAATGTGTCAGTGTTTACAAAGTAGCTCATGAAGGCCTGATTCAGTTTGGGTCAGAATTGGTGCATGTGTTGTGTGTTGGTCAGGGAAGAAGTAATGTAATTTTGGTGCAGAGTAATCAGAGGGCAAGGTCGCGGGTTAAGGTTAAGTGGTAGGAGCAGCGTTGCTATGCTCTCTGAACATTGTTTTGTAATTAGGTCGTGTGTGTGTGTGTGTGTGTGTGTGTGTGTGTGTAATTCACCGGGTCGGTCAGGATCACTTGATGGTCGTGATCGTCAGCTTTTACCCTCCCGGGAGGGAGCTGAGAGCTCATAGAGTACGATCTACGTGCAAACCTGTGACCTTCACACACGCACGCACCTGTCCCCTTGCTCTAGGGGGACAGTAACCACCCACTTCGTCAGTGAAACTTTTCGCGACCTGAGCGAGGCTCGAACTCCCTTCTACCAGATGGCAAGCGAGAACGTTACCACTGAGCCAGCGAGCGGTGTGTGTGTGTGTGTGTGTGTGTGTGTGTGTGTGTGTGTGTGTGTGTGTGTGTGTGTGTTCGTCACTACCAAGTAAACATCTGCAGTAGGACCGGAAAAGGAGTATCAGATAGTATACGTAAATACTTGATTGACAGGTACGATAATACATGTAGATTTTTTTGTGTATCCAAACCTGAGCATACATAAACCTGACACTCCTTTCCCTAGGACCCAGCAGCCTTCATTATCACACACACACACACACACACACACACACACACACACACACACTCGCACGCGCACGCGCGCACACGCACACGCACGCACGCACGCGCACACACACACACACACACACACACACACACACACACACACACACACACACACACACACTACATGTTACCACGTCGGCACTAATACCCACCTGTATTGAATACATGCAGAGGTTATAAGTCAGTTCATTATATTTGTGTGCCCGACTCAAAGCATGTCTAGAAATTCTGACGCTTAACAGAAAGTTCCCCACCACTACCATCGTCGTCGTCATTGTCATAGTCTTCGTTGTCATCATCATCGTCGTAGTTGTCGTCATCATCTTCATCGTCGTCGTCGTCGTCAGTGGGCTGGGTACATAAATTACATCAAAATGAAGGTTCAGGCCAA
The DNA here is from genome assembly GCF_032717465.1 of Coenobita brevimanus. NCBI lineage: Eukaryota > Metazoa > Arthropoda > Malacostraca > Decapoda > Coenobitidae > Coenobita > Coenobita brevimanus. The sequence continues at coordinate 21,208,309 of NC_137068.1, forward strand.
ATGAGTGTATAAAGCATAATTATAAATCCTCTTAATACCCCCGACATTCTCATTACATCCTGACCCCAGTGATAATGACAATGTTTAGGAATTTATCACTGCCATGGTTATGTTAATGTGCTTATACCTGGGCTGGGTCATTGAGGATGTAAGTCTCTCTCTCTCTCTCTCTCTCTCTCTCTCTCTCTCTCTCTCTCTCTCTCTCTCTCTCTCTCTCTCTCTCTCTCTCTCTCAGGCCAAATGAGTGTATAAAGCATAATTATAAATCCTCCTAATACCCCCGACATTCTCATTACATCCTGACCCCAGTGATAATGACAATGTTTAGGAATTTATCACTTGCCATGGTTATGATAATGTGCTTATACCGGGGCTGGGTCATTGAGGATATAAGTCTCTCTCTCTCTCTCTCTCTCTCTCTCTCTCTCTCTCTCATTTTCATTTTTCTTTTTTAGTATGCCTGGTTCAGGATTGGAGGAGTATTTAGATTTTTCCTTTAGTGTTCTTTGTGGTTATTGGTTTATTTTCAGTTTTCTCCTTGTAGTCTCCATTCTCTCGTTAAGTTTTTTTTTTTTCTGTTTCGTGTCTTTATTCCAAGTTTTTGTGTTCTTCATTTTTCATTTGTTCATAGGTGTGTTGTGGTGTTTGTACCCTCGATATTCGGCATGAAAATGTCTGCCTTATCTCTCTCTTCCTATTTCTTCCATCTTTCCTGTCACTTATTCCTCTTCTTTTCTGGTGATTTACATTATGACAGTCCTAATGGTTTCCTGTAAGCCATTTACAACGCTGGGTGGTAACCATGTAACCAAACCATACGTGTTTCCTACGTGTCAGCAAGTGGGTTGGTGGAGGGTTAGTGCCTCTCTCCGTAAAACAACTAACTCGAAGACAAATGACCACCCCTTGCGGGATTACGATATCTGGCTATAGATAGATAGATAGATGGTTAGAGAATATGGAGTGTACAGAGTTTGTGTTCTATATGTGGCAACAATGTCAGAACAACTTTGTGTTGTTGTTTACAGTAGTATATAGACTGTTAGTATATTTACCTAACTACCGTATCTGTCTATATCTGTCTGTCAATCTCTATCTATCAGTCTATCTGTCAGCCTGTCTACTCGTAACTATTTTTTATTATATAATGCCCATCCATCTTTCCAGCAAACGGCCCACGAGCCTGACTGTGTATTAATCTCTGTCTCTTCTATAGTTATACAGGGAGGTCCATATATTGCACCTTCTATTTTGTGTGTTGCAGGAACGGCTTAGTTTGTTGATGTGAGGAGCGCAGATATTTTGGCTGCTACTTGTAATTACTGATTAACCATACATAAAAAAAAAAAAAAAAAAAAAATCACACGGTATAAAGCATGAAAAGTGTGATTATAAATTAGAAAATGTTGCAGAATGGATATTGGTTACCCTGACGGCCGTCCCTGTAACACGTCAGAATTGCCTTCTGTAATATATGAACCAACCTGTATATCAAATGATATTCAATTGAATTTGAATCTTTTATCTTCACTCGTAACCTAGTCGTGAAGCCTTCTGAAATGCCGTAAAAACGTCAACAATTTTACCATTAAGCATTTTCTTACGTGCAGAATTATGTTGAAAGTCAACCTTATTTTCTGCAGCTGATACAGCCTGTATACCCCTGGCTTGACTTACTCTTTCCTTCCGTATTTTCTTTTTTTCTTCATGCTTCTTTTCACTTTTCTTTCGTCTTGTCTTCTCTGGTTTTCCTTTCTTTGTGCCATAGTCCATCTGCCATAACTGGGAGAAAATTTGTCATTCTGCTTTTTTTTTTTTTTCTTTTTCGCATGGCTAAATGACAGTAAGACAATACTATCGCCGTACATCCTTTCCATAGCGCTTTGTCGTGATTAGCATCGTACTCAATTGTAAATCTTTTGTTATAGCTCCGTGCCAGAATAAGACAATACTACGGCTATACAGCCTTTCCACATGACTTCCTCGTGACAAGCACACTATTCTGTTAATCGTTTGTTATAGCTCATTGGCAGATAAGACTGTACCGTACTACGGCTTTGTATCCTGACCATAACACGTCAGCTTGACTTCCACCAAATTGTATAGTTAATCTTTAGTTTCACTTTAACAATTAGATGGAGAGATTGGCAATTTTAGGTCGACCAAGTGAAAGGAGTATAGCAATTTCCATTCTACTTTTTTGTTCCTAAAATCTTCAGTTTACCAGAGTCCTCTGCCCCGCCCCCTCCCTTTCCTTGTATAGTGGATAAAGACAGATGATTTTATTTGCCATAGGAGAGGTGTCCTTTGCCTGAAGGAGTTAGTATGAATAAAATCGTACTGAAGTAGTAGAATCACTTTCAGAGAGAGAGAGAGAGAGAGAGAGAGAGAGAATGTGATCAGGAAGGTCTTATGGCGCAGTGAGTTTGAAAAATTGGGGAAGAAATCCATTTTTATTCTTATCTAAAATTGTGAGCATTAATGTGTATCTTTTTAACGTGACAATAACCATCCCGCACGTGAATGTGAAGCAGCTGTGAAGAAGAACAAAGCCAGTTATATTTGTATGGTGCCTGTGATGTTGAAGCAGGAGGTGTAAGACTTACTTTGTGTATAACTGTGATGGGTTGCACTGGGTAGTATATTTGATAGATCTTGTATCGGAGGCTCGTGGCTGTAATTTAAGTGGCATAGGAGACTTGTAACACCTCAGCCTTAGCGATTTATTATGCATATTACACACCAGAGTCTTCTTTTATTTTACTTATGAAAATCGTTCGGTAGTAGCTTAAAGATATAATAAAATTCTGATGAAATGTGTTGCTTGAGAGGAGCCTGTGGAGTTACATGGAGAGAGAGACTGACAAATGAAGAAGTGAAAGAGCGCTGTGGTGTGGATGTGGATGTGATAGAAAGCGTTAGGAGAAATACACTGAGATGGTATGGCCATGTGGAGAGGATGGAGAGCGAGAGACTAACTAGGAGAGTGTCTAGTAAGGTAGAGGGAGGGAGAGGGACGGGGAGGCCGAGGATGAGATGGAGGGATGGAGTGGGAAAGGTATATGAGAGAGGGGGGTGTGAGCTGGGAGCAAGGCAGTGAAGTGGGATTGGACAGGGCGACCTTGAGGCGATTTGTTTGTGACCACCCGCTACGGGATTGAGACGTCTGGCAATAGATAGATAGATCACGCAAAATGTGAAGTACATTCTTAACTGAGTAAAATATCGTGGTGACATTAATAAATAATGTATAAAATATGTCCTAAGGTGAATACATTTACATTATCAAGAAAAAAATACAAAGTACATAGTCCTGCACAGTTGGCTAACACAAACTTAATCCCATTTTCCATCTACCTAATACTGATGGGTGTCTGTGTTAAACCTGTGCCTTCCTCCAGTTGCCAGGAAATAAGATGTATTATTCACAGACACGTCCAGGGAGATGTTGGCCAGCGAGTGATGTCGTGTATGGAGATGGCCTGATTATGTATGAGGCAGGCGTGTTTGGAGGGGCACCAGGAGATTGGAGAAAAGCAGAGAGTGGAGATATAGGGATGGGGTATGTAGTGATGATGATGGTGATGAATATGTATCAGGCAGAGCTGTTTGAAAGGGAGGGAAAGTTAGATGAAGGTTAAAGGAATTTTGAAGGTGGAGGTCATGGGTTCCGTATGAAGAAATTGGAGGGAGTATGGATGACTAGGCAGGTAAACCAAAAAATAAGATTTATTTTATCCTTTTAATGTACGTGAACACCATTTGTACACACACACACACACACACACACACACACACACACACACACACACACACACACAGTATCGTCTCCGGTGGCATTCATAATATTACACAAATAAAAAGCACACCCCCATTGGTTCTACAAAGGTTTCTGTTTGGGGTGCTATAAACCCCTTCATCGCCAGGACCTGCAGTGTTTATTTGTCATGGTGGCTACAGTGGATTTGATTAATATTATGCTGGACGTGTGGTAAGGAAGGGGTAAATGGAGGCTGTGTACCTCCTGCAGCACCAAAGCCTCCACTGCAATGAATACATTGGTCTCCCGTTGTACCTAATATAATACAAAATACCTCCTCGGCCTGAACGGGTTACTCTTCATAACATTGCGATACTTCTAACTGAGGACACCCCTTACAGGATGCGGCGTCGGACAATAGATAGATAGTTATATAGATAGCTGGACAAAGAGCCGTTGATGTGTTCTTGTGTGTCTTTGATTGCACAAGTTTGACCATAACGGTATGATTAGTGTGTTTATGACCCCTCCCCCCCCCCCCACACACACACGCTTCACCAGCATCAATAATATTAACCTACAAGACTTCCGAACGGCTTGGTGAAGACAACAAACAGATCGGGCACACACACACACACACACACACACACACACACACACACACACACACACACACACACACACACACACTCTCTCTCTCTCTCTCTCTCTCTCTCTCTCTCTCTCAAGTGAAGTGCTAAGGCGTGGTCGATATTTTGGCATAAGAAACTATCAGCTTGAGTGATTGATTAATTAAGGAGAGTGAGATGTGGACCGGTAGTTTGGGAGAGGAGGGAGGGAGGGATGAAGATGGAGAGAAAATAAGGGATATTAGAGAAATGGGTGGGGGTGTTGGCAGTGTTACATAGATACATAGATGACACAGATATAGCGGTCCTAAGATCTGATCGTTGAACAACTTGGATAGCTGATACCCAAACCAGTACCTTTGGTTGTAGCCGGTGCTGTACAGGAAAGTAGTGAGAAGCACCAGCTTGGCGAAGTTAAATGCCTTGAAGATATTTCATTTGAAAATGTGTTACGAAATGCTTAGTGTTTTTTTAAGTACTATATATGTAATTAATGAGACGATGCTGGGATGTAATGAGAATCACCAGCTTGGGGACATCAGATGCCTTGATGAAATTTCTCTGGACAATGCCAAGTCAGTTAAAACACTTTAGTATTTATTTAATCAGATCATTCATTTAGTGTGTATTTTTCTGCTTACTCTTAGAAATAGATCTAAAAAACCTTATTCCAGCGCACGATGTTTAATGTATGCTTCAAGCATGCTTATTCCACGCCGACATGGAAATAATTTACAACAGATAGATACAGATAGATGGATGTTGGTACTGTAGATGAACAGGCAGATAAAAATAAATGAATAGATAGATAGATAGATAGATAAACAGGCAGAAGAGCTGTATAGATCAAGAAACTCTAGTAAGAACTTGTGTATAATCAAAGGTACCAATGATGTGCATGTTTGAAGAGAGAGAGAGAGAGAGAGAGAGAGAGAGAGAGAGGTGGGGGGAAATACCGAAGGAGGTGTTATATTAAATAAAGTAAAAAAAAAGAGGAAAACATGTAGAAGTGAGGAAATGAAGTAGAGGAGGAGAGGGAGAGAAGGAGATAGGAAAGGAGAGAACCAAATTAGTTAGGTAGGGATGAGAGTGTAGGAGGAGGGGGAGGAGGAAGGGGAGCAAGGGAGGGATGTAATTAGAGAGGAAGTGGGAAGCTATATAAAGCAGTACAAGGGTGAGAAAGGGAAATGTCAAATGAAATGCTGATGAGGACTGTACGTTAAAAGGAGGAAGTAATGGCGTGAGGGACGTTTATAAAGGAGGAGACGGAGACTGGTTGAGAGAGGTGCATGAAGGAGGAGGTAGTGTGTGTGTGTGTGTGTGTGTGTGTGTGTGTGTGTGTGTGTGTGTGTGTGTGTGTGTGTGTGTGTGTGATAATGGGTTTGTTTGATCGACTTCATCTGTGCACTTTGTATCCATCTGTCTGTCTGTTTGTCTGTTTCTGTGTCTTTCTGTCTGTTATAATTAATCTGTTCCATGTTTCCTCTCTCTTCTTATCGTATTTTCATTGTCGATTTCCTATTCTTCTTTTCCTTATCGTATTTTTACCCGTCCCCGGGAACAGGTATTGTTTTCACCCGGTTTTCTGTCTGTCTGTCTTTTTGTCTTTCTTTGTCTTTGTCCGTCTGTCTGTCTGTCTGTCTGTCTGTCTGTCTGTCTGTCTCTTCTAACAACTTTACGCGAAAACTACTGGTGCGATTTTGGCTAAAATTACAGGGATGATGGGCTTTGACCTTCTGATCACCTGATTAAATTTTGGGCCAAATTGGGCCAAGGCCCAGGCTGTACACCCAAAAAAATGTAAGAAAAATCGTTTTTTCGCCATAACTCCTTTCAAATTCGTCATATCGACATGAAACCAAAACCTAAAGATGCACTTTTCAAATCTGCATCCTATAACATGCCTCATTACATCAGGGGGGTCACCCCCCATTTAGCGGTAGGGGCTTCAGTGTCAGGTGGGTTGGGCCCAAAATTTCAAGTGGACATACAATCATCAGTTTTATCCCGATGCACTCTAGGTTTGATATGACATCTTTGACTAGATATCCTGTTGTGTTTACACGCCAGCACTAAGATGACTGCAGGGGACGGGTTTGCTATGCCTTGATACCGCTTCTTGTGTTTATTTTCCGTTAGTTCTTAATAAAACCATGTTCTCTTCGTTTTTCTTAAGGCATTCTCCCCCAAGTCCTCATACAAAACTCTCTCTCTCTCTCTCTCTCTCTCTCTCTCTCTCTCTCTCTCTCTCTCTCTCTCACCCTTCCACTTTCTTTTTCCCAGTATTGTTCATGTGATCGTTTTCTCCACCCAACGTTCCCATATCCTTTCTCACCTCTCACTCCTTTTTCCCATCTGTGTCTCATCCTCTTTTTAAATAACTTCTCTTCCTTTTACATCCTATCGTATTTTTCTTCTGCTTTTTTTTTTTTTTTTATACAAGGAAGGAGGAACCAAAGGCCAGGATCCCACAAAACAGTTCCTTCCAAGAAAAAAACAAAAACAGTTACAAAAGAGAGCTTGTGGCACCGAAGGGGTTAACTCTTTACAGAGGAAGAGTTTGGCGCATTAAATAAAAGTGTGTAGTTGTAGCCACAGTGTTATTACCTAAATGAGACAGCGTGTTGGCAGAGGCTATCCAGAGTGTGTATAACCCATTCTAGTGCAGGGGTTTCCCTTGCCTGAATAACATAATCTGGCGGAAACCAAAATAAGTTACATAAATGAGGCCTCGCCCAGTACTGGCTTAAAACGTTGCACAGTTTATCCACCAGTAGTAAACACACAGACATCACCTTTGGTAGTGTTATCAGCTGGCCTTGTACAACCTCACGTGTCATGCTTCACACACAGATATTAACAGTTAATCCCTATACCCGGATGACAGTTGTTATATTTACTCTCGCTAGCCTCAGTCTGATTCATCGTACATGGGGTAGGCTTTTCAAACTGAAGTGGTTGGATACAGCCTTCACCACCTCAGCTGTACAAGATGGCTCTACTAGACTGAATAAAATCCTCTAGCAGCCTCGCCGATAAACTACAAAAATATATCACTGGACTGACAGGGTTACACAAATATTCTCTGGCACAGTTAAGTTTTATGCAGTTGAGATGACACTTTGTGTGACTGATATTATTCCACTCTGAAAATATTGGTTTGAAAATGTTTTAATGACCAACATGTACCCATTTAAAAGTGGAATAAACTTTCAAATAATATTGCTTTGTAAATGAAATATAAAACAGGCATTCTGTATATCTCTGTTAAAAGATAATGCTACGTAATGGATAGATAGATAGGTAGACAGACAGACAGATCAGTTGATATACTAACATCCAGAGCCCACGACCCTCAGTATTTTTCCTGACATCTGACCTCCATCACATTTCCTTCTGAATTTTGTTCAGTATTTTCCCTTCTGACCTGTGTTATATTTTGTGCCCCTTACCTTCCCACCTGCCATTCTGTTATTCCTCACACCTAGTCCACCTACCTGTCTTTCCTCACACCTAGTCTACCTACCTGTCTTTCCTCACCTAGTCTACCTACCTTTCTTTCCTCACACCAAGTCTACCCACCTGTCTTTCCTCACACCTGGTCTACCTACCTGTTTTTCCTCATTATCACACACGTATGTTCATCTTCCCATTTACGAGTATTCTCCACGTTGTTCAGTACACACACACACACACACACACTCTCTCTCTCTCTCTCTCTCTCTCTAAATACATATATATATATATATATATATATATATATATATATATATATATATATTGGAGAGACACACATTACACTCGTGTGTACAAATGTTTTTTACGCTCCTGACCTGGAATCGAACCCCAGACCTCTAGATCGAAGTCAGGCACTGATACCACTACACCACGACGTAATAAAAGCTGAGACACGTGAATTTTTTGACGAGCCAGGTAAATCCATTATGGGAGGATATATTTCAGTCACAACACATTAGGATTATATCACAGCCTCACGCAACTCGGCAAGTGACAGCAGATTTAATCTATCCCATATATCCTCCCATAATGGATTTACCTGGTTCTTCAAAAAATACACGTGTCTCAGCTTTTATCACTTTATGGTGTAGTGGCATCAGTGCCTGACTTCTATCTAGAGGTCTTGGGTTCGATTCCCCGTCTGGAGCGTAATATATATATATATATATATATATATATATATATATATATATATATATATATATATATATATATTTTGTGTGTGTGTGAAGGCATAAAACAAGAAATATACGGTGAACAGAACGTGAGAGATGGTCATATGTGCTTAAGTGTGTGCGTATGTGTATTTGCGTGCGTGAACTGTGTGCGCGCGTGTGAGAGACAGGAACACCGAGATAAGAAGAGATTGTGCGCATATGAGGGACAGGAATCAAGAGACAAGAAATACTGGAATAGCTATACAAAGGGAAGAAGGGAGAGGGAGAGGGTGTGTGATTGAGAGGGAGAGAAGAGGGGGGACGGAGAGAGAGGAGGGTTCAGGAAAGGGGAAAAGATCAAAGGTTGAGAGAGAGAGAGAGAGAGAGAGAGAGAGAGAGAGAGAGAGAGAGAGAGAGAGAATGGGCGATTTCAAGAACTAGGGTAAAATAAACTGAAGAATAAATATAAACAGAACATGGAAACAGATAATGATAAACAGAGGCAATACTGGCAATACTAGCGGTGTGTGTTAAAGCTGGGATGGTTATCTTTATTGCAGTAAATACCGGTGGTCCTCGTTTATCCAATTATCCTTTATTTATTGTTTACGTCTTTAGCCAAGGATATTTTGTCTTTGTTGTTGTTGATAATTTCAGACGATTTTTATTATGCTTAGCAGACTTTTACCCCTTCAGTAGGTGGCAGGTGTCCCAAGAATTACCTGTCTGATTGTCTGTCTGTGCCTGTCTGTTTATACACAGACGTATTAATCCCCCCGTCAGTAGGCTGCCCTCCCTCCAACTCACATCGTCCTCTCATTAATTAAATATATATAAATAAAAGCGGCTTCCTCGGGCTGAGAGGTTAAACGGGTAGTAGGTCAAAACGCCTGGTGGTTTAGTGGGTTTAGGTGCTGATCTGAAGCAGGGTCTGTACACTCCGATTCGAATCATTGGCCAAGTGGTGGCGAAGTGGTCTGCTGTGTGGAAAGACCCAAGTTCCATCCCAGGCTGGGGCAGGGAAGCATTTTTAGCGGATTTGCCTACAAATAAAATAGATTTTACTGATCTTCCACAACAGCCACCGATATACCATAAAAACACCACCGCTAATACCATCACACCAGTCGTGAATGGGCGGTGGGTATTAGTGCCGCATTGGTGACATGTGAAGGCGTGTGGCGCCGTCTGCTGCGAGTAAAATGCTAAGCCTCAGGGAGTGGACTATATTGCTTATGGCCAGAGTCCGATGCATAAAACAAAGGGGGGAAAATGAAGTCGACTGAATTTTTTTGTTTATTTATTTTTTACTTATTTTTTGTGGGGGGGAGGATCAGAGTCGTGTAAAACCTTTAGGTCTGTGTTGTACAAGGGTAGGTCAGCCTTTGGCCCCTGTACCTCTTGAGGGTAGGATAGGGTACTGGCTTACTGTTTACACACACACACACACACACACACACACACACGTGCGTGCGAATGTACGTCTAGATAAGCACGGTGCATTAACACACTAACACACAGACAAGCATAGGGAATATGAGAGGAAGAGATAAGCAGGCACACATATTTCACTCCGTGCTTTCTATCTCGCCCATCTCTTCTTCCTCTTTCCTCACTATGTCTTTCTTGTGCCCTCCCTGGCCCCTTCTCTTTCTCCTTCTCTTTCCTTTCTTCCCTAGATTCTCTTTTTCTCATTTTTTCACCGTCTCTTCCCCTCTCTGGACTTTATCTTTTTTTTTTCTTTTCATCATATCTTTCTCAATAAAAGAGCGGAGACAAGTAATTCTCTAACCTTCTTATCATATGTTGTTTTTCTTTTTCAGTAATTCTTCACATTTCTTCTTTCCTCTTCCTGTGATTTCTTTCCCTTTCCTCTTCAGGTTCCTATTACTAACACTTCTTTCATTCTGTCGTTTTCCTTGCTTTCATTTCCTGTGCATCTCCTAATCTTTCCTCTCCTCTCCTGCCTCCTTTGATTGTTTCCTATCTTCCCTCATTTCCTTCTCTTTTTCTCTTTTATCAGCTTTTCGTCTCTTCTGTTTTCTTATTCTCTCTTCTGTTTTCTTATTCTCTCCTGTTTTCTTATTCTCTCTTCTGTTTCTTCGTTTCTCTTCACTTCTCTCTTCTTTTCTGCAGCCCTCTTACCTTCTCATCCCCGTTCGTCGTCATGGTCGCCTCTCTCTCTCTCTCTCTCTCTCTCTCTCTCTCTCTCTCTCTCTCTCTCTCACATAAAACCTTCAGCAGCATCGTCAACACCCTGGCCAGCATTATAAAACCTTCTCTGATGTGTATAAATTTCCTTCGGTTTATTGTATGTGACGTGACAAACTGCTTCTCTCCACCTTCCAGTGTTGTCCAGTATTATGAGAGTTTATGATCACGATGATAAAACTTGACAAGAAAACTCCCAAATGTGCTAAAATTTAAGGGCGAAGGTTGTAATCTATGAGGCTATGGAATTCCCTAACAACTCTTCGTTACCGAATTATCCTGCACATTACACTTTTAGATCCTCTTGTTTGTTATTGATGCAAATGATACCGACAATGAAAGGATATGACTAACACAGAATGTTGAACTGCAATATGAAAAAAAATACAAAGGGATTGGTGTTGCGCAGCCTCCTACGGCATTTAGAATACAGCCGACACGTTAGGTGTGTGGTTATACAATGCTGGTGGCATCGGTGGTGTGGTGTAGCGTAGTGTAGTGTAGTGTGGTGTGGTGTGGCGTGGCAATGGTAGTGTGGTGTGGTGTGGTGTGGTGTGGTGTGGTGTGGTGTGTGTGTGGTGTGGTGTGGTGCGGTGTAGAGCCAGGAAAGCAGATGGGAAACAGTAATAGCACGCGAATTAGAAAAAAAAAAAAAAAAAGAAAACTAGAAAAACAACCCCGATGCAGAAACACCACAACACAAAGTAAAAGAAACACACACACACACACACACACACACACACACACACACACACACACACACACACACACACACACACACACACACACACACACACACACACACACACACACACACACACACACACACACACACACACACACACACACACACGTCTAGGCAGGCACGGTGCAATAACACACACACACACACACAAGCACAGGGGATATGTGAGGCAGAGATAAGCAGGCACACAGGTTTCACTCCTCCGTGCTTTCTATCCCACCCATCTCTTCTGCCTCTTTCTCATATATCTTTCTTGTGCCATCTCTAACCCCTTCTCTTTCTCCTTCTCTTTCCTTTCTTCCCTAGATTCTCTTTTTCTCTCTCTTCCTGGCTATTGCCCTCCCTGGACTTTTTTTTTTTTTTCACCATATCTTTCTCAGTAAAAGGTCGGAGACAAGTAACTCTATAACCTTCATATCATATATTGTATTTCTTTATCGACAATTCTTCTCATTTCTTCTTCTTCTTGTGCTGCCTGTCCCTCCTTTATTCAGTTCATTTTTTAACGTTTCTCTCATTCTGTTGTTTTCCTTGCTTTCATTTCCTGTGCATCTCCTAATCTTTCCTCTCCTCTTCTTCCTGCCTCCTTTAGTTGTTTCTTATCTTCCCTTATTTCCTTCTCTCTTCTTTTCTTCTATCAGGTTTTCGTCTTTTCTGTTTTCTTCTTTTCTTTTTCTTAGCTTCGCTTCACTTCTGTCTTGACTGCTGACCGCTTCTCTTCTCTTCCCTTTTTGTTGTCGTAGTCCTCTCTCTCTCTCTCTCTCTCTCTTTCCGCTTCCTTCGCTTCGCTTCACTTCACTTCTCTCTTGACTGCTGCCCGCTTCTCTTCCCTTTTCGCCGTCGTGGTCGCCTCTCTCTCTCTCTCTCTCTCTCTAATTGGAGGCGATAGTATATATGCAGAGAAGAGACGTGTTTCGGGATGGTTGAAGATTTTACGCTCTGCAGGTCGTTAGAGAGAGAGAGAGAGAGAGAGAGTGTGTGTGTGTGTGTGTGTGTGTGTGTGTGTGTGTGTGTGTGTGTGTGTGTGTGTATGGATCGAATGGAAAAGAAGTGATGAGCGAGTGAGGGAAGAAAAAGATATGATAAGGAGGGAGGGAAGGAGAGGGAGGGATTTTAGGAAGGGCGACAGAGAAAGAAAGAGTGAATTGGAGGGAGTGGATAGTATAAGAAACTTACAGAGGAGGGAAGGGGAGCAGAGAAATATAGCCCAGAACAGGAGAGGCAAGAGGAAAAAGAAAAAAAATGCGACAGTGAAAACTTCTTAAGGCCACATATACACTGGACCTGCGAAGGCAATCCTAATTTATTATACCCCAAAGCTTATTACTCTCAAGTTTAAAACAAAAGGAACAAATAAGAACACATACGGGCGCAGGCAAACAGTTCTTTCTGTATTCAACTGACCTTCTGTTTATAATATATGGTACAAACTAGTAAGAAAAAAGGTATTAGAATAGTGTGTAAGTTGGAGAATTGTGTAGTAAACCTGTAGCCAGTGTGAAAGTGTGTGACATGCTTTTTTTTTTTTATCAGCCAGTGTAATTTTGTATTTATCAACCTAACGACCTGTCAGTTTACATGTATTTCTGTCTTCATACCTACTGTACCTACCTATCGATCTTTGTCCACCTGCCCATCTACGTACCAGTATATATAACCATATATAGTTTTTTATTAGCTGTAAACTGTACTTGAAATTTTAGCTGTAAACTGTACTTGAAATTTTATTGATTTGTGTGAAACAAGTATCAGTACTGATTTTCAGAGTCAATAAAAATAGCCTTCTCACCTGGGTTACCTGTTGGTAGTAACAGTTAGTGTGACATTTTTCTACAGGTGTGTAGTGTGTCGCTTATCCTTCGGTAATGTTAAATACACCATTATATACAGAAAATTTGAATTAAGCGGAAGTTCCTTAATTTGTGAAATACGGATTTGATGTTTCCAAGAATTTAAATGTGGCGGATATTTCTTTCAGTAAAACATAATACAGTACCGCTTTGGCTATATTCAGTCCTCTGAATTGTAGTGATCTGCTTGAAACAATTACCAGCACCGGTTACCATAGTCAGTTAAAGTAGCCTTCTCACCTTGGTTACCTGTTGGCTGCTGTCCAGCTGCAGGTACACCACAGGAGACCGTGCAGAATGGAGAGTGGCCAACTGGCCAACAGATGATACACTTGTGCATTCCGTGGAACAGCCTCCCAACGATAATGAAAATTATAATAATTTTCAGTTTAATTAACTGCCTTTATCGTAAGTAATATATTAATAGTAATAGTAATACTAATAGATGACCAAGTAATAGTAATAGACGACCACTATAGTAATAGTCATATAATGGAGGACAGGTATTGAAAGTAATAGTAATAGAAACCCAGTAATAGACCCCATGTCTGGTGTATCTATCTGTGTATCTATCTCATTGTCTTCCGTGCCAGTTGCCATTTTCTCTCGCCTCTCTTTCCCATTCTTTCACGCTTCATCGAACCTCCTTTCTTTACCTCCATCGGCAGTTTCTGTCTCTCCCTTTCTCATATCTCGTTTCTTTCCTCTTTTGTCTTTGTATCTATCTAAGTATCTATCTTTTATTGTCTGCCATGCCAGTTGCCATTTTCTCTTGCCGGTCTTTACCATTCTTTCACACTTGATCAAGCCTCCTTTCTTTACCTTCGTCGGCAGTTTCTTTCTCTCCCTTTCTCATATCTCGTTTCTTTCCTCTTTAGTCTTTATATTCTTTCAGTTTTCCTACTTTCGGTATGAGGTAAGAAACTCTCTCTTATCCCTCCCTCCCTCCCTCCCTCCTTTATCGTCCCCTCCTACCCCTTCCTCCCTGCTCCTTCCCACCCTTTCCCCCCTTCGACCCCTTCCTCCCTCCTACCCCATCCTGTCACTACCCCACTGCTGTGTTAACTTGTGTGTATGAGGTTATGAAGTTAGTGAATCGTTGGTGGGAATACCTGAACACCCAGTGTTCCGGCACACCTGGTGGTGCAGAGAGAGAGAGAGAGAGAGAGAGAGAGAGAGAGAAATGAAGGAAAAATGGAAATGAGGGATCAGTGTGTAAAAACGTGGAAGAAAGGTAAGATTGACAGCCATGGCAGAGAGAGATGGAGGGACATGTGGGACGTTTGCTCTTACTCATATTTATCTTACTTTTCTTCCTCTTCCTCCTCTGAATCTCCCCCTCACCATTTTTATTCACCCTCGTACCTTTTCCTTATTATTTTACGCTAGTGTTTATTTTTCGCTACTCCTCTTTGTATCATCCTTTTCTTATTTTCTTTTCTTGCTCACAATTTCCTATCTTCTTGCTTCTCCCTTTCAATCTTCTCCCCACCATATTCCAAACACCCTCCTTCCTGCCTCTGTCGCTTCCTCTTTCACCCATATTTCCTCCATGTCCTTTACCTTTTTTTGTTTTTAGTTTTAAGGTTGTTGTGTTGTTGATATTTATTCTGTTTACTTCCTGATCCTCCTATAACCTCCTTTCTCTCATCATTTTGTCTCTTGACCAGCTCTCTCTTCTACATTTTTTTCTTGTTTACTTACGCTTTCCCTTTTCTGTATCATTCTCTTCTCGTTTATCCTCCTTCCGCCATACTAATTTTTTCGTTTTTTTTCCCTTCCACCATTTTTCTTCTCTCTTTCAGCAGTATTGTCAGTTTTTCCATTCTTACCCACATTTATCTTCCTCCTGCTCCTCCTTTCAATCTCCTTCCCCTGCCTCCGTCTCTCTCACCCATCATCCCTCTTGCTCCACCCTGCCTTTTCACGACCTACATATATTTCAAACCAGACTTTAGTATATTTGTATTTATCTTGATTTTACAGGTCTGTGAGAGAGGGAGGCAGGAAGGGGGAGGGAGGTGGGGAGCTAACTCAGAAAAGGATACGAAGCGAAACGAGACAGTAGAATAACACTGGAAAAGTAAAAAGCAGAAAAATTAAAGGAAACACACACACACACACACACACACACACACACACACACACACACACACACACACACACACACACACACACACAGCCGGATCCTTGCTGCCTGGTGGTCTAGTGGTACAGCTCTTGGGTCGTTCTCTATTCTTAAATGTACTACAATATCTGCAGCAAATATCAGTACCTGTATCAAACCACCTATAATGCAATCTTAGAGGAGGTCCATGGGCGTAGGTTGGTCTCCTTCTGAGTGAACAGTACTACGGTATTTATAGTGAGTATCAGACTTATGTCCTTCCGTCTATAGTGCAATGGTATCTATAGTAAATATCAATGCGTGTGTCCATCCATCTATAGTGCAATGGTATCTATAGTAAATATCAATGCGTGTGTCCATCCATCTATAGTGCAATGGTATCTATAGTAAATATCAATGCGTGTGTCCATCCATCTATAATGTAATCGTATTCTACCCTCTCAAGATGGTAGAGTCCCGGTGATGGGCTACTCACTCTTTGATATTTAAGGGCAGTGACTAGACTGTTTTTATAATCAGTCGTGACCTAAAATTGTCATCTCTCCATCTTGAGCACTGAGTCGTAGCAATAGATTAACACTAGAATACGGTGCTAGTCACGAAGAAGTGTTTAAGAAAGGATGCAGAGCCGTAGAATGACATATGCCCTAATGCTATTAATTTTCTTTTTTGCTCTACTTTTTCTCAAACCACATTCTCTCTCTCTGGTAAAAGCGAGTATACTGAGGGAGTGAGGCATCTTAATGGGTAAAGAGAATAGCCCTCTCTCTCTCTCTCTCTCTCTCTCTCTCTCTCTCTGTATCTATATCTATCTCTATCTATCTATCAATCTATCTCTATCTATATATATATATATATATATATATATATATATATATATATATATATATATATATAATCAAGGTACCTCTGTTTTCGTGGCGTCTGCGGTGGGGGAGAGAGAGAGAGAGAGAGAGAGAGAGAGGGGGGGGGACACGAAGGGGGGGTGAGTGAACGGAAAGGAAGTGTGGTAAAGGAGAGTTTGGAAGGAAAGGCATGGGGGCAGGGACAGGAAGGAGGAGGAGAGTGTAGGGAATGAAAGGTCGAATAAACAAGGGTTTGGGAAGGATTGATGAAAGGGGAGGGTTAGGGGAAGGGGAAAGGAAGGGGAGAATGTTAGGAATGGGAGGGGGAGATGAATGAAAGTGAAAGAAAGAGGGAAGAAGATGCAAGGTAAAGAGGTGGGATGGGGAAGTGAAGGGAAGGGAATACGGGAATACGGAAGAGAAATGGTGGGGATGGATAATGGAAGAGAGAGGATAGAGGGAAAGAGAGAGCAGAGAAAGGAATGCATGAGTGAAGGAAGGAAGGAAGGAATTAGGGAGGTAAGGAATTAGATTGGAGGAATTCATCTCTGGTAATGAAAGGCACTTGGTTAATTTGTGGTAACCTCAGTTGCAGTTGTCTGAAACTTAGAGTAATTGGCACCTTTTTCGTGACATACCGATATATAAATCTGTTGACTCTGGCAATATTCTGGCTGCCTTCATACGAATATATTCTGTTTAAAAGAAGCATCTCATGGTTATTGCGTGGCATGCGAGATTTCCTAACATCTCCTCCTTAACGATTTATTCTGCTAACCTCTTGTATGTAATCGATGCAAAGTGTGTCAGTATTAAAGCGATATAATTAGCATACAGGAATATGTTAAACTGTAATACGGAAAGTGTTCTAAATCGCTAAGACAGAGGTGCTACGAGGCCTCACACGCCACGCAGAAAGTTTGTCCTATTGAAAGAGAGTGAACCAGTAATCTCCATTAACCACTTCACTACAGTAACTTTATTCTTGCTGCTGCCAGACGATTATGTTCAACTTAACCCTTTCAGTCTGGTGGTCATAATTGTATTTTATTATTTCAACCTTCACACGATTTTATTTAGCCTTGGAGAGACTCACAAGGGTAGATACATAGCCTTCATTAGCCCCTTCAGTTAGAAGATTCTTTACTAACGTTAACTGAAAAGTTGTTGCGTCACCAGTCGCTGGTTCCTGAGTGGCATTAGGTGAGCAGTGAACCCCAGCCACCCGTCTGTACTGCACCCTCGTAGACCACCTTAACCCACTACACCACCAGGCGGCTGTATGTTATGAGAGAGAGAGAGAGAGAGAGAGAGAGAGCAAGCGAGCGAGCGAGCGAGCTGAGCCACTGAGGGTGACCTCTGAGAAAGAAGTGAGGAAAAAATGAGAAGAAAATAGACTGAAGGACAGGAATAGCAAGGGAGAGAGAAGACCCAGCATATAAAAAAAAAGTGAGGGGATGAGAGAAGTAGAATTAATCTGATGGAAAAGGTAAACAGGGAAGACAAAACGCCAGTGAGAAGTGGGAAAAACTGAGAAAGTGAGAGAGCAATACCAGTGTTGAGAGAGTGAGGGACAGGCATCACAGGGGAGAAAACGGCACCAGAAAGATAAGGCGAGAGTGAGTAAAAGTGAGAAAATGGGAGAAAAACAGTTGGAGAGAAAGTGAGTGAGGCGTGTGAGAAGGTACTTGCGAGAAAAGTTAGAAGGGGATCAAGAAACATTAAGAAAGTGAAAGAGCAGTGAGTATGAAGTACTTTCTTTTTCTCACTCTCTCTCCCTGAAGACCATCATTTCTTCAGAGGGTCTGAAAGATTTGTTCTCAACTCTGGGAACTTGATGTAATTGTACAAGTGGGTAAAGTTAGAGAGAGAGAGAGAGAGTGTCTGGTTGTTGGTCTCTCTCTCTCTCTCTCTCTCTCTCTCTCTCTCTCTCTCTCTCTCACACACACACACACACACACACACACACACACACACACACACACACACACACACACACACACACACATCAGTTAGGTGGTATAATCCAAGGCGTAAGTTAGGGTGGTATTATGTAACTTTGTGTCAGATGCAACAGCCTGCATTCTGAATACCCACTGTTTGGAGAGAGAGAGAGAGAGAGAGAGAGAGAGAGAGAGAGAGAGAGTAGGGAAATATCAGGGCACTGAAGTTCGTCTTGACTGTAACTTCTTAGAAGTGAGGGGAAGAGGAGAGAGAGATGGAAAGAAAGCGAAGGGAAAGGGAGGGGAGAGGGGGAGAAAGGTGAGGGGGGGAGATATGAAGGGGAAAGGGGAGAGGGACGGGAGGATGGTAGGAAAGTGAGAGTGAAGGGAAAGGAAGAGGAGGTGAAAGAAAGGGAACAGAGGAAAGGAAAGGAAGGGAATAGGAGAGGAAAGAAAGGAGAAGATGTATGGAAAAGAAGAGGAATAAGTACTAAAAGTGGATGGAGAGGAGAGGGGAGGTGAAGGGAACAGAGGAGCAAAAAGAAAGGGGAGGGGTAGGAGGAGAAACAGGGAGGAGTGATCAGAGAACAGAATAGGGAGGTGGAGAGAAGGGAGAGTGATAAGAGAGCGAGAGAGAGAGGAGGGTGGAGGTGAAGGAAAGTGAAGGACGATAGGAGAAGGGGAGAGGAGGAGTAATTGGAGGAAAGAGGAGGAGGAACGAAAGGGGAGGGAAGGGAAAGGAGGCGGAGGAAAGACGCAGAGGAATTTTCTGTGGTAATGAAAGTCTTGGGCCAAATTTTTAGTAACCTCATTTGCGCTGGCCTGAAACTTACAGCAGTTTGCACGATTGTCCTGACACACCGATATTTAATTCTGTTGACTCTGGCAGTATTTATGCTGCCCTCGCAAGTGTTTATTCTACCCAGGCGTAGCCCCTCGCGGTGAAGGTGGCTGTGTGTGTCTGTCTATCTTCCGATCTTTTTTGCTACATTAGAAGTATAGAGGCTGAGCTACTTTGCACTAATGTAGGGTGGAAGTGACCAGCCTCACTCGCCCCTGAGTGGCATCATGTGGGCAGTAAACCCCAACCAGTCTTCGGGGCCAATGCGGTTGGAACGCCGAAGAGCATCAGACCACCAGGCGTCCCTTGGTTATTGTAGTTGCCACCCACTGTGTTTCCTGGGTTACAGGAAACCATTTCGCCTGTCACTCATTTTAGAGTTACCTGAAGGCAGCACTACATCGAGTGAATGGATGGTGGTCCCCCCCACAGAAGATGGTTACACTGCCGTAAACATATTCAGTTTTGAAGTGATGCAGGTCTTTTCATGTGACTCAGGTGTTACATGTAATAATTGGGGCTATTCTGACACCAAACTTTTGTGAGTACAGTGTACAGTGTACTTTGTAGAAATGGGAAAAGAACTCTGAGTCTCCTGCCATCCCAGGTGTTCTCTTGGTTTGTACGTTTTACATCTCTTGTTTCTCTGTTTCTTCATCCATCCAGAGTCATTATAAAATAAGTCATTATAAAATAATTTTTTTTATTAGTGTATATTATGATTGCAAAGCTGTATGATGTATATTTTGTATGAATGTACTTATGTATGTATGTGGGGCTTACCCTTGTATCTCATTTGCTTTCCTTTGTTTTCCGATGCGTTGAGTAATTACTTTTTCTCTTGTATTGACATTTCACGTCTCTCTCTCTCTCTCTCTCTCTCTCTCTCTCTCTCCAGACGCCTCAGTTAATAGCCCCTGAGACTAAAGCGGGGGTATCCTGAGTATGAGAGAGAGAGGGGGGGGGGTTCCCTTCCTTCCCATATATAAAGTTTCCATTAAACTGCCGACCACATGTTTTAAGTAACCCACTACGGTACCAATACTTACAAAGCGCAGACACTCACATAATACTGCGGTGTTTTCTTTCTCACCCTTTTCCAATCCTTGTTCTTTTTCCATGCTGTTTTTCATCTTGATTCTGCCTTTCTTGCTCTTATCTGCCTTGATCTCTTTCTTATATCTTGGTCTTTCCTTGTTTGTATTTTTTCCCTCTTCTCTTTCCTCTTTCTGCATGTAAGACTCCAACCACACCTACTCATTTCTTTCGTTTTTTTCTCTTCTTAATCTTTCCATTTTCGTTATTTCCTCCTGTTAACCTTTCCTTTACCTCCTCCTCGTCTGGTCTCTGTACCTGTTGCTTTAACTGTCTCATTTTTTATTGTTTGTTTCATATTCTTTGTATGATCATCTATTTTGTCCCTCTTGTTTGTCTCATCTTATCTTTTTTCCTTCTTCGTTCTCACCCTCACCTCCTCGCCCACCCCAACTGTGTTCCAACCCTGGCTGGCATTTCCCTTCACTGAACTACACTCCCTCACCTCTCAGTTACCTTCCTCATTACACGACCCCTCACTCTCATTTCCCCTCACTTAGTCCCCTTTCAGCGCATCTCGTACCTCCATCTCCCCTCACTATTATCAGTTCCCCTCATCTCATCCACCCTTCCAGTGTCTTATTTCCTATCTCATTTCTGTCCCCTCTTCTCCTCCACCCTTCCAGTGTCTTATTTCCTATCTCATTTCTGTCCCTTCTTCTCCTCCCACTTGTAGTTTAATATTTTTTCCGCTTTTTCCTGCTATTCTTTCTGATCTCTAGTACGATTGTTTTCCTCACTAACCCCCACCACTTATCCATAACCTCATCTTCACCTCATATTCACCTACACTCATCTTCATTCATCACCCTTCACTCTTACCTTTACCCCTTATCCCTCAGCATGACCCTCACCGTCACCCTCCCCCTCACCGTCACCCTCACCCTTACCCTTACCCTCGCCCTCACTCTCACTCTCTCCCCCTCCCCCTCCCCCTCCCTCTCCCTCTCCCCCTCCCTCTCACCATAGCAAAGACACAGTACCTTAAAAACTCAGCCGTCTTTGTAACCCTGTTTACCTTCCCCTGGCCAAGAACACAACAAAGAAGAAGGAAGGAGCACAAATAAACAGTGTAGTGTTGTGTGGTACCTCTGGCCTCTCTGTTTTTGTTGGTGAATGTGTGTGTGTGATGTTTGTTCAGGTGTGTGTGTGTGTGTGTGTGTGTGTGTGTGTGTGTGTGTGATGTTTGTTCAGGTGTGTGTGTGTGTGATGTTTGTTCAGGTGTGTGTGTGTGTGTGTGTGTGTGTGTGTGTGTGTGTGTGTGTGTGTGTGTGTGTGTAGACTCTCATCTTCAAAACAAGAATTCAACCTCGCTAATTTCTCATCTATTACATCATTCCACCGCAGTTTTGGGACGTGTAAAACTTTTTCACAGGCGTTCTTCCCCCCCCACCTTTTTTTTTCTCCAGCATGACGAGTACCTAAGTTGACTGTGACCTTACATAGGATCGTATTCTAAATGGCACAGGAGACATCTTCGACTTAGCGCATCTTTCTCAGCGATTTATTTTTGGTTACCTTGGTTTTATCTCAACCGAAGACAAGCCTTTGGCGTGAAGTACAATACAAACCAAAGCTGGTAGTTCGCAGGGAAGGGGTACATGACTTCTGATTTAACCCTCCTCTCTCTCTCTCTCTCATACACACACACACACACACACACACACACACACACACACACACACACACACATATACGGAAGTTAAAAAAGAAAATCCTGCTTTTGAAAAATTGCCCATCACGTGATATGGGACACAAAAAATGTTCAGTTGTGGAAAGAAAGGATTTTGTGATTAGGGTTCGAGTGAGTTAATCAGACGGCTTTGCTTGTTTGTGGTGGTGGGGGATTGGGTGAAGGAGTGAGGGAGGAGGGACTGAGGGAGAATTTGAGGAAGAATTGGGGTTGGGAGAAGCAAGAGTGGGGATGGGTAGAGGAAGGGGTGAGGGTGGAGGAGGTGTTGGGGTTGAAGTGGGAGGGGGGTGGAAATTGGGGAGGGGGAATGAGAGAGAGGATTTAAGAGAGAAGGTAAAGGATGTGCAGGGGAGGAGGAGATGGTTAGAGGAATGGAAGAGTGTGATGGAGGAGTTGGGTGATGGGGAGGGGAGGAGAGGGTGTTGGTGCTACAGAGGGTGAAGGATGGCTTGGGGTGAGTGTTGGAGTGAATGTGATGGTGGTGGAGGAACTTGCTGGGAGGGGATGAATGGTGTGGGGAGGGGCAGGTGAAGTTTAAAGTGACCCTGTTTTGTTTTTTATTATTGTTTGTGGTCGTCAATACAAGAAGTCCTATTTTATGTTCATGATTTCGTAATCGTCTGCCTATTACCTTCAGGAAAAGTTTTCGTTCCATAAACCCGTGGTAAACTGTAGCTGACTTGATGAGAACGAACAAAACGTAGTGGTGAATGGCATTTCTTGACGCACAGTGTATATGTTTTATGTATATTTTTATTGTTGCATTGCAGGTGTGAAGGACAATGCTGAGTGCAGGCTGAGGCCCCGAAAAGTGCGCTTACTGATAACGTGCCTGTGAAGGTAAGTGTTGTGCCAAGTGTTTTATTTTTCTTATTTGTATGTGTATCGATGAACAAAGTATATACATCATTTTTATAAAGAGTATTGTGTTAGGGATGAGGATATTCATGTAATCGTAACCGTAAGAGATCATAGTTAGCTGCAAAATAGAATTGGACTTTGTCAGATGAGGAGTGATAGCCATAATTAACCCTTACCCATGCTGACGGAGTACGAATGAACAAGGTGTCTGCAGTGGGTGCTGAGCATGTGTGTGTGTGTGTGTGTGTAAAATTCAAACACCCAAATTTGTCGGGAAACACACCTAGAGTTCCAGCACAGGATATATACATGTCTCAGTTGGTACGGGTCGCAGAGGCAAGTGTCAGCGAGGAAAGTGAGGGATCTGCTTTAAGTTTGTTGTAGACACAGTGGAGTATTAGACCAACTTTTCTGGCCAACCGTTTGTCTTTTACCCAAGAAGTTGTATGGGATAAGTACAGAATGTAGGAAAGTAACGCAAGTCATTTGTCCAGGAAGTTGGCTACAAGAGATCCATACTTGGCCAACTATACTCTCACAACTTACCACTCTCTTACACCTACACTACTTTTTACTTTTGTAATAATTGTGTCGCCAAAGTTTCTCTCTCTCTCTCTCTCTCTCTCTCTCTCTCTCTCTCTCTCTCTCTCTCTCTCTCTCTCACACACACACATACACACACACACACACACACACACACTTGGCCATCCATCACCATTTTCTTTTCATTCTCCTTCACTTTCTCTCCCTGTACCCTTCCTTTGTCCCTGACCTCTCCTTTCTCAGCGAAACTCCTCCTCTCCATCTCTTCTCCCTCACTCTCTCCACTCTCCATTTTCCCATCGCCTCCTTTCATGCTTTTTTCATTTTATATAGACAGTTTTCCCTTCTCTCTCACCATGCTCGCTCATGGCTTTTCCTCACCATTCCTCCTTCCTTCTTCATTCGTTTTCTTGCCCTCATCCTCTCTCCTTTCTCGACACCTTTTCACTCCTTCCTCCTGATCGTTTCCTAATGACTTTCTCTCTTCCCCCTCTTTTACTTGCTCTCAAGTTCAACCCTCCCTTTCCCCCTCTCTCCCTTCTCTTTTATACTTCCTTCCATCGCCTCACCCTTCTTCCGTATCCTCTCCGTCACCCTCTCTCCGTCCTGTTTGCTCTTCTCCCTCGTCCCCAGCTCCCTGTCTTGTGCTTTCCACTCCATTTTAACAGCTTCACCTTTCATGACCTCTCTTCTCTTCATCCCCTTGCCTGAATCATTGTCTTATCATTTCCCCCCCTCTTCACCGCCCCTTCTCTCTCTCTCTCTCTCTCTCTCTCTCTCTCTCTCTCTCTCTCTCTCTCTCACTCCTCCCCTTTCCCCTGTTTGCCCATTTGTCCTCCGTCCATTTTCCAGGCTCTCCACCCCTCTCATTCTCTCTTTCTTTGAACCTCTCTCTGACCCTCCTCTCTCATCCTTTCTCATCCCCACCTCTTCTTCCCTCATCCCCACCTCTTCTCCTCTCATCCCCACCTCTTCTCCCCTCATCCCCACCTCTTCTCCTCTCATCCCCACCTCTTCTCCCCTCATCCCCACCTCTTCTTCCCTCGTTCCCATTCCCCTCCCCCCTCGTCCCCATTCCCCTCCCCCTTCTCCCCATACCAGCTGGCATTGCATCGCCTGGGGTCGCCAGCTGTCTTACATTGTCCCTGCCCTAAAATTGTGCTCGTCATTCTTGCTGTTCTGATGATTACTAACCCTTACAGCCAACACTATACTGTATGTATTTCTTACACACACACACACACACACACACACACAGATCGTTTTCTTATTCTTTATTCTCCCCACATGACCAAATTATCTCATGAAGGACCTTTCAGTATAAAGCACATCCACACCAACACAGCCTTGCCGAGCATCCTCATGTGTCTGTCAGTGTACAAATACAAATACAATTCCGTAGCTGTATTTCATGGCAAGAATTTCACAAACACGGGTATGTTATCAAATCCCCCTCGTGTGTCAGCGCTGTGAAGGGTTTTGTGATACGGTTTTGTGGGTATTTTGCGGGGATGGGGTAAGGGTCCGTACGTAGGCCAGGGTGTGTTTTCCAGTGTGAGAGAGAGAGAGAGAGAGAGAATGCCAGAGACAATGCCAGGGAGGTAGAGTGAAGCTGAGGGAGACTAATGAAGGTAGCAGAAAATGAAGCTGGGTTAAGTGGAGGGGCAGGGAGGAGACAAGTAGAAAAATGGCAGGGAAAATGAAGGAGGCAGGCAGGGATAATGGTAAGGGAAAATGAAGGAGGCAGGCAGGGATAATGGTAAGGGAAAATGAAGGAGGCAGGCAGGGATAATGGTAAGGGAAAATGAAGGAGGCAGGCAGGGATAATGGTAAGGGAATGGGTGTATGCTGACCTTAACCCTTTGTGCCTGATGACGTCATACAGTATATTGTGCTATGTGCCTGATGACGTCATATATAGTACCATGTGCCTGATGACGTCATATATAGTGCCGTGTGCCTGATGACGTCATGTATACAGTAGTGCCTTGTGCCTGATGACGTCATGTACTGTAGTGTGTGCCTGATGACGTCATATATAGTGCCGTGCCTACAGGCAGGATATAAGTTTGCAGTAATGTGGCAATGAACCTGGTCGTGGTGTAGTGGTATGCTGCCTGGCTCTCACCTGAGAGTCCCGGGTTCGATTCCCGGCATAATGGTAATTTATCTGATGATTTTTCCAGTGTACAGTACAGGTTTCTCTCTTCATTCTGACTTACCGTAAGTGCTTGGGATAGATTAAAAGCATCTACTTGCCCGAGTGCCAGGGGGTTAACTCACCCTCTTCAGGCCCACAGTGGGGGCGGAGGGACGTTGGTTACAAGATTGTGACAACGTGAGTTAACTTATACCTGGTCGTGGTGTAGTGGTATGCTGCCTGGCTCTCACCTGAGAGTCCCGGGTTCGATTCCCGGCATATTGGTAATGTATCAGACAAACGATGGGTTTGTTTATAGTGACTGCATGCACCTCAGTTAGCAGACATTGTGGAATTTGTTACTAGAGTTCATTTTAACTAGGCGGATATTTTTGTCTTTTTATAGCCTATTTCTTGTAGCTTTCTCACCACAGCATCATCACATTAGTTACCATCATCACCATTCTTCACCACATTGCTGATCAATTACCATCACCACATCACATCACTCATCACAACACCATCGCCATCAGCACACCACAACCACTCGCCACCACTCACATCTTCATCACCTTCCACCACCAACCGTTGCACGGCCAAATTTTAATTATAATCAATCAGTCAATATTCAGTTCACCACCAACCCGTGTGGTATTGGATTAAACCCGGGTTGTATTAGGGTTGGGGTCAGGCTGCACTGGACCCTGTTTCTCCTTCTTTCTTCTCTTTCTGATTTCCCCCATGTCCCCTGTTCTCTTCTCCTACCGTGTATGTCCTATTTATATTCTTTTTCCTTTACCTTTCATGTATTTTATTTGTTTCTCTCGTTTTCCCCCTCGTCCTCTTCGTTTTCCATACCCATCCTTCCCTTTCCTTTACTTTTTATTCATCCTATCTTCTCTCATGTTATTTTTTTTTCTCTCTCCCTTCTCTGCGCCAGTCCAGTCCATCTTAAGGGTTACTTTGTTTCATCTTGTTGACAACCCATTCTCTCTCTCTCTCTCTCTCTCTCTCATTTTTACCCCTGTCCCCCCTGTCTCTCAAGCTATGACATCACATTCTCTCTCCCCTTTCCTTCACACCCACGTGTGCCACATGTCACTCACTTTCCTCCTCCTCCCTAGTTCAATACGTCTTATCTGTATTTTCTTCATTTTTCCTCGACACACTTTCTCCTGTCTCTTTTTCTTACTGTTTTATGATTTTCTTTTACTTCTTTCAGTTGTGTAAGACCATTTGATAATAATAATAATTTGAATCCACTCAGGGAACGTATACCTTCGAATGGGAGGGGAAAGGAAAAGAAGGAACGGAATAGGAGGGGACGGGAAAGGGATGTTAGGAGAGGATGTCACGGGGTTTTTATAATATCACGGTAATTTTGATATAAATAATGGTTAAATATTATTTAATTTGATAATAATATTCAATAATATTGAAGAGCAGAGACAATGATTGTCTTGCTACATCAAGCAACGATTACTTTACGCTGGCTTAGCACGATTCTCTGAGAACGAGAATTTATAAACTTCCTCAACAGTACACAGCAGAGACTAATTACTCACAATTGCTGAATTACTGTACTGTTAGCCTCTGGAGAAAGTTACATCACCCCTGACAATAAATAACTAATACTAATAATAATAACATCAGGTTCTTGCTGATGCATTAACTCCTGGCACAACGGATTTTAAGTTAATACAACAAGACTGGTCTAAGTACCAGTTATGAATAGTAAATGTTTATGCAAGCTAGGAGCTGTATGGAAAATAAGCTTAATTATGGAGAAATGAAACAAGATTTTTACTCTACATTAAGCTCAAAAAATAGAACTGTTAAATTTATTAATTACAAAACAAATTTAACATTATACATTTCAAATCAAATTAAATGAGACGCACTCGCTCACTCACACAGAAGCTAAATACTTACGCCTAGGAAAAACACCTTAACTAAACTCTTAAGACTACAAAATACACAAAGGAAATACTAGTCAATGAATGCGGTGTATCACCCAAAGCTGGAGAACTAAAGGTGGGAGCTTGGAGAAACTGTAAGTGGAGTTTGGGTACTAGCTGACCTCTCGCACTGCTGCACAGGTCCTGTCTCCGTCACAGTAAACACTAAACTGAATTCAAATAATGTATAGGCAGGACGCACAAGCTACCAGAAGAAGGCGTGGCTAACGGTTGAGGGAAGTAGAGGCGAACGATAAAGAAACAATAGTATCGCTCAGTAGCGCACTTAGTGACGTGCATCAAATCGGTCACCCCTGAAAACGGTGACGAATGATTTGAAAAATATACCCCGAAATGGAGAGAGAAACGGTTAACTGAGCGATACACAGTGAGTTTTCCACTAATAGTTCGTGGCTTCTCACAAAAAGGAAATGTCGCGAATTGATTCGTGACATTACGCCCCATGAAAATTAAATCTTTCTTCCTTCAGAAGAAAGATTTCAATATACATACATATAAATCCTAACTCAGTCACACAAGATTCACACTGTGGTGTGTGTGCTATCCTGCTACAGGAGAAAGTCGCAGTCGTCAGTGAGCGAAAAAACCTCGTATTTACGTTAATAGAAGCAAGCTTGAGGGAAAAACTCCGTGACGACGGTGAAAATCCTGTACTCAGGTCAAACTGAGCGAAAAGTCGCTACATTTACACTGACAACTAATTGTTGTGTAGTGTGATGTATGTAATACACAGTGTAGGTGTGACAGTTGCAGTGTAACTGTACCTACGTGTAAAATGACACAGTAAATAATATATGGCGATGACGAAGGCAGAGGAGAAGAGGTGGCAGCGTGCGGCAGACGATCGGCTGGCCCGCACAGCAAAACTGCTACACCCATTGCTGAACCTGCAAAACCAATTGAGGTGGAGCATCAAAAGTGTCAATGGGACAAAATTTTATCATGTTACAATTACTCTCTCTGCCTAGCAGTCAGTACATGCTATGAAAAGTACACTCGAGGTCGCCATTAATTATAGCACACGATTATGGTCGGCGAGTTGAGAATCCCTGTGCAAACTCGGGTCTTCCATAGCCTCGAACCGCACACGGGTCCTCAACCTGTGCCTTAACCTACAGTACTTATATTAATATCGGGAAGCTGAGAAACCTTGTGCAAACTTGGGTCTTCCATAGCCTCAAGTCGCCTCTGCAGAGTTCTCACTTCCCCCTTAACCTACAATACAATACTTCTATTAGTACCGGGAAGCTGAGAATCCTTGTGCAAACTTGGGTCTTCCATAGCCTCAAGTCGCCTCTGCGGAGTTCTCTCTCGAACTTCCCCCTTAACCTACAATACTTATATTAGTATCGGGAAGCTGAGAATCCTTGTGCAAACTTGGGTCTTCCATAGCCTCAAGTCGCCTCTGCGGAGTTCTCTCTCGAACTTCCCCCTTAACCTACAGTACTTCTATTAGTACCGGAAAGCTGAGAATCCTTGTGCAAACTTGGGTCTTCCATAGCCTCAAGTCGCCTCTGCAGAGTTCTCACTTGAACTTCCCCCTTAACCTACAATACTTATATTAGTATCGGGAAGCTGAGAATCCTTATGCAAACTTGGGTCTTCCATAGCCTCAAGTCGCCTCTCAACTTCCCCCTTAACCTACGGTACATAATATGTATGTAAAGGCCCTGGACATAATGTGTCCTGTGGGGCCAATGGGCGAGACGTCAGGTCTGCACCCACTTCACCACTACCCTGTCTCTCAACTGACTCAGAGATTACAGGTGTGGTTATAAATGGCACAGGAAGGGCATGTCCCTGAGTAGTGGCGATACTTTGGCACACACTGCAGGAACGGACAAAACTATCTATGTCCCGTCCCATCCCTGGCCAGGAAAAGTCAGCTCGGATACGGCCCTGGGTCTTCCTTTTGCCCATGTGACCTCCTGAGACTGAACAATGACCCCATTGTAACACTGCTAGGCGGTACTTGGCGGGAACGACAAACTGCAGTCGAACCTCGCCCTCGGGTGTTCGTGACTCACGGTAGAGCCGTCCTTGTTTGCGAAGGAACTTGGCTCGACCTCCCCGTGAATACTTAATCACTCGACCCTTTTGTTTGTTCCGCACGGTAGCAAGTGTCGGGTCAGAATGTTGTTCTTGCACAACAAGTTGACTACACATCAGATCTTGCGGCGATTCAATGATCACTGGGGTGACACAATCTGGAGCCTCAGTCATGGCTCGTGTTACCGCAGCAGCCGAAGTCTGAGTAGCGTCATCGGAGCAACTATCCTTGACTCCATTAACATTGCCTACTATACAGTCAAATAGAGGCTCTGGCATGACAACTGCAAGTGTCGTACCAGTATAAAATGGAGATGCCACCTGGATACATGCCTCAGGGAACAATCTCACTGATCCATCAATAAGCTTTGCATGGATCTGTCGACCTGTATACTGCTCAGGCCGAACTAAACTCTGCTTAACAGAGCAACCTGAGGAACCATTGTCTCTCAGGACCTTCACAGGAATGCCTCCCACAAACCCTGGCTGAACCAGGAAGGTACTGTCACCTGTGGGAGGGCCTGTGGAGGAAGCAGCTAGCCACTCATGAGGCTGCTGAATTGATGTGGCAAACATTGTGCCTTGAGGGTTATATTGGGAAGATGGAACATTGGCCATCTGTGGAGGGGGGTTCACTGTCACTGTGAGACTAGTGAACTGTGGGGAAGTACCCACACTGGTAGGGACGTGACCACCAGACTGCTGCTGAGGAATGAAGGCTGCATTCGCTTCCTGCCTCTTTTGAGTTGGTGGTGAAAAACTTTGTCCCGTCGGTCGGTTGCGTGGCTGATACTGCTGCTGGTTAGGGTACTTGTTGTACCTCTTCCACTCAGGTTTCCGAGTGTTTTGCCCCTGGTCCTTCCACTGCGGTTTTGGACCTTGACCATTACTCTGAGAACGGCCTTGTTGCTGGGGTTCAGTCTGAGACGGCTTCCCAGACTTGGCAGTATCTTTTCTGCTCCAGGTGTTTTGCTTACGAGGTTGATACCCGTATGCAGTAAAGAATGCGTCAGCCTTCTCTGCCATTTGGCTGGCATCTTTCACCTGGCAGATCTTAAGCTGTGCTATGAGCTCAGCAGGCCACGACCTCTCTAGCTGTGTACGCAGCATAAGGTCAATTATCCCCTCACGCGTGGAAGGAGTTTCATCTTTCTCCATCCACTCGTTTAAATAAGCTGTGAGACGATCAAGGAACTGAACAGCTGTCTCCTTGTCTTGGAGACGAGCTCGCATGAACTGAACTTTGGCGTCGTCTACTGTGAGACCATACGCCTTAATGAGTGCAGCTTTCATCATCTCATATGTGAGATTGTCTCCACGAATTCTGTGGAGAATATCGAGGGCAGGGCCCTCAAATAGGCTAAGAAACTGAAGCCGCTTAGCTGCCTCATCCAGTTGATATAAGTCTGCCATGTCCTCAAAACGAGCTATGTACGGCTCGATTCGCTCGCTTTCCTTGTATGAAGGAAGCTTGATGCGTGGGGTCGCCAGGACATGTGCAGGAGAACGCTCGTGGAGCTTTGACCAACTGCACCAGACGTGTCTGAAGCCAAGGAATCTCGCTTGAGCTTCAGCACTTCAAGTTCATGTTCTCGTTCTTTGTCTCGTTGTTCACGCTCGTATTCGCGCTGTTCTCGCTCGTGTTCGCGCTGTTCTCGCTCTTTTTCTAACTCGAGCTCGCGTTGTTTCTGCTCGTGTTCGCGCTGTTCTCGCTCTTTTTCTAACTCGAGCTCGCGTTGTTTCTGCTCGTGTTCGCGCTGTTCTCGCTCGCATTCGCGCTGAATCCTACGCTCTTCACGAGCATCTTTCTCACGTTCTTGCTCGTAATTGAACCGTGAGAGAACGTAACTCTGTATTTTCTCTGGGTCTGTGAGACCAATATCTTTGGCTTCCTGTACATATACAGCTGTAGCCATGATGCTAGCTCAATTTACTAAGTAACCGAAATTGAGCACTGACTGCTTAGCGACGAATACTAATAAACACAAGTAAAGAATACAGACACAAGCTAGTGGTGACCAGTCTTATCTAGTTAACTGGCAAAGAATAAATCAAAAATGTAAATGACTGGGAAGACTCAATAATAAACACAATGGGTACAGCGACTTCCCAGGAGCGAATAAAATCGTCTGGCGTTACCAAAAATAAACTAGAGTTAAGTATTCTATTGATTAATAAAGCAAAATTCACTTGCTAAATTAAGGGTAAACACCAGTAAGCTTGTGCCTATAAACTTTAATGATAAATACCTAAATATGAATGAGTGAGCACTATCTCGTGAATAGCTTTAGAGCTAGGAGTTAATATCCTGGAATGAGGTCGCCAATTGTCACGGGGTTTTTATAATAACACGGTAATTTTGAAATAAATGGTTAAATATTATTTAATTTGATAATAATATTCAATAATATTGAAGAGCAGAGACAATGATTGTCTTGCTACATCAAGCAACGATTACTTTACGCTGGCTTAGCACGATTCTCTGAGAACGAGAATTTATAAACTTCCTCAACAGTACACAGCAGAGACTAATTACTCACAATTGCTGAATTACTGTACTGTTAGCCTCTGGAGAAAGTTACATCACCCCTGACAATAAATAACTAATACTAATAATAATAACATCAGGTTCTTGCTGATGCATTAACTCCTGGCACAACGGATTTTAAGTTAATACAACAAGACTGGTCTAAGTACCAGTTATGAATAGTAAATGTTTATGCAAGCTAGGAGCTGTATGGAAAATAAGCTTAATTATGGAGAAATGAAACAAGATTTTTACTCTACATTAAGCTCAAAAAATAGAACTGTTAAATTTATTAATTACAAAACAAATTTAACATTATACATTTCAAATCAAATTAAATGAGACGCACTCGCTCACTCACACAGAAGCTAAATACTTACGCCTAGGAAAAACACCTTAACTAAACTCTTAAGACTACAAAATACACAAAGGAAATACTAGTCAATGAATGCGGTGTATCACCCAAAGCTGGAGAACTAAAGGTGGGAGCTTGGAGAAACTGTAAGTGGAGTTTGGGTACTAGCTGACCTCTCGCACTGCTGCACAGGTCCTGTCTCCGTCACAGTAAACACTAAACTGAATTCAAATAATGTATAGGCAGGACGCACAAGCTACCAGAAGAAGGCGTGGCTAACGGTTGAGGGAAGTAGAGGCGAACGATAAAGAAACAATAGTATCGCTCAGTAGCGCACTTAGTGACGTGCATCAAATCGGTCACCCCTGAAAACGGTGACGAATGATTTGAAAAATATACCCCGAAATGGAGAGAGAAACGGTTAACTGAGCGATACACAGTGAGTTTTCCACTAATAGTTCGTGGCTTCTCACAAAAAGGAAATGTCGCGAATTGATTCGTGACAGAGGATTAGGTGGGAATAATGGTGGGAGGAGGAAGGAGAGGATGGAATGAAATATGTGTGGTGGGGAGAGTAAGATGAGGGAAGACGAGGGATTAAGGGAGAAGGAAAGCGGGTACACGGCTAGGGTCAGGGGTCAGGAAGAGTCAATTAAAACCACCATCCCTTTGGAAATAATTCAGTGGTCACCCTTAACGTCACATCAAAGGATAGGGCAAAGGAGTTTAGATCGTATGATATAGGGATTTAGAGGTGAAAATCGATGAGAGACAGAGAGAGAGAGAGAGGGGGGGGGGACGAGAAATATACATCTACCAAATCTCTCTCTCTCTCTCTCTCTCTCTCTCTCTCGTAGTCACCAATGCCAGTTTCTCATTCTCTCCCTCTTGGCTGTCTTCTCTCTTTTGCTCTCCATCAGCTACTCGTTCTTATCCACTTTTTTTTTTC
>NC_137068.1:21244126-21261626 GCF_032717465.1 Coenobita brevimanus
CTGCAAAGAAAGTGGTATACGAGGATATTAATATGAGAGTTTATCATAATCATCTTTTAATGTAGCTGCATAAATTAATTCAGGTAGGATTCTTTATAATGGACAAAACTAGATTTCAAAATGAGCAAGCATGCATAATTCGGTTTGTAAATAATGATCGTAAGGTATGATTTGCATTTGCTGAAAGAACAGGAAACCTGGGAAAATTGTACAGTTTTCTTTCCTTTTCCTCAGTACCAACACAGATCATAATCAAGATTCGTGCCCGTTACCAAGAATATTGTTTAAGTAATGACTGACGCCACATGAGAGAGAGAGAGAGAGAGAGAGAGAGAGAGAGAGAGAGAGAGAGAGAGAGAGAGAGAGAGAGATTGTAAAATGTGCATTTTCGTTGTACGTTTCCGCCCTTACTTCGAGAAACAATGCTAAATGTCTTCACCATCGCTTAATTTCTTAGTATCTTACAATATCAATACCAAAGTCGTCGATTAAATGTCCAGGTAATGACATACCATAGATGAAAGACAGACCAAAATGATATGAAGGTCTTTAAGTTTCAGTCGTCAGATAGTTTATTCCTACATCTCTCTCAGTCCATGTGAAAGTACTGCAGTTAATCAACAATGTACAGAAAAAGGTGTATGTAATGACTTCTGCCGCGAATGATAAGCAGTATTAATTACCATTTGGTGTACGAAATGTTGGCATTAAAATATTGTGGGCACCGAAGATGCTGTGTCAGTCACGTGTAACTTGTCTTAGTGGGTGTGTGTTGGAGCGTCGGATCGCGTTAAATATTGTTTATAAAAGCGCTGGAGGCTGGAATATTCCCTAACAGTGATGGTGACACGATATACGAATAGCTGAATCGAAGGAAATAGTCTAATAATGAAGGTAAGTCAACATTAGTCAGTATTAAAGTTTCAAAGTATTCTCGTTGGCATAGGAAGATTTTCTTAGTAGCTCTTCCTTAGCGATCTGTTTTGCATATTGCACCTTGATATTGTATTATATTCTCAGTATATCGTTTTAGTATAGATATAGAATAAATTTAAGCCAACATTTGTAGGTATTAGCGTCGGCTTGCAAGATTTGCAGCCGTATTCTAAGTGGCATAGGAGGTTTGGCTTCACATCTTCCTTAGCGATCTGTTTTGCATTTTACACCTTGATATTTTCTTGTATACTCTGGCTATCGTTTTAATATTGATACAGTGTGCATTAGTCACATATAAGAGGATATTACGTGTGAATAGTGTAGGTTTCCTGGGACATTTAACTGACGCTGACATTGTTGTCAACAAATTTAAATGGCGACGGCGGAGTGGGTGAGTCCATTCATGTGAGGCGGGGGAGGAGGTTGGAGCTGCGTAGCGGTGGCGGACGTACGAGCAAGCTGCCCAGGGTAGACTAGGTCTGTTTATGTATCTGTAGTCTTATGTCGCAAACCTGTCAGGGGGAGCCTTTGTTAACAGAACATCATCTTATATACTGTAGGTACATTGTTGCCTCACGGTGCATCCTGTGAGTCAACTGACCGGGGCGATATAAATGACCTGTAAAACTTCCCCACAACCCTGCACAAAGCATGGCCTTACCATCAAATCACCTCCCATTCACAGACCCGTATTCAGAGCGGCTTTGGAGGCTTCCAAACAGTTCTTCTATAGTGATAATTACTGCACATTTAATCGTAATATCCTCTTGTATTTGATGCTGATTGTACAGATACTGAGACGGTATAAATAACAGTAGTAAGATGCTTTAGACAAACTGTAGGGTTTGGTAGGAAGGCTGACACACCACCCCCGGTACACTGTGGAGTACGGCCTCACGCAGCACCACCAGCCTCTTACAACTTCCCTGGTCTGTTAAGCTTCGGCGTTTTTTTTTTTTTTCCCTCCTGTACCACCACCTTACCCAAAATTTCATCTATACTTTTCGTTTCACTTCGCCATTTCATTTCCCTACTCATCAACGCCCCGTCTCATCCCACAGACCCACCACCACCACACTCCGGGTCTGAATCCCTACAAGCATTTCCTACAGCAAAATAAATAAGTCCCGGCTGATACACCGAACAGAAACATGAACCACAGTGAAGGGCAAGATGAAGTTTGTACTTACAGGTAAGCTAATTTACCTTTTCAGTTTTACCACGTCTTTCTTGTTGTATTGTTACTACCCATACCAGTTTTATGTAGCTTAAGCGTATCGTTTAATGTTAAGGCTTTCGCGATACATAGATATGGATGGATAGATAGATAGATACATTGATACATACATAACAGTTTCAGTAAATTTAATGAGTTCTTACGTGATTTTAAGCCCCTCAGTCCAGTGTGGGAGATTTTATGTAATACTTGCTATTTCGAAGTCATTTTTTCTTTTAATATTAGACCTGGGATTGTAAGAGTGTGCATCAGTGTTCATTCACCCGTCCACAACTACAGATGTTTTCCAGTTTGCATAAAATGGCGTCATGGTGACCTGATCAAAATAACACCGGGTTGAAAGAAATAAACCTTGAGTGTATGAGTGATGAGCACACCACCTGGTTTTTGCACTCTACCCACTACAGCATTATTTCATCACTTAATTCATATCCCACACCACCTGGTTTTTGCACTCTAATTGCACACTACAGCATTATTTCATCACTTAATTCATATCCCACACCACCTGGTTTTTGCACTCTAATTGCACACTACAGCATTGTTTCATCACTTAATTCATATCCCACACCACCTGGTTTTTGCACTCTAATTGCACACTACAGCATTATTTCACCACTTAATTCATATCCCACACCACCTGGTTTTTGCACTCTAATTGCACACTACAGCATTATTTCATCACTTAATTCATATCCCACACCACCTGGTTTTTGCACTCTAATTGCACACTACAGCATTATTTCATCACTTAATTCATATCCCAGTCTTCACACTATCGATATTTCATCACTGGTAGTTCACTTCAGTCATCACACTTTATTAATATTTCATTACTTTATTCATATCCCAGTCATCACTCTTTATAGGATTGTGATGTTGCTCTGCCCGGTTATTAGTAATTGCCTTATCAATGTTTTATCTTACAGTTCGTTTATTTTTTAGTTAGTACATAATCTTTCATCACAGTATATTCCCATATCATCATATAATATTATCTTCGTTATAATTATCCTCATCTTCGTCATACTCTTAGTCGCCACACCACATTCATTCATCTCATTCTTTCACCAAGCCTGTTATCAAACTCATTTCACATCCCCACCCATCACACTGCATCATCATATTATCTTCATCGCAAATACTTCACCATTATTGAAGTATAATTCTGGTAACATTGCTCCCCCCGCCCCCCACACACAGAGGAGGATGGGCTGGTAAACACATTACAGTGATTGGAAGACATTCAAGGAAGAAATTTACCGTAATACAGTGATTTGAGTCGTTACAGTGTCATTTACTCGCTCTCTTTCTGAAATGAAAGGAAGAAATGGTGGTGGGGACGATGGGGAATTGGTGGAGCTATTGAAATTACAGTCCATGAGAGAGAGAGAGAGAGAGAGAGAGAGAGAGAACCGTGTATTGTTTTGTGGCAAATTACCCATCCCAGCCCCGGAGGGGCTCAGGGACGGGTATTGTTTTCACTCAGTTTGTCAGTTAGTCTGTGTGTGTCGTAACAACTTTATGCGAAAACTATTGGCGCGATTTTGACTAAAATTACAGGGATGATGGGCTATAACATTTGATCGCCAGATTAAATTTTGGGCCAAATTCGGCCAAGGCCCAAGCTGTCGGACCCAAAATTGTAATTAAAAAAAAAAAATCGCCATAAATCCTTTCAAATTTGTCATATCGACATGAAACCAAACCTAAAGGTGCAGCTTTCAAATCTGCATCCTATAACATGCTTCTTTACATCATGGGGGGTCGCCCCCCAGTTAGCGGTAGGGGGGTCAGTGTCAGGTACGTCGGGCCTGAGGTTTCACATGGGCATAAAATCATAAATTTTCACCCGATTTACTCCAAATTTCATGTGTCATCTTTGACTAGATATCCTGTTGTGTATATACGTCAGCACGAAAATGTCTGTCGGGACGGGTTTGCTGTGCCTTGACACAGCTTCTTGTTTTGCATACTTTATGTTGCAGGGAAATACTCGAATCTGACTGCCGACAGTGAGAAACACTGTTTATTGATTTATTATCATTTACTTTTTTATTCAACTGAAGCAAAGATTGACTGGTGGGCTCTTGGGAAGTTTTAGCGCAGTTCAGGCTTTATTACTGTTTCCATAGGTGTGTAAAAAAAATGTTACTATCCCCTCTTCACTTCAATTTGGCCTGAAATTACCATCTCAGTCCCGAATGCCGAGTTGTGGCAGTAGATTAACTCGAAAATAGTGCTAGTCATGAAAAAGTTTTGTTGAAAGGATGTGGACCAGTTGTATTTTCATCCATCCATCATCCAACCTTACGTTGTCCCATGAGGAGCGTAGGAGCCCGGGGCTAGGCAGTTGGTCCTGACATTTAAGATGAGACATTAAATTATCTTGATGTAAGCCACAAAAGGACGGAAAACTTGAGGCAAGTTGAGGTGAACGAACTCTCCTTTCTTCACTAACTAAGCGAAAACTTATCATGTATCTGCCTTGAATACTTCTTTGTAGTAAGAGGTCAGCACTAGAATGCGATGCTAGTCACGAAGAAGAGATATGAAAGTATGTAAAGCCATAGTATTGTCTTATTCTGCCATTGAGCCACGAGTAAAAATGGTGAAAAGGGTGTAAAAGGACGATTATTTCTGCCAAGTTAAAATGCACAATTAAATATGGTAATACATTTATGAATTAATTTATACACACTTAACAAGTTTTGCTGATTGCATTTCTTAGAGGGGAAAAGTATTTTTTTCTTCTGAAAATTCTTGGTGTTTATCATATTTAACTTTGATATATATCATTCATTATACAACATTTACACTCAGAAACCTACACAGACCTACAGTTTCCCGTTAGAAGCACATACACTCGTAGCATACATGCATACATCTCCATGTACCGTACGTCTAGAAACTGCACACGTTCTGCAGCGTACACACCATCATCTTTAACGCTACGGGACACAAGTTGGTATTACAGTACGAACTTTGTGTAATATTAGGAGTTACAAGTTTTTACGTCTCAGAGGCTGAATGCGTTAGGCTGTCTGAAAGTTTGGAGTGAGTGTGGTGGTGTGTTGTTGTTGTTGTTGTTGTTGTTGTGTGTGTGTGTGTGTGTGTGTGTGTGTGTGTGTGTGTGTGTGTGTGTGTGTTTGGTGTTATGTTGATGGTTGTGGTGGTGTGATGGTTGTTCGGTTGTGTGGTGTGTATGTTGATGGTTGTGGTGATGTGGTTGTTGTGTGTGGTTGTGTGGTGTGTACGGTGTGTAAATTAATGGTTGTGGTGGTGTGTTTGTTGTGTGTGGTTGTGTGGTGTGTACGGTGTGTAAATTAATGGTTGTGGTGATGTGGTTGTTGTGTGTGGTTGTGTGGTGTGTACGGTGTGTAAATTAATGGTTGTGGTGGTGTGGTTGTTGTGTGTGGTTGTGTGGTGTGTACGGTGTGTATATTGGTGGTTGTTGTGTTTAGTTGTGTGGTGTGTATGATGTGTTCGTTGATAATTGTGGTGGTGGTTATGGTGGTGTGTGTGGTGAAGGTTGTTGTGGCTTTTGTTGATGTTTGTGATGGTTGGTGGTTGCAATGATGATGATGATGGTGAGAATGGAATAATGTGGGAAAGGTTGTAGGTATTGGTTGTGGTACCGTGTAGTGATGGTTGTGGTAGTAGTGGTAATGATAGTGAGTAGGGATGATGAATGCCAATGAATCTCGTGGTGAGAATAGTGTATTGCTTATCAAGATCGCCCTCCCCCCCTCCTGTCTTTAGGTGTATTTTATAAGGATTTTTTTTTTTTTTTTTTTTTTATCTTCTTGCTTAAGATAGTTTAATGTAGCTGAGATTGAGCTTAGGGTGGACCATACAGTACCTTACGTCATACTGAAGAGATTAGTGTGTTGTAGGTGAGGCTGGAACACCGTTATGTCCACCCAGTGAGATGTGTTTACAACTGAGATACTTAGTAGAGCATTGTGTGTGTGTGTGTGTGTGTGTGTGTGTGTGTCTCTCTCTCCCTCTCTCTCAGGCAGGATAGGTATTGAACAACGGTTTAGAGGTGGAGACAGTTTGAAGGCAGACATAGGAGTCAGCTTAGAGATGGAAACAGTTGAGGGGCAGTTTACAAACAGTCGAAGCACCGTAGGGATAATTAGAGGCAGTTTCAGTGCCGCTGCAGCTAGACTCCATCACTCCGATGACGTATTATTTTATTGTTTTCTTGCTACTGGCATATGGTGTTATTTATGGGGGCACCGTGGTAGTACCGGAGACAGGTTAATGAAGTATTGTTAAGAAAAAAAAACTGCAGCACATATAAAATTATTTTGGGTGAAGGAGGTCACCGGATTAAGCTGAATAATTTCCCTTTAAGATTAACGTGGAATTATATTTGCGATGATCATGCAAGCATGGAGAGAGAGAGAGAGAGAGAGAGAGAGAGAGAGAGAGAGAGAGAGAGAGAGAGAGAGAGAGCAGAATCGTCGAAATCAAAGACAAAAACTGAGACGACCTGATGATCAGGATCCATCCATCCATCGTCCAATCCTACGTTGCCCCATGAGGCACGTAGGAGCCCGGGGCTAGGCAAGCTGGTCATGACATTTAAGCTGAGTGACCTACCTCACGCATCCCTGAGTGGCAGTACGTGAGCAATAAACCCCAACCATCCTTCGGTATAAACCTTCACCGGCTCAATCCAATTGGAGCGCCGTAATTACCCACTAAACCACCAGGTGCCATAATTTGGTTATATGGTTACCACCCAGCGTAGTAAATGGTTTCCTGATGATCAGGAAACCATTTGGTTTGTCACTCAGTGTAGAGTCACCCACATGCAGGTGGAAGAGGAAGGGATGAAGGAAAGAAAGACAGAAGAGGGAGTTTAAAGTCACCCGTAGGCAGAAGGACGAGGAAAGGATGAAGGAAAGAAAGACAGAAGAGAATGGAAGGACAGAAGGACGGAGGAGAGGAAAGGGCAGACACCCGAGAGCAACACTACATCGAGTGAGTGGATGGTGAGCTTCCCCACCAACACATATAATGAAGAAAAATATATCGGGATCTCTCTCTCTCTCTCTCTCTCTCTCTCTCTCTCTGTCTCTCTCTCTCTCTCTCTCCCAGTCGTGAGTGTTGAACATAACCAGGTAAACACTACACCTGGCTTGGTAATGATGGCTGAGTTAACATGTCATTAGGGTGTAATAGTGGCTGAGAAGGAGGTCATTAGCAGTGATTGTGGTTGCTGGCCATAACTACCTTGACTGCCGCACCAAAGTCAGCAAATTGTATATGGAGGAAGGAAGAAACTTGTTACGCTTGTTTAAATGAGTTTGTGGAGAAGAAAATGGGAATTGGTGGAGATGTTTTGGTGGAGGGGTTAAGAGGTGGAGAAAGGTGTGTGTTGTGGTGCAGTGGTTATGTAGGGGAAAGGTGTGTGTTGTGGTGCAGTGGTTATGTAGAGGAAAGGTGTGTGTTGTGGTGCTTTGATTATGTAGGGGAAAGGTGTGTGTTGTGGTGCAGTGGTTATGTAGGGGAAAGGTGTGTGTTGTGGTGCAGTGGTTATGTAGGGGAAAGGTGTGTGTTGTGGTGCAGTGGTTATGTAGGGGAAAGGTGTGTGTTGTGGTGCTTTGATTATGTAGGGGAAAGGTGTGTGTTGTGGTGCAGTGGTTATGTAGGGGAAAGGTGTGTGTTGTGGTGCAGTGGTAATGTAGGGGAAAGGTGTGTGTTGTGGTGCAGTGGTTATGTAGGGGAAAGGTGTGTGTTGTGGTGCAGTGTTTATGTAGGGGAAAGGTGTGTGTTGTGGTGCAGTGGGAATGTAGGGGAAAGGTGTGTGTTGTGGTGCAGTGGTTATGTAGGGGAAAGATGTGTGTTGTGGTGCAGTGGTTATGTAGGGGAAAGGTGTGTGTTGTGGTGCAGTGGGAATGTAGGGGAAAGGTGTGTGTTGTGGTGCAGTGTTTATGTAGGGGAAAGGTGTGTGTTGTGGTGCAGTGGGAATGTAGGGGAAAGGTGTGTGTTGTGGTGCAGTGGTTATGTAGGGGAAAGGTGTGTGTGTTGTGGTGCAGTGGGAATGTAGGGGAAAGGTGTGTGTGTTGTGGTGCAGTGGGAATGTAGGGGAAAGGTGTGTGTGTTGTGGTGCAGTGGGAATGTAGGGGAAAGGTGTGTGTGTTGTGGTGCAGTGTTTATGTAGGGGAAAGGTGTGTGTTGTGGTGCAGTGGGAATGTAGGGGAAAGGTGTGTGTTGTGGTGCAGTGGTTATGTAGGGGAAAGGTGTGTGTTGTGGTGCAGTGGGAATGTAGGGGAGTTGTGTAGGGGTTGTGTGTGAGTACAGGGGTGAGGGTGTGGACGGAGTAACTTCAGGACGATGACGTATAATCTGTTTTATTAATGCTCTCACCAGAGGATTTTCTTTAGTTTAGGATTTACTTCTCGAACTAAAGGGGATAAATTATAACCTGGTTAATCCGTCACCACTACTGACCCATCCTGAGGTGAACAGTATCGTTTTGCAGATTTGAAAAGTGCACCAATGTACTGAAAATGTTTAGGGAAAGGAAAGTTGAAGTTAATCTTGTGGAGGTAATCTTGGTACAGTTTTATTCCGCATCAGACCTACTAATTGTAATGGAGGCATTAAATACAGGCTACACTGACCATTGCACCACCAGGGGCTTTACTCACCAGAATAACATCATCTGGACGCAGCAAGACTATACCCTGTTAGACGTCATGCCAGTGTACAAGACTGTAAGACCAAACCTTCTGTTTTAACTGCAGTTGGTGGCGAGAATAAGCTAATTAGTGTAAGGAATGTTGTTTGTATCCCTTCATTACGATGACGTATTTATTTTGCTCGTGTTACCTTCAGACAACTTAATTCAGCGTAGGAGACTTTGTGAACTGGTGGGGTTAGATGCAGCCTGTATTAAGTCTTTACGTATGAGAGATCGTCCTTAAGCTGAGTAAAACCTTCTGGAAGTGAGTATCATAAAATGTGGTTCTCGTATTAATCAAGGAAGCTAAGAACAGTACTGATAATTACATTCCCTCCTTCAGTACCCTGGCGTGTTCAGTATTGTATTCTTGCACCGCCACACGATGTTATTCAGATCAGGAGAATTTTCCAGCAGTAGGTGTCACTGATGCCTTTATTAATTCCTTCATTACCAGCGGTGGTCTGTTGCTGCTGAAAAAAAAAAAAAAAATAGGTACGATAATCTTATGTTAGCTAAATCAAAGTTTAAAAGACGTTACTGACCGATGGGGCTATAAACAGAACTACATACTGTATATGTAAAATGATTAATCATGATTGTCCACGCATTCCATCTGTCAGCCAGTATGTTTTTGCACTGTCCGAAGTCCGTGGCTGAAAGCCTCAGTCTTGACATGCAGGGTGAGAGTGACCATCCTCACTAACCCCCGAGTGGCATTACGTGAGTAGTAAACTTTACAACCCCTCGGATACAAAGCCCTTACGAGCTCAATCCGATGGCAGCGCCTTAACCCACTATACCACCAGGCGTCATTTGGTTATATGGTTACCACCCAACGTACCAAATAGTCTCCTGGTGTCCAGGAAACCACTTGGTTTGTCAGTGTAATATCACACGAAGGCATCTCTACATCGAATGAGTGGATGGTGGGCTTCCTCACCTACCAACTACTAAAAATTCTCACATTTTGGGAGGGGGCGAGGGGTAGGGTGGAAATGTCAAGTATTTCAAAATGTCTATATTCCAGGGATAGAAAATATGTACATAATAAACAAGTATTCAGTGACAGAGTTTGAGATTCTTGAATGGTCTTTGTTGAGGTGCGAGACAAACTTTTGAGTCCCCCCATACATGTGTACAGGAATACCTACATAAACAAGCTACACACAAACAAACACATGCCCACTGTCACATACATGCATACATACATACATAGATATATGCTTGCATTCAAGCAGTACACACACACACACACACACACACACACACACACACACACACACACACACACACACACTGTAATCAGGAGGGAGAGTGAATTGTCGAAGTGAGTAAATCATTGCTGTCAGGTTAAGGAGATGAGAGAAGAGGGAGAGAGAGGGGGCGGGTGAGGTGAGGGAGGGAAAGAGAGCTGCCTGAGTAGTATTAAGTGTAAATGATTTTCTTGATAAACTGACATGACGCTACTAAAGCTAACTCCTTTGTGACAACTATAAACCCTTTCAGTACGATTATGACATTTTAGTTATATTGTTGTTGTGTTGTTTATGTACAGGAAGAATGTGTGGTTATGTAGGGGTTAGAAGCAGTTTCCATCATGAGCTTTAAGTTATGTTCTTGTTGTGTTGTTTATGTATAAGAAGAACGTGTGGTGGTGTAAGAGTTAGACACAGTATACACCATAACATTGTAGTTATGTTCTTGTTCTGTTGTTTATGTATAAGAAGAACGTGTGGTGGTGTAAGAGTTAGACACAGTATACACCATAACATTTTAGTTATGTTGTGGCTGTTTTATTTATATATAGGAAGAATCTTTGGTAGTGTAGAGGGGGCAAAAGTGGCCATCAACACGTAAGGTACAATGAAGCCTTGACTTGTTGCTGCCAACACAAATGTTTTTTATAGCCAAGCAGAATACTATCGTAGTTCAGTACTCCAAGAATTTATCCAACTGTTGGTAGAGGCGTCTACCATCCACTCACTTGTTTTAGTGCTGCCATCATGTGACTCTGCTATTAATGAAAGGACATATCCCCCCCCCCCAAGAAACCGTTTAGTGCGATGGGTGGTAACCATATAACCAAATGGACGTCTGGTGGTTCAGAAGGATAAGGCGCTCTAACCGGTTTTTTAGGGATTAAAGGTCGCATAATGGCACTCAGTGATTAGCGACTGGTCACTCTGGCCTAAATGTTTGCACTGAGTAGCTTAGCCCCGGACCCCTACGCTGTTGATGGGGAAACCCACGACTGAATGATAGATAAAAATAAAAATCATCTTCCATACTCTTTATTTCATCAGTTTCCCAGTGAGGCAGTTAATTTTATTACATCAGTTACATTACTTTTAATTACATTGCATTGGGTTGTATGTGTCTTGTACTACGGAAATTGTATTCTTCTTTTCTCCTTATTCCAATATTTTTCTGCCAGTATACAATAACCAGTGTAATGTTTATCAAATGAGAGGTAATTGTTATAAGTGATATCTGATAGTGAAGCATGATTAACTGAGAGAAAGAATCAAATAAAAAGATGGATAAGAGAGTGATAAAGAAAGAAGAGGGGCAATGAGAGGGTAATATAGGAATGAGAGATGCAATTAATGGTGGACGAGAGAGAGAGAGAGAGAGAGAGAGAGAGAGAGAGAGAGAGAGGTTGAAGGAGGGAGGTAGAGTGATCTAAGTAGGTGAGTCCACT
Organism: Coenobita brevimanus; assembly: GCF_032717465.1. Lineage (NCBI taxonomy): Eukaryota > Metazoa > Arthropoda > Malacostraca > Decapoda > Coenobitidae > Coenobita > Coenobita brevimanus. Next base: position 21,255,704 of record NC_137068.1, read on the forward strand.
AAGGAAGATGGATGGACAGTGTGTTAGCGGGACAGGGAGTACGAGAGAGAGAGAGAGAGAGAGAGAGAGAGAGAGAGAGAGAGAGAGAGAGAGAGAGAGAGAGAGAGAGAACGAACACAGAATCTGATAGGATTTGGGGAAGATCAAAAACAAGAAGAGGAAGAGGAGGATGGAAGGAAGTGACTGACGGCAGAGGGAGGCTGTGTGACTAGTTACCAAAGGGAAGGTAGGGCAGTGGTTGGTGGTGGCTGGGGTGAAGGAATACTGGATAACACGGTATTTTATTTATGTTGTTTTTAGGTGCCAGTGAAGCAGATTTGGAAGTACACACACACACACACACACACACACACACACACACACACACACACACACACACACACACACACACACACACACACACACACACACACACACACACACACACACACACACACACATCAAAAACTCGGTTTTTACACCTATCAACCCGACACAATCTTCCACAGGAGTACCCACTAGTGTTTAATAATATCCAGCTCAATCCTGCATTATCCTTTGAACATGCCTGGGGTTTCATTCACTCGGGACTTACCTTGGGAAGATCATATTGCATCTCTCGTAAAATCTGCTTCCAAGAGATTAGGTGTGCAAAGCCGACTCCATACCTTCTTTACCCCTGCACAGTTGTTGACTTTATACACGTATTTTATTCGTCCCTGTGTAGAGTACAACTCTCATGTGTGGGGAGGCTCCCCACATACAGCTCTTCTCAATAGGGTGGAGTCAAAGGCTTTTCGTCTCATCAACTCTCCTTCTCTTATTGGCTCTCTTCAACCTCTGTCTCTTAGCCGCATTGTTGCATCTTTATCTCTTTTCTATCGCTACTTCAATGGTCGCTGCTCCTCTGAACCGTCTACTTGCATCCCTCCACCTCTACGACGGACGCGTAGCACCCGTCTAGCAGCAAACTCTCATTCCTTTTCTGTCCAGCTCTCTAATGCAAGAGTTAACCGTTACTCCCAGTCCTATATTTATGCAACAGGTCAACTTTGGAACTGTCTTCCTCTGTTTGTAATTCCTACATCCTATGATCTCCAGTCTTTCAAGCGCAGTGTGTCCAGGCATCTCGAAATGAACGGATCTTGAATTTGGCTCACTTTTTTTTTTTTTTTTTTTTTCTTGGGAGGAACGGTTTGCGGACCCCTGGTCTTTGGTTCCTTCTTTCTTGCACACACACACACACACACACACACACACACACACACACACACACACACACACACACACACACACACAATCGTCTTATTTTTTGTATGTTAGTCTCTCTCTCTCTCTCTCTCTCTCTCTCTCTCTCTCTCTCTCTCTCTCTCTCTCATTTCTCCTTCGTTCTCCTTATTTTCCTCCACTTCACTGTTTCTCCATTCTCCTCCCATCACCCCGTCTTCCTTTTTTCATCCTCCCTTTTCTCCGACCTTTCTCCCTTCTTCCATCTCGCATGTTTTCTCCCTTCATCTCCCTCCTTCACTCTCTCTTGCACCTCTTTTCTTTCCGCTTCCTGGTCGTCTGTTCTCTCTCACATTCCCAAATATTTCATCCCCAATTGTCCTTTTTAATCCCGTATCACCTTTACCTTCCTTTATTTATTCTTTTTTTCCTCACACTTTCTACTTTCCCTGTCTTTTCTGTATGTTCTTAAACCTCACTTTCTACTTTCTCTTCCATTATCTCTCTCACTCACTCCAAGTTTCTTTCTCCCCAAGTTTCTCTCTCTCACCATACTCTCTGTTTTCACTGTTTTACTTTCCCAGTCTTTCTCACCCTCCCTGTCAAGTTTTTCTGCCTCTTTCTTTCCTCCCCCTCCCTCTTATCTTCCACCTTTCCATTCCTCTACCACCTCCTCACATGTTTTCCTTCATTCTAACAACTCTTGTCCCTCTTCTTCCCTCTTCTCTTCCCAGCTTTTTCTTTTTCACTCCTTCATTCTCCCTTTTCTTCTCTTCCTCATCCTCTGCTCTTCCTGATCTCCTTTTTCTCCCCCCCCCCCTACTTTCCTCTATCATTTCTTCTCAGCCGTCTTTTCTCCATGTCTCCATCCTTCTCTCCCTCCTCCACCATCACCATCACCAGACCCACAAATTTATCTAACCAGTGAGGCGAATATAGTGTGTGAAGTGAGGGGTGTAGGTATGTGACTGCCTCTCTCTCTCTCTCTCTCTCTCTCTCTCTTTTCCTCCACACATTTTCTCCACTGTGCTGCTTATATCACACAATTCTCAACATTCTCGGAAACACAGATGCGATCCACACTTCCTGTCACCCGGTTTCAAGTTCTTCACAGTCCCGTCTTCTACGTTTTTATGTATTAATTTCTTTTACACAATTGGCTGTGCTCTTTAATCACACCTTTTCTCAGTCATTTGTAATATCTTGTATGTTGGAGCTGCCGTGGCTCGTTTGGTAGTGTACTTGTCTTGCGATGCAGCTGCCACGAATCTAGGGTTCGAACCCAGCCCTTCGTAGGCGTTTAAAGTTGGTGTTGTTAGTGTGCCCTTTATGTTGACACCCTGTTGGTCTGTATTTTATACACGCTGTGACACACAAACATAGTACAGTGCTTCGACTTTCGCATTCATCACTTCCTGCAGTTATGGCTTCCTCATTCGTACTTAACCAGTATGGGGTAGGGTTAACCCCACTGAGGAGAAGGTCTGGTCTTACAGTGGACATTAAAGTGTATAATGCACATACCGTACAAATACTAGCATGTTACAGAAGAAAAGTGTGTCGATATTGAATACAGTAGTATGTAACAACTATTTATTCTATTTCCTTGTATACAAAGAAGAATCAAAGGCTAAAGCTCATGGCGTCAAGAGCTTAGGGTTCTTAGTCCCGACATTTAACGCGAGTGACCAGTCGGCCGTCTCTGAGTAGTATTGGGTGAGCAATAAACCTTAAAAAAGCCTCTGATGTAAACCTTATTGGGCACTTGGGGGAGGCGGTAGCTCAATCGGTAGAGAGTTGGCCTGCAGTCCTGACGGACCCGGGTTCAAATCCCGCTGAGGGAGGGAACAGTTTAAGGATTTGAATTTCAGAAAAATCAGACTTTACTGATCTACCAGAAGGCCCGCCGACATGTCGTAAAAATACCCCCGCTAATACCAATACACCAGCCCTGTATGAGACAGCCCTAGCATGTATTCAGTATGGACGGTGGGTGTTAGCGCCGAAGTGGTGACATGTAGAGGTGTGCGGTACGTAGGAGGACTACTGGGCCTTGAAAGCAGGCTGTGAAGCCTATGCCCAGAGTCGGTCACATAAAAAAAAAAAAAAAAAACATGGGAATGGAGTGGCTGGATCCAGTACGTCAATAGGCATAACATTACGGAAAATTTACCCCGTAATCCCCAGCACGTCTTGTATATTTTAGCTTAGTATCCCCAGACCAATTTTTTTTTTTTTTTTTTTTTTTTTTTTTCTCCCCAACTCATGGGTAATCTCTTGTAATGAAGGGGTTAATGAAAGATACATGTAAGTCCTCCTGTTTGAAAAGTGTCTGAAGCTGAGTGAAATGGTCTGGAGATGACAGGAATGAGGAAAGATTGAAAGCAGGGAAATGATGATAAAATGAAGTAAAGGAAAAGGGATGGGAAAGAAACGAAAGCGATGCACAGGAAACAAAAGGAAGAGAGAGAGAGAGAGAGAGAGAGAGAGAGAGAGAGAGACAGACAGACAGAGAGCACCGCTTTTAGAAAAGACAGACAAAAGGAACAAGAGTGACCCCATTATCAACAAAGGTGAAGCTGAAACGTTCCTTAAATTGTTCTGCATGAGAAAGCTCTCTCTCTCTCTCTCTCTCTCTCTCTCTCTCTCTCTCTCAATTTAGCTGTTCTTGTTTCTTTCCTTTCGTGTGTGTGTGTGTGTGTGTGTGTGTGTGTGTGTGTGTGTGTGTGTGTGTGTACACATATCGTTGTGCCCTGCCTCCCCCATTAACACAGCAATATGTGTGTGCAGTAATGGGTGCAAGAAGTAATGGTTTGTTCCTCTCCCCTTGACCATCCATTCTGTGTCCCTCTGTTGGTTGAGACCACCAGGATGACGGAAGGGGATGGAAAACGAAGGGAGGGGGAGGGGAAGAGAAGGGAAGGGAAGGAAGGACAGAGAAGAGAAGGGTAAGGCAGAGACGGGAAGATAGTAGATGACGCTGAAGGAAGGGAAGGGGAGGAAGATGAAGAGAAGGGAGAAGAGCAGGGAAGTTCCATGTATACCAGCAAGATGACTTCCCTCTCTCTCTCTCTCTCTCTCTCTCTCTCTCGTATCCATTCCTTTACCTCCCTTCCGCTATTTTTTTTCCTGTCCCCCTACTCCCTACTCTCCTCTCTTCCTCCTTCCCTCCTCCTGGAGGTCTGGGCAAACTGATAAATGAAAATCGAACCCAACTTGTGTCCTGATAATATGGACGAAGAGAGAGTGAGGGAGGGGATGAGTGGGAGGGAAGAAGAAAGAAGGGAGATAGGATGGCTGAGAGGAAAGAAGAAGGGGCAGGAAGGGAGGAGGCAGTGTAGGAAGGAAGAAAAAAAAAAGAGAGGAAGAGAGAGAAAGGGAAGCAGGGAGGAGGGAAGGAGAGAGAGAAAAGGAGGTATAAAAAGGAGGGAGTGTATAGTGAAGATGGAAAAAGAATGACGGAAGAATGAGGGAGGGAAGGGAGCAGATGGGGAAGGAAGGGAGAGAATGGAAAAGGAGAAGAAAGGTAAGAGAGACGAAGATTGGGGGCAAAAAGGAGAGGAGAGAAAAAGAATTAGGCGAGGGAGGGAGGGAGGGAGTGGAGATTACGCAAGAGAGGGAAGGAAAATATTGGCGGAGGTATGCACTCTCATGGCGCTTTCTAGTTTCAGTTCTGTGCAAAACACCCTTTTCCTTCAGTCTCCCCTCTTTCTTAGATTCTTATCCTTTGCCTACCTTGTTTTTTCCTTTGTCTCTTTTTTCCCTTGTTTTCCCTCTTTTTTCTTCATCTTTGTCATCTTCCCTTAATTTCCCTAACCTCTCTCTTTTTGTCTCTTTTGTATCTGTTACTTTTTTCTCTTTCGTTTTTCTCTTCCCTACGCCAGTCCAATCTGTCTTAAGGTTTATGATGATTTGTTGTGGCAGACATAACCCTAAAACAACAACCAGCGTTATCCTTGCTCCCCCCCCATCTCTCTCTCTCTCTCTCTCTCTCTCTCTCTCTCTCTCAGTGCTGGTTCTTTCTGTTGGAGAGAGAGAGAGAGAGAGAGAGAGAGAGAGTCCGCCACGTGTGAGAGGATGATGAATTATGTATACTACTTGGGACGAACTGGGTAACAACAGATGAAATATGGAGGGAGAAGGTAAGTTCCGAGAGAGAGAGAGAGAGAGAGAGAGAGAGAGAGAGAGAGTTTTTTGTCCAGGCTGTCCTCTTTTATCCACCCACTTTTGCTTACTTCCTTCTTTCCTTCTTGTGCCTCTTTCCTTTCCTTCATTTCTGTCCTTCTGTTTCATTCCCTCTTTTCTTCTTTGGGCTCGCTTCTTCTCTCTGCTCTTCTATTCTTTCCTCCTTCATCCCAACCCCACCTTTTTTTTCCTTCTTGCTTCCTCTTCCTCGCCTTTCTTCCGTTCTTCTCCCCTTTTATCCTTCTCTTCCTTTTCCTCTTCATTCTCGCCACTGCCATCTATTTACTTCCTTCTGTTTCCTTCATTTTTTTCCCTTTTATTCACTCATGCCCTCCCGTACCACTTTTTTTTCCCTCCTATATACTTCCTTTTATCCCTTTACTTTCTCTTTTATTAATATCCTCCCTTTCCCCTCACCCTCCACTCCCCTTCTCTCTATTCTCTCCAGCGTTCCGTCGTTTTTTTCCTCCCTCCCTCAGTTTTTTCAACCCATGATGCCCTTATAACTCGCCCAGAAAAAAATCAACTTGAA